>NC_138772.1:553656551-554256551 GCF_965119305.1 Pelophylax lessonae
GGCCTCAGCATAGAGATGATATTGGAAGACCATAGGAGGGAATCGGCTGGCCAAGGGAAGAGACGTGCATAGAGAATAGAAGGGGGTCTGAGAACTGAGCCTTGGGGGACCCCTAGAGGAGAGGAGGAGATGGCTGTAGGTGACACTGGAGGAGCATAGGAGAACTGGTAAAGAAAAGTCTTGGAGACCAAGGAAGTAGACTGGGGTGGCTAGAGGTTCAGGACGGTTGTAGACTGGGCTTTCTAGAGGTTCAGGACGGTTGTAGACTGGGCTTTCTAGAGGTTCAGGACGGTTGTAGACTGGGCTTTCTAGAGGTTCAGGACGGTTGTAGACTGGGCTTTCTAGAGGTTCAGGACGGTTGCAGACTGGGCTTTTTAGAGGTTCAGGATGGTTGTAGACTGGGCTTTCTAGAGGTTCAGGAAGGTTGTAGACTGGGCTTTCTAGAGGTTCAGGACGGTTGTAGACTGGGCTTTCTAGAGGTTCAGGACGGTTGCAGACTGGGCTTTTTAGAGGTTCAGGACGGTTGTAGACTGGGCTTTCTAGAGGTTCAGGAAGGTTGTAGACTGGGCTTTCTAGAGGTTCAGGACGGTTGTAGACTGGGCTTTCTAGAGGTTCAGGACGGTTGTAGACTGGGCTTTCTAGAGGTTCAGGAAGGTTGTAGACTGGGCTTTTTAGAGGTTCAGGACGGTTGTAGACTGGGCTTTCTAGAGGTTCAGGACGGTTGTAGACTGGGCTTTCTAGAGGTTCAGGACGGTTGTAGACTGGGCTTTCTAGAGGTTCAGGACGGTTGTAGACTGGGCTTTCTAGAGGTTCAGGATGGTTGTCAAAACTGAGAAGATACACTGTAATAATATATTGCTACATGGTATTTGTCAATGACATTAGAAGACCTTATCTGGAGCACCTGCAGCCTGTCACAGTAGCAGCTGGGGAACCCCGGCATTGGACAAGACGCAGGGTTTAGGAAATACAACCTAGAAATATTTCTAAGACTTATCCAAAGACTAATGTCCAAAGTTCCAAAAGTGGTTGTATACCTTTTAAAAACCCTAGCATCAGGGTCCATATCAGAGTTCCCCCCCCCCCCCCAAATGGGGGGGTCCCCTTTAGAGTCCTCTCCCCATCCATTACACCAGGTTCCCCTTTAGAGTACCCCCCCGTACTCCAGGGCCTCCATCAGATCCCCCCCTCCTTACACTGGGGTCCCCATCAGAGTCCGCTCTCCTCCTTACACTGGGGTCCTCATCACGGTTCTTCCCCTTCCCCTTACACCAGGGTACTCCCCCCTTCACCTTATACCAGGGTCCCCATCAGATTTACCCCTTCCTTAAATCAGGGTCCCCATCAGAGTCCTCCCTCCCCCCTTACACCAGGGTCCACATCAGAGGCCCCCTCGTTCTTACACCAGGGTCCCCCTTCCTCCTTACACCAGTGTCCCCATCCCTCCTTACACCAGTGTCCCCATCAGTCTCTTCCCCCTCCCCCCCCCTTACACCAGGGTCCACAGATTTCTCCCCCCTTCCTGTAAACCAGGGTCTCCGTTAGAGTCCCCCCCCCCCCCTTACACCAGAGGGCCAGATAAGATCTTGCAGCAGGCTGTAGTTTGGTGACCCCCTCACTAAGTGGTGGCGCTCTCTTTGTTTCCTGTTTGTAATTTCCTGTCTCTCTGATTCCTCCACAGATGGAATACTACAACCACCACACCGCCACTTGGCACCCCGTGGCCAGCATGCTGAACAAACGCTGCCGACACGGAGCGGCCTCGCTGGGCAGCAAGATGTTCATCTGCGGCGGTTATGACGGCTCCGCCTTCCTCAGCGTGGCCGAGGTCTACAACTCCATGGCCGACCAGTGGTACCTCATCACCCCCATGAACACTCGCCGGAGCCGCGTCTCCCTGGTCGCCAACTGCGGCCGGCTCTACGCCGTGGGAGGCTACGACGGGCAGTCCAACTTGAACTCGGTAGAAATGTACGACCCGGAGACCAACCGCTGGACGTTTATGGCCCCCATGGTGTGTCACGAAGGCGGGGTGGGGGTGGGTTGTATCCCGCTGCTGACCATCTAGCAAAGGGGGAGGGGGGCCGCAAGAACACATCCCACTGTGACCGGAACCCGGGATCAATTTTTTTTTTTTCTTCTTTTTTATAAATGTGAAAATTTAGACAGGTACAAATCCAGGTGCTCAGTTTCCTTTCCATCCTGTTTATCCCTTTGTGCCCCCCTCCCATCCCCCCCATAATAGTCAGACAATCTATACCAGTATAACGAATGTATTTATTGACTCCTCCCCCTGCAGGGGAGGATCTTTCAGGGTCCAGGCACAGACTGGCCAACCCCCTGGAGGACAGTTTAGCGAATTTTTTTTATTTTCCAAAACTCGTGAGCTTATTTTTCTGGCTTTTGCACCAAAGTGATCCGCGTGTCGTGCACTGAGCTGCTGTGTGCTTTCATTCTTGTGTCCGGGAGCTTGCAATTAAGTGATGTCACTTTTTTTTTGATTATTGTATATCTGTAGAATATTTGTTATCGATATAGTGCCATAGAGTTCACTGTAATGAAACAAAAAAAAAAAGAGGAGATTTTTTTGAAAAATGGTTTTTGCAACCTTCTGTCTTCCTGTGGTTGGGAGGAGGTGCCGGGCAGCAGGGGGGCACCTATCTGGTGAAAGGTAACAGGAAGGAGGTGCCGGGCAGCAGGGGGGCATCTATCTGGTGAGGGGCAACAGGAAGGAGGTGCTGGGCAGCAGGGGGGCACCTATCTGGTGAAAGGCAACAGGAAGGAGGTGCCGGGCAGCAGGGGGGCACCTATCTGGTGAGGGGTAACAGGAAGGAGGTTCCGGGCAGCAGGGGGGCATCTATCTGGTGAGGGGCAACAGGAAGGAGGTGCCGGGCAGCAGGGGGCACCTATGTGGTGAAAGGTAACAGGAAGGAGGTGCTGGGCAGCAGGGGGACACCTATCTGGTGAGGGGTAACGGGAAGGAGGTTCCGGGCAGCAGGGGAGCACCTTTCTGGTGAGAGGCAACAGGAAGGAGGTGCCGGGCAGCAGGGGGCACCTATCTTGTGAAAGGTAACAGGAAGGAGTTGCCGGGCAGCAGGGGGCACCCATCTGGTGAGGGGTAACAGGAAGGAGGTGTCGGGCAGCAGGGGGCACCTATCTGGTGAAAGGTAACAGGAAGGAGGTGCCGGGCAGCAGGGGGCTCCTATCTGGTGAAAGGTAACAGGAAGGAGTTGCCGGGCAGCCGGGGGCACTCATCTGGGGAGGGGTAACAGGAAGGAGGTGCCGGGCAGCAGGGGGGCACCTATCTGGTAAAGGGCAACAGGAAGGAGGTTCCGGGCAGCAGGGGGGCACCTATCTGGTGAGGGGTAACAGGAAGGAGGTTCCGGGCAGCAGGGGGGCACCTATCTGGTGAGGGGTAACAGGAAGGAGGTTCCGGGCAACAGGGGGGCACCTATCTGGTGAGGGGTAACAGGAAGGAGGTGCCGGGCAGCAGGGGGGCACCTATCTGGTGAGGGGTAACAGGAAGGAGGTGCCAGGCAGCAAGGGGCACCTATCTGGTGAGGGGTAGACATGTGCATTTTGTTTTGTTTCGATTCATCATTTAAATAATTTTGTTTAGTTTTAATTTTCCGAAATCGTTTTGTTCGTTTTTTTTCTAATTTGATCGAATTGGGAAAATTGGAATAACCATTCAGATTCGAATCTGCGTTTTGAATTAATTCTGTTCAAATTTCGGAAAAGGGGCGGTTATATTCTTTCTATTTTTTTTCTCTATTCTATTCTTTTCTCCTATTTTTTTTTTTTATTATTTTCTATTCTATTCTGTTCGAATTCATTCTATTCTAAATACAATTCCAGAAGACGGTTATGATCTTTTGATTCTATTGGTTTTTCTATTCTTTTCTATTCAAATGTATTCTATTTGAATTTTAGTAGATGGCTATATTCTTTCTATTTTATTCTATTTTTTTCTATTCTATTTGAATTAATTCTATGCAAAGTTCAGATTTCAGAATACAGTTATATTCTTTCTATTTTATTCTTTTTTATTCTTTTTTTTTTTTATTCTATTTTTATTCTATTATTTTCTATTCATTTAATTTTGGTTCTTTTTTTATTCTATTTTTTTATTCTCTATTCTATTTTGTTCTGTTCTATTTTCTATTCCCTTATTTTCTATTCTATTGTGCTCTGTTTTACTCAATTCTTTTTTTTCTTTTTTTTTTTTTTTTTTTTTATTCTACTTTTATTTTTTTTAATTCTATTTTATTTTCTATTCTATGTTATATTCTATTATTTTATTTTCTGTTATACTTGATTCTGTTTTTTTTTTTTCTATTGTGTTCTGTTTTACTCTTTGTTTCTTTTCTATTCCTTTATTTTCTTTTCTATTTTATTCTATTCTTGTTTTGGAATTCAAATTTAGTTTTCAGATTTTGTCAGAATTTTGTTTCGTTATTTCGGATTGGTTTAAATTCGATACATCTGAATAACACAAATTTGTTTCACTTTCGATTTGGAACAAAACAAACTGCACATGTCTAGTGAGGGGCTGCGAGTGTCGGTATACCTTCATCTTTCTTTTTTGGGGCCGAAGGTCATTGAAGATTGTATTCCCAGATCAAATTTGACCAGCAGTCTGTTACCGTGATTATAAATGCTTCAGCAGTTTGACAAGGAGCGCGCACAGGTGCACATTGCTAGTTCCCTTCTGCAGTGTTCTGTTTGGAATGGGGCATCGTGCACAAGAGCTTAAATGTGTATGTATGGCCAAAAGGTTTATTTGTCTTTTATTTATTGATGGAGGCAGCCTCTTCTTATTCCCGCCCATAGATGGCGCTCTAAACCCAGTGGGCGGGAATAAGAAGAGGCTGTGTTCATCAATTAACTCAGAGAAAGGGATTTTACAGTAAGTAAACTGGGCTAGGGCGCAGTGCTCTGCGCCCTGGGTCCACCCTTTTCTGAAGCATATGAGCTTCAGTGAAAAATAGACGCATGACATGGGAGAAGATTTGGGACACCTGATCACTGCAGCTGCTGCAGAACCTCTTGTCAGTGCGTTGCCCTGTGTAGAGTGACAGCCAATCAGTATAGGAGGTGATGGCACACTGCTGCAGAAGCTCTTTACCGGGCAGCCAGCGGAGCGGTGTGTCCATCCCGTGTCCGGTACACAGCTTGGTGTCTGGAGGAGAGATGGAGATCACAGAAGATCCGACGCCCACCGATGCTGGTCGGACACTCAGACCAGAGATGTCCCTACTGATCCCCATAGGAGAAAAGACTGACCTGCCTGCCTGGTGTCCTCCGACCGACCTCCCGCCCGCCCAGACCTCCGACTCTACTGACAGTCCTCCCCGATCTACTCCGACACCGAGCCCGGCCTCCTCCACCACCGACACCACCCCCGACCCAGCCCGGCTATATACAGAACACACCCTACAGCCAACCCCGACCCTGTGTGTGCTCCGCCCACATCCACCTCCAATCCATGTGTATATCCAGAGTTCATCCCTCATCCAATCATAAACCAGCTCTATCCATCTACATCCAGCCCAGATCCCCATCTATACAGAGACTGACAGGCAGTCAGCCCTGTGCCGATCCCGGCCGGCGGGCCGTAGTTTGAGGACCCCTGATCTAGATCCTTATGGTCCCCCCAGTCTGGCATACGAGCGTGAGCAGCTTATAGTTCTGACCTAGGCCTAGCCATGACGGTGCCCCCTTGTCCGGGGGGGGACGAGCCTTTTGGACCAGGTGGCCAAGGCCCTGGTGTTCCTGTGTGATGCGTCCATGGATGCGGCTCCCCTGGTGGCCAGGGTCTCGGCTGTGGGGATTGCCTTACGATGTATGGTTTGGCTGAAGAGCTGGTCGGCTGACCAAGCTTCCAAAAAAGCCCTGACAGATCTCCCTTTTCTGGGAGAACGTTTGTTTGGTGACTCCTTGGATGAGTTGATCAAAGGTCTGACGGGCGGGAAGAATACTCTTCTTCAATCCTCCAATGGTAAAACGCCCCGTACTAAGCGGGGTCCTTCCTTCACTGCTCACAGACGTTTTTTTTCGTGCCTCCAGGGTGCAAGAAAAAAGGGTAAGCCGTTTAGAGCTTCTGGAGGGGCTAAAAAGCATTGGAGCAAGCCCAAAGCCAGTCAGTCCAGTACTGCGGACAAGTCCTCTTCAGCATGAAGGGGCGCCCTCACCCATCTTAGGGGTGGGGGGGGATGTTTGCGCTTCTTCCAGGAACCCTGGACTTCCTTTATTCAGGACAATTGGGTTCGCAAGCTGGTTTGTTCCGGGTACAAAAACAAATTTTGGTTCCGGCCGAGAGACACGTTTTTTTAGTTAATTCTTCACCTGTCTCCGGAGCCTTTGAAGGATGTTCGGGAAGCTGTGCAGGATCTCCTGGCTCAAAGGGTGGTCGTGCCTCTCAAGGTTTCTATTCAAACCTGTTCACGGTACCCAGAAAGGAGGGCAAGGTGCGTCCCATCCTGGATCTCAAGGCTTTGTGCAGGTGCAGAGGGTTCGAATGGTGTCCATTCGGTCAGTGGTGGCATCATTGAACCAGGGGGATTTTCTGGCCTCCATCGATATCAAGGATGCGTATCTCCACGTCCCCATATTCGAGGGACATAAAAGATTCCTCTGCTTTGCGGTGGCAGAGGAGCGTTTTCAATTTGTGGCTTTACCCTTTGGTCTCGCCTCCACTCCCAGAGTCTTTACCAAGGTCCTGGCTCCTGTGCTGGCCTTGTTACGCCAGCAAGGTATCGCGATTGTGGGATGTCTGGACTATCTTCTGTTGCAAGCAGTCATCTTTTCGGATCTGTTGGGCAACATCTCTTACAGTTCAGACCCTTCAGGAATTCGGGTGGGCGATCAATTTCCAGAAGTCTGCTCTGACGCCATCCGTATGGTTCACTTATCTGGAGCTGACTCTCGACTCAACTCTGGCGAGGGTCTTTCTTCCCTTAGACAAGCTTCAGAAGGTGCAAAGGGCGATCAGGTTGCTGATGGAAACCGATCAGACTTCCATGCGGACTTGCTCGAGCGCTGTTGGGCCTAATAGTCCTGACCTTCGAAGCAGTCCCGTTTGCTCAGTCTCACTCGAGACCTTTGCAGAAGGAGATTCTGGCAAAGTGAAACAGGGATCCTCGGTCATTGGACCAGAAGATTTGTTTTGAGCCATCTCACGAGGTCGGCTCTGTCCTGGTGGATCCAGTCACCTGTTCCTAAGCCAGGGCAAGTCATTCCTACTGTTGTTCTGGACGGTGGTGACCACGGACGCCCGCCTGTGGGGCTGGGGTGGAGTGCTGGGGAAACTTTGTGCCCAGGGGACTTGGACAGCAGAGGAGTCCTCCTTGCCGATCAATATTCTGGAGCTGTGGGCAATCAGGCTTTACCTGCTCCATTGGACGAGTCTTCTACGCGGCTCTCCGGTTCAGATACAGTTGGACATTACCACAGCTGTGGCTTACATCATTCATCAGGGGGGCACCAAGAGTGCCCTGGTGGCCAAGGAGGTGGCCAAGGTTCTGGTTTTGGCAGAAGCCAATGTTCCTGCTCTTTTCGCAGTCCACATTCCGGGTGTGGAAAATTGGCAAGCGGATTACCTGTGTCGTCAGGTGTTGGATCAAGGGGAATGGTCCCTTTTTATCCGGAAGTGTTCCACCTCCTGAGTGCCCGGTGGGGGACTCCGGAGGTGGATCTGTTTGCGTCTCGCCTCTGGCCGACTCCACAGACGCTCTGGTGGCTCCTTGGAGCCAAAATCGCCTGCTTTATGCTTTCCCTCCGCTCGTACTCCTGCCAAGGTTTCTTCGCCGGGTGTCGGTGGAAGGCATTCGGGTCGTTCTGGTGGCACCAGACTGGCCTCGGCAGTCTTGGTACGCAGAACTGGTAAAACTGGTCGTGGATCTTCCCTGGCGACTTCCTCTACGGAAGATCTGCTGTCTCAAGGACCGATCTTCCATCCTACTTTACGGTCACTGGCTTTACTGGCCTGGCTATTGAAAGCAAAGTGTTGAGGGCTAGAGGTCTTTCTGTCTCGGTGATTCCTATTTCCTACCCTTTTGAAGACCAGGAAACCAACATCTAGGAAGATCTATCATCGTACGTGGAAATCGTACATTTCAAGGTGTCAGTCGCTGCAGCTGCACCCTCGCTTGTTTTTTATAGCTAGGGTTTTGGCCTTTTTACAAAGAGGGGTTGAGCAGCACCTGGCGTTGGACACTATCAAGGGTCAGGTGTCGACCTTTGGTTATTTACTTCCAACGTCCATTGGCTACTAATAGGTTGATTCGCACTTTTATTCAGGGGATGCGTCATCTGGCTCCTCCGAGGAGATCTCCGTTGCCTCCGTGGGATCTCAATCTGGTTTTGACTGTTTTTCAAAAGCCTCCTTTTGAGAATGTTAGGAAAATTTCTCTGCTTTCTTTGTCGCAGAAGGTTGCCTTCCTAGTGGCTATTACTTCTGCTCGCAGAGTATCTGAGTTAGCGGTGCTGTCCTGTCATCCACCTTATTTGGTGGTCCACAGGGATAAAGTGGTTCTCCGACCTAATCCGTCTTTTCTCCCTAAGGTGGTGTCGGATTTTCATCTTAATGAAGACATCACGTTGCCTTCCTTATGGCCTAAGCATCCCAAAGGATTTGCCTTGCACTCTTTGGATGTGGTTCGAGCAATAAGAGTTTATCTGACTGTTACTGAGTCCTTTTAGAAAATTGGACTCTCTTTGTCCCATTTGGATGGTCCTCGCAAAGGTTTGGCTGCGTCCGCTGCGACCATTTAGAGGTGGATAAGGCAGACAGTTGTTCAGGCTTATTCACTCAAGGGTCAGGTTCCTCCTTTTTCTGTGAAGGTGCATTGTACTAGAGCGCTGAGTGCCTCTTGGGCTTTTTGCCATCAGGCCTCGGTCATACAAGTTTGTAAGGCAGCGACTTGGTTGTCTGTGCTTACTTTTACTAGATTCTACAAGGCAGACTTGTTGGCATCTTCAGATGCCTCTTTTGGCCGCAAGGTTTTGCAGGCTGCTGTTGCGTAAGAGACTGTTTTTTTGTTTCTCTTAGGGGTCTTTAACCTGGGTGAGCTCCGGTTGTTTGGTTGAGCTTTGTTACCCAGTGGGCTAAGTTTAGCCTTTGGAGTTTACGTTACTTTCCGGTTGCGTTCTTCCCACCCCTCATTCCTACACTGCTTTGGGACGTCCCATTTAGCTAATGAAGATGGAGGCTGCGTCTGTCAATGGACGATAGAGAAAACCAAGATTTTTGTAAGATCTTACCGTAAAATCTTTTTCTCTGAAGTCCATTGACAGACGCAGCACCCGCCCCTCTTATATGGGGATGTTTTTTTCTTCACTGCTTACAACTAAACTGGTTTGCTGAGCTGAGGGTGTGTGGGTTATGCCTGTGGGGGTGGCCCCGGTGGGTGTGTACATTTAAATTTTTCCTGCCTAGACTACTCCTGCAGGGGGCAGTATAATCCATTCAGCTAATGAAGATGGAGGCTGCGTCTGTCAATGGACTTCAGAGAAAAAGATTTTATGGTAAGATCTTACATAAGTTTTTTTTCCTCATGTTCATTTGATGGACACAGCCTCTTCTTCTTGCCCATTTGGGTTTATAGCTCCACCTATAGTCAAGAATAAGAAGAGGCTGTGTCGTTCAATGAACGAACGAGAAAACTATATTTTATGTTACTTAGCATAAAATCCCTTTTGTATTCATTCATTGACGGGCACAGCCTCTTCTTATTCTTGCCTATAGATGGCTCTATAAACCCTATGGCCGAGAATATGAAGAGAATATGAATATGAGAATCATCAATTTACTTTGAGAAGAGAATATTATGGTAACAAAATATCCAGTTTTTTGTTATTTGGATAAAATAGGAAAGGGATGTTGTTTGCTACCTGTTTCTGGAGGAGAGATTTCCTTGACTTCCTGTCCCAGTGACCCAACAGGAAGTGATAAGAAATCTTAACGTAGGTCACCAGAACAGGTTGGAAATTTTTCCCCCTATTCTCTTTTCTGGTGACATTTGTAACATTTCGGATTTTCTATCATTTCCTGTATTGGTCACCGGAACAAGTAGAGAGGGGGAATTTCCCCAATAGGGGGACACAGCAAAAAAAAAACCTGACAGGGAGTCTAATCCTTCCCAAATCCATCCAAATGAAAAAGGAAATAATAATTTGGTTGGTTATGCATGGGCTTTAAATGATTGTACCACAGCCACTGATTGGTTATACTGCCACCTACAGGAGAAAATGGCACATAAAAAAAGGTAGGCCTGCCCCCTAGGAACTATAACTCTTCCCACAGAATCCTGCTCTGCTGTATGTGCTGTTTCTAAACCTTGCAGGTGCCTCTATAATCCCCTTGGTTGGTTATCTTTTTGTTTGCTCTCTCATTGGGCTGGTTGACTGGTGTTGTTTAGGTGCGCCCATTGCTGTGTTTTACCAAATGGAAGTCCCCCTCTGGCTTTTATTTCTTGGGCTGCTCCCTACACATGTATAGTATTCTGTGGGAGTAGTTATAGTTCCTAGGGGGCTGGCCTTCTGTATTCTTGTGTTTTTTTTTTTTCTTTCTTAATGTCAATGGTCAATTTCCCCTGTAGGTGGCAGTATAACCTAGGTTAGCAGTGTCCCAAAAAGGATGTTATGGTGAGTACAAAAAAATCAATTTTATGTGGGTTGTGACATCATTGTGGCAGAAATACAAACCAGCAACCAGGTCTGGTGTGCGTTGACCTTGTTGGGTAGGAATACGGATTGGGTGCAGTGAGCAGTGACCTCGCTGGGGTGGGTATAAAGAATGGTTGGAGTGGGAGGTGACCCTATTAGGGCAGGGATACAGATTGGATCCAGTAGGCAGTAAATTGGCTGGGGGCAGAAAAATGGCATGGGTTCGGGGGAACTGTGACCTGACTGGAGCAGGAATACAGATCTGGTCTGGTAGGCATTGCCCTTACTGGCCTGGAATATGGATGGGATCCAGAGGACAGCAACCTTGCTGGGGAGAAAATATTGAATCCGTTGCGGCAGCCGGCAGTTGAGGACGTCGCTGGGGAAGGGGATATGGATGGGGTTCAGTGAGTGAGTTAGGTATGGAATATAACTGCGCTAACTATTGTGTTCCAGCAGCGACTTAAATTGCGACAATCAAAAACGTAGGGAATGGGTAAGTCGCGCTAATGAATGATGTTGTCAAATATTCGCATAAATGTCAAATCATATAATCGTGAAAAAGTGTCCACATAGACTGTCCAATGGTCAAATAAATGTCCCAAAACTCAGGAGTTCTTCCAAACTCTTCAACTTGAAATATAAGCCACCAAATGAGTGATCTCCTTACCAGATAGATAAAGGAAATAGGCCCTCAAAACACCAGATGAAGTGGGTCTGCAGCCTCGAATCCAAAAATTGATGTGGTTCCCCGATAATGTTTGCATGTGAAGAGAAATGACATATCCATAGCGTGACACTGTATGACAATCTCTCAAACACCCAATATGTGAACCTTCACTATGAAAGGTGATAGGAAAGGCCACCACACCAGTGCAATGCACACTGCCAACGGCCAGGTAATACGTGAATAGAACAGCCCAATAGCCACCAAAAGAGTAGAGAACCGCCACCAAAATCACTGCCTCTTACCAGAGTCTGATTTATGCAAGCCAAACGATCACAAAAAATGACTTCAGTGTGTGCCAAATACCATAAGGAAATAGGTGCAGCAATGTGAAGAGACACTCAGAGGTCTGATGATCCAAACCAAAATCACTGCCGCTTACCAGACTGTAACAGGTGACAAGCAAAAAGTCTCAAACGATCCTCTGGATATCTGATGTCAATTGCTCCAAGTCCAGCCGACCAAGCCAAAGAGGGGGTCGCGGCGTGCTGACGTCACTGCTTTGAATTTGAGGACGGGCGAAGGAGCCGACCGGCCGGCGGCTCGCATCCTATCCACGCTTTCTCAATCTACATTGTTGTAAGTTGCTCTACATCTTTTTGAAATAAAGTTTGTTGGGTTTTACACTATGGAGTGCTTTTTTGTCCCCCTCTTTGGCTTGGTCGGCTGGACTTGGAGCAATTGACATCAGATATCCAGAGGATCGTTTGAGACTTTTTGCTTGTCACCTGTTACAGTCTGGTAAGCGGCAGTGATTTTGGTTTGGATCATCAGACCTCTGAGTGTCTCTTCACATTGCTTCACCTATTTCCTTATGGTATTTGGCACACACTGAAGTCATTTTTTGTGATCGTTTGGCTTGCATAAATCAGACTCTGGTAAGAGGCAGTGATTTTGGTGGCGGTTCTGTACCCTCTTGGTGGCTATTGGGCTGTTCTATTCACGTATTACCTGGCCGTTGGCAGTGTGAATTGCACTGGTGTGGTGGCCTTTCCTATCACCTTTCATAGTGAAGGTTCACATATTGGGTGTTTGAGAGATTGTCATACAGTGTCACGCTATGGATATGTCATTTCTCTTCACATGCAAACATTATCGGGGAACCACATCAATTTTTGGATTCGAGGCTGCAGACCCACTTCATCTGGTGTTTTGAGGGCCTATTTCCTTTATCTATCTGGTAAGGAGATCACTCATTTGGTGGCTTATATTTCAAGTTGAAGAGTTTGGAAGAACTCCTGAGTTTTGGGACATTTATTTGACCATTGGACAGTCTATGTGGACACTTTTTCACGATTTATATGATTTGACATTTATGCGAATATTTGACAACATCATTCATTAGCGCGACTTACCCATTCCCTCAGTGAGTGAGTGCCTCGTTAGGGCAGGGATATGGACTGGGTCTGGTGGGTGGCGGCCCCACTGGGGTGGGGATATGGATCAGGTGCAGCATCCTCGCAGGGGAAGAGGATACGGATCGGTTGCGGATGGCGGTGGCCTTGCAGGGGAAGGAGGCAGACTGGTTGCGGCAGGTGACAGCCTCGCAGGGGAAGGGTTGTGGCGAGCAGAAGCCGCACAGGGAAAGGGATTTGGATCAGTTGCGGTCAGTGGTGGCCTCGCAGGTAAGGGATATGGACCAGTTGCGGTGAGCGGCAGGGAAAGGGGATATGGATCAGTTGTGGAAGGCGACTACCTTGCAGGGGAAGGGGATATGGATCGGTTGCGGCCAGTGGTGGCCTTGCAGGAAAGAGATACAGATCGGTTGGGTATGGCGGCAGTCTTGCAGGGGAAGGGGATACAGACTGGTTGCGGCAGGCGGTGACCTCACAGAAGGATTGCGGTGAGCGGCGGCCTTACAGGGGAAGGGATATGGACCGGTTGTGGTGAGCGGCAGCTTTGCAGGGAAAGGGGAATATGGATTGGTTGTGGCGGCTTCGCAGGGGAAGAGGATATGGATCAGCTGCCTCCTGGGGAAGGGATACAGATCAGTTGTGGCCTCACAGGGGAAGGCATATGGATCGGTTGTAGTGGCCAGCTGCTTCCCAGGGGAAGGGATATGGAACGGTTGCGGCGAGCGGCGGCCTCGCAGGAAGGGGATACAGATCGGGAGCAGCAGCTTCGCAAAGAAGGGATATGGATTGGTTGCGGTCAGTGGTGGCCTCGCAGGGAATGGATACAGATGGGTTGTGGCGACCTCGCAGGAAAGGGATACAGATCGGGAGCGGCGGCCTCGCAGAGAAGGGATATGGATTGGTTGCAGCCAGTGGTGGACTCGCAGGGAAGGGATACAGATCAGTTCTGGATGGCAGTGGCCTTGCAGGGGAAGGGGATACAGACTGGTTGCGGCAGGTGGCGACCTCGCAAGAAGGGTTGCGACGAGCTGCGGCCTTAAAGGGGAAGGGATATGGACTGGTTGCGGTGAGCGGCAGCTTTGCAGGACAAGGGGATATGGATCGGTTGTGGTGGCTTCGCAGGGGAAGAGGAAACGGATCGGTTGCGACGGGCAGCTGCCTCGCAGGGGAACAGATACGGATGAGTTGCGGTCGGTGGCGGCCTCGCAGGGAAGGGATATGGATCGGTTATGGCCAGTGGTGGCCTCGCAGGGAAGGGATATGGATCGGTTGTGTATGGCAGTGGCCTTGCAGGGGAAGGGGATACAGACTGATTGCGGCGAGTGGCAACCGTGCAAAAGAAGGGTTGCGGCGAGTGACGGCTTTACAGGGGAAGGGATATGGACTGGTTGTGGTGAGCGGCAGCTTTGCAGGGAAAGGGGAATGTGGGTTGGTTGTGGCGCGTTTGCAGGGGAAGAGGATGTGGATCGGTTGCAGTGGACGGCTGCCTTGCAGGGAAGGGATATGGATCAGTTGCGGCCAGTGGCAGATTTGCAGGGAAGGGATATGGATCAGTTGTAGTGGGCGGCTGCTTCGCAGGGGAAGAGGATACGGATCGGTTGCAGTGAGCGGCAACCTTGCAGAGAAGGGATATGGATCGGTTGCGGCCGGTGGTGGACTCGCAGGGAAGGGAATACAGATCAGTTTTGGATGACGGTTGCCTTGCAGGGTAGGGGGATACAGACTGGTTGCGGTGGGCGGCGACCTCGCAAGAAGGGTTGCAGCGGGCGGGGGCCTTAAATGGGAAGGGATATGGACCAGTTGCGGTGAGCGGCAGCTTTGCAGGGAAAGGGAATATGGATCGTTGTGGCGCCTTCACAGGGAAGAGGATTCGGATCTTTGGAGTGGGCGGCTGCTTCGCATGGGAGAGGATACGGATCGGTTGCATCCGGTGGGGGCCTTGCAGGGAAGGGATATGGATATGTTGCAGCGAACGGTGGCCTCGCACAGAAGGTATATGGATTGTTTGCGGCCGGTGGCTGCCTCTCAGGGAAGGGATATGAATTGGTTGAGGCGAGCGGTGACCTCGCAGGGAAGTGATACAGATGGGTTGCAGCGGGCGGCGACCATGCTTTGGACATGGGGATGCGGATCAGGTCTGACCGATAGTGACCTCACTGGGGAGGTAATATGGATTGGATCCAGTGGGCAATGACCTCATTAAGAGGTGGGGAATACAGATCAGGTCTGGACAGCAGCCGGGGAATCTGTCACAACGCTACCTGTTACAGGTGAGGTAATACAGTTCTAAAGCCCGCCTTTGGGGGAGAGGGACAAGTTACAGGGTCAGCATAGCAGTAAGTGAAATGCTTCAAACAATGGAGCTCCGTCCTGAATTAGCATTGTTTCTGCTAGTTGGGCTGTCCAGACAGGTTCTCTTTGAAGTCCTCATAAAGTGGCGCTCCAGCCTGAACTTTTTTTTTGCTATGAGATGTTTTTGGCTCCTCACCCTAACAGGAGGCAGCTAGTAGTAAAAAGCTGACAGAGGTTCTAACTCTTCACCTCTCCACTCAAAACTGAATTAAACCTTTTTGGAGTGGGGATCTACTTTAAGTGTAAGAAGTGTTGCTGTGTTCACTGAAAGATGTTTAAAGCAGAACTCCTCCCAAAGCGTTCTCTCTGGTTGCATCTGCTGAGACCAAAGTGTAATTTCAAGGAGATTAATAAGTACACCGAAGGGGACTGTGTGATTCACCCAAAAATGAAAACTTTTTGAGCTACGCTCCACTCTCAAGGGGCTCTACCAGTTCTGAAACCTCTTATTCACCGATCGATGTGATTCTGGTTCTTTCATTTTTTTAAAAAAAGCGTTTAAGTTGTTTACTTAAAATGGTTTATTCTGATCCTCAGCTGAGAGTCAGACCCACAGCAGCAAAAGCAAGTTCCTCTACCTTTGACTTTTTCAACACAAATAAAAATAAACTGCCAGCTGGACATCCTTCTCCTATTGTCCTCAATGAATGATAGGATGTCACTGGGAGGTGCTGTGAGAAGGGGCAGCGCCATTGTAACCAGTGCAGGTTGACTTGTTTTCCTCCCTTTTGGATTGTTTTCTGTCCTCTAGCCATTGCATGGATAGTGGAAGCAATGTCAGGCAGGGGAGGAGTGGAGAAGGAAGCCATGTCGGGCAGGGGAGGAGTGGTGAAGGAAGTCATGGCGGGCAGGGGAGGAGAGCAGAAGGAAGTCATGGTGGGCAGGGGAGGAGTGGAGAAGGAAGCCATGCTGGGCAGGGGAGGAGTGGTGAAGGAAGCCATGTTGGGCAGGGGAGGAGTGGCGAAGTAAACCATGTCGGGCAGGGGAGGGTTGGAGAAGGAAGCCATGGTGGGGAGGGGTGGAGAAGGAAGCCATGTCGGGCAGGGGAGGAGTGGCGAAGGAAACCATGTTGGGCAGGGGAGGAGTGGAGAAGGCAGCCGTGTCGGGCAGGGGAAGAATGGCAAAGGAAGCGAGGTTGGGCAAGGGAGGAGTGGAGAAGGATGCGAGATTGGGCAGGGGAGGAGTGGCGAAGGAAGCGAGGTCAGATGGGAGGAGTGGCAAAGGAAGTCACGTCAATAATTTACCTTTGGGAGTAATAAAGTATTCTATTTCTGATGTGGGCCAGGGGAGGAGTGGTGAAGGAAGAAATGTCGGGCAGGGGCAGAGTGACCAAGGAAGCGATGTAGGGCAGGGACGGATTGGTGAAGGAAGCGATGTTGGGCAGCGTAGGAGTGGTGAAGGAAGCCGTGTCGGGCAGGGAAAAAGTATAGAAGAAAACAATGTCAGACAGGGGAAGAGTGACAAAGGAAGTCATGTCAATAATTTCCCTTCGGGAGTAATGAAGTATTCTGATGTTAGGCAGGAGAGGAGTGGTGAAGGAGGCCATTTCAGGTAGGGAAGGAGTGGCGAAGGAAGCAATGTTGGGCAGGGGAGGAGTGACAAAGGAAGAGACGTCTGGCAGGGGAAGTGTGGCAATAATCTCCATTTGGGATTAATAAAGTATTCTTATGTGGGACAAGGGAGGAGTGGGGAAGGAAGAGTTTTTTTAGGCAGGGGAGGAGTGGCGAAGGAAGAATTGTCAGACAGGGAAGGAATGGAGAGGAAATTATGTCAGGCAGGGGTGGAGTGGAGAGGAAGCCATGTTGGGCAGGGGAGGAGTGGAAAGAATCCATGTTGGGCAGGGGAGGAGTGGAGAGGAAGTCATGTTGGGCAGGGGAGGAGTGGAGAGGAAGAGATGTTGGGCAGGGGAGGGGTGGAGAGGAAGATATGTTGGGCAGGAGAGGAGTGGAAAGGAAGCCATGTTGGGCAGGGGAGGAGTGGAGAGGAAGTGAAGATGGGAAAGGGAGAAGTGGCTAAGGAAGCAATGTTGAGCAGAGGAGGAGTGGCGAGGAAGCCATGTTGGGTAGGGGAGGAGTAGAGAAGAAGCGATGTTGGGCAGAGGAGGAGTGTAGAGGAAGCCATGTTGGGCAGGGGAGGAGTGTAGAGGAAGCCATGTTGGGCAGGGGAGGAGTGTAGAGGAAGCCATGTTGGGCAGAGGAGGAGTGTAGGGGAAGCCATGTTGGGCGGGGGGGGAGTGAAAAGGAAGCCATGTTGGACAGGGGAGAAGTGGAGAGGAAGCCATGTTGGCCAGAGAAAAAGTGGAAAGGAAGCGATGTCGGACAGGGGAGGAGTGTAGAGAAAGATTTGTTGGGCAGGGGAGAAGTGGCAGAGGAAGAATTGTCGGACAGGGAAGGCGTGGAGAGGGAATGTTGTCAGGCAGGGGAGGGGTGGCGACGAAATTATGTCAGGCAGGGGAGGAGTGGAGAGGGAATGATGTCAGGCAGGGGAGGAGTGGAGAGGGAATGGTGTCAGGCAGGGGAGGAGTGAAGAGGAAATGATGTCAGACAGGGGAGGAGTGGAGAGGGAATGATGTCAGGCAGGGGAGGAGTGGAGAGGGAATGATGTCAGGCAGGGGAGGAGTGGCGAGGAAATGATGTCAGGCAGGGGAGGAGTGGAGAGGAAATGATGTCAGGCAGGGGAGAAGTGGAGAGGAAATTATGTCAGGCAGGGGAGGGGTGGAGAGAGGGAATGATGTCAGGCAGGGGAGGGGTGGCGAGGAAATGATGTCAGGCAGGGGAGGAGTGGGCCAAGCAATGACTTCAGATCTGTATCAGGCAGGCAGAGGCTTTGCTAGGAATCTCCTGCTGAAAAAGACAAAACATTGTTTTTTGTGTCAAGTGATTACAGCCCCCCCTTCTCCAACTCCGTCAGACCTTTTTTTTTTCCTCTTGAATAAAATATGGAAAAATTAGTCGATTTACAAAATCCAATGAAGGTGCTAAACAAAGGATCTGGAGGTCCAAATCTTTAATATTGGTGTTAATTCATACAAGAAGACATAAAACATCCAACACCTTTCAGGGGCTCACAGAAATCCCCTTCCTCACGGCTATACGACAAAAATGGGACAGTCATCCAAAATAATCTGCATACAGAAAAACAATTACAATGTTATACAAACAAAGCCATGTGATGCTAAATGTAACAAAAAAGGGACAAGCTTTATAAAATTCAGCATGGATTGTTAAATATTTCTATCAGTTTTATATTTGTGATGAGGAATTCTATTGTGATCTAATGAGCATAGAACTTTGGATTGTTACAACTTTATCTGTTTTTAGCCCTGAAGAAGGGGAGATCTGTGAGCTCCTGAAACGCGTTGTATATTTTGTGTCATCTTGTTTGACTTAACACCAAAATTAAAGATTTTTGGACCCTTCTTTCCTTAGTCTGAAGCTCTGATTAGACTTTTTCTGTATCTGGATTTCACACTCTGGGTTCCTGGATATGTAAACCGCAGCACAGCCATCGTCCAATGTATGAATGTGAATGACTATCTTCAACTACCAATCATCAAAGGGATAAATCCAGCAACTCGGTCATACATGTTCCATGTTTTTATTGCTGTCTGTGTCCCCACTTGGTGATTCCCGGTGCCCTGGTTCCCATTGTTAAGATAGGAAGTGAGGGGAAAGCAAACTTTTTTGTGTTGTCACACCTGGTCTGGTGACAACAATGGAGGATTCACCCCCCTCTTGTAGAGATGAGCCCACCCTGCCCCCACCCATACAGTTACATATCACTTTGCACACCGAAGTAAGATCAATAATTGTGGCCCTATTATTCACAGTTACAGTGCTTCCGAAAAGTATTCACAGCGCTTCACTTTTTCCACATTTTTTTTATGTTACAGCCTTATTCTGAAATGGATTAAATGCATTATTTTCTTCAAAATTCTGCAATCAATCCCCCATAATGACAGCGTGAAAGAAGTTTGCAAATTTATTAAAAAGAAAATAGAAAAAAAAATCCCATGTACATAAGTATTCACACCCTTTGCTCAATACTTTGGTGAAGCTCCTTTGGCACCAATTACAGCCTCCAGTATTTCTGAGTATGATGCTACAAGCTTGGCACTCCTATTTTTGGGCAGTTTCTCCCATTCTTCTTTGCAGGACCTCTCAAGCTCCATCAGGTTGGATGGGGGAGGGTCGGTGCTCAGCCATTTTCAGATCTCTCCAGAGATGTTCAATCGGGTTCAAGTCTGGGCTCTGGCTGGGCCACTCAAGGACATTCACAGAGTTGTCCCATAGCCACTCCTTTGTTATCTTGGCTGTGTGCTTAGGGTCGTTGTCCTGTTGGAAGATGAACCTTTGCCCTAGTCTGAGGTCCAGAGCGCTCTGGAGCTTTTTTTTTTTTCATCAAGGATGTCTCTGTACATTGCTGCATTCATCTTTCCCTCTATCCTGACTAGTCTCCCAGTTCCTGCCACTAAAATACATCCCCACAGCATGATGCTGCCACCACCATGCTTCACAGTAGGGATGGTATTGGCCAGGTGATGAGCGGTGCCTGGTTTCCTCCAGACATGACGCTTGCCATTCAGGCCAAATAGTTCAATCTTTGTTTCATCAGACCTCAGAATTTTGTTTCTCGTGGTCTGAGAGTCCTTCAGGTGCCTTTTGGCAAACTCCAGGCGGGGTGTCATGTGCCTTTTACTGAGTGGCTTCTGTCTGGCCACACCCATGCAGGCCTGATTGGTGGAGTGCTGCAGAGATGGATGTTCTGGAAGGTTCTCCTCTCTCCACAGAGAAACACTGGAGCTCTGTCAGAGTGCCCATCGGGTTCTTGGTCACCTGACTAAGGTCCTTCTCCCCCGATCGCTCAGTTTGGCCGGGCAGCCCGCTCTAGGAAGAGTCCTGGTGGTTCCAAACTTCTCCCATTTACGAGTGATGGAGACCACTGTGCTCATTGGGACCTTCAATGCTGCAGAAATATTTCTGTACCCTTCCCCCGATCTGTGCCTCCATACAATCCTGTCTCTGAGGTTTACAGACAATTCCTTGGACTTCATGGCTTGGTTTGTGCTCTGACATGCACTGTTACCTGTGGGACCTTATATAGACAGTTTGGTGCCTTTCCAAATCATGTCCAATCAACCGAATTTACCACAGGTGGACTCCAATCAAGTTGTAGAAACATCTCAAGGATGATCAGTGGAAACAGGATGCACCTGAGCTCAGTTTTGAGTGTCATGGCAAAGGGTGTGAATACTTATGTACATGGGATTTTTTTTATTTTTAATTTGCAAAGATTTCAAACAAACGTCTCTCACGTTGTCATTATGGGGGATTGTTTGTAGAATTTTGAGGAAAATAATGAATGTAATCCATTTTGGAATAACAATGTAACATAACAAAATGTGGATAAAGTGAAGCGCTGTGAATACTTTCCAGATGCGCTGTACCTCAAAAGTGAAGACCTGTAGGGGGCGTTTGAAGCGTCACCTATGGAAAATACAAGGTACTGAAGTTTGTTAACATTTTACAAGTGTGCCCAAATTTAAAGCTTGGCATGTTGGGTATCTATTTACTCAGCGCTACGTCATCTTTTATATTTTACCAAAAATTGGGTAATATATTGCTTTTAAGACTCACAGTATTAAAGTGATATTAAAGGTGAAATAGAAAACATATACTGATAGGGCTGGCACTCCGACTATGGCGGGGGGGGGGGGGGCGCGCCCAGGGCCAGCCCTGCCATAGGTTCCTTTGGCTGCCTTCGGGAAGGGGGGGGGGGGGCACATGATTAAACAGAGCAGGGTTCTTCTGCTTAACTGGCGCAGCCACTGTAATGTGAAGTCCCGCCTCTTGGACCGCCGCCAACTTATGATAGACAGCACAATGGTGACGCCTATCATAGGAGCCAGACCAGGAAGCGGGACTTCACATTACAGCGGCCTAGTCGGGTAAGCAGAAGAACCCTGCTCTGTTTAATCAAGCGGCACTCTAATCCCCATACACTGGTCACTCTGCATTGATGGGGGCACACTGGTCACTTTGCATTGATGGGGGCACTGGTCACTCTGCATTAATGGGGGCACTGGTCACTCTGCATTGATTGGGCACACTGGTCAATCTGCTTTGATGGAGCATTGGTGACTCTGCATTGATGGGGGCACACTGGTAGCCGGTCACTATGCATTGATGGGGGCACTGGTCACTGGTCACTCTGCATTGATGGGGCACTGGTCACTCTGCATTCATGGGGGCACACTGGTAACCGGTCAATCTGCATTGATGGGGCATTGGTCACTCTGCATTGATGGGGCACACTGGTCACTCTGCATTGATGGGGGCACACTGGTCGCTGGTCACTCTGCATTGATGGGGGCACACTGGTCACTCTGCATTGATGGGGCATTGGTCACTTGTCACTCTGAATTGATGGGGGCACTGGTCACTCTGCATTGATGGGGCACACTGGTCACTCTGCATTGATGGGGGCACACTGGTCACTCTGCATTGATGGGGGCACACTGGTCACTCTGCATTGATGGGGCACACTGGTCACTCTGCATTGATGGGGCACTGGTCACTCTGCATTGATGGGGGAACACTGGTTACTGGTCACTCTGCATTGATGGGGCACTGGTCACTCTGCATTGATGGGGGAACACTGGTTACTGGTCACTCTGCATTGATGGGGCACTGGTCATTCTGCATTGATGGGGGCACACTGGTCACTCTGCATTGATGGGGGCACACTGGTCACTCTGCATTGATGGGGCACTGGTCACTCTGCATTGATGGGGGAACACTGGTTACTGGTCACTCTGCATTGATGGGGCACTGGTCACTCTGCATTGATGGGGGCACTGGTCATTCTGCATTGATGAGGGCACTGGTCACTCTGCATTGTTGGGGCATTGGTCACTGCTCACTCTGCATTAATGGGGGCACTTGTCACTCTGCATTGGATGGGGGCACTGGTCACTCTGCATTAATGGAGCACTGGTCACCCCCCTCTCTGGCACAATGCTCCCCTCTCTCTGACACACTGCTCACCCACCCTGACCCACTGCTCCCCCCCCCTCTGACACACTGTGAGTGATGCAAGTATAGGGGAAATTCTGAAGTTTTCTTTCTTTATTGGGGGGGCGCACGTAGCTGGTCTTGCCTAGGGCGCAGAATAGTCTAGCACGGCCCTGTATACTTACCTGCTCTTTGTAGTGGTTTTGCACAGAGCAGCCCCGATCCTCCTGCTTGAGTCCCCCCCTGGCGCTTCTGGCCCTTCTCTCCTGATGAGTGCCCCCCACAGCAAGAGGCTTGCAATGGGGGCACCTGAACAGTCTTGCTCCCGAGCTGCTACTGTGTGCGTCCTTTGACACATGTGAATAGAATGCATGATAAAAAAGGTTGAGCCTTTAGAAGCACTTTTTTTTTTGTTTTAACTTTAACCGCTTTCGGACCACCCACCGCAGATATACTGTGGCAGGCAGCCCCTCCTGCGTGAACCGACGTAGGGCTACGTCGGTCGCGCGCCTGCAGCTAAGCGGCGAGCTCGCGCCACTGGCAGCACGCTCCCGCCCCCACTCGGCTGCAGGGACTCCGATGTACGGGGCAGACGGCTCCGATTGCCACCTGCCACCCATGATCGATCCCCGCTGAGAGAGAAGAACGGTCGGCTGTTGTAAACACATCTGACCGTTCTTCTCCCTGGAATTATCACAGAGCCCCTGTGATCCTTCTATATAGAATCTCAGGTCTCTATGATCATTCCATAAGCCCAACGCCCATACAGTTAGAAACACGCCCCTAGGTACACATTTAACCCTTTGATCACCCATAATGTTAACCCTTTCCCTGCCAGTGTCATTAGAACAGTGACAGCGCATATATATAGCACTGATTACTGCAGTAATGTCACTGGTACCCCCAAAAGTGTCAAAAATTGTCAGTTATGGGTCCGATCTGTCCGCCGCAATGTCACATTCCTGCTAAAAATCGCAGATCGCCGCCATTACTAGTAAAAATAAATAAAAATGATATAAATCTTTCCCGTAGTTAGTAGACACTATAACTTTTGCGCAAACCAATCAAAATACGCTTATTGCGATTTTTTTTTTTTTTTTACCAAAAATATTTAGCAGAAAACAAATTGGCCTAAAATGTTAAAAAAGTTTTGATTTTTACATTTTTTTGGGAATGTTATATAGCAGAAAGTGAAAAAAATATATATTTGTTTTCAGAATTGCCGCTCTTTTTTTGTTTATAGCGCAAAAAAATAAAAATCACACAGGTGATCAAATACCACCAAAAGAAAGCTCTGTTTGTAGGAAAAAAAGGACGTCAATTTTACTTAGGTACAGCGTCGCATGACCGCGCAGGTGTCCGTTAAAGTAACGCAGTGCCAAATTGCAATAAATGGCCTGGTCATTAAGGGGGTAAATCCTTCCGGTCCAGAAGAGATTGTAAATCCGAGCAAAATAAATAAAACCTGTAAGATAACGGCATAACGAGCCGGCGTGCATCGCATACTCGCTCATTATGAAATACCTTAGAACGAAGCCCTCCAGCGGCGCCCGCACTCCGCTGAGACAGCTGACATCTTCGCCGGTGTTTCTTCCGGGTTCGCGGGCTCCGGCGCTGTGAGTGGCTGGAGCTGGGATAACGTCACTCCCACGCATGTGAGTGGGAGCCGCCGTTTACGGCACTGGCTCTGAAGGTCCGGCACGGTAAATCGACCTTCAGAACGGATGCGCCGATGATGTCATCGGCTGAATATCTCTTAAACTGTGCAGGTTCAGGAGATATTCACAGTACCTACAGCTAAGCCTGATTATTGGCCTTATTATACAGTGTGCTTCCCTGTAGATACAATTATAAAATAAGACTTTACTTCTTTAAGTTTTGTGCTTATAAATCCATAGCATAAATATTAAATATGGTAGGAGGGGGGGGGGGGGAGCACTGGCACTCGGTGGAAGGAGAGGGGAGCACTGGCACTTGCTGTGAGCAGAGGTGGAATACAGGCACTCAGTGGAAGGAGGGAGGGGGGCGCATTGGCACTTAGTGAAAGAAAGGGGGAGCACTGGCACTCAGTGGAAGGAGGGGAAGCACTGGCACTCAGTGGAAGGAGGGGGAGCACTGGCACTCAGTGGAAGGAGGGGGGAGCACTGGCACTCAGTGGAAGGAGGGGGAGCACTGGCACTCGGTGGACAGAGGGGAGCACTGGGACTCGGTGGAAGAATGAAGGAGCACTGGCACTCGGTGGAAGGAAGGGGGGGCACTGGCACTCAGTTGAAGGAGGGGGGAGCACTGGCACTCAGTGGAAGGAGGGGGAGCACTGGCACTCAGTGGAAGGAGGGGGGAGCACTGGCACTCAGTGGAAGGAGGGGGAGCACTGGCACTCGGTGGAAGGAGGGGGGAGCACTGGCACTCGGTGGAAGGAAGGGGGGGCACTGGCACTCAGTTGAAGGAGGGGGGAGCACTGGCACTCAGTGGAAGGAGGGGGAGCACTGGCACTCAGTGGAAGGAGGGGGGAGCACTGGCACTCAGTGGAAGGAGGGGGAGCACTGGCACTCGGTGGAAGGAGGGGGGAGCACTGGCACTCAGTGGAAGGAGAGGGAAGCCCTGGCACTCAGTGGAAGGAAGGAGAGCACTGGCACTTGCTGTGAGCAGAGGAGGAACACAGGCACTCGGTGGACAGAGGGGGGCACTGGCACTCGGTGGAAGGAGGGGGGCACTGGCACTTAGTGAAAGGAGGGGGGGCACTGGCACTTAGTGAAAGGAGGGAGGAGCACTGGCACATGGTGGAAGGAGGGGGGAGCACTGGCACTAAGTGGAAGGGGGAGAGCACTGGCACTCAGTGGAAGGAGGGGGGGGCACTGACACTTAGTGGAAGGAGGGGGGAGCACTGGCACACTGTGAAAGGAGGGGGAGCATTAGCACTTGGTGGAAGAAGGGGGAGCACTGGCGCTCAGTGGAAGGAGGGGGAACCCTAGCACTCAGTTGGAAGAGGGGGAGCACTGGCACTCAGTTGGAAGAGGGGGAGCACTGGCACTTAGTGGAAGGAGAGGAGCACTGGCGCTCGGTGAAAGGAGGGGGAACCCTAGCACTCAGTGGAAAGAGGGGGAGCACTGGCACTCAGTGGAAGGAGTGTGGGCAGAGGGAGGCACTGGAAATCAGTGGGGGCCGAGGGGGGGGCACTGGCACTTAGTGGGGTCAGAGGGGGGAGCACTGGCACACAGTTGGGGTAGAGAGGGGCAGAGGGGAGCACTGGCACTCAATTTAAGAAGGGGGCACTGCCACTCATTGGGGGGCAACGGGGGGGCAACGGGGGGGCACTGGCACTCAGTGGAAAGAGGGGGGTACTGGAACATAGTTGGGGTAGGGGGCGGTAGAGGGGGGGCACTGGCATAGTTGGGGTAGAGAGGGGGACACTAGCACTCAATGGAAGAAGGGGACACTGGCACTCAGTGGAGGCAAAGGGGAAGGGGGGCGCTGACACTCAGTGGAAGGAGGGGGAGGGGGGCACTCATATTGTGCAGATATTTCCCCATTGGCTCCTCCTCTCCCGGTAGGATCGGAGTCTCCTCCTCTCTTCTATAGAATGGAAGTGCGGGAGGAGAGCGCAGAGTCTCTGGAAGTTCAGTTTAGTTTCCCTCTTGCTGTCAGGTGGGCGGGGTGGAATGTCAGGTGGGCGGGGTGGAATATCAGGTGGGCGGGGCGGAATGTCAGGTGGGCGGGGCGGAATGTCAGGTGGGCGGGGTGGAATGCAGAATGATTGGTGACTTGGAGGAGGTGTCTCCGCCCTCTCCCCGCCCCCGTCACCATGGTGACAGCACAGTACTATGTACACTGAGCGAGGACTGGGAGAGGTGAGACTGAGGGGACCTTACAGGATGTGCGGGACCCTGGAGCATGTGAGGGGTGAGGGGGGGGGGGGGGCATAGAGCCTAGAGAATATAAGGGGGGCCCTGGAGGAGGTGAGTGAGGGGCCCCGGAGGGTATGAGGGGGTTTTTTGTGTTGGGGCCCCGGAGGATAAGACGAAGGCTCCCAGGGGTCTCAACCTGTGGCCCTCCAGGTGTTGCAGAACTACAACTCCCATGAGGCATTGCAAGGCTGACAGGTACATGCATGGCTCCCATAGACAGAGGCATGATGGGATTTGTAGTTCTGTAACAGCTGGAGGGCCTCCAATTTGAGACCCCTAGACAGAAAGAGGGGCCTTGGAGGATATGAGGGGGACCCTTGATGATATTGGGGGTCCTAGAAAATGAGTGGGGCCCCTGCAGTCACCTCCAGGGAATGGAACATCTTTTTCTGTATTCATTTCCATGTATCTCACCTAGTTGTTAAGAGGATCTGAGAGGGGGGGGGGCAGGAGGATGAGGGGGGCCTTAGAGGACATATGGGGGGGGGCAGGAGAATGAGGGGGGCCTTAGAGGACATATGGGGGGGGGGGCAGGAAAATGAGGGGGCCTTAGAGGACATATGGGGGGGGCAGGAGAATGAGGGGGGCCTTAGAGGACATATGGGGGGGGCAGGAGAATGAGGGGGGCCTTAGAGGACATATGGGGGGGGGCAGGAGAATGAGGGGGGCCTTAGAGGACATATGGGGGGGGCAGGAGAATGAGGGGGGCCTTAGAGGACATATGGGGGGGCAGGAGGATGAGGGGGGCCTTAGAGGACATATGGGGGGGGGCAGGAGAATGAGGGGGGCCTTAGAGGACATATGGGGGGGGGGCAGGAAAATGAGGGGGGCCTTAGAGGACATATGGGGGGGGGCAGGAAAATGAGGGGGCCTTAGAGGACATATGGGGGGGGCAGGAGAATGAGGGGGGCCTTAGAGGACATATGGGGGGGCAGGAGAATGAGGGGGGCCTTAGAGGACATATGGGGGGGGCAGGAGAATGAGGGGGGCCTTAGAGGACATATGGGGGGGCAGGAGAATGAGGGGGGCCTTAGAGGACATATGGGGGGGCAGGAGAATGAGGGGGGCCTTAGAGGACATATGGGGGGGGCAGGAGAATGAGGGGGGCCTTAGAGGACATATGGGGGGGCAGGAGGATGAGGGGGGCCTTAGAGGACATATGGGGGGGGCAGGAGAATGAGGGGGGCCTTAGAGGACATATGGGGGGGCAGGAGAATGAGGGGGGCCTTAGAGGACATATGGGGGGGCAGGAGAATGAGGGGGGCCTTAGAGGACATATGGGGGGGGGCAGGAGAATGAGGGGGGCCTTAGAGGACATATGGGGGGGGGCAGGAAAATGAGGGGGGCCTTAGAGGACATATGGGGGGGCAGGAGAACGAGGGGGGCCTTAGAGGACATATGGGGGGCAGGAAAATGAGGGGGGCCTTAGAGGACATATGGGGGGGGCAGGAAAATGAGGGGGGCCTTAGAGGACATATGGGGGGGGGGGGCAGGAAAATGAGGGGGCCTTAGAGGACATATGGGGGGCAAAGGAATAAGGGGGGCCTTAGAGCACATGAGAGGGGCAGGAAAATGAGGGGGGCAAAGGAATAAGGGGCCTTAGAGGACATGAGGGAGACCCAGGAGAATTTGGGCGACCAAGGAATGAGGGGGGCCTTAGAGGTCATGAGGTGGGCCTATAGCAATGAGGGGGACCAGAGGACATGAAGGGGGCCTTGGAGGACTTGAGGGGGGACCAGAGAAATAAGGGGGGCCATAGAGGAATTAGGGGGGCCCAGAGGAATTAGGGCCCCCTGGAGGATGTGAAGGGTACTGCACAGTATATTGTATAAATGCCTCTATATTCCTAAGACCACAGATTGCAATAAACATCTGGCAGAGGCTCTAATCCTTCCCTGAGACCCCAGTGGAGAGGAACTGTCCTGACACTGGGGGAATTCCACCTAATAAGGACACAGAAAAGCCTTGCAGAGGCTCTAACGCCTCACTGTGACCCCGATGATGAGTTAATACTCTGACACTGAAGGAACTCCACCCAATGAAGACACAGAAAAATCTGGCAGAGGCTCTAACCCATTCCTGTGACCTCAATGAGGAGTTCTCCCCTGACACTGGGGGAATTCCACCCAATAGGAACACAAAAACACCTTGCAGAGACTCTAACCCTCCCCTGTGACACCAATGGAGAGGTGTGTCCTGACACTGGGGGGGGGGGGGGGGAACTCCATCAAATAAGGACACAGAAAAGTCAGCAGAGGCTCTAACCCCTCCCTGCTCCATTGAAAACAATATCCCATGGTTTGGGTGGGGCCCCTGACGTCTCATTGAAGAGATCCGGTCACTATAAAATTGGACTTTTTCTCCTCGATGAAAAATAAAGTGAAGTCAAAAATAGAAGTTTAAAAAGTTAATTTACACCCCATGTACTTACCGCCCCCCAATCCCCCTCCCCTCCCCCTCCTCCTATGTGCACAAATGTGTGACAGCAGTTCAGATCTTATCAGAGACCAGCAGGCTGAGGGTGCCGAGGACCTGACACCCGAGAGACAGGAGGTGTCAGCATAGGGGTCAGGAGGGCCCCAATCCTTCCCCAGGAGTCAGAGAGGGGACATGGGGCAGCCAGAGTGTGCATGTCTGCACAGGGGTACAGGAGGAGGGGTGCAGGGGTACAAGAGCAAGGGTATAAGAGCAGGGGTACAGGAGCAGTGGTACAAAAGTAGGGGTACAGGAGCAGGAGTACAGGAGTAGGGTACAGGAGCAGGGGTACAGGAGCATGGGTGCAGGAGTACAGGAGCAGGGGTTCAGGAGCAGGAGTACAGGGCAGGGGTACAGGAGCAGGAGTACAGGAGCAGGGGTACAGGAGCAGGGGTACAGGAGCAAGGGTACAGGAGCAGGGGTACAGGAGCAGGAGTACAGGAGCAGGGGTACAGGAGCAGGAGTACAGGAGCAGGGGTACAGGAGCATGGGTGCAGGAGCATGGGTGCAGGAGTACAGGAGCAGGGGTACATGAGCAGGGGTACAGGAGCATGGGTGCAGGAGTACAGGAGCAGGAGTACAGGGCAGGAGTACAGGAGCAGGAGTACAGGAGCAGGGGTACAGGAGCAGGGGTACAGGAGCATGGGTGCAGGAGTACAGGAGCAGGAGTACAGGAGCAGGAGTACAGGGCAGGAGTGCAGGAGTACAGGAGCAGGAGTACAGGAGCAGGAGTACAGGGCAGGAGTACAGGGCAGGAGTACAGGGCAGGAGTACAGGGCAGGGGTACAGGAGCAGGAGTTCAGAGGTGCTCTGTTAGATGATCAGGAGGACAAAGGCAAAGAGCCTGAGAGCAGCTGTGCAAACATCCTTACCATGGTCCCATTGTATGTATTAACGTAGTCACTCTTTATTGGTCCCTTTTTATTTTGGAAGGTAGCCACCCTGCCTTGGTCCTATTGTGTGTTGGAACATCGCCACCCTGTCTCTTAGTCCCAGTGTATATAGGAACGAAGCCACTCTGTCTTGGCCCCACTGCATGTAGAAATGTAGCCCACCTGTGTTGGCCTCATTGTATATAAGAATGTAGCCACCTTGTCTTGTCCCACTGTATGTAGGAATGTAGCCACCCTGTGTTGGTCCCATTGTATGTAGGAACATAGCCACCCTGTCTTGGTCCCATTGTATGTAGGAACGTAGCCACCCTGTGTAGGTCCCATTGTATGTAGAAACTGGTGACATTGACATGTTAGTCAAATGTCAAGCAACACACCAGCTAGCCCTTTAACACTGCGCCTGGACCAGTAATAGCTGCAGGGTTCAGAAGCCCAGCTAGGTGCAGAGGAGGCGTCTCCATGATGGATCAGGGAATGGATGAGTTTTACCCCCCGCTCTACAATTACAAAATTCAATCCCCGTCGGAGAAAAGTTCATTGTCAGATCTCCAGGTTGTGGAGTCACCAATATGTGACGGTGGCAGTATCAGACCCCTGGCCTTCTCATCCAACTCGAGACCAAAGACCAGGCAATCTCACACCCTGCCGTCACTTGCGTAACAATGCCACTCTCATCTGCACCCGGCACACAGATTGTCCAGCTTGCGGGACCACAATCTAGATGCCAGCAGACTGAGAGCGATTAACACCGGGCTAATTAAACAATTAACCCTTTCTCTGCCCCCACCTCTACATTATAATGAGCCCAGAGGACGCTCATAATTTTAAAAATACCAATTATGACTTTAGAATAATCATCTGTAACACACACTGTCACCTCAGACAGGAATGTTCAGATGATTTATCATACACAGTAGGGGTTTTTCAGGAGGCAGGTTCTTTGGGTCAGTTTGCGTTCTTTGGGTCAGTTTGCGTTTAAGTCTTTCCGCTCAATGGGAAACTATTTTATGTCTTTATTTATTGGTTTCAGTAATTCTCCATTGGATATTTTATCTGACTTTTGTCTTTTCAGAAGGTGAGGATGAGTTCGGGGGGCAGTGATGTGCGGGTGTTTGTCCGGGTCCGACCCACCCCCAACTTCCCGCAAGACTTCATCACACTTGGGGAAGACAACAAGGTGAGGCTGATTCTTCTCCGAAATCATGGGGCCCCATACATCTGACCTGACAGGACCCCCAAGATCATGGGGCCCCATACAACTGACCTGACAGAACCTCCCAATCCAGGGGCCCCATACAACTGACCTGACAGGACCCCCCAAATCATGAGGCCCCCATACAACTGACCTGACAGGACCCCCCAAATCATGGGGCCCCATACAACTGACCTGACAGGACCCCCAAAATCATGGGGCCCCATACAACTGACCTTATAGGACCCCCCAAATCCTGGGACCCCATACAACTGACCTGACAGGACCCCCCAAATCATGGGGCTCCATACAACTGACCTGACAGGACCCCCCAAATCATGGGGCCCCATACAACTGACCTGACAGGACCCCCCAAATCACGAAGCCCCATACAACTGACCTGACAGGACCACCCGAATCCTGGGGCCCAATACAACTGACCTGACAGGACCCCTCAAATCAAGGGGCCCCATACAACTGACCTGACAGGACCCCCAAAATCATTGGGCCACATACAACTGACCTGACAGGACCCCCCAAATAATGGGGCCCCATACAACTGACCTGACATGACACCCCAAATCATGGGGCCCCCATACAACTGACCTGACAGGACCCCCCAAATCATGGAGCCCCATACAACTGACCTGACAGGAGCCCTCTAAATCATGGGGCCCCATACAACTGACCTGACAGGACCCCCCAAATCATGGGGCCCATACAACTGACCTGACAGAGCCCCCCATATCATGGGGCTCCATACAACTGACCTGACAGGACCCCCCAAATCCTGGGGCCCCATACAACTGACCTGACAGGACCCCCCTCCCCCAGCCTGGGCAGGTGTGTGGGTGCAGGTGTATGGCCCTGAACACGGCTCCAGACACATGAAAAACTGTTTTGTGTAGGGAGAGGTATAGGTGGCTCCGCCTCCTTTCAATGTGCAATACTCACAGAAACAGTAAGTCCCGGTTCACACTACAGAGATTACAGACGTCGCATGTGATTCGCACCGCACTGCTCTGAAAATCACATACAATGTCTGTGCGATGCAACTTCAGCCATACAGATTGTATTGCTAAATTTGCATCGGATTCGGACAGAACACGCACAGGACCCTTCTTTGGGTCCGCAGCAGAAGCGGATCGCATGAGTGTTCACATCTATGTGATCCGGATCACGTCCCATACTGATAGTTCGCACTGCGATATGCGAACTGATCTGGGGGTGTCGTTAACTTTGTATTAACACCCCCAGTGATTTGCATATGGCAGCGTGAACTGCCTGCAATTTGAATGTGATACGGGAACCCGAAGTGGATTCGTTATTTTAACTGACAATTTTGCCGTCGTGCGACGCTGTACCCAAATAAAATAAATGTCCCGTTTTTTCCTACAAACAGAGCTTTCTTTTGGTGGTATTTGATCACCTGTGCGATTTTTACTATTTGCGCTATAAACAAAAGAAGAGCGTAAATTTCTAAAAAAACAAAAAACAAAACAATACTTTTCACATTCTGCTATAAAACATTCCCAATAAAAAAAATTAAAAATCTATTTTTTTTCATCATTTTAGGCCAATTTGTATTCTGCTACATATTTTTGGTAAAAAAAAAAAAAATCCCAATAAGCGAATTTTGATTGGTTTGAGCAAAAGTTATCACGTCTACAAACTAGGGGAAAGATTTATGTAATTTTTATTTATTTATTACTAGTAATGGCGGCGATCTGCAATTTTTAGAGGGACTGCGACATTGCGACGGACAGATCGGACCCCCGACTGACATTTTTGACAATTTTGGGGTTACCAGTGACATTACTACAGTAATCAGTGCTAAAAATATGCACTGTTACTGTACTAATGACACTGATTAGAGCCAGAGGCACTGCGCCCTGAGCCCACCCAGTTGTGTGACAATAGCGAATGAATATTCACTATTGTCACACGGATTCTCCTTCTTGCCAATCAGGAAGCGGGACCCGTTTCCTGATTGGCCGAAAGGAGAAGCCATCCTATTGGCGAAGGAGGAGCAGGGAGGAGACGCAGGGGAAGCCCGACCAACGAAGGGGGACATGAAGGAGACTGAGGGGGAAGCCGCCGCCTCCACATGTCAGTCCAGGGCAGCACAGGGTGAGTGAGCCGGTGACTGGGGGGTATGGTGTGCGGTGTGGGGGAGGTCTGTGGTCAGATCCGTCTGACACCCCCCCCCCCCCCCCCGACCCATAAAGCACCAGCCTCCACTGATCAGGGGTCTAAATTGATCCCTGATATCTCATTTTATGGGGAGAAAAACATTGAGGACACAGTTCCCCAATCCTTTCTCTTCAGCTCTTCAGCTGCACTGCAGAATGAATGAACAGGAAGCACTCTGTACGGAGGCTCCCTGTTCATACACAAGCTGAAGCATAGTAAACATGGAAGTCTGATGTGACAACTTCTTTTATTTCCTGGATCAAACAATCCCATGATAGTCCTTACCATGATGGTAGATATCACTAGTTTTAATGAAAAGCATCAAATTATTATGAATCATGGAATTTCATCTTCCGAGTATGGTAATAAATAACTGTAAATCCGTTCTTTGTTCTTCAGAGCATTGACATCCACCTAAAGAAGGATGAAAAGCTGGGCGTGGTTAATAACAAGCGATATGATTGGTCGTTTAAAGTGGACGGGATCCTGCACAGTGCCTCCCAGGACGTCGTGTATGATACTGTGGCAAAGTCAGTTGTTTCCAAAGCATTGCAGGGTTACAATGGTAAGTTAATGAGCATCAACAACAGCACTATTGTTGGAGCACAGACCACGTCACTATTGTGTCAGTCAGGGCTGTTAGAAGTCACGGGGCCCCAAACAGCCTACCTGACAGGGCCCCCTCCCTTCCCGACAAAAGTGACGGAGGACATAGATTTATCAGTCCCTTTCTTTGCAGTGTCAGCAGCACAGATTACTGAATAGGAAATGCTCTGAGGCTTCCTTCTCATTCAAAAACTGAAGCATAATAAACACAGTTTACTATGCTTCAGTGATGAATGGAAACAGAAGTGATTGGTACTGATTGCTCACTGTGTTCACTCAGTAAAGAAAGGGGTCGGTAAATGACATAATTAAGGGTCCCTTTCCCCACTCTCTGTCCTGAAACATCTCCCTTTGTGCCTGCAGTGGCTGCTTGTGAGAGAGGAGGGGAGGGAAGCTGGAAGTGATGCGGGGAAAAGAGGCAAACGGGGGGGGGGGGGGCCTGGAAAGCAGATGGAAGGGGTGCATGTGTAGGACCAATCCTCCTGCAGTGCAGCCGGAGGGAGAAAGAGGAAGAGAAGCTGGTAGCGTTGCAGGGGGAGCAGACGGGGGTTGTTAATCAGTTTCAGCTGCTTTGGTGATAATGAAATTGACAACAGATGCACTAGATGGGCAACAATGAGACGACCTCCAAAACAGGAATGGTTTTACAGGTGGAGGACACTGACATTTTTTCCCTGCTCATCTTTTCTGACTGTTTTTCACCAGTTTTGGATTTGGCTGGGGTCAGTGTCACTACTGGTAGTAGTGACAGTCCACGGGCAGTCCAACTCCTCCAGGATGGAACATCAATACCTCCCATTGCCAGAAGGTTTGCTGTGTCTCCCAGCACAGTCTCAGGAGCATGGAGGAGATTCCAGGAGACAGGCAGTTACTCTAGGAGAGCTGGACAGGGCCATAGAAATTCCTTAACCCATCAGCAGGACCGGTATCTGCTCCTTTACGGAGGAACAGGATGAGCACTGCCAGAGCCCTACAAAATGACCTCCAGCAGCCACTGGTGTGAATGTCTCTGACCAAACAATCAGAAACAGACTTCATGAGGGTGGCCTGAGGGCCCGACGCCCCCTAGTGGGCCCTGTGCTCACTGCCTGGCACTGTGGAGCTCGATTGGCATTTGCATTGAACACCAGAATTGGCAGCTCCACCACTGGCGCCCTGTGCTTTCCACAGATGAGAGCAGGTTCACCCTGAGCACATGTGACAGACGTGAAAGAGTCTGGAGAAGCCTTGGAGAACGTTATGCTGCCTGTAACATCATTCAGCATGACCGGTTTGGTGGTGGGTCAGTGATGGTCTGGGAAGGCAAATCCATGGAGGGACGCACAGACCTCTACAGGCTAGACAATGGCACCCTGACTGCCATTAGGTATTGGGATGAAATCCTTGGACCCATTGTCAGACCCTACGCTGGTGCAGGGGGTCCTGGGTTCCTCCTGGTGCACAACAATGCCCAGCCTTGTGTGGTGAGAGTATGCAGCCAGTTCCTGGAGGATGAAGGAGTTGATAACATTGAATGGCCCCCACACTCGCCTGACCTAAATCTAATAGATCACCTCTGGGACATTATGTTTCGGTCCATCCGATGCCGCCAGGTTGCACCTCAGTTTGTTCAGGAGCTCAGTGATGCCCTGGTCCAGATCTGGGAGGAAATTCCCCAGGACACCATCTGTCGTCTCATTAAGAGCATCACCCGACGTTGTCAGTCATGCATACAAGTACAGGGAGGCCATAAACACTACTGAGGACCATTCTGAGTTGCTGCAATGAAACTTCAGCAAAATGGACTCGCCTGCTCCAATATTGTATAATTTTGATTTTCAGGATGTCTTTGAATTCAGCCCTCTGTAGGGTGATAATTTTCATTTCCATCAAACAATCTGTCATCCTTTCCTTCCTAACACATTACCCAGTCCATACCAGTATAGATCCTAACACATTACCCAGTCCATACAAGTATAGATCCTAACACATCACCCAGTCCATACCAGTATAGATCCTAACACATTACCCAGTCCATACCAGTATAGATCCTAACACATTACCCAGTCCATACCAGTATAGATCCTAACACATTACCCAGTCCATACCAGTATAGATCCTAACACATTACCCAGTCTATACCAGTATAGATCTTATCACATTACCCAGTCTATACCAGTATAGATCCTAACACATTACCCAGTCTATACCAGTATAGATCCTAATACATTACCCAGTCCATACCAGTATAGATCCTAACACATTACCCAGTCTATACCAGTATAGATCCTAATACATTACCCAGTCCATACCAGTATAGATCTCAACCCATTACCCAGTCCTTACCGGCATAGATCCTAACCCATTACCCAGTCCATACCAGTATAGATCCTAATACATTACCTAGTCCATTCCAGTATAGATCCTAACACATTACCCAGTCCATACCAGTATAGATCCTAACACGTTACCCAGTCCATACCAGTATAGATCCCAATACATTACCCAGTCCATACCAGTATAGATCCTAACACATTACCCAGTCCATACCAGTATAGATCCTAACACATTACCCAGTCCATACCAGTATAGATCCTAACATATTACCCAGTCCATACCAGTATAGATCCTAACACATTACCCAGTCCATACCAGTATAGATCCTAACACATTACCCAGTCCATACCAGTACCAGTATAGATCTCAACCCATTACCCAGTCCTTACCAGCATAGATCCTAACCCATTACCCAGTCCTTACCGGCATAGATCCTAACCCATTACCCAGTCCATACCAGTATAGATCCTAACACATTTCCCATGCTTACCCGCCTAAGTATAAATCCCCCTTCTCCCAGGACAAATCTGCTCCCCTCCTGAAATCTCTTCTCCCAGCACAAATCTTTGCCCCCCTCCATCCCCCCTCTTAGCTCAAATATTATCTCTCCCCATATCTATCAAGCACACATCCCCCCTCCCCTTCAGCACAAACCCTCTACTCCTCAAATCCCCCCTCCCCCCCCAAATACACATCCTCCCCTCCCCTTGTAGCACAACCCCCTCCCAAATTTCCCCACCTAGTACGAATACCCCCAATTATCCATATTTGCAAAAATCCCCCCCCCCCAAAACAATCAACATACCACCTCTTCTAGCACAAAACCCCCCCAAATTCACCCAAGTCCTCTTTCACCATCCCCCTCCCAACACAAATCCTCCCCAAATCACCTTTACTAGCACTCCCCCCCAAATTTCTCCTCTTAATACAATTCTTACCCCCTAATGCCCCCCAAATTCCCCCACCCAACACAAATCTCCTCCTCCCAACTCCTTGTGGCGCTCCCCCATCTCACATAATAGCACAGTGCCCAGGGCCCACCCCTTGTCTCGGCCCTGCATCTGAGCACCACAAGCCAAAAACACTATTTCATTCATTTTTAATAAACCGAACTCCCCCATCCATCCAAGAGTGTAGATCCAGCACAGGAAAGGGTCTCCAAAGCCTCTGTGTTGCAAAGCTGCTCTAAGGTACGAACACAACAACACGCCGAATGTCAAATGATAACAGCCTCAGTTGCTGTTGAACCCGATGTGATCTCTGCAAGTAGACAGCTGACCCGTATAGAGGTCATAAAAGGCTAAACCCGATGATCACTACGAGGGATTACACGGCATTACCATCCAGATTGTCACCTATTTGTTTTGAGACTCAGACACTTTCTCATAGGATGAGGTTACCTAGGGGTGCTTGGACTGAGCTGTAGACATGTGCAGTTTGTTTAAATCTGAAAAAATATTCGTACAAACTTTACGTTATTCAGGGATTCGGATATATCCAAATCCCCGAATTACAGTACAAACAAATTTTAGTGAATTTCCAGAATCACAAGGAACTTTGTACGAACAGTTTGGGGGTGGCCGCTTCCTGTTCCAACATGACTGCACACCAGTAGAGTGGAGACTGCGAGTCAGGCCTTCTCGTCCAACATCAGTGCCTGACCTAAAAAATGCGCTTCTGGAAGAATGGTCTATAACGGAACCGCTGACCCACACTGTACTTGTGGTCTTCCGTCAGTATACGGCTTCCTTGCAGTCATGAATATATATCCCAGCTGCCCCCATACAAAGCTAGCCAACAACTTAGCTCGTACAAGTTTTGGAGCCTTCTCCTTTATTGAACAGTTTCACACTCAATTTATACACACATGAGCACATCCCCCTCCTGATCAAATTACTACACACAGGTCAGGGGTTGCCTGATTACATTATCCTATGCAGATGAAATTGTATACAGAAACAGAGTTAACCTGAACTAATTATCTGGCCATCTGGACAGAACAATGTGAGGTCATTAACATTTAACAATGGGACAGGCAGACTCAACACAATCCACACCCCAGCTCAATAGATAGAGTGCGAGTTTGCGCATGCGCATATTTATTTGCCAGTGTCCAATTCTTACCAGCACGAAACGGAATATGTTTTAGCTTGTGCCCAGAAGTTCCTCCAGAGGAATTATCCTGTTTGCTGGCATGCGCACCCTGACAGGAGCATTCCTTAGGTGGAGCATGATATGCATTATAAAGCAAAGGGAGCAAGAGGTTAGAATATTCTTGAAATATGTGGCTGTGTAGCTCCTGTTTTTAATTCGGCTTTCAGTGTTTTCTAGAAAGCTGGACTTTAGAAGGGACAATAAGAAGTTTCAAAAGATGTTTTTGGAATGTTGGGGTCATGGCCAGGACAAGGGGTAGACAGGAGGAACAGTTGCCCTGGGCGCAGTGAAGCAATGGGGCAAAAAATGCAGGGTGGTACACCCATTCTACGGCATTTATTATTAGTAGGGAGGGGGGCGCAATTCTGCATCCTTGCCCTGGGCGCTGAATGACCCTGTCCCACTACTGGTTGGGGTCCTCCTGGGTTTTTATGTGCCCCCACTAACCTGATTTATTCCCAGATCACATGGTGCACACAGAACCTCTGACTTGTGCTTTTGCTTTCAGGTACAATAATGTGCTATGGACAGACGGGTGCAGGGAAAACACACACCATCACTGGGACAACCGAGAACTACACACATCGAGGAATCATCCCCAGAGCCCTACAGCAGGTATTGCATTCCCCATGTGCGGGATTTATAGAGATGATCCCTGAGAGAACTCATTATCACTCAAAGCTTCCTTGTTGTATTGTCAATGTGGGTCCTAACACATTCTTTTAGATCCGCTACTAGACATTAAGATTACATAGTAAAATATACATGTGTATGAAGCACTGCCCCCTCATGGACCGTTGGATAACACACTTTCGGGTCCCCCTGGGTTACCGTTAGCAACTCTGGTATTCACAATTTAACACTTTTCTTCTTGGCTCAGTCAATGATCAGTCCAGGGGTATGTAGTTGTTTTTGGTGTTGTATTTTAAATAGGGATGGGAGAAGGGAATAGTGGGATACTCCAAATCAACTATTCACAAGATATAAGGACTCCTATCTGGATGCAGCCAGGCTTCTGATTCACACTGCCGTTAGGGGAATTTGGGTTAAGTCTCTATCCAGAAGACTTGATGAACTAATTCTCTTCAGGATATTCTCCTAGTATCCCCTTTCACTTGACACACTGACACCCGTCCTCTGACTATCCTACTCTGGGGTGACCCCCCTCAGGTCAGGCCCCTTGACACAATCCCCTGTACTCACTATACTGTTTTTTCGAGGGTCTATAGTGTCTCTACCCCGTCTAGTCAGTTCTCCTGGACCTCTGGGTTCAGTTCCTTTCCTTGATCCCCAGGCCGACCGCCTGCGACCACGTGCCACCACTACAGAGGAGGAGGCAGACGCCCCCCCCCCCCCTCCGGGACTCTGCTCACCAGCTAAAGACCCCGCAGCACATGTGCTCCTGGCTTTTATACAGTATCCCACAATGCACCGAGACAGCCGATCTCTGCCAATCACCGGGACTGTATTAACCACTTAAGCCCTGGAGGATTTGGCTGCTCAAAGACCAGGGCCTATTTTGCGATTCGGCACTGCGTGACTTTAATGGACAATTGCGTGGTCGTGCGACGCTGTACCCAAATAAAATTGACGTCCTTTTTTTCCCACAAACAGAGCTTTCTTTTGGTGGTATTTGATCACCTGTGCGATTTTTATTTTTTGCGCTATAAACAAAAAAAGAGCGACAATTTTGAAAAAATAACAATATTTTTCACATTTTTTTATATGAAATTCCCCCCCAAAAAAATGTAAAAATCAAAATTTTTTAACATTTTAGGCCAATTTGTTTTCTGCTACATATTTATGGTAAAAAAAATCGCAATAAGCGTATTTTGATTGGTTTGCACAAAATTTATTGCGTTTACTAACTAAGGGAAAGATTTATGTGATTTTTATTGTTTTTTTTTTTTAACGAGTAATGGCGGCGATCTGCGTTTTTTTTTTTTTTTTTTTGCGGGACTGCGACATTGCGGCGGACAGATCGGACCCCTGACTGACATTTTTGACACTTTTGGGGGTACCAGTGAAATTACTACAGTAATCAGTGCTATACATATGCACTGTTACTGTAAAAATGACACTGGCAGGGAAGGGGTTAACTTTATTGGAGATCCAGGGGTTAAGTGTGTCCCTAGGGGCGTGCTTCTAACTGTCAAGGGGCGTGGCTTTTGATGTAACCACAGAGACATGCGATCCTACATATCAGGATTGTATGATTTCTGCAGTTACACCAGGGAGAATGACAGACGGCTTTGTTAACATCAGCCGCCTGCCTTTCTCCCTCTCCAATGGGAGAGCGCGAGTGGCCGGCGGACATCGGAGCCTACGGTCACTCGCGCGGGGATGGCCGTGAACGAGCGGGGGCGGGAGCGCGCCTCCGGCGGCGCGCGCTTGCCCCCTACAGGCTCCTGGGCGAGCGATGTAGTACTACGTCGCTTTGCCCAGGAGGGGCTGACTGCCGCAGTAAATGTACTTGCGGCGGTCGTCAAGCGGTTAAAGCCTGTGCACCCATTGGTCAGGTTTCTTCCCCCACTGTCCAACATGCCTCCGTATTGGACCAGTGTAAAACACTATCTAGACCCAATGAATCACACACTGAGCACGATGAGCAGACCTAACTCACAGATCCTGCTCTCAGAGGTAGGCAGAGAACAATATAGATTTGCTGCTGCTCCTCTGATAGGCAGACAGAGCCAAAAACTATACTCTCTCACTAGCACCTACCTAAGAGGGTGCTACACTCACCCCCCGCCAAACCGAGCCATGTCCTCACTAGCACCTACCTAAGAGGGTGCTACACTCACCCCCCACCAAACCGAGCCATGTCCTCACTAGCACCTACCTAAGAGGGTGCTACACTCACCCCCCACCAAACCGAGCCATGTCCTCACTAGAACCTACCTAGGAGGGTGCTACACTCACCCCCCACCAAACCGAGCCATGTCCTCACTAGCACCTACCTAGGAGGGTGTTACATGTAAAACATGACATGAATAATGTATTCTAGAAGAAAATGTGTGTCTTTATTATTTTAGACATTTGTTTGGGGAGAGATTACAAATTTCCCCGTGTTTTATTCTTCTAAAAATACTGCAAGATTGTGAAAATAGTTGGAAATGTTCTGACCCTGCAAGCAAATTGGGCAAACCCTAATGTGAAGCCTCCCAGCCTGACTGAACCCCTAGTGGTCCTTGGTCCTATGACTGCAAGGCCTGGAAAAGTCTTACTCTAAGCTTAGCCTAAGTCAGATCCAGAATGACCCTGGTAATGCTTCATGAGAAGATCAAGACTAGACTTTCAGATACAATGCCAACATTTTTGGTGATCTGGCAACCCTGGGTAGACCAGTTTCTTCCCCCTGACCTCAGCACACAGTTGCTCCACCAGTCTTCACCTCCTCCCTTGATAACCTTCCATGGCTTCCAATCTCTATGCTAATGACACCCAAATCTATCTCTTTACTCCTCACCTCCAGGGCTGGTGCAAGGATTTTTGATACCCTAGGCAAAACCTAATTTTGTGCCCCTTTGGCCCCACCCCTGACTCCACCCCCCTTTGCCCTGCCCATGTATACGGTGGTGGTAGCAGGGGTCAGGAGTGTGTAATGCACAGAATGCAGGGGTCTGCATTTTTTTTACTACATTCTTTTACTACATAAAGTGTGCAGGGTTGCAGGGTGTGCAACATAAAGAGTGTGAGGTGCGCTACGTACTGAGTGCAGGGTTGCGAGACGCGCTATGTACTGAGTGCAGGGTTGCGCTACAAAAATAGGGCAGGGTTACGGGGTGCACTATGTACTGAGTGCAGGGTTGTGGGGAGCGCTATATACTGAGTGCAGGGTTGTGGGGTGCGCTATATACTGAGTGCAGGGTTGAGGGGTGCACTACTTACAGAGTGCATGGTTGAGGGGTGCGCTGTGTACATAGTGCAGGGTTGTGGGGTGCGCTATATACTGAGTGCAGGGTTGAGGAGTGCGCTATATACTGAGTGCAGGGTTAAGGGGTGCACTACGTACAGAGTGCATGGTTGAGGGGTGCGCTATGTAACTATGTACAGAGTGCAGGGATGCGGGGTGCGCTACATAAAGAGTGCAGGGGAGGAGGGAGGAGGGGGGGAAGTGAAGTGAGAGAGACCCCTACCCCTGTCTGCAGTCCTTGTCTGGTACAGTACCTTCCATGCTAGCAGTGGGCAGGGCCTGTTCTTGTAGTTGGGTGAGGGCAGGAGCTTCTCCTTCCAGAGTTTCTGTTTGCAGGCAGATGCAGCTGTCCCTGGCTGCCTGCACCTCCCATCTATCCTCGTTCTCTAGCCCCGGTCAGCCTGTCTATAGTTCCTCAAAGGTCTTTGGGGCTCTTCTCCCTCCAGCCTGGAGGGCTGCAGGGTACCCTCGCTGATCTTCGTCCCCGCCGCCTCCTGAAACCGGGTGCTGTCCTGTTTTCTGCACCTGCTGCAACCTGACTCTCCATGCTCACCCAGGGCAGCACACAATTGGTCAGTCTGCCCCTGCGCCACAGAGTGCCAGTGGAAGGAGGTGGGGTCGCCAGTGCCCAAAGGGAGAAGTGTGTAGCGTCAGCTGAAAAAAAGCCCTGCTGGTGCCCGCGCCAAGTGCTAGAATGGCTTGGGCAGTTGGGAGCTATGCCCGCACCCCCATAGCAATGCCACTGAGTGCCCCCAATTTATGTGCGCTCTAGACCTGCGCCTACCTTGCCTATAGGTACCGCTGGCCCTGCTCACCTCACCCCTTCAGTCTCCTCTTGCATCAGTAACTGACATATTGTCAGGGTCTTGTCTGAACCTGTGCCATCTATGGTCTCTGGCTGTAGCTCTTCTCGCTGTGCCACCTGAGATTCTGGTAAACTCCCTGTCTAATCTCTTAAGAAAATTTCGGCTTGTATATTGTGACCCTTGAACTCCTTGCTCCTCCCATATCTTGCCGATATCTTGCTCCTTTGTGTACCTGCAGAGGTCCTTATCTCCACTACCATTCGTTACCGACCATTGGCTTGTTTCTGGACTACGCTTCTGCTTGATCCCAACCTGCAACCACTTGGTACTGACCTTTTGGCATGTTCCTTGACTCCACTTCTGCTTGATCCCATCCTACAGCTATTCGTTACTGACCTTTGACTTGTTTACTGACTACACTGCTGCTTGATCCAAACCTGCAACCGCTCGTTACTGACCTTTGGATTGTTTACTGACTAGACTACTGCTTGATCCCAACCTGCAACCGCTCGTTCCTGACCTTTGACTTGTTTACTGACCACACTACTGCTTGATCCAAACCTGCAACCGCTCGTTCCTGACCTTTGACTTGTTTACTGACCACACTACTGCTTGATCCAAACCTGCAACTGCTCGTTACTGACCTTTGGATTGTTCCTCAAATACGCTTTTGCTTGATCCCAACCTGCAAGCACTTGTTACTGACCTTTGGCTTGTTCCTTGACTACACTTCTGCTTGATCCCAACCTGCAACCTCTTATTACAGACCTTTGGCTTATTCCTCAAATACGCTTCTGCTTGATCCCAACCTGCAACAACTTGTTACCCACCTTTGGCTTATTTACTGACTATGCTTCTGCTTGAGCCCAACCTGCTCAAGCATGTATAGTTTTTTTTTTTTTTTACAATTTTCGCTTTTTTTTTTTTCCCCTTTTTATAGCGCAAAAAAAAACAAAAAAAAACGCAGAGGTGATTAAATACCACGAAAAGAAAGCTCTTTTTGTATGGAAAAATGACATAAATGTATTTTGGGTACAGCGTTGTATGACCGCGCAATTGTCAGTTTAAGTAACGCAGTGCCGTTTCGCAAAAAATGGCCTGGTCATGAAGGGGGGTAAATCTTCCAGGGTTGAAGTGAATAACTACGTGGATAAAGAGGATTTTCATGTCTCACTCAGGTCTTCAAAGAGATTGGAGAGCAAAGTGACAACTCGGTGACTGTGAGGGTTTCCTATCTGGAGATCTACAATGAAACCCTGTTTGACCTCCTGTCCACATTACCCGAGGTGCCCGCTTCTGACACCCATATGGCCATAGTGGATGACCCACATGGGGTGTCCGTCAAAGGTTTATCTGTCCACCATGTTCCCAGCGAGGAGCACGCGCTGAATCTGCTGTTTGAGGTAAGGAACGTGTTTTCTGTTACGTTGTAAGAAAACTTCATTTGGGGCAACAGCAACCGATGGGACTTTTCTAGAGATGGAGGCCCTGAGGATTGCGCTTTATTGGTGGAGAAGTGACTCTCCACAGAACTTCAGACTTGTTTGCTCCTTGAAAATGCCAATCACTCAAAAGCAGGGTTCTCCATCATTGGTATTATGGGAGGAATAGTGTCCCATCATTGGTATTATGGGAGGAATAGTGTCCCATCATTGGGGTCGGTGGGAGGAATAGTGCCCCATCATTGGTGTCAGTGGGAGGAATAGTGTCCCATCATTGGTGTCAGTGGGAGGAATAGTGTCCCATCATTGGTGTCAGTGGGAAGAATAGTGCCCCATCATGGGTGTCAGTGGGAGGAATAGTGCGCCATCATTGGTGTCAGTGGGAGGAATAGTGCCCCATCATTGGTGTCAGTGGGAGGAATATTGTCCCATCATTGGTGTCAGTGGGAGGAATAGTGCCCCATCATTGGTGTCAGTGGGAGGAATAGGGCCCCATCATTGGTGTCAGTGGGAGGAATAGTGCCCCATCATTGGTGTCAGTGGGATGAATAGCCCCCCGTCATTGGTGTCAGTGGGAGGAATAGTGCCCCATCATTGGTATCAGTGGGACGAATAGTGCCCCATTATTGGTGTCAGTGGGAGGAATAGTGCCCCATCATTGGTGTCAGTGGGAGGAATAGTGCCCCATCATTGGTGTCAGTGGGAGGAATATTGTCCCATCATTGGTGTCAGTGGGAGGAATAGTGCCCCATCGTTGGTGTCAGTGGGAGAAATAGTGCCCCATCATTGGTGTCGGTGGGACATAATGTACAATGTAAATAGGTGGGAATGGGCCCATAATGTATATAGGTGTGAACGGGCCCATAATGTACATAGGTGGGAATGGGCCCATAATGTATATAGGTGTGAACGGGCCCATAATATACATAGGTGTGAACGGGCCCATAATGTATATAGGTGTGAACGGGCCCATAATGTACATAGGTGTGAACGGCCCATAATATACATAGGTGTGAACGGGCCCATAATGTACAGAGGTGTGAAAGGCCCATAATATACATAGGTGTGAACGGGCCCATAATGTACATAGGTGTGAAAGGCCCATAATATACATAGGTGTGAACGGGCCCATAATGTACATAGGTGTGAATGGGCCCATAATGTACATAGGTGTGAACGGCCCATAATGTACATAGGTGTGAAGGGGCCCATAATGTACATAGGTGTGAAGGGGCCCATAATGTACATAGGTGTGAATGGGCCCATAATGTACATAGGTGTGAATGGGCCCATAATGTACATAGGTGTGAATGTGCCCATAATGTACATAGGTGTGAACGGGCCCATAATGTGCATAGGTGTGAACGGCCCATAATGTACATAGGTGTGAACGGCCCATAATATACATAGGTGTGAACGGGCCCATAATGTACATAGGTGTGAACGGGCCCATAATGTAGATAGGTGTGAATGGGCCCATAATGTATATAGGTGTGAACGGGCCCATAATGTACATAGGTGTGAATGGCCCATAATGTATATAGGTGTGTATGGGCCCATAATGTACATAGGTGTGAACGGGCCCATAATGTATATAGGTGTGAACGGGCCCATAATGTACATAGGTGTGAACGGACCCATAATGTATATAGGTGTGTATGGGCCCATAATGTTACATAGGTGTGAACGGGCCCATAATGTACATAAGTGTGAACGGGCCCATAATGTACATAGGTGTGAACGGGCCCATAATGTATATAGGTGTGAACGGGCCCATAATGTACATAGGTGTGAATGGCCCATAATGTATATAGGTGTGTATGGGCCCATAATGTACATAGGTGTGAATGGGCCATAATGTATATAGGTGTGTATGGGCCCATAATGTACATAGGTGTGTATGGGCCCATAATGTATATAGGTGTGTATGGGCCCATAATGTATATAGGTGTGTATGGGCCCATAATGTATATAGGTGTGTATGGGCCCATAATGTACATAGGTGTGAACGGGCCCATAATGTACATAGGTGTGAACGGGCCCATAATGTACATAGGTGTGAACGGGCCCATAATGTATATAGGTGTGAACGGGCCCATAATGTACATAGGTGTGAACGGACCCATAATGTATATAGGTGTGTATGGGCCTATAATGTTACATAGGTGTGAACGGGCCCATAATGTACATAGGTGTGAACGGGCCCATAATGTACATAGGTGTGAACGGGCCCATAATGTATATAGGTGTGTATGGGCCCATAATGTATATAGGTGTGAACGGACCCATAATGTACATAGGTGTGAACGGACCCATAATGTACATAGGTGTGAACAGGCCCATAATGTACATAGGTGTGAACGGGCCCATAATGTACATAGGTGTCTATCTCTTGCCTGACCCATACTATACATATCAACAGCTGAGAGATCAGAAAACTGCTGATTGTTTTTTCTTCATTAATCTCCACTAGGGGGAGACAAACCGGATCATAGGATCGCACATCCTGAATAAAAATTCTTCCCGGTCGCACTGTATATTCACCATACATCTGGAGGTGAGTTCTTGTCACTTACAGGACGTGTTGTATGACACAAAGGGGGGTTTTTACTAAAACTGGTGCACACAGAATCTGGTGCAGCTGTGCATAGTAACCAATCAGCTTCTAGTTTGTATTGACAATGCCTAATTGAACAAACTGAAGTCTGAAGCTGATTGGCTACTATGCACAACTGCACCATATTCTGTGTGCACCGGCTTTAGTAAATCTCCCCCCATAGTATCCTGAGTACGCCTTGATACATGAAACCATTACTGACTCCATCATTGAATGTTTTCCTTTATGTGAAATGAGGAGCAGAACCCATGGAAGTGTTTTCTTCCTTCATTCAGTAAATCACAAAATATTCATCACAGTCCCAGAGAACTACATACAGGCCAAGATATTGAGGAAGACAATTTGACCAAAAAATGAAACTTTAACACAGGACAGTATCTCACAAAAGTAAGTACACCCCTCACATTTTTGTAAATATTTTATTCTATCTTTTCATGTGACAACACTGAAGAAATGACACTTTGCTACAATGTAAAGTAGTGAGTGTACAGCTTGTATAACAGTGTAAATTTGCTGTCCCCTCAAAATAACTCAACACACAGCCATTAATGTCTAAACCGCTGGCAACAAAAGTGAGTGACAATCTCCAAATTGGGCCCAATTAGCCATTTTCCCTCCCCGGTGTCATGTGACTCGTTAGTGTTACAAGGTCTCAGTTGTGAATGGGGAGCAGGTGTGTTAAATTTGGTGTTATCGCTCTCACTCTCTCATACTGGTCACTGGAAGTTCTACATGGCACCTCATGGCAAAGAACTCTCTGAGGATCAGAAAAAAAGAATTGTTGCTCTACATAAAGATGGCCTAGGCTATAAGAAGATTGCCAAGACCCTGAAACTGAGCTGCAGTACAGTGGCCAAGACCATACAGCGGTTTAACAGGACAGGTTCCACTCAGAACAGGCCTCACCATGGTCAACCAAAAAAGTTGAGTGCACGTGCTCATCGTCATATCCAGAGGTTGTCTTTGGGATAAAGACGTATAAGTGCTGCCAGCATTGCTGCAGAGGTTGAAGGGGTGGGGGGTCAGCCTGTCAGTGCTCAGACCATACGCCGCACACTGCATCAAATTGGTCTGCATGGCTGTTGTCCCAGAAGGAAGCCTCTTCTAAAGATGATGTACAAAAAAGGCTGCAAACAGTTTGCTGAAGACAATCAGACTAAGGACATGGATTACTGGAACCATCTCCTGTGGTCTGATGAGACCAAGATAAACTTATTTGGTTCAGATGGTGTCAAGCGTGTGTGGCGGCAACCGGGTGAGGAGTACAAAGACAAGTGTGTCTTCCTACAGCCAAGCATGGGGGTGGGAGTGTCATGGTCTGGGGCTGCATGAGTGCTGCCGGCACTGGGGAGCTACAGATCATTGAGGAACCATGAATGCCAACATGTACTGTGACATACTGAAGCAGAGCATGATCCCCTCCCTTCAGAGACTGGGCTGCAGGGCAGTATTCCAACATAACGACCCCAAACACACCTCCAAGATGACCACTGCCTTGCTAAAGAAGCTGAGGGTAAAGGTGATGGACTGGCCAAGCATGTCTCCAGACCTAAACCCTATTGAGCATCTGTGGGGAATCCTCAAACAGAAGGTGGAGGAGCGCAAGGTCTCTAACATCCACCAGCTCTGTGATGTCATCATGGAGGAGTGGAAGAGGACTCCAGTGGCAACCTGTGAAGCTCTGGTGAACTCCATGCCCAAGAGGGTTAAGGCAGTGCTGGAAAATAATGGCGGCCACACAAAATATTGACACTTTGGGCCCAATTTGGACATTTTCAATTAGGGGTGTACTCACTTTTGTTGCCAGCGGTTTAGACATTAATGGCTGTGTGTTTAGTTATTTTGAGGAGACAGCAAATTTACACTGTTATACAAGCTGTACACTCACTACTTTACATTGTAGCAAAGTGTCATTTCTTCAGTGTTGTCACATGAAAAGATAGAATAAAATATTTACAGAAATGTGAGGGGTGTACTTACTTTTGTGAGATACTGTATGTTAAGAAAATACAGCATTAGGACCACCATGGAGCTGTCACTGATAAACATGTTAAACAAATTACAGGGACTATTTGTTGCACAGCAAGGTTTGTTATAAGTAGACCCCATTGTGATTTCTGCATATTCTTTCCTCCAGTCTCATTCCAGGACGTTATCCAATGCGAAGTTCACGGTGTCAAAGATTAACCTGGTGGACCTGGCGGGTTCTGAGAGATTGGGGAAAACCGGGGTGAGTATGGGAATGGGTTTTGCAGATGTGACAATATTACAAGAGAATAAAAGTCTGTTTTGGCTTCCGAGGTCACCCGTCCTGACCCCGCCCCTGTCTGATGCCATATATTAAAGTCAGGCTGTGATTGGCCCCTATACGGCCACTCTAAGGAATGGCCATTAGCAGGGCCGGGACAAGGTGGTGGGCAGGAGGGTCGGCTGCCCTGGGTACTGTGGTATCATGTGATGTTCGGGGGCACTACAAGGAGATTAGGAGGAGGGAATTTGTGTTGGGAGGGGAAAAAGGTAAGAATTGTTCTAGGAGAGGAAATTTGGGGAAGTGTGCTAGGAGTGGTGATTTATTGTGGGGGGGGGGGGGGGGGAATTTGTGTTGAGAAGGCGGATGGGGTAAAGAGGATTTGTGCTAGGATGGGGGATTTGAGAGGTAAAATGGGGGGGGGGGGGGGCTGAGGGGATTTGTGTTAGGAGGGTAAAAAATTTTTTGGGGAGGGGATTTGTGCTGGGAAGAGGGGATTTGGAGTGGGTGGGGGAGAGGATTTATGTTGGGAGGGGGGATTTGGGGGGGGGGGGGGTCAGCAGGAGGTAAGAATTGTTCTAGGAGAGAAAATTTGGGGAGGTGTGCTAGAAGAGATGATTTGGGGGGATTTGTGTTGAAAAGGGAGATAGGGGAAGAGGAATTGTGCTAGGATGGGGGATTTGGGAGGTTTATGCTAGAAAGGGTAATATGGGGGGGCTGAGGGGATTTGTGTTTGGAGGGGAGTTTTTTTTGGGGGGAGGAGGGGGATTTATGCTAGTAGGGGTGATCCGATGGCATTTGTGCTCGGAGTGGGGAATGAGGGTGGGGAATTTGGGCTTGAAAGGGGGGATTTGGAGTGGGGGGGATTTGTGTTGGGAGGGGGGATTTGGGGGGGGGCAGCAGGAGGTAAAAATTATTCTAGAAGATGAAATTTGGGGAGGTGTGCTAGAAGTGATGATTTGGGGAGGGGGGCAGTTGTTTTGAAAAGGGAGATTGGGGAATAGGATTTGTGCTGGGATGGGGGATTTGGAAGGTTTGTGTTAGGAAAGGTAATGGGGGGGGGGGGGGTGGCTGAGGGGATTTGTGTTAGGAGGGGAAATTTTTTTTGGGAGGTGGATTCATTCTAGTAGTTATGATCCGAGGGCATTTGCGCTGGGAGGGCATTTGTGTAGAAGAAAAGATGAAAAATACTGACAAACGAGTTCTTGATAAAAGCATATCACATAAGGAACGCAGTCCTCAACATAGGGATCCGAGGGTGAGTCGTCCCCTGAATTCGTGAAGACTAACGCGTTTCGAAGGCTTAGCCTCTCCCTCCAGATGACACGTGTAAAGTGACTTGTGATTCTTTCTGTAAGGGTCCATGTACACAGGACGCTGGAAATGGTCGTTTAGGAGCAGTTGGGCGTTTTTTTAAGAAGCCCCTGAACCCATCTACATTTTATCTTATCTGTCCATGTACACCAGGTCGTTTACAGTCATTTGCAGGCAGTTGCGTTCAGGGACTTTTTTTAGAACGCAATTATTTGCGTTCAAACGTGTGTTTCCCGGCGTTTCAAACGCACAAACGCGTCCGAACGCGTCTGAACGCGCCCGAACGCGTCTGAACGCGATGACCTGCGTTTAGCGTTCGCGTTTTTCCATTTTAAAGGGGAATAATTTTTTTGACCTCTAGGAACGCTTCTAAACGCAAACGCCCGCAAACGCCGCTAAACGCCCGCTAAACGCGGGTACAAACGCGACCGAACGGACGTTTCAAACGTCCTAAAAATTTCAGCATTCAAAGGGACTTTTAACAACGTCCCGTGTACATGGAGCCTAACTCTGTATTTCTTTTTCCCGTCTCTCAGTCTGAAGGCCAGGTCCTGAAGGAAGCCACTTACATCAACAAGTCTCTGTCTTTCCTGGAACAAGCCATCATTGCGCTGGCCGACCGCCGCGACCACGTCCCGTTCAGGCAGAGCAAACTCACTCATGCCCTCAAGGACTCACTAGGTGAGATATGACGTCACAAGGACTATGTTGCACATTCATGGACAGATGCGCTTGAGGGCACTACCCAGCTTTTGGGACCCGGCAGAGACCTTCCTTACATCGGCCATGTATGTGAAGATGGCACAATTACCTTTCCTTCAAGGGCCCCTGTCCTTCAAAGGTGTTGGCATCTTCCCCTCAGTGCCAGACTTCAACCATCTTCATTGGCCTCTCATGTAGAGAGGGATTCTAATGGGGACGTTCATGTAAGGAGGACTCTAGTGGAGTGTCTCATGTAAGGGAAGACTCTGAGGGCTCTCATGTAAGGGGAGGGGGGTGGGAGTATGATGGGGGACTCCTGTGTAAGGGAAATGCAGAGCTGCAATGTAAATGATTCATTTTTTCTAAACAGGAGGAAACTGTAATACCGTGTTGGTGGCGAATGTGTACGGCGAGGTGGCTCAGATTGATGAAACTGTGAGTAATATCTGGTAGTCACACAGGTGGTAAGGCTTTATCTATAGATACATATAGACAAAACCAATGGCTAGGATACTGTAAACCATAATAGAGGATAACCAAGTCTGTTTGGTGCCTCTGGTCTCATCTGAAGAACTCCATCACACACACACTACAACCATGTGCAGTCCTGACCATGACCAGCACACCTGTATGGGCTTGGTAGACATCCTATTCCAAAACCATAACCATGACTATGACCCCATTCCAAAACCATGACTATGGCCCTTATTCCAAAACCATGACCATGACCCCATTCCAAAACCATGACCATGACCATGGCCCTTATTCTTAAACCATGACCATGACTATGACCCTATTCCATGACCATGGACCTTATTCTTAAACCATGACCATGACTATGACCCCATTCCAAAACCATGACCATGGCCCTTATTCCAAAACCATGACCATGACTATGACCCAATTCCAAAACCAGGACCACGACCCCATTCCAAAACCATGACCATGGCCCCATTCCAAAACCATGACCATGGCCCTTATTCCAAAACCATGACCATGACTATGACCCAATTCCAAAACCAGGACCACGACCCCATTCCAAAACCATGACCATGACCCCATTCCAAAACCATGACCATGGCCGTTATTCCAAAACCATGACCATGACTATGATCCCATTCCGAAATCATGACCATGACCCCATTACAAAACCATGACCCCATTCCGAAACAATGACCACGACCCCATTCCAAAACCATGACCATGACTATGACCCCATTCCAAAACCATGACCATGACTATGACCCCATTCCAAAACCATGACCCCATTTCAAAACCATGGCCACACAAATTTGCCCCTCATTCAAAAACCATGATCGTGAATATAGAGTTGGTCCACTTGGCAGCTATACCACCCTCCACTCTTCTGGGAAGGCGTTCCCCAAGATTTTTAAGTATCTGTGGGAATTTATGCCCATCGGTTCGGTCAGGCACTGATGTTGAATGAGAAAACCTGGATCAGAATCAGCATTCTGATTCATCCGAAATGTGTTTAGTGGGGTTGAGGTCAGGGCTCTGTGCAGGACACTCGAGTTCCTCCAGACAAAACTGGTCACACCATGTCTTTATGGAGCTGGCTTTGTACACAGGGGTACAGTCATCGTGAAGCAGAGAAGGGTCTTCACCAAACTGTTACCACAAGGTTGAACTGTTGGGCATTCTATTCCAAAACCATGACCAATATTATGGAGTTGCCCCCTTTGTGCCTATAACACTCCACTCTTTTAGGAAGGCTTTCCATATGATTTTGAGTGGTGTCTGTGGGAATTTGTGAGGTCAAGTATTGATGTTGGGTGAGAAGACCTGGCTCACACGTTGGACCTCACTATCGGTATTCCAATTCATCCCAAAGATCTTTAGTAGGGTTGAGGTCAGGGCTCTGTGCAGGACATTCCTCCACACCAAACTGGTCACACCATGTCTTTACGGAGCTGTCTTTGTACACAGGGCACAGTCATGCTGGAACAGAAAAAGGTCTTCACCAAACTTTAACCACAAGGTTGGAAGAGCACAATTGTCTACAATGGCATTGTATGTAATGTGCCCACGGGGAGGGCTCATCATTTCAAGTCCTGAGCTACTAGCCAGGCTTTAAGAGTTACTCACCACCAGTTCCCCCAACCAACCCCTACCCTGCCCCACCCCTAATCACACCCTCATAAATTATCTCATGAAATGACCCTGTTACAGTGCCTTGCGAAAGTATTCGGCTCCCTTGAACTTTGCAACCTTTTGCCACATTTCAGGCTTCAAACATAAAGATATAAAACTGAAATTTTTTTGTGAAGAATCAACAACAAGTGGGACACAATCATGAAGTGGAACGAAATTTATTGGATATTTCAATCTTTGTTAACAAATAAAAAACTGAAAAATTGGGCGTGCAAAATTATTCAGCCCCTTTACTTTCAGTGCAGCAAACTCTCTCCACAAGTTCAGTGAGGATCTCTGAATGATCCAATGTTGACCTAAATGACTAATGATGATAAATAGAATCCACCTGTGTGTAATCAAGTCTCCGTATAAATGCACCTGCACTGTGATAGTCTCAGAGGTCCGTTTAAAGCGCAGAGAGCATCATGAAGAACAAGGAACACACCAGGCAGGTCCGAGATACTGTTGTGGAGAAGTTCAAAGCCGGATTTGGATACAAAAAGATTTCCCAAGCTTTAAACATCCCAAGGAGCACTGTGCAAGCGATAATATTGAAATGGAAGGAGTATCAGACCACTGCAAATCTACGAAGACCTGGCCGTCCCTCTAAACTTTCAGCTCATAAAAGGAGAAGACTGATCAGAGATGCAGCCAAGAGGCCCATGATCACTCTGGATGAACTGCAGAGATCTACAGCTGAGGTGGGAGACTCTGTCCATAGGACAACAATCAGTCGTATACTGCACAAATCTGCCCTTTATGGAAGAGTGGAAAGAAGAAAGCCATTTCTTAAAGATATCCATAAAAAGTGTTGTTTAAAGTTTGCCACAAGCCACCTGGGAGACACCAAACATGTGGAAGAAGGGGCTCTGGTCAGATGAAACCAAAATCAAACTTTTTGGCAACAATGTAAAACGTTATGTTTGGCGTAAAAAAGCAACACAGCTCATCACCCTGAACACACCATCCCCACTGTCAAACATGGTGGTGGCAGCATCATGGTTTGGGCCTGCCTTTCTTCAGCAGGGACAGGGAAGATGGTTAAAATTGATGGGAAGATGGATGGAGCCAAATACAGGACCATTCTGGAAGAAAACCTGATGGAGTCTGCAAAAGACCTGAGACTGGGATGGAGATTTGTCTTCCAACAAGACAATGATCCAAAACATAAAGCAAAATCTACAATGGAATGGTTCACAAATAAACATATCCAGGTGTTAGAATGGCCAAGTCAAAGTCCAGACCTGAATCCAATCGAGAATCTGTGGAAAGAACTGAAAACTGCTGTTCACAAACGCTCTCCATCCCACCTCACTGAGCTCGAGCTGTTTTGCAAGGAGGAATCGGCAAAAATTTCAGTCTCTCGATGTGCAAAACTGATAGAGACATACCCCAAGCGACTTACAGCTGTAATCACAGCAAAAGGTGGCGCTACAAAGTATTAACTTAAGGGGGCTGAATAATTTTACACCCCCAATGTTTCAGTTTTTTATTTGTTAAAAAAGTTTGAAATATCCAATAAATTTCGTTCCACTTCATGATTGTGTCCCACTTGTTGTTGATTCTTCACAAAAAATTACAGTTTTATATCTTTATGTTTGAAGCCTGAAATGTGGCAAAAGGTCGCAAACTTCAAGGGGGCCGAATACTTTCGCAAGGCACTGTAAATGTTTTATGCAGAATTAAGTTACAAGAATAAATAGTAACCACTTGCCGACCAGTCGCCGTAGTTTTTCTGCGGCAGGTCGGCTCTGTTACGCGAAACGACGTACCTGTACGTCGTTTCGTGTAGCAGTTAGTGGGGGCTAGAGGGGGAGCCAATCAGTGGGTCCGGCGGAGGCGATGTCCACCGGGCACCCGTAATCGATTCCCGTGGAGACAGAACGGCGGTCTGCCGATGTAAAGTTCTGTCAGTGATGAACACAGGAATCTTGTGTTCCTCCTATTTAAGAAAACAGGTCTCTGTGTTCATCCAGTGAATACAACCCCCACACAGTTAGAAAACACCCCCTAGGGACACATTTAACTATTTGATTGCCCCTGGTGTTAACCCCTTCCCTGTCAGTGTCATTATTACAGTAACAGAGCATATTTTTAGCACTGATTACTGTAGTAATGTCACTGGTCCCCCAAAAGTGTCAAAAATGGCAGTTAGGGGTCAGAACTGTCCGCCGCAATTTAGCAGTCCCGCTAAAAATCACAGATCGCCGCCAATACTAGTAAAAAAAAAAATGACATAAATCTTTTCCCCTACTTTGTAGATGCGATAACGTTTGTGAAAACCATTTAATATACTCTTATTGGGATGTTTTTTTAACAAAAATATGTAGCAGAATACAAATTGGCCTAAAATGATGAAAAAATTAGATTTTTTAATTTATTTGTGGGGAAAAAAAGGACATCCATTTTATTTGGGTACAGCGTCGCACGACCGCGCAATTGTCAGTTAAAGTAACGCAGTGCCGTATCGCAAAAAATGACCTGGTCATTAAGGGGGGAAATCTTCCTGTCCTTAAGTGGTTAGCAACAGCTTTATCAGTGCCCATTAGTGCAGCCTCATCAGTGCCCATCATTGGCGTCTGCAGAACTTTTTTCAGGGGGGGGGGCATCATTTTAAGGTCACCCATATTGTTTTACTTTTATAAAAACAAATCCCCCAAATCCCTCCTCCTGACATAAATCATCTCCCCCCCATCCTCCTTTCATAAATGATCTCCCCCCCTATCCCCCCTCCCAACACAAATCTCCCCAAATTACCACTCCTAGCACACCTCCCTAAATTTGCCCTTCTAGAACAATTCTTACCCCCTGCCTCCCCCCAAATTCCCCTTCTAAACACAAATCCCCTTCCCCCAATCTCCTTGTGGTGCCCTCCTACCCACCTAACCACAGTGCCCATTATAGACTGATCATTTCTTTGTCAGTGGGCAAAAGTACAAAATCAGCAGGGGATCACATACTTTTTCCCCCTCACTGTAGTAGGTGAGTTCATTGGATGCTGTACCTGAAATCATACTCGCCATATTTCAGAGTCTCTGTGTTATCTTCCCATGAAGTGTGATTGTATCGCCTCATTATTTATTGTATTTTATCTTCAGCTATCTACTCTGCGATTCGCCAGCAGAATGAAATGTATACCGGCAGAGTGCGTTGTCATCCAGCACTACGACCCTGTGGTAAGTGCCATGTTATTGATTTTAGGAGTTCAGAACAAAGTGGGGATCTCATGTCTTAGGCTGCTTTCACACTGATCCGCTTTTGTTCAGTTCTTTAGTTAAAAAAAGTAAAAGAAAAACCACATCCCTTATGCAGCTCTTCACAGTGGTCCGTTGCGCTTCAGTTGCAGTTAAAAAAAATCCTGGTTGCTGCATTTTTGGTGCATGGTATATCCGGTAAAAGAACCGCACCAAAAAACGCATCCCTCCATTGAAATGAAAGGAAACTGCATCAAAAACGCATTAAAAATGCACCAAAAATGCATCAAAAACGCAAAGCATCTGTGGAAAGTGCTCAACCCCCCGGTTCACAGAATCGCATGACTAGTGGCGGCTGGTGCTCAAAATTTTTTGGGGGCGCAAACATTGTAAAAAAATGTAATAGGCATTGCTTTGCGGCAAAAAACGCTGTAAAAAATTGCGTGACTTTGAGGTCACAAAAGTGTGAAAGGGGCCTTCAGTAATCAATGTATAGTGTGCTCCCTTCAATGCAGAGTGACCATCGTGCCCCCTTCAATGCAGAGCGACCATCGTGCCCCCTTTAATGTAGAGAGACCAGCGTGCCCCCTTCAATGCAGAGTGACCAGCATGCCCCCTTCAATGCAGAGTGACCAGCATGCCATGCCCCCTTTCAATGCAGAGTGACCAGCGTGCCCCCTTTCAATGCAGAGTGACCATCGTGCCCCCTTTCAATGCAGATTGACCAGCGTGCCCCCTTCAATGCAAAGTGACCAGCATGCCGTGCCCTCTTTCAGTGCAGAGTGACCAGCGTGCCCCCTTTCAATGCAGAGAGACCAGCGTGCCCCCTTTCAATGCAGATTGACCAGCGTGCCCCCTTTCAATGCAGATTGACCAGCGTGCCCCCTTTCAATGCAGAGTGACCAGCGTGCCGTGCCCCCTTTCAATGCAGAGTGACCAGCGTGCCCCCTTTCAGTGCAGATTGACCAGCGTGCCCCATTCAATGCAGAGTGACCATCTTGCCCCCTTCAATGCAGAGTGACCAGCGTGCCCCCTTTCAATGCAGATTGACCAGCGTGCCTCCTTCAATGCAGAGTGACCAGCATGCCGTGCCCCTGACCAGCGAGCCCCCTTTAATGCAGAGTGACCATTATGCTCCCTTCAATGCAGAGTGACCAGCGTGCCCCCTTCAATGCAGAGTGACCAGCGTGCCGTGCCCCCTTTCAATGCAGAGTGACCAGCGTGCCCCCTTTTAATGCAGAGTGACCAGTGTGCCCCCTTTCAATGCAGATTGACCAGCGTGCCCCCATTCAATGCAGAGTGACCAGCATGCCCCCTTTCAATGCAGAGTGACCAGCGTGCCCCCTTTCAATGCAGAATGACCAGCGTGCCCCCTTCAATGCAGAGCGACCATCGTGCCCCCTTTAATGCAGAGAGACCAGCGTGCACCCTTCAATGCAGAGTGACCAGCATGCCCCCTTCAATGCAGAGTGACCAGCATGCCCCCTTTCAATGCAGAGTGACCATCGTGCCCCCTTTCAATGCAGATTGACCAGCGTGCCCCCTTCAATGCAGAGTGACCAGCATGCCATGCCCTCTTTCAGTGCAGAGTGACCAGCGTGCCCCCTTTCAATGCAGAGAGACCAGCGTGCCCCCTTTCAATGCAGATTGACCAGCGTGCCCCCTTTCAATGCAGAGTGACCAGCGTGCCGTGCCCCCTTTCAATGCAGAGTGACCAGCGTGCCCCCTTTCAGTGCAGATTGACCAGCGTGCCCCATTCAATGCAGAGTGACCATCTTGCCCCCTTCAATGCAGAGTGACCAGCGTGCCCCCTTTCAATGCAGATTGACCAGCGTGCCTCCTTCAATGCAGAGTGACCAGCATGCCGTGCCCCTGACCAGCGAGCCCCCTTCAATGCAGAGTGACCATTATGCCCCCTTCAATGCAGAGTGACCAGCGTGCCCCCTTCAATGCAGAGTGACCAGCGTGCCGTGCCCCCTTTCAATGCAGAGTGACCAGCGTGCCCCCTTTTAATGCAGAGTGACCAGTGTGCCCCCTTTCAATGCAGATTGACCAGCGTGCCCCCATTCAATGCAGAGTGACCAGCATGCCCCCTTTCAATGCAGAGTGACCAGCGTGCCCCCTTTCAATGCAGAATGACCAGCGTGCCCCCTTTCAATGCAGAATGACCATCGTGCCCCCTTTAATGCAGAGAGACCAGCGTGCACCCTTCAATGCAGAGTGACCAGCATGCCCCCTTCAATGCAGAGTGACCAGCATGCCATGCCCCCTTTCAATGCAGAGTGACCAGCGTGCCCCCTTTCAATGCAGAGTGACCATCGTGCCCCCTTTCAATGCAGATTGACCAGCGTGCCCCCTTCAATGCAGAGTGACCAGCATGCCGTGCCCTCTTTCAGTGCAGAGTGACCAGCGTGCCCCCTTTCAATGCAGAGAGACCAGCGTGCCCCCTTTCAATGCAGATTGACCAGCGTGCCCCCTTTCAATGCAGAGTGACCAGCGTGCCGTGCCCCCTTTCAATGCAGAGTGACCAGCGTGCCCCCTTTCAGTGCAGATTGACCAGCGTGCCCCATTCAATGCAGAGTGACCATCTTGCCCCCTTTAATGCAGAGTGACCAGCGTGCCCCCTTTCAATGCAGATTGACCAGCGTGCCTCCTTCAATGCAGAGTGACCAGCATGCCGTGCCCCTGACCAGCGAGCCCCCTTCAATGCAGAGTGACCATTATGCCCCCTTCAATGCAGAGTGACCAGCGTGCCCCCTTCAATGCAGAGTGACCAGCGTGCCGTGCCCCCTTTCAATGCAGAGTGACCAGCGTGCCCCCTTTTAATGCAGAGTGACCAGTGTGCCCCCTTTCAATGCAGATTGACCAGCGTGCCCCCATTCAATGCAGAGTGACCAGCATGCCCCCTTTCAATGCAGAGTGACCAGCGTGCCCCCTTTCAATGCAGAATGACCAGCGTGCCCCCTTCAATGCAGAGCGACCATCGTGCCCCCTTTAATGCAGAGAGACCAACGTGCACCCTTCAATGCAGAGTGACCAGCATGCCCCCTTCAATGCAGAGTGACCAGCATGCCATGCCCCCTTTCAATGCAGAGTGACCAGCATGCCCCCTTTCAATGCAGAGTGACCATCGTGCCCCCTTTCAATGCAGATTGACCAGCGTGCCCCCTTCAATGCAGAGTGACCAGCATGCCATGCCCTCTTTCAGTGCAGAGTGACCAGCGTGCCCCCTTTCAATGCAGAGAGACCAGCGTGCCCCCTTTCAATGCAGATTGACCAGCGTGCCCCCTTTTAATGCAGAGTGACCAGCGTGCCGTGCCCCCTTTCAATGCAGAGTGACCATCGTGCCCCCTTTCAGTGCAGATTGACCAGCGTGCCCCATTCAATGCAGAGTGACCATCTTGCCCCCTTCAATGCAGAGTGACCAGCGTGCCCCGTTTCAATGCAGATTGACCAGCGTGCCTCCTTCAATGCAGAGTGACCAGCATGCCGTGCCCCTGACCAGCGAGCCCCCTTCAATGCAGAGTGACCATTATGCCCCCTTCAATGCAGAGTGACCAGCGTGCCCCCTTTTAATGCAGAGTGACCAGTGTGCCCCCTTTCAATGCAGATTGACCAGCGTGCCCCCTTTCAATGCAGATTGACCAGCGTGCCCCCATTCAATGCAGAGTGACCAGCATGCCCCCTTTCAATGCAGAATGACCAGCGTGCCCCCTTTCAATGCAGAATGACCAGCGTGCCCCCTTTCAATGCAGAGTGACCAGCGTGCCCCCTTTCAATGCAGAGTGACCAGCGTGCCCCCTTTCAATGCAGAGTGACCAGCGTGCAGAGAGATCAGTGCACTTACCTGCAGCGGCGGCTTCTCCTCAGTCCCCCGCGCCTCCTCAAGTCCTCCCGCCTCCTCCTCGGCCAATGGCATGGGTTCGCCTTTCGGCCAATCGGGAAGCGGGTCTCGGACCGATTCCTGATTGGCCAGGAGGAGGATCTGTGTGACAATAGCAAATTTTAATTCGCTATTGTCACACAAATGGGTGGGCTAGGGCGCAGTGCTCTGCGCCCCGGGTCCACCCTTTTCTGAAGCCTATTAGAGCCTCTGGCTCTAATCAGGTGATTCAGAAAAAAAAAAAACCCATTGAACTCCATGAGTCCGGCTCCCCGCATGTAGATTAGGGGGCCGGACACATAGATAGGGGGGGGCGGCGCCCCTGCGCCCCCGACACACCAGCTGCCACTGATCATGACAAGGGAAATCACATAACAGTGCCTTTGATTTTGGAAAAGGTTCCTGGTGAACTTCAGTGCAATTACAGCCCCATAGACTTCTATGTTATCTCACAGAAGTCACATCAATATGCGACTTTGATAGCAGAGAGAACAACGGTCTGTTGTGTGTTTACAACAGCAGACCGCCATTCTCTCTTCACTGGGAGCGATCATGGGTGCCCGGCGGCAATCTTGGCTGCCGGCCCCGCGCCTCGGCTTCTCCGCTGTCGAATGGGCGTGGGCGTGCGCCTCCAGTGGCGTGCACGCGCCTACAGGAGTGCTCCCGTGAACTGCCGTACAGGTACGGCGATTCGCAGGAACCTGCCGGCCTGCCACCATCTAACTGCGGCGGCTGGTCGGCAAGTGGTTAAAGGTACATTTTCATAGCCTCTAAAATATTAGATGTCCTGTTGATGCTCGCTCTGTGTCTGACTTGTGTCATCTGTTTTCTTTTCGCAGCGAATGTGCAAAAATTTGCAGCAAGAGATCGAACTCCTTCGCAGGGAGCTGACCCTCCGCGACACTCTGGTAAGGGATCGTCCTGTGTGACATGCAGGCCATCCAGCGATGTCATCGGCCAGTTTATAAAACTCTCAACTTTAATTTTATTGCCTCAATATCATTTTTATAGAAGGATGTCACCAATTTGTTGCCCTTTAACTGCTACAGAACTGTTTTTACACCTGAACATCCCCTAGCACTTGCTGAGCGCTACCAATTCAAATGAACAGGGCTGCCCTGCAAGCACCCTGCAACTGTGTGCAATGCATGTGGCTGTGGTGCTCTAGTGTGGGGTTCAAGGGGTTAAAGAAGGCAGTCAGGATAAGATACAATGCCTCTGAGGAGCAATCCTGAATGTGGATCACTCTTCAGACACCAAAGAACCTGTGAATGAGCCCCTAACTGTATCAATAACTCGCCCCTGTTAAATTATTTTACATTTTTAATTCAAGGCTTTATATCTATATTAACCACTTCTGGACCAGAAGGTTTTACCCCCTTAATGACTTTTTTTTTGCGATTCGGCATTGCGTTACTTTAATCAACAATTGCGGGGACGTGTGGCGCTGTACAGAGCTTTCTTTTGGTGGTATTTGATCACCTGTGCGATTTTTATATTTTGCGCTATAAACAAAAAAAAAATATTTTTTTTACATTCTGCTATACAACATTCCCCAAAAAATTTAAAAATCTATTTTTTTTAACATTTTAAGCCAATGATCATTAACCACTTAAGCCCCGGAGGATTTGGCTGCTCAAAGACCAGGGCCTATTTTGTGATTCGACACTGCGTGACTTTAACGGACAATTGGGCGTGCGATGCTGTACCCAAATGAAATTGACATCCTTTATTTCCCACAAACAGAGCTTTATTTTGGTGCTATTTGATCACCTGTGCGATTTTTACTTTTTGCGCTATAAACAAAAAAAGAGCGACAATTTTGAAAAAATAACAATACTTTTTTTATATATGAAATTCTCAAAAAAAATTAAAAAATCAAATTATTTTAACATTTTAGGCCAATTTGTTTTCTGCTACAAATTTTTGGCTAAAAAAAAAAATTGCAATAAGCGTATTTTGATTGGTTTGCACAAATGTTATCGCGTCTACTAACTACGGGAAAGATTTATGTCATTTTTATTTTTATTGTTTTTTTTTTTTTGCTAGTAATGGCGGCGATCTGCGATTTTTTGCGGGACTGCGACATTGCGGCGCACAGATCGGACCTCTAACTGACATTTTTTACACTTTTGGGGGGACCAGTGACATTACTACAGTAATCAGTGCTATACATATGCACTGTTACTGTAATAATGACACTGGCAGGGAAGGGGCTAACACAGTAAGTGATCAAGGGGTTAAATGTGTACCTAGGGGCGTGTTTCTAACTGTATGGGGGAGGGGCTTGTGAAATGATCACAGAGACCTGTGATCCTGTATAGAAGGACTCCAGGAGCTCTGTGATCATAGCAGAGGGAAGAACGGTCGGCTGTGTTTACAATAGTTGACCGTTCTTCTCTCTGAGCGATCGCGGGTGTCAGATGGCAATCAGAGCCGCCTGCCCCATGCATCGGAGTCCCCGCTGACGGGTGGGGGGGGGGGGAGCACGCCGCTGGCAGCGCATGCTCGCCCCCTAGCTGCAGGCGCACGACTGATGTATACCTATATCAGTTTGCGAAGGAGGGCCGCCCTGCCGCAGTATAACTGCGGCGGGCGGTTGGGAAGCAGTTAAAGGAGTTGTAAAGGCAGAAGGTGCATTCTATACATTAAGATTAAAAGCCTTCTGTGTGCAGCAGCCTCCTTAGCACCCCTAATTACTCCCTGAGCTCCATCTAGATACAGCAATGTTGTATGAGTGTCTCGGCTGCCTGGGACCCCCTCCACATTGGCTGAGAGAGCAGCGCGGCGCCATTGGCTCCCGCTGCTGTCAATCAAGTCAGTTAGTCAATCAGGAGAGAGAGGGGACTGGGCCAGGCCGTGGCTCCATTTCTGAATGGAAACAGGGAGCTGTGGCTCGGCTCAGGTGCCCCCATAGCATGCTGCTTGCTGTGGGGGCACTCAACAGGAGGGAGGGGCCAGGAGCACCAAAGAGGGACCAAAGAAGGGGAGGATTTGGGCTGCTCTGTGTACAACCAACTGCAAGTTGTTTGTAGTGAGACATGTTTGTTATTTTTAACTTAAAAGAAAAGTGACTGTTAGGGGTGCTTGTATATATGAAGAAAATGGTCGCACACCACCAAGGGATCCAATGAAGAAGAAATTCCTTTTATTCACATAAGTGGTACAAGTTTACTTTCCTATCCTGCTGTACCTTGTACCACTTATGTGAATAAAAGGAATTTTTTTCTTCATTGGATCCCTTGGTGGTGTGCGACAAATTTTTTTTCATATATGCATCTCCCGGTGGCGAGCCGAGGTTCAGCACCCATTTTGGATTGTGGACATTGACTTGCCTGAGCGGTGTTATTCCTCTTCACAGGCGTGCTTGTATGCATGCCTGACAATGTCGGGGGATGCTCCTTATGAGACAACAGATGGTGTCCTGGGGTATTTCCTCCCAGATCTGGACCAGGGCATCACTGAGCTGCTGAACAGACTGAGGTGCAACCTGGCGGCGTCGGATGGCACGAAAGATAATGTCCCAGAGGTGTTCTATTGGATTTAGTTCAGGTGAGCGTGGGGGCCAATCAATGGTATCAACTCCTTCATCCTCCAGGAACTGGCTGCATACTCTCACCACAAGAGGCCGGGCATTGTCGTGCACCAGGAGGAACCCAGGACCCACTGCACCGGCATAGGGTCTGACAATGGGTCCAAGGATTTCATCCCAATACCTAATGGCAGTCAGGGTGCCATTGTCTAGCCTGAAGAGGTCTGTGCGTCCCTCCATTGATACGCCTCCCCAGACCATCACTGACCACCACATAACCGACCTCCACGTCTTCTCCGGACCCTTTCACGTCTGTCACATGTGCTCAGGGTGACCCTGCTCTCATCTGTGAAAAGCACAGGGTGGCAGTGATGGACCTGCCAATTCTGGTGTTCAATGGCAAATGCCAATTGAGCTCCACAGTGCCGGGCAGTGAGGCCACCCTCATGAAGTCTGTTTCTGATTGTTTGGTCAGAGACATTCCCACCAGTGGCTGCTGGAGGTCATTTTGTAGGGCTCTGGCAGTGCTCATCCTGTTCCTCCTTGCACAAAGGAAAAGATACCGGTCCTGCTGATGGGTTAAGGAATTTCTATGACCCTGTCCAGCTCTCCTAGAGTATCTGTCTGTCTCCTGGAATCTTGAGACTGTGCTGGAAGACACAGCAAACCTTCTGGCAATGGCATCCTGGAGGAGTTGGACTGCCTGTGCAACCTCTATAGGGTCCAGGTATCTCTTCATGCTACCAGTAGTGACACTGACCCTAGCCAAATGCAAAACTAGTGTCAAACAGTCAGAAAGATGAATTGAGAAACAAATGTCATTGGCCTCCATCTGTAAAACCATTCCTGTTTTGGAGGTTGTCTCATTGCTGTTTATCTAGTGCATCTGTTGTTAATTTCATTAACACCAAAGCAGCTTAAACTGATTAACAACCCCCTGTACTACTTACCTGACCAGATCAAAATCCCAGGAGTTTCATTGACTTGATGCTTTACTCTGATTAAAAAGTGTTCCTTTAACCACTTAAGCCCCGGAGGATTTGGCTGCTAAAAGAACAAGGGTTTTTTTTGCGATTTTTTACTGCGTGACTTTAACGGACAATTGCGCAGTCGTGCGACGCTGTACCTAAACGAATTTGACGTCCTTTTTTTCCCACAAACAGAGCTTTCTTTTGGTGGTATTTGATCACCTGTGCGATTTTTTAATCATGCGCTATAAACAAAAAAAGAGCGTCAATTTTGCAAAAATAACAATATTTTTCACATTTTTTTTATATGAAATTCCCCCCAAAAAAAATGTAAAAATCAAAATTTTTTAACATTTTCAGCCAATTTGTTTTATGCTACACATGTTTGGTAAAAAAAATCACAAAAAGCGTATTTTGATTGGTTTGCGCAAAAGTTATCGCGTTTACTAACAAAGGGAAAGATTTTTGTCATTTTTGGTGTTTTTTTTTTAACGAGTAATGGCGGCGATCTGCGATTTTTTTTCGGTACTGCGACATTGCGGCGGACAGATCGGACCCTTGACTGACATTTTTGACACTTTTGGGGTTACCAGTGACATTACTGCAGTAATCAGTGCTATACATATGCACTGTTACTGTAAAAATGACACTGGCAGGGAAGGGGTTAACTGTATTGGAGAGGGAGGGGTTAAGTGTGTCCTAGGGGCGTGATTCTAACTGTATAGGGACATGGCTATTGGTGTAAAAACAAAGATCAACGGTCCTACATAGTAGAACCGTCTGATCTTCATTTTTACACCAGGGAGAATGACGGGCGGCTTGTTTACATAAGCCGCTCCGCCTTTCTCCCTTCACCGGAGCGATCGTAGTGTGACCGGCGGACATCGACTCCGCCGGTCACACGCACTGACTTGTCAGTGAACGAGCCGCGGCGGGCGCGCGCCCGCCCGCAATTGGCTCTCAAGTCAGTGACAGGCGAGTGACGTACCCATACGTCACTCTGCCTGGCCGGGGCTGACCACCGCAGTATATAGTCGTGCGGCGGTCGGCAACCGGTTAATTTGTTTGAGCAATATATATATATATATACAGTATATATAATATAATATATATTTATTTTAGATTTGCTTTAATATTTTTTTAATAATGTGTAATTATCTTACAATTACAGTATTCAACTGAGCCACACTGCCATCTTCAGGCTGCAGTGGCAACAACAGCCCAAAGGCAATCACCATGTCATAGCTAACATAGTGATCACATACACTATATTGGATCTTGGTTTTTATGGACCTTGTTTGTGCACTGGTGCGCAGTCATTCTCTATGATTGGATGTTAGGATGCCTGAGTACTGGGGCCATCTGAGCACGAGTCTTCATCTCATCCGGTTTATCAATAAAGGCTGATTTGGGGTGGCAGCATAATTTTATTAGATGTATGGATTATTATTTGCACAGTCATGTTGGAACAGGAAGGGGCCATCTCCAAACTGTTCCCACAAAGTTGGGAGCATGAAATTGTCCAAAATGTCTTGGTATGCTGACACCTTAAGAGTTCCCTTGACTGGAACTAAGGGGCCAAGCCCAACCCCGACCCCTGAAAAACAACCCCCACACCATAATCCCCCCTCCACCAAATGGTTTGGACCAGTGCACAAAGCAAGGTCCATGGATGAGTGAGTTTGGGGTGGAAGTACTTGACTGGCCTGCACAGAGTCCTGACCTCAACCCGTTGGATAAATTAGAGTGGAGACTGTGAGCCAGGCCTTCTTGTCAAGTTTAGTGCCCAACCTTACAAATGCGCTTCTGGAAGAATAGTCAAACATTCCCATAGACACTCCTAAACCTTGTGGACAGCCTTCCCAGAAGAGTTGAAGCTGTTATAGCTGCAAAGGGTGGGCCAACTCAATATTGAACCCTATGAGCTAAGACTGGGATGCCACTAAAGTTCATGTGTGTGTAAAGGCAGGTGTCCCAATACTTTTGGTAATATAGTGTATATATAGGAGCCACTCTCATTGATTCTCAGTCCTTGGTTGGAACCGTAGCTGCCATTGACAGCCGGGTTTGATAGATTTTAGCAACACACGGACTTGGCGGTTATCTTTCAAAATGAGGAAGATAGATTATAATGTTCCCTCTGCGTGTGTGAGAATATTAGACTACAGATTGAAGACATGAAGAGGTTAAGCTCAGTTTCAGAAAGCACTATTGGTTGACTGTCTGGTTTTCCTTGTTTCAGGCCAATCGTGCGGACATCAGCTACGAACCATTTAATGACGGCCAGATCGCAGAGATTACCTCTCAGGTCCGCAGATATCTGGAGGGGAAGATAGATGAGATAGAAGTGAGTATCTTGTACCTCTAACCAAACTGCAACAATGAAACCATGCTGATTATTCTATAAAGGATCCTTTGGATCAGAGGCGTAACTAGAACCTTCAGGGCCCCGGTGCAAGAAACCATGAAGGGCCCCCCGGATCCCTGACCGGGGCCCTTCCCTTCAAGCCTGGGGCTCTTCCCACTGATCCTGGGGCCCTTTACTCTCATTGCGGGGCCCTTTATTACGGTCCCGCAGGGGGACCCTTTCACAAGTTCTGCAGTGGGCCCCCTTCCTGCCATCTTGGGGCCTCCCCATGGTGGTGGAATGCCAAGTGTGACCTTTGCGATCCTGGAAGTTCACCCACTGGTGTCGGTAGTTTTTATTTTTTGTTATTTTAATTGTATTATTTTTTATCATTTTATTTTTATTTTTTTTACAATGTCACTGACTATGACTCTGTCCATTCAGAAAAGGAAGGAGCTGGTAAATTACATATTTACCGACCCCTTCCTGGTTCTTTATTGTGACACATCACCTGCAGCAGCTGGCAGGAGAGGGGAGGGGGCACAGTGGGGGGTGGTGTCCCGGGGAGCACAGTGGGGGGGGGGGGGGGACCTGGGGAGCACACAGGGGCCCAGAGACAGCAGAACACTGTGAACTGGATAGGAGGAGTGGCGGGGGCAGCATACAGAGGAACCAATCTCCTCCATTTTCCTCCTGCAGCTACAGGAGGAAAAAGGAGGACAGTGATTTCTCTACATGCTGTCCCCGCCACCCCTCCTATCCAGGTGTACAGGAGAGCCGCACAGGCCCCCTGGAGCATGGGGCCCGGTTGTAATTGCAACCACTGCAACCCTTGTAGTTACGCCCCTGCTTTGAATATGAATGGTGCCATTGTACTGTGGGGTTGTATGATGTTTCTTATTCTCACACTATTTGTACATTGTAATTGTTGTACCTCTATTTTCTTTGTCTATATTGAGGTTTATGCAATAAGCAATCATTCTTTTTTTGCATTCCCATCAGATTCTGAGCCTCCGACAAATCCAGGAGATATTTTCTCAGTTCAGACTTATTGTGAAGTAAGTTTTTTTTTTTTCACATTCTGTCAAAGTTCAGTTATAAATTAAAGTATAATAAACTATTTTTTACATTTAGCTTAGGAATGAGGAAGTTAAAACCTTTGTCAGATTTTAGGGATGTCCCTGTCTTCATCGTGTAGATCTCTGTTAACTTAAGCCCCTTTCACAGGAATGGACCGATCGGATCCTCTATGGAGGTGCACCCGCCATCATCCAATCCGCTAGAAAGAGACAGATGGGGATCCGCTCCCCATCCGTTTAGTAGATTGGATGGCAGTCGGGTGTAAATGGTGTGAAAATGAGAGGCCCTGTCACCGTGAGATTATAGAGAAATGTGACACAAGATTCGCATTTAGGGTAAATACGACGTCCCAGGCTAGTGTTTCTGGGCAGAGAAAGCTGTGTATTTGGCTTGCTCTGGATTCTGTAGTTCTGGATCGGAACATTAAATCCCGTCTCCGGGTTTTGCTAGACACCTACAACCTGGCTGAGTATACAGGTGTGTGCAGGGTTGTTATATACTCAGGTCTAAGGATAGCTCAGAGCTTCCAGTTTGGAGATCGCTTCCAGTGTGGGAGACGGAAGGTCTCACCCAGGGGTCAGGTTGCCCCAGCCAGAAGCCAAGAGACAGAGAGTCCCACCAAGGAGTCAGGGGAGCCCAGCCAGAAGCCAAGAAACAGAGAGTCCCACCAAGGAGTCAGGGGAGCCCAGCCAGAAGCAAAGAGACAGAGGCTCTTACTGAGGGGTCAGAGGAGCCCAGCCAGAAGCCAAGAGACAGGGAGTCCCACCAAGGAGTCAGGGGAGCCCAGCCAGAAGCAAAGAGACAGAGGGTCTTACTAAGGGGTCAGAGGAGCCCAGCCAAAAGCCAAGAAACAGAGGGTCTAACCCAGGGGTCAGAGGTGCCCCAGCCAGAAGACAAGAGACAGGGGGTCTCACTGAGAGGCCAGAGGTGCCCTAGCCAGAAACCAAGAGACAGAGGGTCTAACCCAGGGCTCAGAGCTGCCCCAGCCAGAAGCCAAGAGACAGGGGGTCTTATTGGGGGGGTTAAGAGGTGCCCCAGCCAGAAGCCAAGCGACAGAGTCTCACCGAGGAGTCAGAGGAGCCCCAGCAAGAAGCTAAGAGACAGAAGGTCTCACAAAGAGGTCACAGGTGCCCCAGCCAGAAGCCAAGAGACAGAGGTGTGACGGACGCGGGTATCAGATCTCTGCCCTTCTCACTAACTCGTGACAAAGGACCGGCCAAGCTCACACCACGCTGTCACTTACGTAAAAATGCCACTCTCAGCTGCACCCTGCTCAAAGATTTTCCAGCTCACTGGACCACAATCTAGGTGCCAGCAGGCTGAGAGTGATTGACACTGGGATAATTAAGCAATTAACCCTTTAACTGCCACTACCTACTTTGGGGAAACTCGTAATTTTAGCAAAACCAATTATGATTTTTAGAATAAGCGTCTGTAACACACACTGTCACCACAGACAGGAATGTTCATAGGATTTATCCTATACAGTAAGCACTCTTCAAGAGACAGGTTCTTTGTTAGCTTGCATTAGGAGCTTAGGGACAAGGTTAACACTTTTCAAAATAAGATTTTAATAAAGAAAAGGTCAAAGTTGGTGCAAATAAAACATTTACAGAAAAAAGGTGTTTCAAAGAAATAGAGACATAATTCAGCAATAGAAAAAAAAAGTAGAATACAGGAGGAAGATCAATGTCCTGGGTGTTATCAGAGTTCAGTCGATGAGCCAGGTGTTATTGATTCTCAACCTTGACAGATGTTCCTGATTTGATGGTAAAGGAGAACTTCTCAACTGGTTAGGTCCCCCTTTTTTTCTGGGATCAAAGGGGTGTTGACAGATGCCCCTGACCAATAAACTGGGGTGTCCATGGGCTGTCCTGAGTTTACGACAATATCAGGTCCCTCCTCCATGGACAGTTTTATACCACTATTCATATCTTCCAATATGTACCGGTTGCATTCTTGAAACTGATAGATTATTGTTCAGCATTGAATTCCGCATTCAGGGATACTGAACACAGGGTATCTCAGATAAACCTGTCACCCAGGAGGCATCTGACAGCTACTGTATCTTCCCTTCTTTATGTGCTAGTGTGGACATGTATGACCTTAATTCGTTCAGTACGACATTTCTAATCCAAATATATACTTATTAATAATGTGTCATGTTCCTGTCTGAGTTTATGAATCATGTGTGGATTTGTTAAGTTTTGAATTAGGCAGAGCTCTCTGGTTGCCTTTTACCATCCCCATTAGTTCCGGGTATCCTTAATGGATTTGGTCATAGTTTTAGGATAGGCCTGGACAGAAGAAACAGACATCCTGCCAGGACTCAATTAGTGGTTTACAGCTCTGCACAGGCCTAAGCGCTTGTTTCTGATGTCTCTGAGTTGAGATAACAGCTCTTTTGAAGTGTAAAACCTATGCATTCCATGAATCGGAGGAGGAGGGAGGAGGTAATCACTGCGGCAATGTGTCACTGTTCTGCAAAACTGTCATGGCTGACCTATAATGACTGAACAACATGGCCGCTTGCTTCAGCTTTTCATGTGTCCAGTACGGGATATCATTACAAGAGGGTCTCACCAAGAAGTCAGAGGTGCCCCAGCCAGAAGCAAAGCTATAGAGTCTTACTGAGAGGTCAGAGTGCCCCAGCCAGAAGCCAAAAGACAGAGGTCTCAACAAGGAGTCAGAAACCAAGAGACCAAGGGTCTTACTGAGGGATCAGAGATGCCCCAGCCAGAATCCAAGAGACAGAGGGTCTCTTTGAGGAGTCAAAGGTGCCCCAGTCAAAAGCCATGCCTCCAACATTTTTCACCCACAACAGCGTTTAAATACAGTCTCCCAAGATTAAGCCCTGCTGTGGGTAAACATGTTGGAGGCATGGCTTTGAGTGGGACATTCAGATAGTAGGGTCAGAATTTGGGGTAAACAATATGAAAGCATGGATCCATCCTGCCTTGTATCAATGGTTCAGGTTGGTGGTGGTGGTGTAATGGTGTGGGGGTCTTTTCTCGGCACATTTTGGCCCCTTAGTACCAACTGAGCATGGTTTAAACACCACGGCCTACCTGAGTATTGTTGCTGACCATGTCTATCCGTTTATAACTACAGTGTCCCCATCTTCTGATGGCTCCTTCCATCAGGATAATGCACCATGTCACAAAGCTCCAATCATCTCACCACTGGTTTCTTGAACATGACAGCGAGGTCACTGTACTACAGTAGCCTCCACACTCACCACATCTCAATCCAATAAACGGGAGAATCGCAAACATGGATATGTAGCCCAGTTGAAAAACTCTGGTTTAGATGACAAGCACTTTACTACCCAGTAAGCTTCTAGCATCTGACTGCTGAACGTCATCTCCATAGGTCCTTATTGAAAAGCTGTCTCTCTGCAGGCCTGCCTTTGCATTAGGGCCTATAGAGAAGAGCCGAGCATGTACCATATTACAGGACTCCTCCAGCTGAGAATTGCCATGTACAGGGCTGGATTAAGAGCATCATGGGCTTGGTGCTGAGGATTTTGAAGGGCTGTGCCTTGGCATGCACCCTGAGGAAGAAGGGTGCAGCGGCGCAGGCCTAATACAACATGAGATGCCCTCTCTGAAGCCTATGAACACATCCATGCATCTGCAACTGTCCCTCAGTGTCCGGCCTTTGTGCTGTGTGGAGAGGTTCTGAGGGAGCTTCTTGGAGAAGCATGCTTTCACTTGTAGTACCGAAGTCAAACTTCTTTGTTTACAAGTGACAGTAAGAGCCCATTCAGACTAGCGCGACACGACTTTGGGGGGGCGACCTGTGAAGTCGCGTGCACCGCGACTTTGGCGCGACTTGCAGAGACTTCACATAATGGAAGTCTATGCAAGTCGCTCCGAGGTCGCCCCAAAGTAGTACAGGACCCTTTTTCTAAGTTGGAGCGACTTGTGTCGCTCCTATTAGAACGGGTCCTGTACTACTCAATGGAGCGCGACTTGTCAGGCTGACAAGTCGCCTGACAAGTCTCGCTAGTCTGAATGGGCTCTAAAGAGTGAAAACAGTGAATCTGGCCAGCCGGGGCCTATATTAGGGTAGGGGCCTGGAGCTGCAGATCCAAAAGCCCCTACGTTAATCCGGCCCTGGCCATGTACTATGTACTATTCTTTTATTGATTCACAGATTATTGTTAATTTCACTGGATTTTATTTGTATTGATCATAATTTAAATATTTAAATGTTAAATATTTAATATGTGTATATATATATATATATATATATATATATATATATATATATATACACTGCTGAAAGAAACACTTTGAAAACACATCGGATCTCAATGGGAAAAAAATCTCATGCTGTATATACTGTATATCTATACTGGTGTGGACTGGGTAATCTGTTAGGATCTATACTGGTATGGACTGAGAGATGTGTTAGGATCTATACTGGTATGGACTGAGAGATGTGTTAGGATCTATACTGGTATGGACTGGGTAATGTGTTAGGATCTATACTGCTATGGACTGGGTAATGTGTTAGGATCTATACTGGTATGGACTGGGTAATGTGTTAGGCTCTATACTGGTATGAACTGGGTAATGTGTTAGGATCTATACTGGTATGGACTGGGTAATGTGTTAGGATCTAAACCGGTATGGACTGGGTAAGGTGTTAGGATTGATACTGGAATGGACTGGGTAATGTGTTAGGATCTCTACTGGTATGGACTGGGTAATGTGTTAGGATCTGTACGGGTATGGACTGGGTAATGTATTAGGATCTATACTGGTGTGAACTGGGTGATGTGATAGGATCAATGCTTATATGGACTGGGTAATGTGTTAGGATCTATGCTGGTATGGACTGGGTAATGTGTTAGGCTCTATACTGGTATGGACTGGGTAATGTGTTAGGATCTATACTGGTATGGACTGGGTAATGTGTAAGGATCTATACTGGTATGGACTGGGTAAGGTGTTAGGATCTATACTGGTATGGATTGGGTAAGGTGTTTGGATCTATACTGGTATGGACTGGGTAATGTGTTAGGATCTATACTGGTATGGATATAATTTATATATAATTTGATGGTTTATATTCTAATAACAGAAGATTGAGTGCAATATGGTTTACAGCACAGGGATTTTGGCTTCAATTTTGAGTTGATGATAAGCGGAATGTAATGTGTTTTATGGTAGACTTTCTAAACAAGTGGCCAGTTTACAGTTCTTCTGACTTTGGGGCTGGACTGTGCCCGTTGGGAGTAGAAAAAGTCCTGACATCAGCGGGGGGAAAAATGCTCCATCATTGGTGTCAGTGGGAGGAATAGTGTCCAATCATTGGTATCAGTGGGAGGAATAGTGCCCCATCATTGGTGTCAGTGGGAGGAATAGTGCCTCATCATTGGTATCAGTGGGAGGAATAGTGCCCCATCATTGGTATCAGTGGGAGGAATAGTGCCTCATCATTAGTGTCAGTGGGAGGAATAGTGTCCCATCATTGGTGTCAGTGGGAGGAATAGTGTCCAATCATTGGTGTCAGTGGGAGGAATAGTGCCTCATCATTGGTATCAGTGGGAGGAATAGTGCCTCATCATTGGTATCAGTGGGAGGAATAGTACCCCATCATTGGTATCAGTGGGAGGAATAGTGTCCCATCATCGGAGTCAGTGGGAGGAATAGTGTCCCATCATTGGTATCAGTGGGAGGAATAGTGTCCAATCATCGGAGTCAGTGGGAGGAATAGTGTCCCATCATTGGTGTCAGTGGGAGGAATAGTGTCCCATCATTGGTGTCAGTGGGAGGAATAGTGCCCCATCATTGGTGTCAGTGGGAGGAATAGTGTCCAATCATTGGTGTCAGTGGGAGGAATAATGCCCCATCATTGGTATTAATATATCATTGTATTCATATTTATCTAGGGTCCTTCTAGGGTGCTTTTGAAGCGTACCTGTGCTTGGGCCATGTTCTGTTTGGTTTGTAGAGTATCTGATATGTAAATGGTGGGGACAGGCTTCGCACCAGGAACTAAAAAAAAACAAAACACCCTTAATAACGCACAGGTTGTTTTCCGCAGTTGTCCTATATTGTCCTATATTGTCCTATATTGTCCTATATTGAGGAGGATCTTTCTATTATGGATAATTTCCTTTATTTCATGTGTTCATATGATGTAATTTTTCTGTTTCCAGCCATCAGGAGCAGGAAGTGGAGTCCAGACTGAGAACGAGGTACATTCTGATAGATAAGAATGACTCTGCAGCCATATCCGAGGTGCAGAAGGTGGGTGTTCTGTCCTCCCTACACAACATTTCCATAACTCCACATTCAGCGAAACCCTCCTATTCTCCAATAAGGATGTAAATTTTGAAAATGTATTAACAAAACAGGATGGGGGGGTTGGGGTTGAAACCATTTAGGAATAACAGATAAGAGGTACAATATAATCAGTACATGAAATATACAGAAAATACAATGAATAAGCTAAGCTGTAGATGGCAACAAGTTATTCTCACCAGCGATGCTGCGTTTATGGAATGCAAACAGATGCAAGTTTTAGTCCAACATGTGCTCTGATAGCTGGTTCCTTCTTTTAGTCCAGGGGTCTTCAAACTATGGCACTCCAGTTGTTCAAGAACTACAATTCCCATCATGCCTAGTCATGTCTGGGAATGTCAGTGAGTTTTACAATGCCTCATGGGATGTGTAGTCCCGCAACAGCTGGAGGGCCGCAGTTTGAGGATCCCTGATTTAGTCTCTCAGATGGAGTTTGAGCTCCCAGGATGCACTTGTTTCCTTTTCTTAGATTACTGTAACTACTTACGGACCGCCCACCGTGTATTTACGTTGGTACTTTGACGTTAACCGGTTGCCGACTGCCCACAGTATATTTACTGCGGCAGTCAGCCCCGGCCAGGCAGAGTGACGTAGATCTACGTCACTCGCCTGTCATCCGCTTTAGAGCCAAAAGCGGGCGAGAGCGCGTGCCCGCCTCGGCTCGTTCACGGAGGAGTGCGGGAGTGTGACCGGCGGACCCGATGTCCGCCGGTCACACTACGATCGTCGGTAGAACGGGAGAAAGGCAGAGCGGCTTATGTAAACAAGCCGCCTGTCATTCTCCCTGTGTAAAAATGCAGATCAGACGGTTCTACTATGTAGAACCGTTGATCTGTGTTTTTACACTAGGAGACCTGTCCCACCACAGTTAGAAGCACGCTCCTAGGACACACTTAACCCCTCCCTGTCCAATATAGTTAACCCCTTCCCTGCCAGTGTCATTTTTGCAGTAACAGTGCATATATATAGCACTGATTACTGCAGTAATGTCACTGGTACCCCCAAAAGTGTCAAAAATGTCAGTCAAGGGTCCGATCTGTCTGCCGCAATGTCGCAGTACCGCAAAAAAAATCGCAGATCGCCGCCATTACTCGTTAAAAAAAAAACACCAAAAATGACAAAAATCTTTCCCTTAGTTAGTAAACGCGATAACTTTTGCGCAAACCAATCAAAATACGCTTTTTGCGATTTTTTTTACCAAACATATGTAGCATAAAACAAATTGGCCGAAAATGTTAAAAAATTTAGATTTTTACTTTTTTTTGGGGATAATTTCATATAAAAAAAAGTGAAAAATATTGTTATTTTTGCAAAATTGACGCTCTTTTTTTGTTTATAGCGCATGATCAAAAAATCGCACAGGTGATCAAATACCACCAAAAGAAAGCTCTGTTTGTGGGAAAAAAAGGACGTGAAATTCGTTTAGGTACAGCGTCGCACGACCGCGCAATTGTCCGTTAAATTCACGCAGTAAAAAATCGCAAAAAACCCCCCGGTCAGGAAGGGGGTAAAATCTTCCGGGGCTTAAGTGGTTAAATACCGGAGTTATGGCAGCAGATAGATAGCAGATATCTGCCATAACCCTGGTATTTTTTTAAAGGGCGGGCGGTCCACTTTAACATAAGGGTGGTCCCAGCAGCAGATTTGCTTCATGGGCGGCGGGAGAGGTGCACGACCCCCCCCCCCACCACACCACTACTTCCCAGTCGTTTTCCCTGCTTACCGAAGCCGTTGGTAGCGGGGAAAATGATCCGGTCCACTGTCCCCTCAGGCAGGAAGTCAAGTTAGGGCAAGATGGCCACCACTCCACTCTATGGCCTTGGAGGACCGGAGCGGCGTCAAACGGCGTCTCCTAGCAACGCATTTAAAAAGCCCATTTATTTTCATCATGATCATTTTTTTTTTTTTTAGTGTAGATGTGAGGTGTGAGGTCTTTTTGACCCCAGATCTGTCCTGCTTATTTCTAGTACAAGGGGTGTTTACATTTCTTGTAATAGGAATAAAAGTGATCAAATTTTTTATTTGTTTTTTTAAAAACTGTAAAAAAATAAAAGATAAAATAAATAGGAAAAGATAAAAAATGAAAGCACCCCTTGTCCCGTTAGCTCGCGCGCAGAAGCAAATGCATACCCAAGTCGCGCCCACATATGTAAACGGTAATCGAACCCCACATGTGAGCTACTTTCACGTTGTCATTATGGGGGATTGTTTGTAGAATTTTGAGGAAAATAATGAATTTAATCCGTTTTGGAAAAAGCCTGTAACATGGAAAAAGTGGAGTGCTGTGAATACTTTCCGGATGCGCTGTATTTTTTCCAAAAGAATTGCAATTGAAAGGCCGCTTCGCAAATACAGTGTAACATAAAATATAGCAACGATTGCCATTTTTTCCTCCAGGGTCTCTGCAAAAAAAAAATATATATATATATATATATATATATATATATATATATATATATATATATATTTATATTTATATATATATAATATGGTGTGTATATATATATACATGTATGTATGTATGTATGTATGTGTATATATATATATACATGTATGTATGTATGTATGTATGTATGTGTATGTATGTATGTATGTATGTGTATGTATGTATGTTTATTTATATATATATATATTTATTTATATATTTGGGGGTTCTAAGTCATTTTCTATAAAAAAAAAATACTGATTTTAACTTGTAACAACAAATGTCAGAAAAAGACTTCAGCATGAAGGGGTGAGGATGAACAGTTTCTAGTTTCTGCAGAACAGTAATTTTATTACCAGCTCCATCTAGTGGTCAACTTTGATATTGCAGGCAGAACAACTTCTCTACCCCACACTTCTGTTTCTAGCTCATTTCTCTATATGTCCCCGGTCTTCCATTTCCAGCACCAGTGTACAGAATGACCACACATGAAGAACTGCTCTTGGCTCTTCTGTCCCAACCACACGGGGACAGGCTGCCAAAGCGGTGGCAGAGGAGAGACGGGTCTAATGACTCCTGTACACATGTAACGGGTACCTGTAATTGGGCAGATGTTGGCACCAAGTGGTACAGTCCTGCCTCATTTCTTCTTGGATATTGCACCCACCTGCCTGCCTTTGTAGCCACCATATTGGACACACATCTTCTGGCCATAGGCTGGCTCACTTGAAAAAACATTTTCTTTTTTTTCAAAATTTTTGGTATTTTTTTGTTTGTTTAGCAAACAATTAAAACCCAGCGGTGAATAAATCCCACCAAAAGAAATCTCTATTTGTGTGAACAAAACGATAAAGACTTCATATGGGTGCACTCATCATGTATATATTAGAATATTCTGCTTATATTTTTGTTGTTGCTCCCAGGCTGGATTGGTGGATGCGGAAGGCCAGTTGGTGGGAGAATTGGACGGCAGTGGTTTTGGCATTGGAGTGGCGCCATTCTCAAAGGCAAATAGTTCTATATCTGCAAAGAAATCCAAGAGCCGAAAATCAAAGGAGCTGGCCAGGTGAGCCAGGCACAGGACGTGTCTGCGGTGTGGGCGGGGCTTTCATGTGACTCGTTCAAAACTCCAGATTGTAGATAATGGGGCTGGTTCTGGATCAAGTGAAATTCTAATTCATTTGAGGGGGTGATATCCCTGAAGGGTCAACGTACTTCTGTTCTGTAGATTCTGAGATAGGCCATTCCAATGCACTCGCAGAAATCGATGATAATGAGTGCCACGTGATGGGGTCATCCATCTGAGTGCCACGTGGTGGGGTCCTCCATCTGAGTGCCACGTGGTGGGGTCCTCCATCTGAGTGCCACGTGGTGGGGTCCTCCATCTGAGTGCCACGTGGTGGGGTCCTCCATCTGAGTGCCACGTGGTGGGGTCCTCCATCTGAGTGCCACGTGGTGGGGTCCTCCATCGGTGGGCACATGTGGAAGATATCTATAATAATGAATGCCATGAGGTGGGGTCCTCCATCTGTGGGCACATGTGGCAGATATCTATGGCTGCTCAGAATGTGATTCCCAACATCAGAAACGGGCTCAGGAGTCCATCTGAGAGGCAGACAGGGGCATAATAATGTTATTAGTGATCATTCTTCCTTTTAATTGATACATTACTTCTGTTAACTTTTTTAAGTTTTAACTTTTTTAACTTTTGTAACTTTTTTAACTTTTTTCTGATAAGTTTTTTTCTATTAATACATTCTTTCTTTTTGTTGTTACATTTTCTCTGTTAATTGATACATTTTTCTAATAAATTATACATAATTTATTCAATTATACATTGATGCATTGTTTATGTTAATTGATCATTCTTTTTATTCATTGATACATTATTTTTGTTAATTTAGACATTCTTCCTATTCATTCATTCTTTCTATTATTGATACATTCTTTCTGTTAACTGAAACATTCTTTCTATTAATTGATCATTCTTACTGTTAATACATTCTTTCTTTTAATTGATACAGTATCTCTGTTAATTTATATATTCTTTTCTATTAAATTATGCATTCTTTCTATTAATTAATACATTATTTCTGTTTCTTGATCATTCTTCCTATTAGTTGATGCATTACTTCTGTTAACTAATGTTTTTTTCTATTAATTAATACGTTCTTTCTTCTAAATTAATTGTTCTTTCTATTAATTGATCATTCTTACTGGTAATTGATACATTCTTTTTTATTAATTAATACATTTTTCTGTTAATTGATATATATTTTTTCTAATAAACTGTGCATTCTTTCTATTATTAATACATTCTTTCTGTAAATTGATCATTCTTCCTAATAGTTGATACATTACTTCTGTTAATTAATTGTTCTTTCTATTAATTGATCATTCTTACTGTTAATTGATACATTCTTTCTGTTAATATATATATATATTTTCTATTAAATTATACATTCTATTAATTAATACATTTTTTTTCTGTTTCTTGATTATGCCTCCTATTAGCGGATACATTACTTATGTTAATTAATCAATCTTACTGTTAATCATTGTTCTGTCTGTTAATTGACCATTCTTTGTATTAATAAATACATTCTTCCTATTAATTGATATATTCTTTCTTTTAATTGATTATTCTTCCAATTAATTGATACATTCTTTCTATTAATTGATCATTCTTTCTGTTAAATTATTGTTTTCTCTATTAATCGATACATTCTTTCTGTTTATTGAGCATTCTTTCTATTAATCAATCATTCTTTAAATTAATTGATCACTCTTTCTGTTAATTGATACATGTATACGTTTTAATTTGTCATACATTTTATTTGTACTTATTTCAGTCCTGTTGGTAGGAGAGGAAGTCCTCAGAGTCCGGCCATCGGTAAAGACCTGGAATCTTTTTCTCCATCTAAAACCATGCTTTCCACATCACTGCGGGACTTCGATGTGAAGGAGACGGCTGTCAAAGAGCAGCAGGAATCCACTGCCATGGATACCCAGCGCTCAGAGGTGCCCATCAAAGAGGAACCCAGTCGTCCCGGGTGAGAAGTGCATTCTATGTAACCTGTAGAGTGCTAAATATCCTCCTATAAATAAAGGTCTGCAGGCCACTATTAGCAGCACTACACTTCAACCAACAATGGGAGATTTTTAGGGTGCTTCAACCTATACATAGAGAGTCAACCTGCTAATACAAGAAATGAAAATATAGTGATGGTTAGTGTCAAGTGTAAGAAAGGAACACCAGGGGGCGCCTAAGTGTAGCATTTGAAGGTCTTTAATGTTAGTGCCAAGGGTACAGATTTTAACCCTTTAACTGCCACGACCGTAGTATGTAGTACTATGTAGTATGTACTATGTAGTACTATGTAGTGTGTAGTATGTACTGTGTAGTACTATGTAGTATGTACTATGTAGTACTATGTAGTGTGTAGTATGTACTATGTAGTACTATGTAGTGTGTAGTATTTACTATGTAGTGTGTAGTATGTAATATGGCGATAGCGGTGGAGGATTTTACACACACTCCCAGCAATCTGACAAGATGACTGTCAGATGGAAGTATCCTGCGACTTTGCAGCCACTGGATCCCTTCCACATATCCCACATGTGTCCCCCCACCAGTGCCAGGACAAGGTCATCCAGCGCCCAGGGGAAAGATGCCAAACTAAGCCCCCCCCTTCCCTTAGGATTAGGGTGAGGGCATCCCCATCCCTGCAATAAACCATTGCGCCCAGGGCAGCCGCCCCCTCCTGCCCACGCCTTTCCCGGCCTGGCCCCGCCATCTTTCCAGGCTTCTGCATGGCCATCGATGGAACCAGGACTGGCATGATGGGTGCCGCCAGGTAGAGGGGAGGGAGATCAGCGAGCGTTCATTCCTGCTAATGATATGTCACTTCCTGGTCCTGGTGTCACTTTCCTCAGCCAGTATAGGCAGGGAAGAAGCTAATGGAGCATGGTCTGTGCTTCATTAACTTATTTTGGAGAATGAATGAAGGTAAAAAACCCTGAGCCTTTAGAACCACTTCAAGCTGGGCATACACATAGAGATTTTTTATGTTCAGCCTTCAGACCAATGCCAGGAAAAGGTCATCTAGAGCCCAGGGCTAACATGCCAAACTGTGCCCTCCCCCCAAGGTGTATGAGCATTATGTGTTAGCAAAAATCCCCCCCCCCCCAAAAAAAAAAAATAAAAAAAAAACTGAGCACTAATCTTCTGAAAGCCCCCTTCCAGCACAGGTCTTTGCCCCCCCCCCGCCCCCCGCCTCCCTTCCTAGCTCAAATCACTTCTTCTAGTCCTCTACTCTTCAAATCTCCCCCCACTCTAAATAAATCTCCCCTCCCTGCTCATATCCCCCCCCCAAAAAAATTCCCCCTCCTACCACAAATCCCCCCCCCAATCATCACTATAGCACAAATCCCCCCCCCCCCCAAAAAAAAATATCCCCTCCTGCCACAAATATCCTCCCCCCTCCACCACACTACCTCTTCTAGCACAACCACCCCGAATCCCCTCAACTAGTACAAATCCTCTTCCCCCATCCCCCTCCCAAAACAAATCCCCCCAAATCACCTTCCCTAGCACACCACCCCCCCCCCAAATGTTCCCTCCTAGAACAATTCTTACCCCCTTCTGCCCCCTATTTCATATGATACCACAGTGCCCAGGGTAGCTGCCCCTCCTGCCCAGCCCTTGTCCCGGTACTGCTGCTTACTGAATAGAAAGAATCTGGTTCCTCCATCTATGATACACAGCGTGGATGGACGAATCTCCTCCTGTGGTCATTGTGTTTTCACAACCGGCCCTGGCTGGTGGGGGATCTGTAGTTCTGTCCTATGGTGATAATGCTGTTCCTCCATTGATACAGTGAAGTAAGTGTTGCCACCCCGAGGACAGGAAGTGTGCTACTGGCAGGATCACCAGGTGAAAATAAAGTAAAAACAGAAAACGAATGCAGCCAACAAATCTACGGACCGGTCAGCTGCAATAAATGACATTTTTGAATTTGGCTTCAGATATTCATTAACACCTGGCTTCCTGCTGTACATGTGACATGGTGTGGAGAACACGGAAAGGATCTTCTTCTTGTAGTGTGTTTAGATGAGAATGATCCCCCAGCAGGCTTGTCTAGTATCATGGTTAATACATTGTTACTGATAAATCACAATAATATCGACACAGCGCTATTAGTAAACCGCGCTCTGTTCCCGTACAGCTCTCCTCCCCCGAAATCTGAAGCCTTTGAGGACTTTAAAGCGGACCGCGGGAGCGAACTGAACCGAATATTTAAGGAGAATAAATCAATTCTGGGAGACAGGAAGAAGAAATTGAAGGAGATCACACAGAGGATTAATGTGATCAAGAAAGAGATCGATGTCACTTCCCAGAACCTGAATGTGACAAAACTGGAGAGAGAGAAACAAGGTATTTATTATTGGGGAATTATCAGGAGGGGCTGCAGGGGGCGCTATGGAATATGTCAGAGCCAAAGAAATATTTATAGTAATAGTGGGTGACTGGCAACAGAGTGTAAGCTCCTCGGGCACAGAGACTGATGTGACTGGCTCAGTGTTCTCTGTACAGCACTGCGGTATATGTCAGAGATATATAAATGTATAATAATAATAGTGTGTGACTGTTGGGGGGGGGCGGGACATTAGAGTGTAAGGAAAAGAAGAAAGATCCGCGCTTAGGATAAACTATCTATAAAATAGTGCGTAAAATTTCTATAAATAAAACACTAATGGCTGCTGCCCACTCCAAAAGATGCACCCCCGATGGGGGAGCGTCAGGTGTAAATGTCAAAAAGGGGAGTGGTTGGCGCTGCCAGGAAGTTAGGTTAATGGGAAATCTGGGTTAGGCTCCTATAGTTCAAGACCAAGTTCAACACATGCAAATGCACATAGAATGTATGTGGGAATGAGAACTATATAAGTAATAGGATATAAAAACACAATGGGTGTGTAATATGTGTGTGAAATTAACACTATGTGCTGATACACATAAATGGCGGGTCGATAACAGGGATCGCTCCCATACACCGGCAATCTGGTTCCGTCCTATCCTTCCTATTACCACTCGTATCCACTCCTTGCTCCGGTACACATACACACAGATGACGTCAGTGTGACGAAACGCGTCGAGAACGTGACCACATCACTTCCGTCTGAACGATCCCGAGGCTAGGAACGCACGCTGATCCCAGGCGAGCACCGCGAACGAGGTAGTTGCGGACCCTATGCCATACGGATGCGCTGCATGTTGATTTTATGTGAGTACATGTCTTTTTTGGAATCTAAATAAAAGTTTTAAAGGCAATCCTGCACTATCGGAGGCTTCTGTTTTTCCCCTTTTTCATATACCCGGGAATTGTACTGGAGCTCTCTCCCTGATGCTTTGACCCCTATGTGTACCGGAGCAAGGAGTGGATACGAGTGGTAATAGGAAGGATAGGACGGAACCAGATTGCCGGTGTATGGGAGCGATCCCTGTTATCGACCCGCCATTTACCCCTGTAGGGGTACGGACATCCGGTAAGCACAGGACCCCAGGAGAGGGGGAGCACCCTATCTTCCAATCACTCACTGCACTCCCGGCTTCATAGAAAAAAAGAGCACCTTACTCCATCCTTATATGGACTATAGAACTTTATGATTTCTGTACCAACTCTGATTGCACTATTTTTGGACAATTTTAAAATACACAGAACCTGCTTTTTGAGCCTTTGAATTTATATGGTTCTCACTTTCATAATTTATATAGTTATTTGCACGGCTGCACTTATTTATTTACTAGTGTTTATATTGTCACCAGTGTGGGATGCACATAGTTCACCCACTTATTTATTTTCATTGCTTATGAGTATGCAGTTGCACTTTATTGAATAGATGGTTATGACTATTCGGAATGCACCTTATTTAGTTTGATTAGTGCACTATATTTATTTTTTAGCACCTTTGCACACTAACTCTCTATAACACCATAATTTATTAATACTATCTTTATATGCTTTTATATTTTTATACCTACATTTACATATATTTGCATATTTATGTTGAGTCTCAATAAGCCTGTTAGGTATTGAACACATTTATTTATTTATTGATTTGGTATCAGCACATAGTGTTAATTTCACACACATATTAACACCATTGTGTTTTTATATCCTATTACTTATATAGTTCTCATTCCCACATACATTCTATGTGCATTTGCATGTGTTGAACTTGGTCTTGAACTATAGGAGCCTAACCCAGATTTCCCATTAACCTAACTTCCTGGCAGCGCCAATCACTCCCCTTTTTGACAATTAGAGTGTAAGCTCCTCTGGTACAGAGACTGATGTGACTGTGGGGGGGACATTAGAGTGTAAGCTCCTCTGGTACAGAGACTGATGTGACTGTGGGGGAGGGGATATTAGAGTGTAAGCTCCTCTGGTACATAGACTGATGTGACTGTGGGGGAGGGGATATTAGAGTGTAAGCTCCTCTGGTACATAGACTGATGTGACTGTGGAGGGACATTAGAGTGTAAGCTCCTCTGGTACAGAGACTGATGTGACTGGCTCAGTGTTCTCTGTACAGAGCTGCAGTATATGTCAGAGCTATATAAATGTATAATAATAATAGTGTGTGACTGTGGGGGGACATTAGAGTGTAAGCTCCTCTGATACAGAGATTGATGAGACTGTGGGGGGACATTAGAGCGTAAGCTCCTCTGAAACAGAGATTGATGTGACTGTGGGGGGACATTAGAGTGTAAGCTCCTTTGGTACAGAGACTGATGTGACTGGCTCAGTGATCTCTGTACAGCACTGCGGTATATGTCAGAGATATATAAATATATAATAATAGTGTGTGACTGTGGGGGGACATTCGAGTGTAAGCTCCTCTGGTACAGAGACTGATGTGACTGTGGGGGAGGGGACATTAGAGTGTAAGCTCCTCTGGTACAGAGGCTGATGTGACTGTGGGGGAGGGGACATTAGAGTGTAAGCTCCTCTGGTACAGAGACTGATGTGACTGTGGGGGAGGGGACATTAGAGTGTAAGCTCCTCTGGTACAGAGACTGATGTGACTGTGGGGGAGGGGACATTAGAATGTAAGCTCCTCTGGTACAGAAACAAATGTGACTGGCTCAGTGATCTCTGTACAGCACTTCTGTATATGTCAGAGCTACATACAGTCAGGTCCATAAATATTGGGACATCGACACAATTCTAATCTTTTTTGGCTCTATACACAACCACAATGGATGAAACAAACAAGATGTTCTTTAACTGCAGACTTTCAGCTTTAATTTGGGGGAATTTACATCCAAATCAGGTGAAAGGTGTAAGAATTACAACAGTTTGTATATGTGCCTCCCACTTTTTAAGGGACCAAAAGTAATGGGACAGATTAACAATCATAAATCAAACTTTCACTTTTTAATACTTGGTTGCAAATCCTTTGCAGTCAATTACAGCCTGAAGTCTGGAACGCATAGACATCACCAGACGCTGGGTTTCATCCCTGGTGATGCTCTGCCAGGCCTCTACTGCAACTGTCTTCAGTTCCTGCTTGTTCTTGGGGCATTTTCCCTTCAGTTTTGTCTTCAGCATGTGAAATGCATGCTCAATCAGATTCAGGTCAGGTGATTGACTTGGCCATTGCATAACATTCCACTTCTTTCCCTAAAAAAACTCTTTGGTTGCTTTCGCAGTATGCTTTGTGTCATTGTCCATCTGCACTGTGAAGCGCCGTCCAATGAGTTCTGAAATTAAAGCTGAAAGTCTGCAGTTAAAGCACATCTTGTTTGTTTCATTTCAAATCCACTGTGGTGGTGTATAGAGCCAAAAAGATTAGAATTGTGTTGATGTCCCAATATTTATGGACCTGACTGTAAATGTATAATAATAAAAATAGTGTGTGACCAAAAAAATCTTTTTTTGGCTCAGTGTTCTCTGTACAGCACTGCGGTATATGTCAGAGCTATATAAATGTATAATAATAATAGTGTGGGACTGTGGGGGGACATTAGAGTGTAAGCTCCTCTGATGCTCTCAGGTGAGGTCACTCTGTGTTTGATGGTGATGGGGGGAGGTCTTATGAATCTGTACTTACAGGTGAATATATCAGTGATGAAGGTCAGGTGATCATTGATGAACAGGAATTCATGCTGATTGTCAGACTGAAGGATCTGAAGAAACAGTATCGGGCAGATTATGATGAACTGCAAGACCTAAAGGCCGAGGTTCAGTATTGCCAGAAACTGGTTGACCAATGCCGACAGCGGCTGCTCACAGGTATGGATCTTATCTCAGGCCATTCAATCTCAGGTCAACTCCACCCAAGGTCAGATTAAGGTTTTGGGTGGTAAAGAGTGGGCAGATATACCCAATAGTTTTTTTTCTCTCTTAAAGGCTCCTGTGGTGAGATTTGTCCACAAATATCTGCATAACTTGCCCTTTCACACAATGGTGAGATTCCCTGCAATACTTTGTGTCTCTGCCCCTCCCACAATGGTGAGATCCACTGTAATAGTTTGTGTCTCTGCCCCTCCCACAATGGGGAGATTCCCCCAGTAGTTTGTGTCTCAGCCCCTCCCACAATGGTGAGATTCCCTGCAGTAGTTTGTTTATCTGCCCCTCCCACAATGGTGAGATGTCCTGCAGTAGTTTGTGTCTCTGCCCCTCCCACAATGGGGAGATGTCCTGCAGTAGTTTGTGTCTCTGCCCCTCCCACAATGGGGAGATTCCCTGCAATAGTTTGTGTCTCTGCCCCTCCCACAATGGTGAGATTCCCTGCAGTAGTTTGTGTCTCTGCCCTCCCACAATGGGGAGATGTCCTGCAGTAGTTTGTGTCTCTTCCCCTCCCACAATGGTGAGATTTCCTGCAGTAGTTTGTGTCTCTGCCACTCCCACAATGGTGAGATGTCCTGCAGTAGTTTGTGTCTCTGCCCCTCCCACAATGGGGAGATTTCCCTATCCCTTCACACACAGTTAGTACATTTTTCTAATAATAAGTACCCTCTCAGTGCACACTTTGTATTATTGTTCTCTCAGAGTTCGAGGTTTGGTATAACGAGTCGTTCGTCCTCCCGGAGGAGGTGCAGAATTCGGTGAAGGTCGGCGGCACTCTGAGACCCGGAATCCTACCTGTCTGTAAAGTTATGTCACTGGTAAGCTCCGCCCTATTGTACCTCTGTGCAGTCAGTGCAATGTACAACAAACATTTCTCTGTCGCTCATTGACAGACGTAGTCCTCCTTGATTAATATCAACTCGGGTTATACTGCCCTCTACAGGAGTAGGACTAGACAGGAAAGAAAACGTTCTGGCCAAACACTAGGGGCAGTCCCAGATGGTATATCCTCTCACTTCCTGCTACAGCAAATCAGTTTTTTTCTGTCTAGTTAGGAGTAAGGACCTAAGTTCCTTGCTGGGATCTTTGGTCCTGGCAAGATTTTTTAGAAATACTTTTTTAGGCAGCTTTTCTTCTCCAGTGTTCCTGTGAGATCTTCAAGCAAGTACGCTGAAACTGGGCGACGGGCTGGATGTTGAGATCCAGTGGTCACCCCAGTTCAGCCTACGAGCGCGTGCAGGCCCTAGCTCCGCGCTGGGTCGGCCGCGACATAGTCCCACTGGACGGGGACTGACCCTGCGAGTTAAACGTCTCGCCTGGACGCCAATGACCAGTTGCAAACTGAGTCACGGCATCCGTATTGGTCGACAGCCCCCCCACCCCGGTGGAGAGGGGTTCTGTCAGGAGTTGGCGCCCGCCTGGTTATGGTGAGTAAAATGTTCCCCCTCTCCCCCTGTTGGGTTTGTTGGTGGACGCGGGCCCCTCTCTGGGATGGATGGACGTGATCCTAGCAGGTGTCAATGATCCCCCTCTTAAGAGCTTGGTTTGGGAGCTGACTATCTATAGTCACTATATGACACTATAAGGGAGATGACTGAAGTCAGTGGCAGACTGCTAAAAGGCATTACTATTAAGGTATAGAGGTATCCTACCTGACATAATGTGTATACAGGCCGATGCCTATGCCTGGATTACCACATCCACAGGTCGCCATCCTTCCATAAAGCCGGTCACCTCCGCAGGCCGCACAGCCTCCCGCAGGCCGCACAGCCTCCTGCAGGCCGCACAGGCCGAGTGCACACTCCCACAGGCCGCACAGGCCGAGCGCACACTTCCGCAGGCCGCACAGGCCGAGCGCACACTCCTGCAGGCCGCTGCTACTTTGCTCAAGCCACCGCTATCCTCCACAGGCCGCCGCCATTTTCCTGCAGATCGCACGAGGCCGCCATATTGGCGTAGCCTCGTGTCTCCAGCATGGGGGCGGCCATGTTTGAGGTGACCAAACACCTCGAGGAGTAATTGGGAGGCGCCGGAAGGCGTGTAAAGGGGCGGAGGCGCCTCCTCGGCCCGGGAAAGCAAGCCAAAGACTTCCTGTCTGTAACAGACAGTGCTGGAAGCAGGTTGATAAGAAACTTCTGTGCATCAGGTGAGCCTTGGGGTCTCTCTCTCTCTCTCTCTGAGGGGTCCAAGCAGGTACACTGTGGGGCGCTATTGCGCTGGGGGACTAAGTAAAAAAAAAAATGTTTTTTCTTGCAATTAATTTTTTGTGTTTACTGGCAAGTGTCTTGAATAATCATGAACCCTGCCACACATATATCCCCACCTGATCCCCTCGAGGTGGCCGCAGGACCCTCCAGTACCCCACTTGTGATGATGCATTATCAGCAGTTTTGGAGTCTTTGGTATCCCGGGTGGAGGTAGCCTGTCAGGGACGGGACGGGGGTCAAGAAAAGCGACCCCCGCCTACCCCTATTTCATCTGATACTTCAGATACGGATTCTGAGCTGGTCATTGCAGCCCCTTTTCTGGGGTTGTTGTCTCAGGTACGGTCTCCTCAGACAGTGAGGAGGACGCTTCTGCCTCCGCCATAGCACAAGAAGCGTTGGTGGAGGCACTAGTCTGTCCGGGAAACCTTAAATCTTGAGATTACACCGGCAGAGGTAGCTGAGACTGATATTCCTTTTTTGGTACTGGCAAGCCTACCAAGATGGCGAAAGATTTCCCTTGCCCAAATGGGGTCGTCCGAAAACGAACCCCTGCTATTTCCAAACGCATTGCTAGGCGCTATCAGTTTGAGGTATCCCTCATTATAAAATGGACGGTACCACCAATAGTGGACTCACGGATTTCCAGACTAAATAAAGCCACTGTTATCCCGTTGGATTGACAGAATGGGCCCCCACCCATCTCTAGGGTGGGGGGGACGTCTTCACAGGTTTCCGGATCCATGGCTTTCCAGAATCCCGGATAAAGGGGTTCGCGAGGTCATACGGTCGAGATACAAGATCGAGTTTCGATCACTTCCACCGGTGCGATTCTTCCCTTCCAACATTCGACATCCCCCGGTCGCTTAAAAAGCTTTGCGGGGGACAGCTGGATGCAACAGGGAGTGGTAGTTCCCATTCCTTGGACAGTTTCAGGGGTTCTAGTCGAACCTGTTCACAATGCCCAGGGAAAAGGGCTAGGTGCGTCCAATTCTGGTCTTGGGAGAGATGGAGTCCATCCATACAGTGGTGGCCTCCCTGCATCAGGGGGATCTCCTGGCGTCCATAGACATTTAGGATGCCTATCTTCATATCCCCATCTTCACAGGCTGGTTCCCACCAGGACACTGAACTATCTGGGCCTAATTTTGGATACATCCTTGGCAAGAGTGTTTCCCCATGCGGAGAAACTCCAGAAGATTCAGTCAATGATTCGGATGTTGCTGTCCGTCAACTGGCTGGGACTGATGGTCGCCTCCTTGGAGGCAGTACTGTTTGCCCAGTCTCATACCCGAATTCTCCAAGAGGAGATTCTTCTCAAATGTAATCGGAATCCCGATTCCCTGGACAATCGGATCCGATTGAGCGAGCGGACCAGGGAGGCTCTGGTCTGGTGGCTTTGGTCTCCGATGCTCAGCCAGGGGAAGTCATTTCTTCTGATAAATTCCAGGTTACCGATAAATGTGTTGGAACTGAGAGAGATCAGACTTTGTCCGATTTACTGGACCGAGCAGCTCCAGGGCAGCCCGGTTCGGATCCAATCGGACCATGCCACGGTCAAGACTTATGTCAATCACCAAGGGGCACCAAGAGTGCCCTGGCGGCCATAGAAGTGGCCAACATTCTTTATTGGGGGAACAGTTGTTCCAGCTCTCTCCGCGATATTCCTCCCCGGGGGTGGACAGGCAGATTATTTCAGCCGTCAGATTCTGGATCAAGAATAGTCTCTTCATCCAGAGGTATTTCACCAGCTGTCCCTTCATTGGGGCACCCCGGATATGGATCTGTTGGCATGTCGGCTCAACAGGGCTCGCGCCCGCGATCCTCTAGCGGACGCAGCAGACACGCTGAGCGCCCCGTAGGGGCAGTATCAGCTACTGTATGTCTTCCCCCCTCTCAAGTTACTGCTGAGATTTCTCCGCAGGATAGAGGTGGAGGGAACTCCAGTTATCCTGGTAATTCCGGGCTGGCCTCGTCAAGCCGGGTACGCCGACTTGGGCAGACTAGTCGCGGACGCTCCTTGGAGACTTCTTCTCAGGGAGGATCTGCGGTCTCAAGGACCGATCTTCCATCGTGCTTTACAGTCGCTGGCTTTAACGGCCTGGCCATTGAGACCCAGGTACTGAAGGACAGAGGATTGTCAGCTTCAGTTATTCCTACTATAATTAAAGCAAGGAAAGCGACTTCCAGCAAAGTCTATTATCGCACATGGAAGACTTATATTGCGTGGTGTGAATCGTTGGGATTTCCCCCACGTACCTATTTGGTGACCCGAATTTTGGCTTTTCTGCAAAGGGGGTTGAGCAGAAACTATCCTTGAGCACTATCAAGGGTCAGGTTTCAGCGTTAGCAATCTTCTTTCAGAAGCCGCTGGCTACTCATTCCTTGGTGCGGAATTTCATCCAGGGAGTGCGGCACCTGGCTCCGCCAGTGCGCGCGCCCTTACCGCCCTGGGATCTTAATTTGGTTTTGTCGGTTCTGCAGAAACCTCCCTTTGAAAATATCAGGGAGATTCCTTTGCTTACATTATCTCAGAAGGTGGCCTTCTTGGTGGCTATCACTTCTGCACGCAGGGTGTCAGAACTGGCCGCATTATCATGCCATTCCCCATATCTAGTGGTTCATAGGGATAAGGTAGTTCTTCATCCGAAGCCATCCTTTCTTCCTAAGGTGGTTTCAGATTTTCATCTGAATGAAGATATTGTGCTACCTTCCTTGTGTCCTAAGCCCAGTCATCCTCGGGAGTGTGCGTTACATTCCTTGGATGTGGTTCGGGCAATCAGGGTATACCTGAAGACTACGGAATCGTTCCGTGAGACGGATTCACTTTTTGTGATCACGGATGGCCCTAGAAAGGGGTTGCCTGCATCTGCCGCGACTATCTCCAAATGGATTCGACAGACGGTGGTACAGGCTTATTCTATTAAGGGTCGGAATCCTCCGTTCCCTGTTAAGGCGCACTCTATTCGGGCGCTTAGTGTTTCCTGGGCCTTCCACCATCAGGCGTCAGGGGTCCAGGTTTTCAAGGCGATTACTTGATCGTCGGTTCATACCTTTACAAAATTTTATAAAGTTGATGTGATGGCATCGTTGGATGCCTCATTTGGCCGCAAGGTTTTGCAGGCCGCAATTTGAGGAGACCGTTAGTCTACCTCGAGGGTTTGTTGGGTTTTTTCACTTAGGTCTCATCTTTTTGCTCGATGAGTCCTTGATGCTTCTGGTTGGCTTCGGTTGGGCCTTCTGGAGTTTGATTTCTGTTATCCCACCCCTCATTTGTGGCACTGCTTTGGGACGTCCCGAGTTGATATTAATCAAGGAGGACTACGTCTGTCAATGAGCGACAGAGAAAAACGGAATTTTTGTAAAATCTTACCTGTAAAATTCCGACAGTCGCCGCCTCTTCATATTCGTCACAATGGGGTATTAGACTTTGCTCCGAAGGAGTAGCTAGGCAACAGAATATGTTAACATTAAAGCTTTTAACATATCCCACCCTCAAGGGGTGGTCCCCTCAGTCAATACCCTCCTACTTCCTGCAACCATATCTCAGTTTCAGTGGAATAGCAGTAGAGTATACAACCAAACCCCAAAAGAGGGGCGGGGGCGGCGACTGTCGGAGGACTCAAAAAAAAGGAATTTTACAGGTAAGATTTTACAAAAATTCCGTTTTCTCTTACGTCCTCCGACAGTCGCCGCCTCTTCATATTCGTCACAATGGGGACGTCCCAAAGCAGTGCAAACATGAGGGGTGGGAAACGCATCCGCGCCGTAAGGCAACGCAGTCTCCGCATCAAAGAAAGGAACCTTACCAAAGGAAGGAAACCAGCTGGGCAACAGGAAAAAAACTTGCTCAACAGGAGCAACAACCCAGGAAAAACAAATAACCAGGGGATAGAAAACGTATCCCAACAGCCAGGGGTCCCAACAAGGGACCCTAGGGAACTGCCGCACTAAGAACCTTGCGGCCAAAGGAAGCATCCGCCGATGCCTGAACATCTACCTTGTAGAATTTTGTGAAAGTGTGTACGGTCGACCAGGTCGCCGCCTTACACACCTGGGCTACAGAAGCCCCATGACGACAGGCCCAAGACGTACTCAGAGATCTAGTAGAGTGCGCCTTCACAGGCATAGGGGGAACTTTCCCCTGCAAGACATATGCCTGTTCAATGGTTCGCCTGATCCATTTGGCGATGGTAGAGGCCGACGCCGCCATGCCCTTCCGAGGACCCTCTGGAAGAACAAACAAAGAATCCGTCTTTCGAAAAGACTCAGTCGATTTAAGGTAAACCCTAATCGCCCGAACAACATCCAAAGAATGCAGCCTCACCTCTTTCGGATGTTTAGGCTTCGCGCACAGCGAAGGCAAGACAATATCCTCATTGAGATGGAATTCCGAAACTCGCTGCGGAAGAAAAGAAGGATTAGGTCGCAAGACCACCTTATCCAAATGATCAACCAGATACGGAGACTTGCAGGACAAAGCCGCCAGCTCCGACACTCTGCGAGCCGAAGTGATCGCAACCAAAAAGGCGACCTTTTTGGACAACATAGACAACGAGATCTCCCTGATCTGTTCAAAAGGAGCACGTTGTAACACAGATAGAGCGAGATTCAAGTCCCAAGGGGGCAGAGGATCCCTCCTAGGAGGTACCAGATGCCGCACTCCCTGAACAAAAGTGCCAACCAAAGAGTCGGAAGCCACGGGACGTTGAAAAAGAACGGCCAGCGCAGACACCTGACCCTTGATCGTAGCCAGCGCCAAACGCTGATCGACACCTGCCTGAAGGAAGGACAACACTCGAGAAACCGAGTACGTGCGGGGTGAAAACCCCCTGGACTCACACCAGGCAAAATAGGCCTTCCAGGTTCGGTAGTAAACCTTCCCCGAGGAAGACTTCCTCGCGTTGACCAATGTATGAATGACCTCAGGGGAGAGACCCCTCTCCTTCAGGACCTCGGTCTCAACAGCCAGGCCGTCAAAGCCAGCGACTGTAAAGCAGGATGGTATATCGGCCCCTGAGACAGGAGATCCTCTCGAAGAGGTAGACGCCACGGGGCGTCGACCGCCAGATTCACGAGGTCTGCGTACCAGGACCGGCGAGGCCAGTCCGGTGCCACAAGAATCACCGTGCTGCGTTCCGAGTGCAACCTGCGAAGGAACCTGGATAGCAACTGAATCGGTGGAAACGCATACATCAGCTCGTACTGATGCCACGGGACCACCAACGCGTCCAAGGCGTCCGCCCGAGGATCGCGCGTCCTTGCCACGAACCTTCTCACCTTGTTGTTGAGACGAGACGCGAACAGGTCCACATCTGGAAGACCCCACTTCGCGCACAACATCTGGAAGACAGCCGGGTGGAGAGACCATTCCCCCTGATCCAGGATCTGGCGACTCAGATAGTCCGCCTGCCAGTTCTCCACCCCCGGAATGTGAACTGCCGTTATCGCCGGGACATGAGTCTCGGCCCAAGACAGAATGTCGGCCACTTCCCGAGCCGCTCGGGCACTCCTGGTGCCCCCTTGGTGGTTGATGTAGGCCACCGCCGTGGCATTGTCCGTCTGCACCCGAACCGGACAGCCCTGCAGCCGGTCCGTCCAACGACGAAGGCAGAGGTTTATTGCCCGCAACTCCAGAATGTTGATCGGAAGGGAGGACTCCCCCTCCGACCAAGTTCCCTGGGCGGACAGAACGCCCAGAACACCACCCCAGCCCGACAGGCTGGCATCCGTGGGGATCACCGTCCACCAGACAGGACGAAAGGACTAGCCCCCCGATACCATCGGGGACTGGAGCCACCACAGAAGATCCCTTCTGGTGCGATGGCTCAACGAGATCTGAAGATCCAGAGAGTGAGGTCGCCCGTCCCACCTGGACAGGATCTCCGCCTGGAGACCCCGCGTGTGAAACTGGGCGAAGGGAATCGCTTCGAAGGCCGAGACCATCAATCCCAGACATCTCATGCACGCCCGCAGAGACGAGTGTGGAAAGTCCCTGAGGGACCTGACTTCCTCCTGAAGAGTCCTGAGTTTGTCTTCCGGCAGGAAGACCTTCGCCTGGACCGAGTCCAGGATCATTCCCAGGTAGGGAAGACGAACCGACGGACTCAGCGTCGACTTTGGAAAATTTATCGTCCAACCAAACTCCTGTAGAGTTTGCATCGTGACAGACAGGTCCTTTTCCAGACCCTGGCTGGACGCAGACCGAACCAGATCTGTCCCGATAAGGCACCGGAACCACCACTCCCTGAGCCCTCAGGTCCTGCACCGCTAGGTGCAGATCCCGTAAACGCTCCGGAGACAGTTGAAGATTTGAGGGAAAGAATCTGCTCTCCGGCCGAGAGAGAAACTCGATCTTGTAACCAGATCGAACGATTTCCTGAACCCACCGGTCCCGCACGCGGACCAACCAGGGTTGAAGAAAACCAAGCAAGCGTCCCCCCACCCCAGAACTGGGTGAGGGCGCCCCTTCAGGCCGCACTGTTATGGGCAGCGGGTCCGGACTGACCGGACTTCTGTTTCCCAGACCAGGGCTTCTTTTGAGAGCCTTGACCCTTGAACGGTTTGCCCTTGTAGTGCGACCGAAAGGCAAGAAAGGACCCCTGAGAAGGCCGAAAATTAGCATGCTTCTTCCCAGGAACCCCCTTAGCCTTGGGGAAATGGGGCAAGAGAGTGCTATTACCTCCGGTGATCCCCTTTATCAAAGCATCCAAGGACTCCCCAAAAAGGCGAGACCCATCATAAGGCAGATTGGCTAAGGTTTTACGCGAAGACTGGTCCACCGACCAACACTTCAACCAAACCAGGCGGCGAGACAACACCGCCACACTGTGTACACGTGCAGCCAACGGGACTAGGTCCAAGTCCGCATCACACAGATATATGACACCCTGATGGATTTGATCCACCATAGCCAGTGTCGTCGGCGAGGCCGAATCAGCCACTAGGACGCGCCTAAGCATCTGCGTCCAACTTGCGACAGCCTGGGCTGCCATAAGAGAGGCAAACAGAGCCTTTAGCATCGAACCCGCAACAGAATAAGTATGACGGGCAAGAGACTCCATTCTCCTATCCGTGGCATCACGGAACACCGGGGAATCCTCTGCAGGAATCGCAGTGGATTTGTTTAAAACCGCAATTGCGTGATCCACCGGGGGTGGCACACACCACCGTTCATCAGTGGAAGGCGAAAAAGGATAACGCAGCTTGAACCTACTAGGTCCAGCAAAAGGTTTGCGTAAGTGGCGCCATTGTTCCTTAACAGCGCGCTGAAAATCATCAGTGCAAGGAAAAACCTGCGGTGTCCTGCGTTTTCTCTGCGTCCCATAAGCCGCCAAGGCAGCGGGAGGACACACTTCATCCTGCAAACGCAGCGTTTGTTTTATGGAAGCAATCAGTTCATCCATGATTGCAAGCTCTTCAGGCGAGCCAGGGGGAGAATTATCAACCCCTTCAACTTCAGCCTCCACCTCGGACCCCACGAGATCCAGGGAGGAACGGGACCCTGATAAGGAGACCCCCGCCATAACAGCCCCATCACCTTCACCCTCAGAATCAGAGGAAATAGAAACTCTGGGCCTTTTAGTAGATTGAGCAGCCACCAGCATCTGCACCTGAGCAGCAAGGCCAGCCACTATAGCGGCCAAATCCCCCCCTGGGGGGGAAACAGCAGACCCCTGGCTTTCCACCAAGGTGGCAGGAAATTTGCCCTCCTGAGAATCCATTGCCCCAATATAATATGCCGGAGAATAAAGGGTTAACTGCCCCTTTAACAAGCGCGGCGAGCGCAGCCCACCGCACCTCACACAAGCACAATGAGACCCCCACAGGGACAATAAACTGAACGCAGGCAATGGATATAGGAAGAACAGAAGGATAAAACCTGAGGAGATCCCTGCCGCTGCTGCTGCCTCGATCGGTGCACCCAGGAGAAGAGGAAGTGATGAAACCAGGGCGCTCTATTAAAGCCTATGTGAAGGCTACAAGAAAATGGCCGCCTACATGTAGAACATGTAAACCGCCGCTCCTACAATACAGTTATGCAGATAACACTATCCATGCAAAAAAACATGGCAGATCGCCGCAGCGATCGCTGTATCGTGCCCCAACATGACAGAAAACATGCCCCACAGCACACAGCTCTGCACACTGAACACAGGCTGACACAGACAGTGTCACACAGCTCCCCCCCCCCCCCTTGCAGCCCACAGCATGCAGCAGAGTGATAGGGAGACAAAACAGTGTGAACAGAGGCAGGTTACACAGTCCCAGACTGACACCCCCCCCCCCCCCGATATACAGGTCCCCACATAGATACACTTACCTCTCAACGACGTGGGGGACCCGCACAGGCGAACAAGCCGCTGCACATGAGGCAGGGAGAGTCGCATTCAGGACGCACAAAACGGGGGTTAAGAAACCGCACAGCGTCCAGTGAGGTAGCCACCTCACCAATCATCCCTGCACCGAACAGGGATGGGTCGTTCACTGCGCCAGGAGCGTTACCTGGCTGAACGCTCGATGGCAGGCTGGGAAGCCACTGACCCACGACCTGCGACCAGGGGGATCAGCCCGAGACCCAGCCCGCATAATCCTCTTCATCAGAAGAACTAACTAACGCTGACAAAAATAACAGCTAAGTAAAGGTAGAGAAAAAAACTCAAACAAAAATCAAAAAATAAGAACAGAGGCTGGGGCAAAAAGCCCCAGCACAGAGAGAGCCAGCCACTCCTGACAAGCTAGACATTGAAACTGAGATATGGTTGCAGGAAGTAGGAGGGTATTGACTGAGGGGACCACCCCTTGAGGGTGGGATATGTTAAAAGCTTTAACGTTAACATATTCTGTTGCCTAGCTACTCCTTCGGAGAAAAGTCTAATACCCCATTGTGACGAATATGAAGAGGCGGCGACTGTCGGAGGACGTAAGAGAAAATGGATTTTTGTAAAATCTTACCGTAAAATCCTTTTCTCTTAAGCTCATTAACAGACGTAGTACCCGCCCCTCTGTTTTTGAGTTGGGTTGGGTTAAATTCTCTGACACTGCTTTGTGACATAACTGATTTGCTGTAGCAGGAAGTGAGAGGATATACCCTCTGGGACTGCCCCTAAGGTGTGGCCAGAACGTTTTCTTTCCTGTCTAGTCCTACTCCTGTAGAGGGCAGTATAACCCGAGTTGATATTAATCAAGGAGGACTACGTCTGTCAATGAGCTTAAGAGAAAAGAATTTTACGGTAAGATCTTACAAAAATCAATTTTTACACCAGCCTGGCCAATCGCGTCTCTGCAGGTTAATCAGCTGATTGGCTGATAAAGAAAGATTGTAACATTAAGAGAACCTGTAGTGCTCTGTGTGGCCTCCAGGAGTGGAGGGAGTCAGCCCTACATGAGCTCTAAATCACAACTGTCTATACTGAATCAAGGGACTCTCTCTCTGCCCTCATGTGACAGTGCTGGGTGCCTGAACAGCCAATCATCATTCACTAGGGATGTCATAGGGGTAGATTGGGGGGAATCACATGGTTCTCATACGTGGAAGTACCACATATTTCTTTTACTACCAGAAGTCTAGTGAAGGGGATGTGTGTGTCAGTGGTGGGGCCACCATTAGAGCGATCCAATCGCTTAACCCTTTGCTATGTGTAGCACCTAGGTAGGTGCTAGGACAAAGCATATATGTGGCCCTGTCTGCTTATCAGGGGGGCCTGATCTGTTAGCTAATCTGTCACATGCCTCCAGGTGTGGCCTGTTGAGTCTGGGGAGTCTCCCCACTGTATCCAATGAGGGATCTTGTTGGGCAGTGGAGGAAACCTAGCCAATAGCACACCAGGGTTTATGACTGTCCCAGTGGGCGGGGTTTGCCGCAGTGCACCCAGGGATTGGAAATAAATCTGTGGGGAGCATGTGACAGTGTCTTTTGGCGGGAGCATCAGTCCCAGGAGGAGGTGCCGGCTGTCTCTCCTCCTGTAAAGTGTGGAGGTGGTCCAGGCAGTCAGCCTAGGGACCGGAGGTTGAGCTGGGCTGCAAGGGATCCAGAGTTGCTGACCGAGTGGAGCTGCTGGGCAGAGATCTTCAGGAAAAACAGTGTCGTGAGTGCTTGAGATCTGCCCAGGGGTCTGCCTAGGAAAGGGGACCACTCCAGAGAGGTCAAAGGGGATCCAGGAGCCAGCTAACCAGGAGTCAGGGCCTTCTTTAACACAGGGCAAAAGGGGAAGCTGCCCCGGGCCCAGGTATTGTTGTGGGGCCCAAAGCAGCTGCCTCTTGAGCCCGCACTGCCTGCAAATAGTTGATAAGTGCATTTGGTAGGGCCCAAGAAAATGTTTGCCCAGGGTCCAATCAATATTGAAGACGGCCCTGCCAGGAGTGCGCAGTAAAGGGGGTGCCAAGTAGTTAAACCCTGAAGCTTGGGGAGTAAAAGGGAGCACCAGGAAGGGCCCTGAAGTGTTCAGCAATACAGTTTGCTTTAACCACTTCAATACCGGGCACTTTTCCCCCTTCCTGCCCAGGCCAATTTTCAGCTTTTAGCGCTGTTGCATTTTGAATGACAATTGCGCGCTCATGCAACACTGTACCTACACCAAATTTATGTTATTTCCCCCCCACAAATAGAGCTTTCTTTTGGTGGTATTCGATCACCGCAAGGTATTTTCTTTTTTGCTAAACAAATAAAAAAAGACCGAAAAGTTTGAAAAAAAAAAAACTTTTTTTGTTTATGTTATACAATTTTGTAAATAAATACGTTTTTTCCTGCACTGATGAGCACTGATGGGATGGCACTGATGGGGTGGCACTGATGGGCACTGATAAGTAGCACTGATATGCAGCATTGGTGGGCACTGATAGGCGTCACTGCTGGGCACTGATAGGCGTCACTGCTGGGCACTGATAGGTGGCATTGATGGGCACTGATAGGTGGCACTGATGGGTACTAATGGGCACTGATGGGTACTAATGGGCACTGATAGGCGGCACTGGTGGGCACTGATGGGCAGTGATAGGCGGCATTGACGGACAGCACTGATGGGCACTAATTGGCACTGATAGGCGGCACTGGTGGGCAATAATGGGCACTGGTGGGCAGCACTGATAGATAGCAATGATGGGCACTGGTAGGCAGCACTGATGGGGAGGGCACTGGCGGGCTCCCTGAGCCCTGATTGCCATCCCTGGTGGCCATAGTGGGCATCCCTGGGGTCATGGGTGGGCATCCCTGGGGTCATGAGTGGGCATCCCTAGTGGTTCTAGTGGCACCCCCCGAGGGTCTGCACTGGTAATCAATGATCTGATTACCAGTCCGCCCCCCCCCCCCCCTTTTTGGAGAGCCGCAGATCGGCTCTCCTTTGCTCGTGCCTGTCAGGCACGTACTGAGGAAAGCTGATCAATGGCTCTTCCTGTGTACTATGTGACCAGCTGTGATTGGACATGGCTGGTCACATGGTAAAGAGCCTATGTCAGGAGGCTCCTTACCGAGATCGGAGATGCGGTGTGTCAGTGTGACACGCCGCATCACCGATTGCGGCTCTGCGCGCCCCCGGGGGGCGCACAGAGCGCATTATCCTGCCGCCGTCATATGACGTCCGGTCAGGATAATGCAACCACATTCCCACCATCAATCTGCTATAGGGCGGGCGGGAAGTGGTTAAAGTCAGCTACCTCAGGAAGGAGTATCTTGGGGAGCTTAAAGGGACTTTTCCTACAGTCAGAGGTGAAGTTCCAGTAACTGGCCTTGCTGAGGCCAGCATCAGTCAGCGTTAACCCGCCTCAGTCAGCGTTAACCAGCGTCAGTCAGCGTTAACCAGCATCAGTCAGCGTTAACCAGCGTCAGTCAGCGTTAACCAGCGTCAGTCAGCGTTATCCAGCATCAGTCAGCGTTAACCAGCGTCAGTCAGCGTTAACCAGCGTCAGTCAGCGTTAACCAGCGTCAGTCAGCAATAACCAGCATCAGTCAGCGTTATCCAGCATCAGTCAGCGTTATCCAGCGTCAGTCAGCGTTAACCAGCGTCAGTCAGCGTTATCCAGCGTCAGTCAGCGTTAACCAGCATCAGTCAGCGTTATCCAGCATCAGTCAGCATTATCCAGCGTCAGTCAGCGTTAACCAGCATCACTCAGCGTTAACCAGCTTCACTCAGCGTTAACCAGCATCACTCAGCGTTAACCAGCGTCAGTCAGCGTTATCCAGCATCAGTCAGCGTTAACCAGCGTCAGTCAGCGTTAACCAGCGTCAGTCAGCGTTAACCAGCATCAGTCAGCATTATCCAGCGTCAGTCAGCGTTAACCAGCGTCAGTCAGCGTTATCCAGCGTCAGTCAGCGTTAACCAGCATCAGTCAGCGTTATCCAGCATCAGTCAGCATTATCCAGCGTCAGTCAGCGTTAACCAGCATCACTCAGCGTTAACCAGCTTCACTCAGCGTTAACCAGCATCACTCAGCGTTAACCAGCGTCAGTCAGCGTTATCCAGCATCAGTCAGCGTTAACCAGCGTCAGTCAGCGTTAACCAGCGTCAGTCAGCGTTAACCAGCATCAGTCAGCATTATCCAGCGTCAGTCAGCGTTAACCAGCGTCAGTCAGCGTTATCCAGCATCAGTCAGCATTATCCAGCGTCAGTCAGCGTTAACCAGCATCACTCAGTGTTAACCAGCATCACTCAGCGTTAACCAGCATCAGTCAGCGTTATCCAGCATCAGTCAGCGTTATCCAGCATCAGTCAGCGTTAACCAGCATCAGTCAGCGTTATCCAGCATCAGTCAGCGTTATCCAGCATCAGTCAGCGTTAACCAGCATCAGTCAGCGTTATCCAGCATCAGTCAGCATTATCCAGCGTCAGTCAGCGTTAACCAGCATCACTCAGTGTTAACCAGCATCACTCAGCGTTAACCAGCATCAGTCAGCGTTAACCAGCGTCAGTCAGCGTTATCCAGCATCAGTCAGCGTTATCCAGCATCAGTCAGCGTTAACCAGCGTCAGTCAGCGTTAACCAGCGTCAGTCAGCGTTATCCAGCGTCAGTCAGCGTTATCCAGCGTCAGTCAGCGTTATCCAGCATCAGTCAGCGTTATCCAGCGTCAGTCAGCGTTATCCAGCGTCAGTCAGCGTTATCCAGCGTCAGTCAGCGTTATCCAGCGTCAGTCAGCGTTATCCAGCATCAGTCAGCGTTATCCAGCGTCAGTCAGCGTTATCCAGCGTCAGTCAGCGTTATCCAGCATCAGTCAGCGTTATCCAGCATCAGTCAGCGTTATCCAGCGTCAGTCAGCGTTAACCAGCATCAGTAAAGCGTTAACAAGCATCAGAGAAGTGCTAAATAGCGCCAAGCAGTAGCTTTCAGTGTCCCTGCCTAATTGTGCATAGTTCAGTTGTTGGGAGTATCCCACTTCTCCCTTCTCCCATCCAAGTTCTCAAATAAACCCTAAAAACCAAAGAAACTGGACTGGTTCTTGTCTGAGGTGCTCACACTTGAAAACATGTCTGAAGGTACTGTTGTTGCTAGCGGTAACCCAGGGGGCCCCACACTCAGCCGCTCCCATGGGAGTAGGGCTAAATATGATTAAGACCATGTAGGCTGAAACGCGTAAGCTTAGGCTACCATGTTGTTTTTACCATGTATATCAATAAAGTTTCATATACGTTTTAGGATTCTGTTGGGTGATGGTTTCTCCACTACTTTTGGACTTCACACTATTTATCTGTTAAGTTTTGTAACTCTTTAATGAAAGTCAGACCTGGAATGTTGTGAAGAGTAGAGCGATCAGAGATGGATCTGGTGGATGTCCATATTGAGAATTGTCCCCTTGGTGTTGTCAGTCACTGTAGAGATTGTCTTCTTTTCAGGGTGAAGATGAACAGGAGCGATACGACAAAATACAACAGGAGCTGCTAATGGAGGTTCCGGGGTCTCTGCCCTTCAACAGTGCCAGGAACAAAGCCAACCAGAAGGTTTGTGTGATCCTTAGTTCAGAGACCACAAAACATTAACAGCCTAAAACTAGAGATGATCTTGAAATTTGGATGACATTTGTTTGAACTAGATTTCCAAAAGACTCCTGGAAGGAAGGGGCCAGAGGTTGCCTGAGTACCCTTAGCTTGAGTGCCAGTCCCACCAGGTCTAAGCACCCTTAGCTTGAGTGCCAGTCCTACCGGGTCTGAGCACCTTTAGCTTGACTGCCAGTCCCACGAGGTCTGAGCACCCTTAGCTTGAATTCCAGCCCCACCAGATCTGAACACCCTTAGTTTAAATTCCAGTCCCACCAGGTCTGAGCATCCTAAGCTTAACTATCAGTCCCACCGGGTCTGAGCAACCTTAGCTTGACTGCCAGTACCACCAGGTCTGAGCACCCTTAGCTTGACTGCCAGTACCACCAGGTCTGAGCACCCTTAGCTTGACTGCCAGTCCCACCAGGTCTGAGCACCCTTAGCTTGACTGCCAGTTCTGCGAAGTCTGAGCACCCTTAGATTGAGCGCCAGTCCCACCAGGTCTTAGCCCCCCTAGCTTGACTGCCAGTACCACCAGGTCTGAGCACCCTTAGCTTGACTGGCAGTCCTGTGAGGTCTAAGCTCCTTTAGATTAAATGCCAGCCCCACCAGGTCTTGGCACCGTTAGCTTGACCGCCTGTACCACAAGGTCTGAGCACCCTTAGCTTGACTGCCAGTCCTGCGAGGTCTGAGCACCCTTAGATTGAATGGCAGTTCCATCTGGTCTTAGCACCCTTAGCTTGACTGCCAGTACCATCAGGTCTGAACACCCTTAGCTTGACTGCCAGTCCCACCAGGTTTGAGCACCGCTAGCTTGACTGTCAGTCCCAACGGGTCTGAGTACCCTTAGCTTGACTGCCATTCCCACCAGGTCTGAGCACCTTTCGTTTGACTGCCAGTCCCACCAGGTCTGAGCACCTTTAGCTTGACTGCCAGTCCTGCGAGGTCTGAGCACTTTTAGCTTGACTGCCAGTCCTGCAAGGTCTGAGCACACTTAGCTTGACTGCTGTGAAGTCTGAGCACCCTTAGATTGAATGCCAGTCCCATCAAGTCTGAACACCCTTAGCTTGACTTCCCTTCCCGCCAGGTCTAAGCACCCTTAGCTTGACCAGTCCCACCAGGTCTGAGAACCCTTAGCTTATCTGCCAGCCCCACCAGATCTGAGAACCCTTAGCTTGACTGCCGGTCCCACCAGTTCTGAGCACCCTTATCTTTTCTGCCAGCCCCACCAGGTCTGAGCACCTTTAGCTTGACTGCCAGTCCCACCAGCTTTGGGCACCCTTAGCTTGGATTCCAGTCCCACCAGGTCTGAGCACCCTTACCTTGACTGCCAATCCCACCAGACTCTGTCCTTCTATTTTAGTATCCCTTTCGTGGGCAGACCACTTTTTGAGACCATAAAATGGTGGTAATTCCCATTTTTAATTTATAAATTTTTAGAGCAACGGTTTAATGCACACAAACTCAATATAATACCCATTTTATGGGTAAACAATAAAGAAATGCGGATGTGTCAACTAAATAGATACCAAACCTGGCAAGCCTTAAAATTACACACGGCCATGAATCAGCGACTAACTGCAATACCCAAAAATGTCCATAGGTGACACATTCAAAAGCTTTTGCAGGTCGTTAGTTTAGAGGTAACCAGGATTGATAGGCCTAGGAATATTGCCCTCACTCAAACGTGTGTAGTAATATCAAATATATGAGGGTGGGCAGGGCCAGGAATAAAGCAAATAATAAATTAAATAGGGAACCAAAAAAAGTGCCAATCCATATTGCGAAAGGGGGCGTCCTGCACAGGGCTTTACATGATCGGGGGAGGAGGGGGTGGGGGTGAAGGTTCGCATTAGGATCTGGTTACTAAATAGTATTGGTTTTGTAATTGATGAAAGTTATGTTCCAATGTCATTGTTGCAGCACAACTACAGCCGAGCGATGGCCCAGCTCACCCCCACCAAGAAGAAAGCGGGTCTGATCACCAGCAGTGTTAAGAACAAACCTCCCACTTCTCTGACCATCATGTGATCGCACAGAACCCGCTCTACCTCTTCCCTCCAGGGGAGGGCGCTGCACTGTGACACCAGCCAGGACAACTAAATAAACACCATAAGTTATATAAAGTTTTATATCATTCTTGTTATTGTTACACTTTTGTAAAGATAAATAAAATATCTTTTATTTTGGCTGTTTACAACACATTTAGTAACAAAATAAATTCCAAATTTTAATTGTATTACAAAAATGATTTGATTTTCAGACTTTATCTCTCAAGAGATAAACAGTGAGAGATAGAGCTCACTGACCGCCATCTTCCCAGGAGTTAGTGTGGGTATTAGTGATCGACCGATATCGGTTTTTCGTTGCCGATACTGATATTTTGGCCAATGCATATCGGAATCGGCCGATATTGGGCCAATATTTTTGTGCATATATATTTTTTTTTATTTATTTATTTATTTTTTGACAGGTACTGTTGTGGAGGGATCGGGGGGATCTAAAAGACCCCTAACCCCTCCTCTGCACTTAAAAGCATTCAAAATGCCAAGTTTGGCTGTTTTGAATGCTGTCATTTTGTTGAATCTGGTGCCAGACAGTACCCGGAAGTGATGTCACTCATGACATCACTTCCGGGTTTTTGTATGGAGACCCGATCAGAGCCGAATGCGGCTTTGATCGGGTCTTCGACAGCCGTGCAGGCTGGTTGCCCGGGTCTCTCGGTGGGACAGGAGACCCGGGCGAGCTGCGGAAGGTGGCAGGAGGGGGGGGGGGGAACGTCCCCTCCCGCTCCTTGTAATGACAGCCGAGCAGCTTCTCAGCCATATCGGTTGTGATTACAAGACAGCCGAACGTCGGCTATGGACACCGGTACCGGGGTGATGCCTCTAGCTGCAGGCATCACTCCGGTACCGCACTTTCCCGAAATATCGGCAATATCGGTAACCTCAGGGGCCGATTCCGATATATTGGGAAAAGTGCATATCGGCCCTCGATATATCGGCTTTGCCGATATATCGGTCGATCCCTAGTGGGTATAAAATATACATTTTATTGCACATGGTATTTGTCATTGCACATAGATCAGCATTGTAGAGCACTATGGGTACATGAAGACAAAAACTGGCAGTATCTGTTTGCCTTCAGACAGTCTCTCTGTCATTGAAATATGGTGGGTGGTCATAATGTTATGGCTGATCCGTATAGATTACTGCATAGTGGCGTTCTGTTTAAAACATGAATTACTACATACAATCATTTTGTATTCTTTCCAACCAGCAGGTGGAGTACTAGGCTCTTTTTTACATTTTTTTTCCAGTCTGTATTAACTTGTTACTTACAGAACTCTATAGCTCAAGCCTACATTTACGCACATGGTGTCAGAGCAATCACACTGTTCCCCCCTTCTCTTTTTTTCTCTGGTTAGACAATGACTTGTGATGTTTCAATGACAGAGAGACTGTCTGAAGGCAAACAGCTACTGGCAGTCTTTCTGTCCCCCCAGAACAGCCCCCCCTTTTGGTGCCAAAACAGCCCTGACCTATCATGGCATGGGCCCCACTCGACAAAGCATTACACTGAGTTTAAATAGGTTTGCTAGTTCTAGAGACAACCTCCCACATCCACATCATATTATTATAAAGTAAATACCATAGGAAAAAGAGGAAATAATACCCCTCCTATTGGAGACAATGGACCTTTAAGGATGTGGGGTTGTCAGTCACCTGAGATGAGCACACAATAGCATAACATATGGAGCCGAGTACTCCAAAGCACTGAATGGATGTACACAGATAAGTTCTTGGATACTGTGTAAACCTTCCCGGTCCTGTGTCCATCAGACCTGCCCCTGAAATCTTTGCCAGGTGGCTGTATGGTCATTTCATGACCCCGATACATACCATATGCGCTTGGATGGCTTAGTGTGGTCCCTTTTTTCCATGATGAAGTTGCTTTTGTGACAATCTTCCATACATTGTATCCTCATCATCTCCATACATTGTATCCTCATCATCTCCATACATTGTATCCTCATCATCTCTATACATTGTGTCCTCATCATCTCTATACATTGTATCCTCATCATCTCTATACATTGTATCCTCATCATCTCCATACATTGTATTCTCATCATCTCCATACATTGTATCCTCATCATCTCCATACATTGTATCCTCATCATCTCTATACATTGTATCCTCATCATCTCCATACATTGTATTCTCATCATCTCTATACATTGTATCCTCATCATCTCCATACATTGTATCCTCCTCATCTCTATACATTGTATCCTCATCATCTCCATACATTGTATCCTCATCATCTCTATACATTGTATCCTCATCATCTCTATACATTGTATCCTCATCATCTCCATACATTGTATCCTCATCATCTCCATACATTGTATCCTCATCATCTCCATACATTGTATCCTCATCATCTCTATACATTGTATCCTCCTCATCTCCATACATTGTATCCTCATCATCTCCATACATTGTATCCTCATCATCTCTATACATTGTATCCTCATCATCTCCATACATTGTATCCTCATCATCTCCATACATTGTATCCTCCTCATCTCCATACATTGTATCCTCCTCATCTCCATACATTGTATCCTCATCATCTCCATACATTGTATCCTCATCATCTCTATACATTGTATCCTCATCATCTCCATACATTGTATTCTCATCATCTCCATACATTGTATCCTCATCATCTCCATACATTGTATCCTCATCATCTCCATACATTGTATACTCATCATCTCTATACATTGTATCCTCATCATCTCTATACATTGTATTCTCCTCATCTCCATACATTGTATCCTCATCATCTCCATACATTGTATCCTCATCATCTCCATACATTGTATCCTCATCATCTCCATACATTGTATCCTCCTCATCATCTCCATACATTGTATCCTCCTCATCATCTCCATACATTGTATCCTCATCATCTCCATACATTGTATCCTCCTCATCTCCATACATTGTATCCTCATCATCTCCATACATTGTATCCTCCTCATCTCCATACATTGTATCCTCATCATCTCCATACATTGTATCCTCATCTCCATACATTGTATCCTCCTCATCTCCATACATTGTATCCTCCTCATCTCCATACATTGTATCCTCATCATCTCCATACATTGTATCCTCATCATCTCCATACATTGTATCCTCATCATCTCCATACATTGTATCCTCATCATCTCCATACATTGTATTCTCCTCATCATCTCCATACATTGTATTCTCCTCATCTCCATACATTGTATCCTCATCATCTCCATACATTGTATCCTGATCATCTCCATACATTGTATCCTCCTCATCATCTCCATACATTGTATTCTCCTCATCTCCATACATTGTATCCTCATCATCTCCATACATTGTATCCTCCTCATCATCTCCATACATTGTATCCTCATCATCTCCATACATTGTATTCTCCTCATCTCCATACATTGTATCCTCATCATCTCCATACATTGTATCCTCATCATCTCCATACATTGTATCCTGATCATCTCCATACATTGTATCCTCATCATCTCCATACATTGTATCCTCATCATCATCTCCATACATTGTATCCTCCTCATCATCTCCATACATTGTATCCTCATCATCTCCATACATTGTATCCTCCTCATCATCTCCATACATTGTATCCTCATCATCTCCATACATTGTATACTCATCATCTCCATACATTGTATCCTCATCATCTCCATACATTGTATCCTCCTCATCATCTCCATACATTGTATCCTCATCATCTCCATACATTGTATCCTCCTCATCATCTCCATACATTGTATCCTCATCATCTCCATACATTGTATCCTCATCATCTCCATACATTGTATTCTCATCATCTCCATACATTGTATCCTCATCATCATCTCCATACATTGTATCCTCCTCATCATCTCCATACATTGTATCCTCATCATCTCCATACATTGTATCCTCCTCATCATCTCCATACATTGTATCCTCATCATCTCCATACATTGTATACTCATCATCTCCATACATTGTATCCTCATCATCTCCATACATTGTATCCTCCTCATCATCTCCATACATTGTATCCTCATCATCTCCATACATTGTATCCTCCTCATCATCTCCATACATTGTATTCTCCTCATCTTCATACATTGTATCCTCATCATCTCCATACATTGTATCATCATCATCTCCATACATTGTATCCTCATCATCTCCATACATTGTATCCTCATCATCTCCATACATTGTATTCTCCTCATCTCCATACATTGTATCCTCATCATCTCCATACATTGTATTCTCCTCATCTCCATACATTGTATTCTCCTCATCTCCATACATTGTATCCTCATAATCTCCATACATTGTATCCTCATCTCCATACATTGTATCCTCATCATCTCCATACATTGTATCCTCATCATCTCCATACATTGTATCCTCATCATCTCCATACATTGTATCCTCCTCATCATCTCCATACATTGTATCCTCCTCATCATCTCCATACATTGTATCCTCATCATCTCCATACATTGTATCCTCCTCATCATCTCCATACATTGTATCCTCATCATCTCCATACATTGTATTCTCCTCATCTCCATACATTGTATCCTCATCATCTCCATACATTGTATCCTCATCATCTCCATACATTGTATCCTCATCATCTCCATACATTGTATCCTCATCATCTCCATACATTGTATTCTCCTCATCTCCATACATTGTATCCTCATCATCTCCATACATTGTATTCTCCTCATCTCCATACATTGTATCCTCATCATCTCCATACATTGTATTCTCATCATCTCCATACATTGTATCCTCCTCATCTCCATACATTGTATCCTCATCATCTCTAACATTAAGAGTCCCTGAGGAAGCGGAGTGGGAACAAATAAGTGTGTTCTGCGAAACGCGTTGGACCTTCACTTCCCTCAGTTGTTTGTCATAAATACGCCTACTGTATACGTCATGACCCGATTTACTGTATTCTGTATACAGTACATGATTTTATATTTCATAATTCATTTCTACAATAAAATGACCCCCTTTTTATATGTTATGCTGTTGTATGCTCATCTCAGGTGACAACCCCACATCCTTAAAAGTCCATTCTCTCCAGCAGGAATGGTATTATTTCCTCTTTTTCCTATGGTATTCACTAAAGTATTACATTGCCTCTGCCGGCTTGTCTTTTTCCCATACTGCATCCTGCTGCCATCTCTTCTACAGTAATTGTAAGTGACGCACCCGGCCATGCACATGATGTGATTCATCAGACCAGACCACCTTCTTCCATTGCTCCGTGCTCCACTTCTGATGCTCATTGCTCATTGAAGGGGCTTTTGGCTGTGGATGCGGGTCAGCATGGGCACCCTGACCGCTCTGCGGCTACACAGCCCCCATACACAGCAAACTACGATGCTCTGTGTGTTCTGACACCTTTCTATCAGAACCCACATTTACTGTACATTTTACAGCAATTTGGGCTCCAGTAGCTCTTCTATTGGATGGGACTTCACAGACCAGCCCTCCATTAATGAGCCTTCCCTCTCCACCTTCATCAATGAAACTTCCCTCCCCACCTCCATCAAAAATGCCTTCCCTCCATACCTCCATCAATGAGCCTTCCCACCCCACCTCCATCAATGAGCCTTCCCTCCCCACCTCCGTTAATGAGCCTTCCCTCCCCACCTCCATCAATGAGCCTTCCCTACCCACCTCCATCAATGAGCCTTCCCTCCCCACCTCCATCAATGAGCCTTCCCTACCCACCTCCATCAATGAGCCTTCCCTCCCCACCTCCATCAATGAGCCTTCCCTCCCCACCTCCATCAATGAGCCTTCCCTCCCTACCTCCATTAATGAGCCTTCCCTACCCACCTCCATCAATGAGCCTTCCCTCCCCACCTCCATTAATGAGCCTTCCCTCCCCACCTCCATCAATGAGCCTTCCCTCCCCCCCTCCATCAATGAGCCTTCTCTCCCCACCTCCATCAATGAGCCCTCCCCCCACCTCCATCAATGAGCCTTCCCTCTCCACCTCCATCAATGAAACTTCCCTCCCCACCTCCATCAAAAAGGCCTTTCCTCCCCACCTCCATCAGTGAGCCTTCCCCACCTCCATCAATGAGCCTTCCCTCCCCCCCTCCTTCAATGTGCCTTCCCTCCCTACCTCCATCAATGAGCCTTCCCCACCTCCATCAATGTGCATTCCCTCCCCCCCTCCATCAATGTGCCTTCCCTCCCCACCTCTATCAATGAGCCTTCCCCCTCCCCACCTCCATCAATGAGCCTTCCCCTCCCCACCTCCATCAATGTGCCTTCCCTCCCCACCTCCATCAATGAGCCTTCCCTCCCCACCTCCATCAATGAGCCTTCCCTCCCCACCTCCATCAATGAGCCTCCCCACCTCCATCAATGAGCCTTTCACTCCCCAACTCCATCAATGAGCCTTCCCTCCCCACCTCCATCAATGAGCCTTCCCTTCCCACCTCCATTAATGAGCCTTGCCCCCCCCCCCCCCCAGGACCCTGTCACTGGTTGGCCAGTTTTCCTTCTTTGGACCACTTTTGGTCAGTCCTGACCACTGCAGATTGGAAACATCCCAGGGATGTCAGTGGGAGGAATAGTGCCCCATCATTGGTGTCAGTGGGAGGAATAGTGCCCCATTATCGGTATAAGTGGGAGGAATAGTGTCCCATCATTGGTGTCAGTGGGAGAAAATGTTTCCCATCATTGGTGTCAGTGGGAGGAATAGTGTCCCATCATTGGTGTCAGTGGGAGGTATAGTGCCCCATCATTGGTGTCAGTGGGAGGAATAGTGTCTCATCATTGGTGTCAGTAGGAGGAAAAGTGCCCCATCATTGGTATCAGTGGGAGGAATAGTGCCCCATCATTGGTGTCAGTGGGAGGAATAGTGCCCCATCATTTGTGTCAGTGGAAGGATAGTGCCCCATCATTGGTGTCAGTGGAAGGAATAGTGCCCCATCATTGGTATCAGTGGGAGGAATAGTGCCCCATCATTGGTATCAGTGGGAGGAATAGTGCCCCATCATTGGTGTTAGTGGGAGGAATAGTGCCCCATCATTGGTATCAGTGGGAGGAATAGTGTCCCATCATTGGCGTCAGTGGGAGGAATAGTGCCCCATCATTGGTGTCAGTGGGAGGAATAGTGCCCCATCATTGGTGTCAGTGGGAGGAATAGTGTCCCATCATTGGTGTCAGTGGGAGAAATAGTGTCCCATCATTGGTGTCAGTGGGAGAAATAGTTTCTATTGGGATTTCTGGCCACTCCCCCCCCCCCCCCCACAAAACAAAACACTGTTTAGTTTTTTTGGGGTTGTCACCACAATGAGCTCTCCACAGACAATCATTGATAGCAGCTTTTTATTTGACTTTAACCTTTTAACAAATCAAATATACAACCCAAACAGCGGGAGAGGTCCCAGGTGTCGTCCCCCCCGGTCTCCTCTTCCTCATCCATCTCCGATCCTTCCACCGCCACCGTATTGCTCTTCATAGTGCCGCTGATCAGAGGAACCTCAACCGTCTTCTCCTCAACCTTCCCCTGGAGAAGACCAAAACAACGTAATGTAAGCTCTAACGAGCCGGGCCCTCGGATTCCTACTGTATTAAAGTGTATTGTATTTGTACTGTCTACCCTCAAGTTGTAAAGTGCCACGTAAACTGTTGGCGCTATATAAATCCTGTATAATAATAATAATAATAAATAACCCCTTCAGCTCTCATACCTTTACCCCCCCCCCCCCCCATGGGACAGAGCAATTTGTCCCCTATTGGTCTGCAGTAGAATTGTCAGGTTTGGGTATTTGTAACTAGTTATATTGTTATATTGTTTCAGATTGGTTGGATGTAACCGGGGACTTTATTCAGCGGGAACGCCGTTCCGGCACCTTCAGCAATGAATACATCTAATGGCAAGGGGAGGTGGGGTGTGCTGGAGGGTCTGTTGACGCTTGTTGCTTGAGGAATCTATTGTTGAGGGAGGCTCTTATGCTGCTGGGGGGGTCAATTGTTGCTAAGGCCGATCTATTGTTGGGGGAAGGGTCTGCTGTTGCTAGCTGCTGGAGGGTCCTTTCATGCTTGCTGATTGGAGATCTATTGTTGCTGGTGGGGGAGTGGGAGTCTATTGTTCCTGGGGTGGATCTGTTGTTGTTAAGGAGTATTTTGTTGCAGGGGGGTCTATTGTTGCCAAGGGAGGTGGTCTATTGTTCTAGGGGTGGAGCTGTTTATGTTAGAGGGTATTTTGCTACAGGGGTCTATTGTTCTAGGGGTGGAGCTGTTTTTGTTAGGGGGTATTTTTCTACGGGGGGTCTATTGTTGCTGGGGTTGGCCTATTATTCTAAGGGTGGAGCTGTTTTGTTAAGGGGTATTTTGCTACAGGGGGTCTATGGTTGCTGTGGGGGGGGGGGGTATTATTCTAGGGGTGGAGCTGTTTTAGTTAGGGGGTATTTTGCTACATGGGGTCTAATGTTCTAGAGGTGGAGCTGTTTTTATTAGAGGGTATTTTGCTACAGGGGTCTATTGTTGCGTGGGGGGGTACTATTGTTCTAGGGGTGGAGCTGTTTTTGTTAGAGGGTATTTTGCTACAGGGGGTCTTTTGTTGCTGGGGGGGATCTATTGTTCTAGGGGTGGAGCTGTTTTTGTTAAGAGGGTATTTTGCTACAGGGGGACTATTGTTGCTGGGGGGGTCTATTGTTATAGGGGTGAAGCTGCTTATGTTAGAGGGTATTTTGCTACAGGGGGTCTATTGTTCTAGGGGTGGAGCTGTTTTTGTTAGGGGGTATTTTACTACAGGGGGTCTATTGTTGCTGGGGTTGGTTTATTATTCTAAGGGTGGAGCTGTTTTATTAGGGGATATTTTGCTACAGGGGGTCTATTGTTGTTGGGGGCGTCTCTTGTTCTCGGGGTGGAGCTGTTTTTGTAAGGGGGTATTTTGCTACAGGGGGTCTATTGTTCTAGGGGTGGAGCTGTTTTTATTAGAGGGTATTTTGCTACGGGGGTCTATTGTTGACATGTGTGATGCTGAGCCTCCATGATTGAAACAAGTGAAATCCAATGAATGAAAGGGGTGTCAGGCTTGGGAGGAAAGCGCTAGATGATACTGGGCGTCTCCCAGCCGGGAAAAGAGGTGGGGCTCTATCTGACTTGCCACAGCTTCTATAAACATGTTGCGCACAATTCCCTGACTCTGGTAAGACTTCCCTGCAGCAGATGACATTGATACATTGTAAAGGAACAGGTTACCTCTTGGGTGACATTGTTACAAGTGAGGACGTATTTTGCAGGCTCCTGATTGGTCAGATATGCAGAGCAGCTCCTCATTATCTGCAGGGAAGAGCAGACACACCATATATAGATTAAAGAAATCCTCGTATCGGTCAATACTTACTCATTTATACAATCACACCGATGTCCCGCTATAATGAGAAATCTTGTATATTGGTCGTTGTACGGGGAATTCCCATTTCTCATTTCACAGAACTTTATAATTTTTTTTCACATTTACAAGCAGACCCAGCAAAAAAGTCAGTCCCGCTGGTTGGGACAAACCATACATTCCTTCCGGGGGGGGGGGGGGGGGGGGGGGGGTCAGCTTACTATGGTCACTTTTATATGGTTTAAACATTTTTTTTAATTAACCCCTTCCCACCCTAGGACCGCCTCCTCCAACGCATTTCACCCCTTATCCATGGAGTGCAGTTAGCTACTTTGCCACTAGGTGGCTCTGTACCAGTGAACACAGCAAGGTCCATAAAGACATGGATGAGCAAGTTTGGGGTGGAGGAACTTGACTGGCCTCAACCTATTTTTTCTCCCCCCCTCGTTTTAGTAGTGCTCCTGACCTCAACCTGATAAAACACCTTTGGGATGAATTAGAGCGGAGACTGCGAGCCAGGACTTCTCATCCAACATCAGTGCCTGACCTCACAAATGCGTCTTCTGGAAGAGCGGTCAAACATTCCCATAGACACACTCCTAAGCCTTGTTGACAGCCTTCCAAGAAGAATATAAAAAAAACAAGTAGACCACCCTGAGGACGTCACGTATGACGAAACATGTAGGGCGTGGTCTATCTAACGACATCACGCTTCTCGGTTCTGGTTGGAGGGTGGCCGCTATCCTTCCCAGAAGAGTTGAAGCTGTTATAGCTGCAAAGGGTGGGCCAACTCAATATTGAACCCTCCAGATTAAGACCGGGATGCCATTAAGGTTCGTGTGTGTGTGTGTGTGTGTGTGTGTGTGTGTGTGTGTGTGTGTGTGTGTGTGTGTGTGTGTGTGTGTGTGTGTGTGTGTAAAGGTGTCCCAATACTTTTGACAATATAGTGTATCTGTGGGTGCAGACCCAATCCTGACATCACTGCAGGAGGGCCCAGCACCTGATGACACTGTTTGCTGTAACCAGGCACTATTCTGGCACTGAGCCACCTAGTGGCAATGTAGCAAACTGCACCTGCCTACACTCGTAAGGCAGGTGTCCTCATACTTTTCACAATATAGTGTATATCCTTGTAATTCTGTACAGGAAGGCCACTCTGTAGCTGTATATCTGCTGTAGGGTGGTTCTTAATTGGTTCAAAATGATAGTCCCCACCCTAGGACCGCCCCCTTCAACGCATTTCACCCCTAACCCCTTATCCATGGGGTGGCAACGCTACTGTGTGATTTCACCCCAGAAAAAAACTGTTGTCATCCCGTTACAGGAAGTAGAAAAATAAGAGATCTACCGTCAGGAGGATCTGCAGGTAATAAAAAGCAGGTAATAAAAAGGGCGATTCTGCACTTTGTTAATTTAACGGACAATTGCGCGGTCGTGCGACGCTGTACCCAAATAAAATCAATATCTTTTTTTCTCTTACGTCCTCCGACAGTCGCCGCCTCCTCTAAGTCATCACTGTTGGGTATTGACTTCCGTTCCGCAGGAACAGCTAGGCATAAAGACTTAGTCAAAAGAACAAAGGCATTTGCATATACACACCCATGGGGGCTGTCCCATCTGGTCAATACCCCCCCTGCATCACCACTCCCAACTCAGTTTCTTTCTGCCTAGCGTCAGGAACAGTTAGGCTTCCCTGTGCTGGGGCTACAGTCTCAGCCTATCTAATCTTTTTCTTTGATTTTCTTTAACCACTTTACCACTAGAGCATTTTGCTGTCTTACGTCTGGGCCACTTTTTGCGATTCGGCGCTGTGCGACTTTAACTGACAATTGCGCAGTCTTGCGATGCCATACCCAAACGAAATTGACGTCCTTTTTTTCCCACAAACAGAGCTTTCTTTTGGTGGTATTTGATCACCTGTGCGATCTTTACTTTTTGCGCTATAAACAAAAAAAGAGCGTTTATTTTGAGAAAATAACAATATTCTTCACATTTTTTTACATGAAATTCCCCCCAAAAAAGATGTAAAAAACTATTTTTTTTAAAATTTTTGGCCAATTTGTTTTCTGCTACCTATGTTTGGTAACAAAAATCGCAATATGCGTATTTTGATTGGTTTGCGCAAAAGTTATTGCGTTTACTAACAAAGGGAAAGATTTTTGTCATTTTTGGTGTTTTTTTTTTTAGCGCGTAATGGCGGCGATCTGCGATTTTTTTTGCGGGACTGCGACATTGCGGCGGACAGATCGGACCCTTGACTGACATTTTTGACACTTTTGGGGGTACCAGTGACATTACTACAGTAATTAGTGCTATAAATATGCACTGTTACTGTAAAAATGACACTGGAAGGGAAGGGGTTAATTTTATTGGAGAGGGAGGGGTTAATGTATGCCTGGTGCTTACTGACGTGTGGGGGGGGAGGTGACTTTGTGAGACAGGGACAGATCGGATGTCCAGCTATGCTGAACAGTCCGATCTGTCACTCCCTGTCACTATGGAGATCCGCCCGCTTGTGTTTACACAGGCGGGCGGATCTCCACACTAGATCCCCGACGATCGGGGCAGAGCAGCGGCAATCGCCGCTGCTCCTCCCCTGGCCCGACTCCCGCTGTGAATGAAAACAGCGGGAGCGCGCCTCCGCCTACAGGGGAGGAGTCTGACGACGTAGGTCTACGTCGTCAGACGGGAATGAGCCACTTTGCCGCAGTACTATTACAGTACTTAGCGGTAAAGTGGTTAAAAATGTCAGTTTTTTTCTTACTTTACTAGCTGTTTATTTTGTCAGCTTTAGTTTTAGTCGACTCTTCGGATGAAGATGGATTCATGCGGCGCTGGGATTCGGACTGACCGCCCTGGTTCTCCAGAGCAAAAGGGTCAGATGGACCCCCAGCCCGCCATCGAGCGTTCAGCTATGGTTTGCCCTGGCATTATGAACGACCCATCCCTGCTTGCAGCAGGGATGCAGCCGTGAGGTGGCTACCTCACATGGACGCATCTGCCCTGCATGCAGTGCAATGTCCCTTGCTAACGGCATTCCCTGTCAGATGAGGACAGCGGCTTTCCGTTCTGAGAGGCTTCCCCACGCCATGTGGTACAGGTAAGTACTTCTGTGTGGGGCCTCTGTCTGGGGTGGCAGTCTGTGTTGCTGTGTGTTCCCCATGTCTGTGCCTGTGTGACTCCCTGTGCGATCCCTGCAGGGATCGCTTGTACATGCACTGCGGTGCTGTGTGTGTTTGGGGGTCCCTGTCCCTGTGTCACTTCGGTGTTTGGGGGGTACAGACTGCGTGTGCGGCGACCGCAGCGGGAGAAAACCGCGCGATCCGCCATTTTAAGAATGGGCAGGCATGTTGGGCTTCTTTGTGGGCTATCTTCATGCTGTTTTTTGGCGTCATCCGCCGCCATTTTGCGGTAGCCGAACGATCGTTCCGACCGCATGCTTCGGCGGCCATTTTGGCGGAGCCTTCAATGCAATCCAATGGGGCAGCCATTTTCCCTGAGTCATGCAGCCTATATGTTCAGCCTAGGTCATCGGTGGCAACACTCTGCGGGGCTCTGCAGGTTATTGCTCTCAATCATTTTTTCTGTATTGTCATTGTAGCTCAGTTTTGTCTTCTCCTGTTTGGGGGTCTTTTGTCACTGTAGCGGTGGGCTGCGAGCTCCGCAGCGCTCTTAAGAGGGGCAGTACAAAGTTTTTTCTTTTGCACTTTGCTTGTCGTTTGAGCAATGGATTATCGGGACAGAAAATTCCCCCCAGCTCTGGTGGGGGTCCCCAATTCTCCTGTGGCCCCTCTGAGACCTGATTTGGACGCTGTAGTGGCGTCCTTGGTGTCAATCATGGAAATACTGATGGCTGAACGTGCTGCTAAAAAAGAGGCTCGGATTGTCTCTCTCCTCTAATTCAGATGGTGATATAACTGCTGCTGCTGCGAGCGTGCCCTTTTCAGGGTCTCGCTCATCCTTAGACCCGCTGGGGTCTGAGGGGGAGGCAGAGGTGGAAGGGGTTAATACCTCTTCCCCGGGGTCGCCTGCAGAGCGGGCGACCATGGATGATTTAATTGTTTCTGTTACGGAAACGCTGCATTTGGAGGATGAGCCCAGTCCTCCGGGCGTGGTGTCCTCATTTGGGACCCACAGAACCCGCAAGTCGGCGCAGGTTTTTTCCTGGCCCGCTGAATTTCATTACACGGTTAATGAAGTATGGCGCACGTTAAAACATCCATTCCTGGTGCCTAGTTGGTTCAAATTGCTTTATCCCTTTGCTCCGGTTATGGAATCACGATGGGGTGTGCCTCCACAGGTTGATCACACAGTGGCCGTGTTAAACAAGGCTACACTGGTTCCTGCTGAAGATACCCCGGTTTTCCGGGATCCCACGGACCGGCGGTTGGAGTCTCTTGCCCACCATTCCTATTCGGTGGCGGGCTCTTGGCTCTGACCCATTTTCGCGTCCGTTTTGGTGGCTCAGGCGATGGCGGAATGGACTAAGGTGCCTAGGAGCAACCTCGTGTCTGATGATGTTCCGCCTGCCCCGCTGGAAATGGTGGAAAAAATTCACCAAGGAATCATGTATTTGTGTGATGTAGCCTTAAATGAGGCCCCTTTAGTGGCTCGCCTCTCTAGTGTCTCGGTGCTGCACCGGCGGCTGATGTGGCGGAAAAGCTGGTCGGCTGACCAGTCCTCGCAAGAAACAGTTGCTGGTTTTCCCTATGCTGGCTCTCGCCTTTATGGCAAGGCGGTGGATACCCTGGTGACGGGCATCACAGGGGGCAAGAGTAGAGATGTACAGAACTGTTCGCCGGCGAACAGTTCCCGGCGAACTTCGCATGTTCGCGTTCGCCGCTGCGGGCGAACATATGCGATGTTCGGTCCGCCTCCTATACATCATCATTGAGGCAAACTTTGACCCTGAACATCACAGTCAGCAGGCACATTTCCAGCCAATCAGCATACCTCCCTCCCACACCCTCCCACCTCCTATAAATAAGCAAGGGCAGCATCCATCTTAGATCATTTCTGTGTTACTGAGAGCAGGGAAAGTGCTGCTGCTGCTGTTATAGCTAGGGACAGTTAGTCAGTGTTCCCGGTCTTGTTAGCCAGTGTTCTTGGTACACTCCTGCTGTAAGGACAGCACCCCAAAAAGCCCTTCCTAGGGCTGGTATTTGAGGTTTTTTTTGGATAGATATATATATATCTATTGTCCCCAAAAGCCCTTTTGAGGGCTGGTATTTGTGTAATTTTTTTGGTTCTGTGATATATATATATATATATATATATATATATATATACAGTGGGTACGGAAAGTATTCAGACCCCCTTAAATTTTTCACTCTTTGTTATTTTGCAGCCATTTGCTAAAATCATTTAAGTTCATTCTTCTACCTCATGAATGTACACATAGCACCCCATACTGACAGAAAAACACAGAATTGTTGACATTGTTGCAGATTTATTAAAAAAGAAAAACTGAAATATCACATGGTCCTAAGTATTCAGACCCTTTGCTCAGTATTTAGTAGAAGCCCCCTTTTGATCTAATACAGCCAGGAGTCTTTTTGGGAAAGATGCAACAAGTCTTTCACACCTGGATTTGGGAATCCTCTGCCATTCCTCCTTGCAGATCCTCTCCAGTTCTGTCAGGTTGGATGGTAAACGTTGGTGGACAGCCATTTTTAGGTCTCTCCAGAGATGCTCAATTGGGTTTAAGTCAGGGCTCTGGCTGGGCCATTCAAGAACAGTCACTGAGTTGTTGTGAAGCCACTCCTTCATTATTTTAGCTGTGTGCTTAGGGTCATTGTCTTGTTGGAAGGTAAAACTTCGGCCCAGTCTGAGGTCCAGATCACTCTGGAGAAGGTTTTTGACCAGGATATCCCTGTACTTGGCCGCATTCATCTTTCCCTCGATTGCAACCAGTCGTCCTGTCCCTGCAGCTGAAAAACACCCCCACAGCATGATGCTGCCACCACCATGCTTCACTGCTGGGACTGTATTGGACAGGTGATAAGCAGTGCCTGGTTTTCTCCACACATACCGCTTAGAATTAAGGCCAAAAAGTTATATTTTGGTCTCATCAGACCAGAGAATCTTATTTCTCACCATCTTGGAGTCCTTCAGGTGTTTTTTAGCAAACTCCATGCGCGCTTTCATGTGTCCTACACTGAGGAGAGGCTTCCGTCGGGCCACTCTGCCATAAAGCCCCGACTGGTGGAGGGCTGCAGTGATGGTTGACTTTCTACAACTTTCTCCCATCTCCTGACTGCATCTCTGGAGCTCAGCCACAGTGATATTTGGGTTCTTCTTTACCTCTCTCACCAAGGCTCTTCTCCCCCGATAGCTCAGTTTGGCCGGACGGCCAGCTCTAGGAAGGATTCTGGTCGTCCCAAACGTCTTCCTTTTGAGGATTATGGAGGCCACTGTGCTCTTAGGAACCTTAAGTGCAGCAGAAATCTTTTTGTAACCTTGGCCAGATCTGTGCCTTGCCACAATTCTGTCTCTGAGCTCTTCAGGTAGTTCCTTTGACCTCATGATTCTCATTTGCTCTGACATGCATTGTGATCTGGAAGGTCTTATATAGACAGGTGTGTGGCTTTCCTAATCAAGTCCAATCAGTATAATCAAATACAGCTGGACTCAAACAAAGGTGTAGAACCATCTCAAGGATGATCAGAAGAAATGGAAAGCACCTGAGTTAAATATATGAGTGTCACAGCAAAGGGTCTGAATACTTAGGACCATGTGATATTTCAGTTTTTCTTTTTTAATAAATCTGCAACAATGTCAACAATTCTGTGTTTTTCTGTCAGTATGGGGTGCTATGTGTACATTCATGAGGAAGAAGAATGAACTTAAATGATTTTAGCAAATGGCTGCAATATAACAAAGAGTGAAAAATTTAAGGGGGTCTGAATACTTTCCGTACCCACTGTATATATATATATATATATATATTGTCCCCAAAAGCCCCTTTGAGGGCTGGTATTTGAGTATTTTTTTAATATATATATATATATATGTAGCATGTCCAGAACCAGAAAAAAAAATTCATATAGGTGTAAAAGGGGTTCCCACCATCCCTGCTCTACTGAAAAATTATATTTTTTTTCTGGTTCTGGACATGCTACAGAGCTGAAACCTCACAGGTACACTTTTTAGACACCCCCTAGACACTAAATCACACAAAAAAAGTTCTTAAAAATTGTCATTTTTGATAGAGAGCCAATTATTGGAAAAAAAAAAAAAAAAAATTAACAAAAAAAAACATTTCTTTGGATTTATTGTTTGGGGGGGGGGGGGGTCTAAAAAGTGTACCTGTGAAGTTTCAGCTCTGTAGCATGTCCAGAACCAGAAAAAAAATAGAATTAGGGTTAGGGCTAAGGTTAGGGTCGGGGCTAAGGTTAGGGTTATTTTTAGTGCTTAGGGTTAGAGTTAGAGGGGTAGGGGTAGGGCTACTAACTCTAACCCTAAGTATCTCACCGTAACCCTAACCCTAGCCCCTAACACTAAACCTAACCCTAAACCTCTAACCATAACTCTAACCCTCTAACCTTAATCCTAACCCTCTAAGCCTAGCCATAAAAATAACCCTAACCCTAGCCCTAACCCTAACCCTAACCCTAGCCCTAAGCCTAACCCTAGCCCTAACCCTAATTCGTATTTTTTTTCTGGTTCTGGACATGCTACAGAGCTGAAACTTCACAGGTACACTTTTTAGACCCCCTAGACACTAAATCACACAAAAAAAGTTCTTAAAAATTGTCATTTTTGATAGAGAGACAAATATTGGAAAACTTAAAAAAAAAAAAAAAACAAAAAAAAAAAATTTCTTTGGATTTATTGTCTGGGGGGTCTAAAAAGTGTACCTGTGAAGTTTCAGCTCTGTGGCATGTCCAGAACCAGAAAAAAAATAGAATTAGGGCTAGGGTTAGGGTTAGGGATAAGGTTAGGGTTATTTTTAGTGCTTAGGGTTAGAGGGTTAGAGTTAGAGGGGTAGGGGTAGGGCTACTAACTCTAACCCTAAGTATCTCACCGTAACCCTAACCCTAGCCCCTAACACTAAACCTAACCCTAACCCTCTAACCATAACCCTAACCCTCTAACCTTAACCCTAACCCTCTAAGCCTAGCCATAAAAATAACCCTAACCCTAAACCTAACCCTAGCCCTAACCCTAACCCTAACCCTAGCCCTAAGCCTAACCCTAGCCCTAACCCTAATTCGTATTTTTTTCTGGTTCCGGACATGCTACAGAGCTGAAACTTCACAGGTACACTTTTTAGACCCCCCAGATGCTAAATCCAAAGAAATTTTTTATTTTTATTTTTTTTTAATTTTTCCAATAATTGGCTCTCTATCAAAAAATTACAATTTTTAAGAACTTTTTTTTGTGTGATCCCTCTCCGGCATGCCACAGTCCAGGTGTTTGTCCCCTTGAAACAACTTTTCCATTACTATTGTGGCCAGAAAGAGTCCCTGTGGGTTTTAAAATTCGCCTGCCTATTAAAGTCTATGGCGGTTCGCAATGTTCGCGTTCGCCGTTCGCGAACGGCGAATTTTATGTTCGCGACATCACTAGGCAAGAGCACTTGCTGCCCCAGAACCCGACGAACAAGTCCTTTCGAGGCAAGCGGGGTTCTGCGCCTAGATCCACTCAGGGGTCCTTTCGTGCCTTTCGGAACCAATCCTAGGGCAAGCCCTTCAAGGCCCAGGGCAGTCAGAAGAAGCTCTGGGCGGGTAAGCAGAAGTCAGGCTATGCCGGTTCGGAGGGTCAGTCCGCCTCTGCCTGAAGGGGCGTCCTCACCCATTTCTGGAGTGGGGGGCCGTTTGCGCGGTTTCCTCCAACTTTGGCTGCTCCGAATTTCGGACAGGTGGGTTCAGGAAAACATTCGATCAAGATGCAAGATCGAATTCCCTTCCCGGCCGGCGGACAGATTTTTTCCCTCAAATCTTCATTTGCCTCCGGGGCGTCTGCAGGACCTGCACCACGCGGTTCAGGACCGTCTTGCTCAGAGGGTGCTTGTCCCGGTGTCTCATCAGGACAGGTTTCGGGGGTTTTGTTCAAATCTGTTCACTGTGCCAGAAAGGGGGGCAAAAGTGCGTCCTGTTCTGGACCTGACAGCGCTGAACCGCTTTGTGCGCGTTCGGAAATTCCATATGGAATCTCTCCGCTCGGTGGTGGCTTCTCTGAACCCAGGGGAATTCCTGGCCTCAATAGATCTCAAGGATGCGTACCTGCACATCCCCATTTTCGAGGGTCATCAGCGGTACCTTCGGTTTGATATAGCAGAGGACCACTACCGGTTTGTGGCGTTACCTTTCGGTCTCGCTTCGGCACCAAGGGTTTTTACCAAAGTGTTGGCGCCGGTTCTGGGCCTGCTGAGGGCTCAGGGCATTGCGGTCTTGGGTTACCTGGACGATCTACTTTTGAGATCGCGTGTCAGCCAGGACCTAGTGCGCGATCTGTCCACCACGGTACAGACGCTCCAGGAGTTCGGATGGACCATCAACGTTCAGAAATCGACGTTGTCTCCTTCGGTTCGTCTTCCCTTTCTGGGAATGATTCTAGACTCTGCTCAGGCAAAGGTGTTCTTGCCGGAGGAAAAGCTCCGGACCTTGCAGGACGAGCTCAAGTCCCTCAGGGACGATCCGTCCTCGTCACTCAGGACCTGTATGCGGGGCCTGGGGTTGATGGTATCGGCCTTCGAGGCGATACCCTTTGCTCAGTTTCAAACGCGGGCTCTCCAGGCGGAGATCCTGGCCAGGTGGGACAGACTGCCTCAGTCTTTGGATCTGAGTGTCTCATTGCACCGTCAGACCAGATTGGCTCTTCTGGGGTGGCTCCAGCCCCCGTCGGTGGCGGAGGGCGAGTCCTTCCGTCCGTTGGTGTGGACGGTGATTACCACGGATGCCAGCCTGTCGGGCTGGGGTGGGGTCCTGGGCAACCTGTCTGCCCAGGGCACTTGGTCGGAGGAGGAATCTTCCCTCCCGATCAATGTGCTGGAATTGCGAGCGATAAAACTCTGTCTCTTCCAGTGGTCGGACCGTCTTCGGGGTCGTCCTGTCCGGGTACGGACGGACAATGCTACCGCGGTGGATTACATCAACCACCAAGGGGGCACCAGGAGTGCTCGGGCGGCCCGGGTGGTGACCGACATTCTGTCTTGGGCCGAGACTCATGTCCCGGCGATCTCAGCAGTTCACTTCTGGGTGTGGAGAATTGGCGGGCCGTCTATCTGAGCCGCCAGACCCTGGACCAGGGGGGATGGTCCCTACACCCGGGGGTCTTCCAAATGCTGTGTGCGAAGTGGGGATCCCAGGACGTGGAACTGTTCGCATCTCGGCTAAACCGAAAGATGGAAAGGTTCGTGGCAAGAACGCGCAATCCGCTGGCGGACGCCTCAGATGCGTTAGTGGCCCCTTGGCATCAGTATCGTCTGATGTATGCCTTTCCTCCGATTCAGTTGCTGTCCGGCTTCCTCCGCAGGTTAACCTCGGAACCGCACCTAGTGATTCTGGTGGCCCCGAACTGGCCTCGCCGGTCCTGGTACGCCGACGTTGTTCACCTGGCAGTGGCGTCTCCGTGGCGACTGCCAATGCGGGAGGATCTACTGTCTCAGGGACCGATCTTCCATCCTGCTTTACAGTCGCTGGCTTTAACGGCCTGGCTGTTGCGACCCAGGTCCTGAGGGACAAGGGTCTCTCCCCTGAGGTTATCCCTACTCTAATCTAGGCTTGGAAATCCTTCTATGGTAAAATCTATTACCGTGCCTGGAAAGCTTATTTCGCCTGGTGTGAGTCCAGGGGGTTCTCCCCTCGCTCTTACTCGGTGTCGAGAGTGTTGGCCTTCCTCCAGTCTGGAGTGGACCAGCGCCTGACGCTGGCCAAGATAAAGGGCCAGGTGTCTGCACTGGCTATCCTTTTCCAACGCCCTGTGGCGTCTCATTCCTTGATTCGCACCTTCACTCGAGGTGTGCGACGTTTGGCTCCTCCCAGGAAGGAGCCTTTACCTCCATGGGACTTGAACTTGGTTCTGTCCGTGTTACAGCGTGCTCCCTTTTGAATACATAAGGGAGATATCGTTGCCTCTGCTGTCAAAAAAGGTTGCCTTTTTAGTGGCGATCACTTCGGCTCCAGAGTGTCGGAGCTGGCGGCGTTGTCTTGCCGCTCCCCTTGCTTGATAATTTACAAGGATAAGGTGGTTTGAGACCACCCCGTCCTTTCTTCCCAAGGTGATCACTGAGTTCCACATTAATGAGGACATTGTCCTGCCTTCGCTTTGTACGAAGCCTAAGCATCCAAAGGAGATTGCTTTGCATTCCTTGGATGTTGTCAGGGCGATCAGGGTTTACCTGTCGTCTACGGAGTCCTTTCGGAAACGGGTTCCCTATTTGTCCTTCCTGAGGGATCTCGGAAGGGCTTGGCTGTGTCCGCAGCAACTATTGCCAAATGGATCAGACAGACCATTAAGCAGGCTTATGCTTTGAAGGAACGGGTTCCACCCTTCCCTGTTAAGGCGCACTCTACCAGATCTTTGAGTGCGTCCTGGGCCTATTGGCTTCGGGCCTCGGTGGCCCAGGTGTGCAAGGCTGCGACTTGGTCGTCGGTGCACACCTTTTCCAAATGCTACGAAGTAGATGTTCTGGCATCAGCTGATGCTTCTTTTGGCCGCAAAGTTCTCAGTGCGGTAGTGCCATGGAGGACCCTTGAATTTTTTCTGGGTCCCTGGCTGTTGGTATTTGCATTCCTGGGCTGTTGCTCCTGTTGAGCATTGTTTTCTGTTGCCCAGTGGGTTCTCTTACGGTGCATGTAAGATTCCTTTCTCTGATGTGGGTACTGCGTTGCCTTTTCTACGGTTGCGTCTCCCTCATGTCTATACTGCTTTGGGACATCCCAACAGTGATGACTTAGAGGAGGCGGCGACTGTCGGAGGACGTAAGAGAAAACTGAATTTTTGTAAAATCTTACCTGTAAAATTCCTTTCTCTGAGTCCTCCGACAGTCGCCGCCCCCGCCCCTCTTTTGGGGTTCTTATTACCTACTGCTATGCTACCAAACTGAGTTGGGAGTGGTGATGCAGGGGGGGTATTGACCAGATGGGACAGCCCCCATGGGTGTGTATTTGCAAATGCCTTTGTTCTTTTGACTAAGTCTTTATGCCTAGCTGTTCCTGCGGAACAGAAGTCAATACCCAACAGTGATGACTTAGAGGAGGCGACGACTTTTACAGGTAAGATTTTACAAAAATTCAGTTTTTCCCCACAAACAGAGCTTTCTTTTGGTGGTATTTGATCACCTGTGCGATTTTTATTTTTTGCGCTATAAACAAAAAAAGAGCGGCAATTCTGAGAAAAAAAAAAATATTTTTCACATTCTGCTATATAACATTCCCAAAAAATAAAAAATACAATTTTTTTTTACATTTTAGGCCAATTTGTTTTCTGCTACATATTTTTGGTAAAAAAAAAATCGCAATAAGCGTGTTTTGATCGGTTTGCGCAAACGTTATTGCGTCTACAAACTATGGGAAAGATTTATGTAATTTTTATTTATTTATTTATTTTACTAGTAATGGCGGCGATCTGCGATTTTTAGCAGGACTGCGACATTGCGGCAAACAGATCGGACCCCTGACTGACATTTTTGACACTTTTGGGGTTACCAGTGACATCACTACAGTAATCAGTGCTAAAAATATGCACTGTTACTGTAATAATGACACCGGCAGGGAAGGGGTTAACATTATTGGTCATCAAGGGGTTAAATGTGACCCTAGGGGAGTGATTCTAACTGTGGGGGGAGTGGCTTGTGAAATGGTCATAGAGACCTATGAGCCTATATAGAAGGATCACAGGCGCTCTGTGATCATTCCAGGGAGAAGAACGGTCGGCTGTGTTTACAACAGCTGACTGTTCTTCTCTCTCAGCGGGAAGCGATCGCGGGTGGCCGGCGGCAATCGGAGCCGCCCGTCCCGTGAATCAGCTTCCCCACTGGTAAATGGGGGCACAGGCATGGGAACGATCGCAGGTGGCCGGCGGCAATCGGAGCCGCCAGCCCCGTGAATCAGCTTCCTCGCTGGTAAATGGGGGCACAGGCATGGGAACGATCGCGGGTGGCCGGTGGCAATCGGAGCCGCCTGACCCGTGCATCGGATTCTTCACTGACGAGAGGGGGCGGGAGTGCGCCGCTGGCAGGGCGCGCTCGCACCCTAGCTGCAGGCATGCTACCGACATATACCTACGTCGGTTTGTGCAGGAGCGGCTACCGGTGGTTAATATACAATATAATATACAATAATGAATTTTTTCATGCAGATTCCACCTAAGCAGTTCAAGAAGCCAAAATATCGGTTTCCGATCCGGCAAACATTTTTCTGGCTGTGAAATCTGGAATTTTGCTGCTCACTGGTGAAATAACTCCACCCCTCCCCCAACTAGTAGAAAGTTCCAATCATACGTGTGTGGTATAGGTGGATGGCGATGGGACTGTACTGGACATTATCTGTACCGTGTTGCTGGCGTCTCCTCTTCCGGGTCGGAACGTTGTGGTTTCGGTCCGCGGTTTCTTCCAGGTAGTGGTCAGGATGAACTGATGTCTGGAGGGCTGGCGGAGCCACGGGAAGAGGCGGGCCAGGCGGGGGTCCGGGCGATTCTGATAGGACGCATAATTGAAGAAGAAACCTCCGCTCTGCAGGACAAAGCATTGCTTAATAAGTAATATATAATATATACAGTATATACAGAACGTTGTACTATCACAGCTTTTTGTTGCCCTGTATTAAAGGGTAGCTCCACTTTCCTGGGGAAAGAAAATCAGTAAATAAAGAAAAAAACAATACAGCGTATACAATTCCGACACAAATCATATTGTGATTGAATGTTATTAAAAATTCCCTTTCCTTTTCAATCTGCAGCTGTCTTAATTTTCTGAAAATGCAATGCAATATGGCCGCCTGGAGCTGTTCTGTACACAGAATGTATACTGACCACACCCCCAGAAACATCATTTCCTGCTTGTGTGATTGGCTCACCCATTTTCCCAGAAGTCTGCACTAAGATACAAGTCAGATTTCTGGCATCCCCTGCAACAAAAATGTCATTTTTTTTGGTGTGATCCTCCCAATAAGAACACGTCTAAAGGGATGCCCAGCAGATTTAATAATTAGAGCCCTGCAGCTGCCACAGCTGATAGATAATGATGAAACAAACTCCCATTAGACCCACTCAGCACAGAGGAACAAACAATGATTTCTTCCGAATAACAAAAGGAAGGAATCTGCAACAAAGTTTGTTACAATCCCTGCAATGTACAGAGATCACCCAGAGGGGAATGTTTATTTCTCAACAAAAGTGGAGATACACTTTAACTTTTTTTGAGACATGTTGCTGCCATCAGTTTCAAAATGACATTACCGGCCCCTTCCTGCCCAGGCAAATTTTCAGCTTTCTTCACTATATGTGACAATGTAACAATTGACATATTCAAGGTGTTTATACAGTATCTCACAGAAGTAAGTACACCCCTCCCATTTTTGTAAATATTTTATTCTATCTTTTCATGTGACAACACTGAAGAAATGACACTTTGCTGCAATGTAAAGTAGTGAGTGTACAGCTTGTATAACAGTGTAAATTTGCTGTCCCCTCAAAATAACTCAACACACAGCCATTAATGTCTAAACCGCTGGCAACAAAAGTGAGTACACCCCTAAGTGACAATGTCCAAATTGGGCCCAATTAGACATTTTCCCTCCCCGGTGTCATGTGACTCATTAGTGTTACAAGGTCTCAGGTGTGAATGGGGAGCAGGTGTGTTAAATTTGGTGTTATCGCTCTCACTCTCTCATACTGGTCACTGGAAGTTCAACATGGCACCTCATGGCAAAGAACTCTCTGAGGATCTGAAAAAAAGATTTGTTGCTCTACATAAAGATGGCCTAGGCTATAAGAAGATTGCCAAGACCCTGAAACTGAGCTGCAGCATGGTGGCCAAGACCATACAGCGGTTTAACAGGACAGGTTCCACTCAGAACAGGCCTCACCATGGTCCACCAAAGAAGTTGATTGCCGTGCTCAGCGTCATATCCAGAGGTTGTGGTCAATACTTAAAGTCGTCACCCTGGTATGGAAAGTCGGTGTGGTGTGCCTGAACCGACGTAAGGGGGGTAGCCTGTAAATAAAGAGGGCAAAAGAGGAAGCAGATCAACACACTTTATTCAATACAACTTAAGTCACAAGCCTGCGAAACGCTAGTCTCAACTCCTTCTCTGGGTGCGGAATATAAACTTGGAAGGCGTCAGACTCCCACCGACCAAGCCGTTTAATAATGTGGCCTGGCGTGTTATTCCCAGAGGCAGCCGTAGCCGCACCAATCCGGAAGGAGTGACCAGAGTGCGCCGCAGGGTCCCAACCCAGTCTGATGCAAAGTGTACGGATGTAGTATATGAATTTGGACGTGGTGAAGGGTAAGTCCAGTAGCATAAAGAGTGGAGCATGGCTGGGAGAGCTCAGGGTCTGTGCCACAAATTCATCCAACACTTTGACTGGGCACCAATGATTCCCTGATGGGTAAAACGGGATGGTAACGGGGTGGCCCACCTGCCTGGTCTTGGTGCACTGGAGTGTCAAAACGTAATGATCCCCCCACTTGACCAGATCTCGTTTGAGGAGACATAAGCGCCCCTCTACCGAGGAAGCTACCGTAAACTCCCCGGGCCTGAGAAAGCCGTAGAATGCCAGATACATGGCAGCTTTAACAACTGCATTTGTGTATGGCTCAAAAGGGGCCGAGTCCAGCAAGTTGGAGAGAGCCCGGAATTTCTCCCCATCTATAGGCAACCGTCTGACCGAGGAATGGTGATCCACTTTGCTAATCCCCTTCAGGAGGCTCTTCAGAGGATAGGCCCGGAGAAAAGGCAAGGTGTTTGGCTGGTGCGTCAGAACATGGTGTTGAACACCCGCCAGATACAGTTTGATGGTACTGACGGATAACTTAAGTTGGAGGTGGCAAAAGGCAGCGAAGGCGACCATAGTCTGCACTGAATGGTCATCCAACCCGAATTCCACTAAAAACCTACGAAAGATGGACATGGCTCGGTCATAGGCCTTCCTGGTGTTGGATGACAGAGCCATACGGGCCAACTCCCGTCCATGCGCCAAGATCCGGGCTAGTCCAGGACCAGATCCTTGAACTCCGGGGTCCGCGTGGGGCATCTGTCGGCCGTCGGGTGGAGGGCGAAGAAAACCTGCAATTTGGAACGGGAAAGAGCGTCAGCGGCTGAGTTGGAGTGACCCGGAATATGCTCACAATATAGAAAAAACTGGTAAGTGGCAGCTACCAAGGTCAGCCTGCGGACCAGCCTCATGATAGTCAGGGATGATGACCGGCCTTTGTTGATAATGTCACAGGCAGCCATGTTGTCACTGAAACATTTGACTGCCATCCCTGACCAGCACCTACCCCAGGTGACAGCTGCCGCCACAATAGGATATAACTCAAACAAAGCTGAGGTCTCCTGGAAAGCAGGTAAGGCAAGTGACTCGGCCGGCCAACTATCCCTGAACCATGAGTCCCCAAAGATGGCCGCGAACCCGGTATTGGCGGCAGCATCCGTCCAAAACTCAGGGGACTGGGCAGAGATGGGCGGGATGAACATGGAGATGCCGTTCCAGCTTTCCAGGAACTCAACCCACATGCCCAGGTCTGGAAGACCTGGCAACAGCCGCAGGAACCAGGAGATGAAAGACCTGCCCTGGGGGATAATTTGCATGGCAAAGTTCAACGACCCGATCAAGGACTGCAACTCCTTCCTTGAAAAAGACCCTAGTTCCAAGAACCTGCCTACCACCCCACGAATGCGTCCAAGTTTGTCCTCAGGGAGGCTGGACTGCATAGAGACGGAATCCAGGGAAATCCCCAAGAAATCCAACCTGGTGACCGGTCCAACCGTTTTGCCTGGTGACAGAGGGACCCCTAAGGTGGAAAATAAGGCCATGGTACTCCTCAAACTGACCGGCGTGCAGTTGCTACGCTCGACCAACAGGAAATCGTCTAGGTAGTGCAAAACCGAGGGGCACCTGGAAATATTCAGAAGGAGCCAGCAGAGCGTCTCTGCGAAGGTATCGAATATCCTAGGGCTGCTTTTGGACCCAAAGGTCAGCCTGGTGGCGAAATAATATTTCTCCCTCCACTTAACACCGTGGACGTGCCATAAGGAGGGGTGAATGGGCAGAAGCTTGAAAGCGTTGGCGATATCCGTTTTACTGAGCCAAGCAGCCCTACCAGCCCCTAAAATGGCCTGGATGGCATTGTCCACGGTGGTATAGTGGAGAGAGAACTCGGCTGAAGGAATAAGGGAATTAAGGCTGGGGTTGGAGGAAGAATGAGGAGCCGACATATCGATTATCAAACGTTTTTTATTGGTGTATTTACTCGTGGAGATACCGATAGGGTTGGAACGCCAGGAGGAGAAGGGGGGGGCCGGGAAGGGACCTAACATGAACCCCTCCTGCACTTCCTTCTCGAGCAGAAGATCCACCGACTGCGGGTCCTCCCTGGCCAACAGTAAGTTGGGACATTCCAATGTCCCAGTGGGAAGAGACACCAGCCCCGTGTGGAACCCTCCCAAGAACCCCTGAACCAGATACTCCACCAGGTGAGGAGACGGATGAGCCTGCAGGTAAAACTCCAACACCTCAACTTTGACCCCGGTTAGTCATTGTTTAGGGTTGATCTTGGACGGACACATAGATTTAGTATGGGCCCTGAAACAGATGGAGCAGACATGGAGCAGCCTGCAAGCACTGAAGCTGCATGCCCCCCCATTAAAATTGTTATAAACCTGGGCCTTACCTAAGAAAACAATGGGACGACCCAGCTTATCCCTCAGGCCACGCTGCTCAGACCTGCCAGCACCCCCCCCAGGACCCCGGCCGGGGCGGATTCAGCCTCCACAGGGCAAAGGCTGGCAGAGTGTGACGTGGAGGAGCATGTGGCACAGGAGGGAGGTGCCAAGCCTGCAAAGTGCCTGCAGAACAGCTCGGTATCCAAAAGACTCCAATCAACTTGAACGTTGAATTGCGCCAAGGCCGCCGCCGCCTCCGTCGAGACTTACTTGTGGAAGTCATAGAAGGTGAAACCCCCGTATTTGTGCCCTAGATCCACGATCTTATGCAGGTAAAGATCTAACTCTTCCCGACGCTGTGGGTATACAGAACACAAGACGTCCCTGTAGATACCGAAGGCCAGGACAAACTCTGGGATAGTGAGCTTCTTATTGAGCCTGGGGTCCCTGGCCTTCATGACTACGGACAAATCCCCGTAACTATAGACCTTATTTTCGACCATGTCCTGGGAGGCGATGAGGAGAGCCACCAGGTTGACATCCTTCCCTTCCAAGATATCCTTGCGGAGAGCTGGGGGGACCAAGTGGGCCGGGGTGATAATAGGAGAAACCGTAGAAGAAGGCAAGATGGGAACTGGGGGCCTACCCTGATCACTAACGGGAACTGGGGTCAGGACCGGCAAGGAAGGAGAAGGACCCCCTTGAGCCGGACTGGCGTCCTCCAGTTTAGTCAGCCTATCTCCGATGGACTGCAAGGAAGATAGGATGGAGTCCAGGGTCCCCTGTATAGCAGACGTACAGCCCTGAGAGCTGGTGCCCAGTCCAGGATCTTCTGGATGTTCCGTCATCAATCTGAAAAGTTCCGCCTTCCTTGCTGTGGCCGGGAACGGGATACCCTTCTAGGGTAGCACCGCCGAGATCTTCGGAATGGTCCAAGACCCATAGGAACCCAGCGGGGATGGAACCCGACGACCCCTGGGGGTACCAGACCCGACAGGGGTGCTGGGTCTGGCTGGCGTGGAGGGGGATGAAGACCCTTCTTCCAGGATGGCTCCTTGAGGCCCGCTGTTGAAGGAAACAAAAAAAAAAAAAACACCCAAGTCCGATTAACGACCGTAACGTGTATGGAGAATCACTGGCTGGCTAGCTAGTGCCCACAGGCGAAAAACGTAACTACCCCGTGATAGGTGGGCCCTGCTAGATGCCAAGCGGCTGGTGAGAGGCTCTACCTATGATTTGGGCGAGGGGCGAGAGCCACTGACGTGGTGGCGGGAAGTTGGCCTCTCGGTGACAGTACAGAATTAAACGTGTGGCCGTGACAGGTGAGACCCTGACTATAAACCCATGAGAAGGGTGGAGCGAGGCGCTAGCTATGGTTTGGCCCGAGGGGTGGAAAATCTCCGACGAGATAGGGAGGTTGGCCTCGCGGGACCGGCTAAAAAAGGGGGGGGGGGCTATAGGGCCAGCACCTGAAACCCTAACAGCCAGTTTAACTAGCCCTACAGGGGAGGGGGGGGGGGACCAAACATGACAAGAACAACACAGTTGGAGTGCAACAGCAAAACAGTGTCTACGAAGAGGACAAACGACATGAAGTGTGGTATGTGCACAGAGGTGATGAACCCGTGACGGAGCACAGGAGCCAAATGGCATCCGCAGGTGAATCACCGAAGTGTGGAACGAGCCTGAAGTGTAACCGGAAGGGGCCTAACCACCGGGCGCAAGCCCGACAAGTGACTAAGTGTGTGGTGGCCCAAAGAGAAGAACCGGCCTAACAGTGTCTATGAGTGACACCGATGGCGTCTGTGACGACTAGATGAGCGGAGCCGTGAAATACATGAGGAACATAAACCTGAAGCAATACCTGATGCCGGCGTTGAAGGACATGAAGAACCTGAAGAAAAAAGGCAAAATGGTCAAAAGGGGGGTCAACCCATGACCCCCCCTAGAAAAACAAACATGGAACCAGGAACAACACAACCCTGCAATGCTGATGAGCCCCCCCCCCAACCCCCAGGCACCAACCCCCCCCCCCTCTCCGAAGGCAGAGCGACCCCCCAGCAAGGTGCCCGTGGCACCGAGATGAAATACATGAGATGAGGTAGCCGAGGCTTACAGGCAGGCAGTGAGTGCAGGGGGGCACAATAGTCAAAGGTAGCCGTGACCTGGCAGAGAGGCAGGCAGAGTGTGCAAGAACCAGTGTAATGGGGTTAGCCGTGGCCTTGCGGAGGCAGGCAGTGTGTGCAGGAAGTTTCCCCCCCCCTCCTCCCCATACCCCGCAGGTACCTGATCCCCTGCTGAACAGCAGGGAGAAGCAGCAGAGTAGAGCTGGCAGCTGGAAATGCAGACGGCGGCTGGAAGCAAAGAAGATGGGGTGGATGGTCGTGCAGGATGAGCTCGGCACAGTGCTGGGAAGCGCCGCCGGGATGGAGGAGCTCGGCTCCAGCAGCGGTGTCTCCTGACACAGGTCCCGACCGGAAGTCCGGTCCACAAGACAGCAGTATCCGGCCGACGTCAGGTGACCAAACAAGAACACCTGACCAGCCGAGTGACAATCTGAGCAGCAGCAGGCCGGTATAGAGGAGGGGCGGCGCTATATAGCCCGCTAGCTCCTCCCACAAATACCGGCCTGCGGCCGAACACTTGTCTTTGGGAAATAGACGTATGAGTGCTGCCAGCATTGCTGCAGAGGTTGAAGGGGTGGGGGGTCAGCCTGTCAGTGCTCAGACCATACGCCGCACACTGCATCAAATTGGTCTGCATGGCTGTCATCCCAGAATGAAGCCTCTTCTAAAGATGATGCACAAGAAAGCCTGCCAACAGTTTGCTGAAGACAAGCAGACTAAGGACATGGATTACTGGAACCATCTCCTGTGCTCTGATGAGACCAAGATAAACTTATTTGGGTCAGATGGTGTCAGGCGTGTGTGGCGGCAACCAGGTGAGGAGTACAAAGACAAGTGTGTCTTCCTACAGCCAAGCATGGTGGTGGGAGTGTCATGGTCTGGGGCTGCATGAGTGCTGCCGGCACTGGGGAGCTACCGTTCATTGAGGGAACCATGAATGCCAACATGTACTGTGACATACTGAAGCAGAGCATGATCCCCTCTCTTCAGAGACTGGGCCGCAGGGCAGTATTCCAGCATGATAATGACCCCAAACACCTCCAAGACGACCACTGCCTTGCTAAAGAAGCTGAGGGTAAAGGTGATGGACTGGCCAAGCATGTCTCCAGACCTAAACCCTATTGAGCATCTGTGGGACATCCTCAAACAGAAGGTGGAGGAGCGCAAGGTCTCTAACATCCACCAGCTCTGTGATGTCATCATGGAGGAGGGGAAGAGGACTCCAGTGGCAATCTGTGAAGCTCTGGTGAACTCCATGCCCAAGAGGGTTAAGGCAGTGCTGGAAAATAATGGTGGCCACACAAAATATTGACACTTTGGGCCCAATTTGGACATTGTCACTTAGGGGTGTACTGACTTTTGTTGCCAGCGGTTTAGACATTAATGGCTGTGTGTTGAGTTATTTTGAGGGGACAGTAAATTTACACTGTTATACAAGCTGTACACTCACTACTTTACATTGTAGCAAAGTCTCATTTCTTCAGTGTTGTCACATGAAAAGATAGAATAAAATATTTACAAAAATGTGAGGGGTGTACTCACTTCTGTGAGATACTGTATGTAGTCAAGTCCCGTACCCTTCATTTATAGTGTTCTGTTAGATCTTACTTGCAGGGTTCTTCTGCCTAATTTGTCTCCATTATCGTGTTTTCGTTTCTGTGTATAAATGCCACATAACAAGATTAACCCCTTCAATACCGGGCACTTTCACCCCCTTCCTGCCCAGGCCAATTTTCAGCTTTCAGCGTTCTCACACTTTGAATGACAATTGTGCAGTCATGCAACGCTGTACCCATATGACATTTTTATAATTCTTTGAGACAGATAGAGATTTCTTTTGGTGGCATTGAATCACCACTTTTTCTTTTTTTATGTTTTGCTAGACAAACGAAAAAAACAAAAAACAAAAATTTGTTTGAAAAAAAAAAAAAAGATTTTTCATAGTTTTTGTAATAAAATTTAGCAAATAAGGATTTTTTCTCCTTCACTGATGTGCACTGATGAATCTGCACTGATGGGCACTGATAGGGGCACTGATGAGGCTGCACTGATGGGCACTGATGAGGCTGCACTTTTGGGCACTGATAGGTGGCACTGATGAGGCTGCACTGATGGGCACTGATGAGGCTGCACATTTGGGCACTGATAGGGGCACTAATGTGCACTGATGAGGTTGCACTAATGAGCTCTGATAGGTGGCACTGATGAGGCTGCACTTATAGGCTGCACTGTTGGGCACTGATAGACTGCACTTATAGACTGCACTGTTGGGCACTGATGGGCACTGATAGACTGCACTTCTAGGCTGTACTGTTGGGCACTGAAGAGATGGCACTGATGAGGCTGCACTGCTAGGCACTGATAGACTGCAATTTTAGGGTGCACTGTTGGGCACTGATGAAGTGGCACTGATGAGGAAGCACAGATGAGGCTACACTGCTGGGCACTGATGAGGAGACACTGATGAGGCTGCACTGATGCGGCATTGATAGGCACGGATAGGTGGCACCGATGGGCACTGATAGGCAGAACTGATGAGGGGGCACTGATAGGCGGCATTAATTGGCACTGATAGGCGGCACTGATAGGCGGTACTGATGGGTACTGATAGGTGGAACCGATGGGCACTGATAGGAAGCACTGATGGGAACTTATAGGCACTAATAGGCAGCACTGATGGGGCTGCACTGATAATCAGGCCACTAATGATCTGTGCCCTGATATCAGTGTCAATATCCCCTGCCAGAATTGCCAGTTACCAGCTCTCCTCTCCTCTGTGTGACAGTGTGTGAGGAAAGAAATGCCAAAAACCGGCAAGCTTGTTTACAAGTGAGGAGCTGCGATTGGACACAGCTGATCACATGGTAAAGGGCCGCTGTGATCAGCCCTTTCCCATCATCTGTGATAAGCCGTGTCCTAAGGACACCGGGGACACAGAGCGGGCCTGATCAGTGCCATCTTAAGAGCCTTATAGGCCCCTGGGTAATGCAGTGCACTGGGGCCCTGCCTACACAATCACCCTCCAGAATAAAAATGCTAATTATCGATAAGGCGATATTTATTGGTACCTCCAACAAAATCAGTGTTTAAACATTAACATAACGTTTGGACAATATAAGGATGTACAGGACTGATATAGGATAGCACACAGAGGATGTACATGGCAGGTATAGGATGGCACACAGAGGATGTACATGGCAGATATAGGATGGCACACAGAGGATGTATATAACAGATATAGGATGGCACACAGAGGATGTATATAACAGATATAGGATGGCACAGTGAGATGACTTACAGGGCAGGTACAGGAGGGCACATGGACACAGAATGTACATGGGAGGTATAGGATGGCACACAAGAGGCTGTACATGACAGGTATAGGATGGCACACAGAGGATGGCACACAGAGGATGTACATGGCAGATATAGGATAGCACACAGAGGATGTACATGGCAGGTATAGGATGGCAGAGACAGCGGATGTACATAACAGATATAGGATGGGACAGTGAGATGACTTACAGGACAGGTACAGGAGGGCACATGGCACAGAATGTACATGGGAGGTATAGGATGGCACACAAGAGGCTATACATGACAAGTATAGGATGGCACCTAGAGGATGGCACACAGAGGATGTACATGGCAGGTATGGGATGACACAGAGGATGTACATGGCAGGTATGGGATGGCATAGACAGAGTATGTACATGGCAGGTATGGGATGACACAGAGGATGTACAGGACTGATATAGGATGGCACACAGAGGATGTACATGGCAGGTATGGGATGGCACAGAGGATGTACAGGACAGATATAGGATGGCACACATAGGATTTACAGGACAGATATAGGATGGCACACAGGATGGCACAACGAGGATGTACATGGCATGAAAAGTATGGCACAGACAGAGGATGTACATGGCAGGTATAGGATGGCACACAGAGGATGTACATGGCACACAGAGGATGGCACACAGAGGATGTACATGGCAGGTATAGGATGGCACACAGAGGATGTACATAACAGATATAGGATGGCACGGTGAGATGACTTACAGGACAGGTACAGGAGGGCACATGGCACAGAATGTACATGGGAGGTATAGGATGGCACACAAGAGGCTGTACATGACAAGTATAGGATGGCACCTAGAGGATGGCACACAGAGGATGTACATGGCAGGTATGGGATGACACAGAGGATGTACATGGCAGGTATGGGATGGCATAGACAGAGTATGTACATGGCAGGTATGGGATGGCACAGAGGATGTACAGGACTGATATAGGATGGCACACAGAGGATGTACATGGCAGGTATGGGATGGCACAGAGGATGTACAGGACAGATATAGGATGGCACACATAGGATTTACAGGACAGATATAGGATGGCACACAGGATGGCACAACGAGGATGTACATGGCATGTAAAGTATGGCACAGACAGAGGATGTACATGGCAGGTATAGGATGGCACACAGAGGATGTACATGGCACACAGAGGATGGCACACAGAGGATGTACATGGCACACAGAGGATGGCACACAGAGGATGGCACACAGAGGATGGCACACAGAGGATATATATGGCAGGAAAAGGATAGCACAGACAGTCGATGGAGAGAAAAAAAAATCAAGCAGCCTGTAGCAGTCTGATTACCTTCCACCAGGAGGTGGGTGGAGCCATTCTTCTAGGTGCGGAGGAGAGGAGGATGAGCCGACGAGGAGTATCCTCCTCCGCTGTGTATGATGGGTCCTCCTCAGAACGTCACTGGTTGCTAGATGCCAATCGGCTGGCCTTCCTAGCAATCAGTGCAGCGGAGACTCAGAGCAAAACCAAAGCAGCCGGCGCCCGCTCCCGGCAGACAACGGGGGGGGGGGGGGGGTAATGGGGGGTGCCCTAGACCACCAGGTAAACTAATCTGGCCTGGGGGGGGGGGGACAGATCGGTGTATAAATACATAGGGGGGATATGATCACTATGTATAAATATATAAGGGGGGATATGATCACCATGTATAAATACATAAGGGGGGATATGATCTCCATGTATAATACATAAGGGGGGGATATGATCGCCATGTATAAATACATAAGGGGGGATATGATCACCATGTATAAATACATAAGGGGGGATATGATCTCCATGTATAATACATAAGGGGGGGATATGATCGCCATGTATAAATACATAAGGGGGGGATATGATCACCATGTATAAATACATAAGGGGGGGATATGATCACCATGTATAAATACATAAGGGGGGATATGATCACCATGTATAAATACATAAGGGGGGGATATGATCTCCATGTATAAATACATAAGGGGTCCATATAGTGAACTTGGTGTTGAGTTATTCACTTTAAGGTCAACACAGAGGACAAGGGGGCGCTCTTTACATCTAGAGGAAAACAGATTTCATCTCTAAATACAGAAAGGTTTCTTCACAGTAAGAGCTGTGAAAATGTGGAATAGACTCCCTCCAGAGGTGGTTCTGGCCAGCTCACTAGATTGATTTAAAAAAGGTCTGGATTCTTTCCTAGGTGTACATAATATATATGGGTACTAAAAATGTTTTAGGTAAAGTTGATCCAGGGAATATCCGGTAGCCTCTCGGGGGATCAGGAAGGATTTTTTTCCCCTGCTGTAGTAAATTGGATCATTCTTTGCTGTTTTTTTTTTTTTTTTTTTTGCCTTCCTCTGTATCAACTGCGGGTATAGGATTGTGTATATGGGATTGTATGGTTGGGTTTTCAATACTGTTTTTTTTTTTGGTTGAACCGGATGGACTTTTTTCAACCTGACTAACTATGTAACGTATACATACACACATACATACACACATACACATATACATACACACATACATACACACATACACATATACATACACACATACATACACACATACACATATACATACACATATACATACACACATACATACACACATACACATATACATACACATATACATACACACATACATACACACATACACATATACATACACACATACATACACACATACATACACACATACACATATACATACACATATACATACACACATACACATATACATACACACATACATACACACATACACATATACATACACACATACATACACACATACATACACACATACACATATACATACACATATACATACACACATACACATATACATACACACATACATACACACATACATACACACATACACATATACATACACATATACATACACACATACACATATACATACACACATACATACACACATACACATATACATACACACATACATACACACATACATACACACATACATACACACATACACATATACATACACATATACATACACACATACACATATACATACACACATACATACACACATACATACACACATACATACACACATACACATATACATACACATATACATACACACATACATACACACATACACATATACATACACATATACATACACACATACATACACACATACACATATACATACACACATACATACACACATACATACACACATACACATATACATACACATATACATACACACATACACATATACATACACACATACATACACACATACACATATACATACACACATACATACACACATACATACACACATACATACACACATACACATATACATACACATATACATACACACATACACATATACATACACACATACATACACACATACATACACACATACACATATACATACACATATACATACACACATACACATATACATACACACATACATACACACATACACATATACATACACACATACATACACACATACATACACACATACACATATACATACACATATACATACACACATACACATATACATACACACATACATACACACATACATACACACATACACATATACATACACATATACATACACACATACACATATACATACACACATACATACACACATACACATATACATACACACATACATACACACATACATACACACATACATACACACATACACATATACATACACATATACATACACACATACACATATACATACACATATACATACACACATACATACACACATACACATATACATACACACATACATACACACATACATACACACATACATACACACATACACATATACATACACACATACATACACACATACACATATACATACACACATACATACACACATACATACACACATACACATATACATACACATATACATACACACATACATACACACATACACATATACATACACATATACATACACATATACATACACACATACATACATACATACACACACATTCACATGCATCTCTTGTAAACCACTTAAAATAACATGCATATATGTGTGACGAAATGCCAAAACAAACACATGTGTATGAACAATTCCTTTCTTACTCTTGTAGGTGTGAATGGAGGATTAGAGGTTCTCATGTCACTGCTTAAATATGTCAGGAAAATATATGATTGAGGTTGGGTGGATTAACTAAAGGCAAACAGACTGTGCACTCTGCAGGCGCAGCTCCACTCATTTTCCTTAGTAAATGTAAATGTGGTAAAGATTTACTTTGTACAGAATAACCAATCAGATGCAAGGAAAATAAAAACCAGCATTTTTCTCTCCCTTATACATTATATTCTCACACTGATACATTGTATACTCATCACACTGATCCATTGTATACTCATCACACTGATACATTGTATACTCATCACACTGATACATTGTATACTCCTCACACCGATACATTGTATACTCCTCACACTGATACATTGTATACTCATCACACTGATACATTGTATACTCATCACACTGATACATTGTATACTCATCACACTGATACATTGTATACTCCTCACACTGATACATTGTATACTCCTCACACTGATACATTGTATACTCGTCACACTGATACATTGTATACTCATCACACTGATACATTGTACACTCATCACACTGATACATTGTATACTCATCACACTGATACATTGTACACCCATCACACTGATACATTGTACACTCATCACACTGATACATTGTACACCCATCACACTGATACATTGTATACTCATCACACTGATACATTGTATACTCATCACACTGATACATTGTATACTCATCACACTGATACATTGTATACTCATCACACTGATACATTGTACACCCATCACACTGATACATTGTATACTCATCACACTGATACATTGTATACTCATCACACTGATACATTGTACACCCATCACACTGATACATTGTACACCCATCACACTGATACATTGTATACTCATCACACTGATACATTGTACACCCATCACACTGATACATTGTGTACTTATCACACTGATACATTGTACACCCATCACACTGATACATTGTATACTCATCACACTGATACATTGTACACCCATCACACTGATACATTGTATACTCATCACACTGATACATTGTATACTCATCACACTGATACATTGTACACCCATCACACTGATACATTGTATACTCATCACACTGATACATTGTATACTCATCACACTGATACATTGTATACTCATCACACTGATACATTGTACACCCATCACACTGATACATTGTATACTCATCACACTGATACATTGTATACTCATCACACTGATACATTGTATACTCCTCACACCGATACATTGTATACTCCTCACACTGATACATTGTATACTCATCACACTGATACATTGTATACTCATCACACTGATACATTGTATACTCATCACACTGATACATTGTATACTCCTCACACTGATACATTGTATACTCGTCACACTGATACATTGTATACTCATCACACTGATACATTGTACACTCATCACACTGATACATTGTATACTCATCACACTGATACATTGTACACCCATCACACTGATACATTGTACACTCATCACACTGATACATTGTACACCCATCACACTGATACATTGTATACTCATCACACTGATACATTGTATACTCATCACACTGATACATTGTATACTCATCACACTGATACATTGTACACCCATCACACTGATACATTGTATACTCATCACACTGATACATTGTATACTCATCACACTGATACATTGTACACCCATCACACTGATACATTGTACACTCATCACACTGATACATTGTATACTCATCACACTGATACATTGTACACCCATCACACTGATACATTGTGTACTTATCACACTGATACATTGTACACCCATCACACTGATACATTGTATACTCATCACACTGATACATTGTACACCCATCACACTGATACATTGTATACTCATCACACTGATACATTGTATACTCATCACACTGATACATTGTACACCCATCACACTGATACATTGTATACTCATCACACTGATACATTGTATACTCATCACACTGATACATTGTACACCCATCACACTGATACATTGTATACTCATCACACTGATACATTGTATACTCATCACACTGATACATTGTACACCCATCACACTGATACATTGTATACTCATCACACTGATACATTGTATACTCATCACACTGATACATTGTACACCCATCACACTGATACATTGTGTACTTATCACACTGATACATTGTATTCTCTGATGAGCACTGATGTGGCATGGATGAGGCACTTATGAGCACTGATGTGACATTGATGAGCGCTGATGTGGCATGGATGAGGCATGGATGAGGCACGGATGAGCACTGAAGTGGCATGGATGTGGCATGGATGAGGCACGGATGAGCACTGATGTGGCATGGATGAGGCACGGATGAGCACTGATGTGGCATGGATGTGGCATGGATGAGGCACTGATGAGCACTGATGTGACATTGATGAGCACTGATGTGACATTGATGAGTGCTGATGTGGCATGGGTGAGGCACGGATGAGCACTGATGTGGCATGGATTGGCATGGATGAGGCATAAGTGGACATGGATGAGCACTGATGTGGCATGGATGAGGTCTAATGTGGCATGGATGTGGTATGAATGGGCACATATGAGGCATGGATGAGGCTCAGGGTCTTGGCAATCTTCTTATAGCATAGGCCATCTCTATGTAGAGCAACAATTCTTTTTTTCAGATCCTCAGAGAGTTCTTTGCCATGAGGTGCCATGTAGAACTTCCAGTGACCAGTATGAGAGAGTGAGAGCGATAACACCAAATTTAACACACCTGCTCCCCATTCACACCTGAGATCTTGTAACACTAACGAGTCACATGACACCGGGGAGGGAAAATGTCTAATTGGGCCCAATTTGGACATTTTCACTTAGGGGTGTACTCACTTTTGTTGCCAGCGGTTTAGACATTAATGGCCAAGTGTAGTATCTGTTCTTATCAGCTGTGCTATCACCTGACCTGATTAAGGTTGGGTGGTGGCCATGCAAGCCTGCTGGAGTGATGGGGGCTTGGAAACAGAAACCTGGGCGCCCACAGCAATGGCCACTCTAGGAACTTTATGGGGGGGGGGCACATAAGATGCCACAGTGAAAACTGGGGGGAGAGTAATGCAGTGTGCAACGATACCTTTTTATTGTGCTAATCTAACACTGAAAAGACAAACTTTCAAGAATTTTCCTTTTCTCCTCAGGCATTGCTTTAGACCCGAGAAATAAGAAAACTCTTAAAAACTTTTCTTTGTAGTTTAAAGCAATTTCATCACACAGTTTACTCAGTAATAACCCCTAGTATTGGAGCCAGTTTATGCAGTTATAACCCCCTACTATTGGTGCCAGTTTACACAGTAATAGCCCCTAGTATTGGTGCCAGTTTATGCAGTAATAACCCCTAGTATTGATGCCAGTTTATGCAGTTATAACCCCCTACTATTGGTGCCAGTTTACACAGTAATAGCCCCTAGTATTGGTGCCAGTTTATGCAGTAATAACCCCTAGTATTGATGCCAGTTTATGCAGTAATAACCCCTAGTATTGATGCCAGTTTATGCAGTTATAACCCCCTACTATTGGTGCCAGTTTACGCAGTAATAGCCCCTAGTATTGTTGCCAGTTTACACAGTAATAGCCCCTAGTATTGGTGCCAGTTTATGCAGTAATAACCCCTAGTATTGATGCCAGTTAATGCAGTAATAACCCCTAGTATTGATGCCAGTTTACGCAGTAATAACCCCTAGTATTGATGCCAGTTTATGCAGTTATAACCCCCTACTATTGGTGCCAGTTTACGCAGTAATAGCCCCTAGTATTGGTGCCAGTTTATGCAGTAATAGCCCCTAGTATTGGTGCCAGTTTATGCAGTAATAACCCCTAGTATTGATGCCAGTTTATGCAGTAATAACCCCTAGTATTGATGCCAGTTTATGCAGTTATAACCCCCTACTATTGGTGCCAGTTTACGCAGTAATAGCCCCTAGTATTGTTGCCAGTTTACACAGTAATAGCCCCTAGTATTGGTGCCAGTTTATGCAGTAATAACCCCTAGTATTGATGCCAGTTAATGCAGTAATAACCCCTAGTATTGATGCCAGTTTACGCAGTAATAACCCCTAGTATTGGAGCCAGTTTATGCAGTAATAGCCCCTAGTATTGGTGCCAGTTTACGCAGTAATAACCCCTAGTATTGGTGCCAGTTCACACAGTAATAGCCCCTAGTATTGGTGCCAGTTTATGCAGTAATAACCCCTAGTATTGATGCCAGGTTACGCAGTAATAACCCCTAGTATTGGAGCAAGTTTATGCAGTAATAGCCCCTAGTATTGGTGCCAGTTTACGCAGAAATAAAGCCTGGTATTGATGCCAGTTTACACAGTAATAGCCCCTAGTATTGATGCCAGTTTACGCAGTAATAACCCCAGTATTGATGGCAGGTTACGCAGTAATAACCCCTAGTATTGGAGCCAGTTTATGCAGTAATAGCCCCTAGTATTAGTGCCAGTTTACACAGTAATAAATCCTAGTATTGATGCCAGTTTATGCAGTAATAACCCCTAGTATTAGTGCCAGTTTACACAGTAATAAAGCCTAGTATTGATGCCAGTTTATGCAGTAATAACCCCTAGTATTGGTGCCAGTTTACACAGTAATAGCCCCTAGTATTGGTGCCAGTTTATGCAGTAATAACCCCTAGTATTGATGCCATTTTATGCAGTAATAACCCCTAGAATTGATGCCAGTTTATGCAGTAATAATGCCTAGTATTGGTGCCAGTTTACACAGTAATAACCCCTAGTATTGATACCAGTTTACGCAGTAATAACCCCTAGTATTAATGCCAGTTAATGCAGTAATAACCCCTAGTATTAATGCCAGTTTACGCAGTAATAACCCCTAGTATTGGAGCCAGTTTATGCAGTAATAGCCCCCAGTATTGATGCCAGTTTATGCCGTAATAACCCCTAGTATTGGTGCCAGTTTATGCAGTAATAGCCCCTAGTATTGGTGCCAGTTTATGCAGTAATAGCCCCTAGTATTGGTGTCAGTTTATGCAGTAATAGCCCCTAGTATTGGTGCCAGTTTATGCAGTAATAGCCCCTAGTATTGGTGTCAGTTTATACAGTAATAGCACCTAGTATTGGTGCCAGTTTATGCAGTAATAGCCCTTAGTATTGGTGTCAGTTTATACAGTAATAGCCCCTAGCATTGGTGCCAGTTTACACAGTAATAAAGCTTAGTATTGGTGCCATGCTCTCAGCTGGTGAGTACTCCTGGCTGGTACTGCTGGTGGATACTGCTGGCTGGTACTGCTGGTGGATACTGCTGGCTGGTACTGCTGGTGGATACTGCTGGCTGGTACTGCTGGTGGATACTGTTGGCCGGTACTGCTGGTGGATACTGCTGGCAGGCACTGCTGGCTGGTACTGCTGGCTGGTACTGTTGGTAGGTATTGCTGGCTGGTTCCCGACCCACCATCCCCCAGCATTAGTGTGACAGGAAGCATGCGGCTGCAGTAGAGGGCAGAGCCAATACTTTCTGTATCACTCCCGTGACTGTCACAGGCGGAGACGGAGTACATTTGGTTATACTCCGCCTGTGACAGGAGCCGGGACTATGCAGGAAGCATCAGCTCCATTTCCTCTAGTGCCAGCTCCGTTCTTCACAGCGATGCCGAGGGATGGCGGGTCAGGAACCCACAATCTGGGCTTACCGACCCGCCCCCCCAGAGCAGGGGGTGGCACTGGGATCCTGTTGAGGGGGCACATGGGGGGCACAGTATCATTTTGGTGGGGCCATGGCCCCCTCTATCCTTCCCTAGTGACACCACTGGCCCACAGGCAGTTGGGGCACTGTAGTATTTCCCCCGGGAAAGCTGGAAGAGCCCAATAGCTCCTGATTTGAGAGGCCTACCTTGTCTGGCCATGGACTGGGAAGGCAGAGAGTCCACAATGTCTGTGCCCTCTGGGAGTGGTCGCCCCAGAGGTGCTTTTGGTAATACTTGGGTGTGGGACCCCAATGTGTGAACCGACACATGGTCACATCTCCAAACACTTTTTCTGCACTGCGCCTTTTAGGGCTGGGCCTTTTGGCTAAAGTCTGGGCAATTTTTTGATAGCAGGCCTCAGGGCCCGGCCAGTGCACCATGCCTTGCCACTTATTTATTTATTTTCTCCCACTTTTTGTCACTTTCACTGATGTGTGTGTTTTCTCTCTCACTAAGATGGTGGGTGTGAGTCCTCAGACTTGCCCTGAAGTCTAGGGGGAGGATATGCTGCCCTTAGGCTCCTACCTCCTCTGTTCCTTGGAGGAGGGGGGATTGCCCTGCCCCAGAAGAACCAGGTTTGCCAGGCTAGGTGGACTATTGAAAACTCTTTGTCCCTGACAGGAGCCTTGTGCCCCGGGGGATCAGGGTAGAGGTCCTACCCCTGCAGAGGGTGGACAAAGCACACTCTAAGTGCACTTTTTTGCGTGTGTTCACTCATTTCAGGATTCGCACCATCGTGGATCCCCCCCCCCCATCGAGCTCAGCACAGTGCTGGGCAGGCTTGTTTCGGGCTAGCATTGCTTGGTCACAGTCCCCACCCACAACCGGCCCCTGTAAATTATGCAGTCGGTGCCGACCCGCCAATCTGTGCGCATGGTTGAAAAATCACTTCCTACTTGTGTAACCCATCTGGCGGGTGTCACCTGGGTGCAGTCCACCCTCCCCCCCCCCCTGCACCCCCATGGTGACACCACTGATAGACAGAAATAAAACTAGCAGCGTAGGTGAGAGCTTGACAATCTGTCAGATTTTTATTTTTCTTTGTCCCTGTTGCAGATTTTCTGCCTCCTATCCCTCTGGTGAACCATAGTCACCATGCAGGGGAGTAAACCTAACGGGGTCTTGGATAGCAGTAGGGGCTTCTCTACAATTTATGGGGCCCCATAGCAAAATTTTGATGGGGTTCCCCAGCAGGGCCACTGATAAATGGGGACCACCAGTCCTTCTGTAGGAGGCCCGGGCACAAAGGGTGGCCCAAACAGCAGGGTGGTGTGGCCCAGGGGAGGGGCAATTACAGAAGGAAGCCCTGTGTGGCTCTCTGCAGTAGCTGAAAGCTGGTTTGTACCCCTCCCTCTGCTGCAGGGGAGAGACACAGTGCATGGTTGCTGTAATTACTTCCCCCACACCAATCTCCCTCCCTGTTCTGCCTGATTCCCCCATGTGCCCCCTCTGTCACTTTTCCGCACCCTCCATCCCTTCCTGCGGCACTAATGTCTCGCTCCCTGTCTCGCCAGCTGCCGCAGGTAGCGGGAATGTATCAGGATAGGGAGTGGGGGAAGGGGCCAGTAAATATGTAATTTACCGACCGCCCTTCCTTTTTTGAATGCACAAAGTGAGAGTTCGGTACTGATCGCTCCTGTGTCCATTGATAACTGAGCATAGTAAACTGTGTTTACTATGCTTCAGTTTATAAATCGATAGGAGCCTCTGTCTACTGTTCATTCATCTTTAGTGCAGCTGGGGCTACAGAGAAAGGAATTGAAGATTCCGTGTCCTCAATTCCTTTTTCTGTGTCAAGGGGGAGACGTCGGTGGTCTGTTTAGATCCCTGATATCTCTCCAAAGCCCCGCCCCCAACAGCGTTGTAAAAAAAAAAAAAAAAAGAAAAATGTAAAAAAACTGTTTAAAAAGTGTAAAAAATAAAATTGCAATTTTCTTTTTTAAATGTAAAAAAAGTTAAAAAAAATTCTAAAATAAATGTAAAAAATAAAATTATAAAAAAAAAAAAACCAGAATTTAAAAATGTATTATTTTTTTCTTTTTAAAGAGTAACTCCACTTTTGTTGAGAAATAAACATTCCCCTCTGGGTGATCTCTGTACACTGCTGGGATTGTAACAAACTTTGTTGCAGATTCCTATCTTTTGTTATTCTGAAGAAATCATTGTTTGTTCCTCTGTGCTGAGTGGGTCTAATGGGAGTGGTTTCATAATTATCTATCAGCTGTGGCACCTGCAGGGCTCTAATGAGGAAATCTGCTGGGCCTGCATCCCTTTAGACGTGTTCCTATTGGGAGGATCTCACCAGAAATGGCATTTGTGTTGCAGGGGATGCCAGAAATCTGACCTGTATCTTAGTGCAGACTTCTGGGAAAATTGGTGAGCCAATCACACAAGCAGGAAATGATGTTTCTGGGGGTGTGGTCAGTATACATTCTGTATACAGAACAGCTCCAGGCGGCCATATTGCATTGCATTTTCAGAAAATGATAACAGCTGCAGATTGAAAAGGAAAAGGAATTTTTAATAACATTCAATTACAATATGATTTGTGTCGCAATTGTATACGCTATATTGTTTTTTCTTTATTTGCTATTTGTTCCCCAGGAAAGTGGAATTACCCTTTAACCACTTCTGGACCGGAAGGATTTGCCCCCTTAATGACCAGGCCATTTTTTGCGATTCGGCACTGCGTTACATTAACAAGACAATTGTGCGGTCACGCGACACTGTACCTAAATAAAATAGATGTCCTTTTTTTTCCCACAAATAGAGATTTCTTTTGGTGGTATTTGATCACCTCTGCGTTTTTTATTTTTTGTGCTATAAACAAAAAAAATTGTGACAATTCTGAAAAAAAAAAACAAAAAAACAATTCTTTTCACTTTCTGCTTTATAACATTCCCAAGAAAAAAAAAATATGTAAAAATCTAAATTTTTTACCATTTTAGGCCAATTTGTTTTCTGCTACATACTTTTGGTAAAACAAAATCGCAATAAGTGGATTTTGATTGGTTTGCACAAAAGTTATTATGTCTACTAACTACGGGAAAGATTTGTCATTTTTATTTTTTTTTGTTTTTTTTTTACTAGTAATGGCGGCGATCTGCGATTTTTAGCGGGACTGTGACATTGCGGCGGACAGATCAGACCCCTAACTGACATTTTTGACACTTTTGGGGGTACCAGTGACATTACTGCAGTAATCAGTGCTATACATATGCACTGTTACTGTAAAAATGACACTGGCAGGGAAGGAGTTAATTTTATTGGAGAGGGAGGGGTTAATGTATGCCTGGTGCTTACTGACGTGTGTGGGGGGAGGTGACTGAGTGACACAGGGACAGATCGCATGTTCAGCTATGCTGAACCCTGCAATCTGTCACTTAGGAGATCCACCCGCTCTGTTTACACAAGCGGGCGGATCTCCAGACTCGATTCCCCGACGATCGGGGAAGAACAGTGGTGATCACCGCCTCTCCTCCCCTGGCCCAACTCCCGCTGTGACTGAATACAGCGGGAGCGAGCCTCCGGCAGCGCGCGAGCGCCGCCCACAAGGGGAGGAGTCCAGCGACGTAGGTCTACGTCGCTGGACGGGAACGAGCCACTTTGCCGCAGTAGAGCTCGAGTGAGCTGTCGGCAAGTGGTTAAGGGGGGTAAAACCTTCCGAAGCTGAAGTGTTTGAAGAAAGTTCTTTTCAGGAATTATAAACCTCAAATGTCGCTTTTGTAGCTAAGAAGACCCTCTTGGATTTTTCAGCCTCAGGAATAGTGTTGGGCATACAGGGTTAGTTTCAGTGCTGGCCCGGGATTAGGGCTCTCTTAATGCATGGGCACTGCCCAGGGGCCCCAGGTGCGCAGGGGGCCCTTATGATTTTGCATTACATCATACTTGCCAACTGTCCCAGATTTGCCAGGACAGTCGTGATTTTTACTAAGCTGTCCCAGGCAGCATCCCAGAATCCGGGCTGCAGGGACAGAAGCCGCCTGTCGCTGGGGTAAATCGACATCTTCCCCAAATACTTCCTTTTTTTTCAATAGATTGTAATTTAATATATTACCAAATGTGTTTAAATCTATCAACTATTTATACTTTAATTCTTGAGAGTGGGTACATAAATTGGGGCAGACTGGTAGGGGCCCTCATGCATTACTTTGCCCAGGGGGCCCATGACGCTATTAGGACAACCCTGACTGGGATGACCAGAAGCTCTGAAGGCAAAATAATCGACTCAGAGGAGGGGTGTGAAATGTATGACCAGCGGGAGCCGGATCCTGTGACTCCGATCTCAGCTCTTCTACAATGAAGGCATCAGAAAACCTCCCTGGTTGGGCCCCTTTTCACCCTTGGGCCCCTTCTCACCCTTGGGCCCCTTCCCACCCTTGGGCCCCTTCTCACCCTTGGGCCTCTTTTCACCCTTGAGCCCCTTTTAACCCCTGGGCCCCTTTTCACCCTTGGGCCCCTTTTCACCCTTGGGCCCCTTTTCACCCTTGAGCCCCTTTTCATCCTTGAGCCTCTTTTCACCCGTGGGACCCTTTTCCCCCTTGGGCCCCTTCTCACTCTTGGGCCCCCTTCTCACCCTTGGGCCCCTTTTCACCCTTGTGCCCCCTTCTCACCCTTGGGCCAATTTTCACCCTTGGGCCCCCTTCTCACTCTTGGGCCCATTTTCACCCTTGGGGGCCCTTTTCACCCTTGAGCCCCTTTTCACCCTTAAGCCCCTTTTGCCCCTTGGGCCCCTTTTCAGCCTTGGGTCCCTTTTCCACATTGAGCCCCTTTTCCTCCTTGGGCCCCTTTTCTTCCTTGGGCTCATTTTCCTCCTTGGGCTCCTTTTCCCCCTTGGGTCCCTTTTATAAACCTTGGGTCTCTTTTCACCCTTGGGCCCCTTTTACCCTTGGGCCCCTTTTCCCCCTTGGACCCCTTTTCACCCTTGGGCCTCTTTTCCCCCTTGGGCCCCATTTCACCCTTGGGCCTCTTTTCCCCCTCTGGCCCCTTTTCCCCCTTGGGCCCCTTTTCCTCCTTTGGGCTCCTTTTCCCCCTTGGGCCTCTTTTCACCCTTGGGCCTTCTTCTCTCCCTTGGGCCCCTTTTCACCCTTGAGCCCCTCTTCACCCTTGGGCCTCTTTTCACTCTTGGCCCCCTTTTCACCCTTGGGCCCCTTTTCACCCTTAGGCCCCTTTCCCCCCTTGGACCCCATAGCTGCAGTGTGGGCTGCTATGTCTACAGTTACGCCACCGGATAGCAGTAATATCCTGACAGAGGGTTTAAACCCTTCCCCCACCCCATCCAATAGAGGATAACCCTAAATTACAAACTTTATACTGGATACATCAGGAGCCACATTGTATAGTTTACAAATATTTGTGGACTGAAAAAAATCTCACGTTAGGGTCCCCTTCAGAGTCCCCCCCCTTACATTAGGGTCCCAATCAGAGTCCCCTCACACATCAGAATCACAATCAGAGTCCTCCCTTGCATCAGTGTCCCCATCAGAATCTCCCCTTATATGAGGGTCCCCATTAGAGTTCCCCCTTTCATTAGGGTCCCCATCAGACTCCCTCCTTACCTCAGGGTTCCAATTAGAGTCCCCTTTACAGCAGGATCATCATCAGAGTCCCCCCTTACATCAGAGTCCCTATCAGAGTTCCCTCCTTACATCAGAGTCACAATCAGAGCCCCCGTTACTTCAGTGTCCGCTTTAGAGTCTCAGGGTCCCTATCAGAGTCCTCCCTTACATCAAAGGCACAGTCTGAGTCCCCTCTTACATCAGTGTCCCCATCAGAGTCCCCTCATACATCAGAGGCACAGACTGGGTCCCCATTAGAGTTCAACCTTTCCTTAGGATCACTACTAGACTCCCTCCTTACATCGGGTTTCCCATCAGAGTCTCCCTTACAGCAGGGTCCCTATCACAAATCCTTGATACATCAGTGTCCCCTTCACAGTCTGACCTTATATCAGGGTCCCATTAGAGTCCCCTTATAAATCAGAGTCACAGTCAGAGTCCCCCTTACATCAGTGTCCCCATCAGAATCTCCCCTTACATCAGGGTCCCCATTAGAGTTCCCCCTTTCATTACGGTCCCCATCAGACTCCCTCCTTATATCAGGGTTCTGATTAGAGTCCCCTTTACAGCAGGATCATCATCAGAGTCCCCCCTTACATCAGGGTCCCTATCAGAGTCCCCCCCTTACATCACAGTCACAATCAGAGCCCCCCTTACTTCAGTGTCCGCTTTAGAGTCTCCCCTTAGATCAGGGTCCCTATCAGAGTCCTCCCTTACATCAAAAGCACAGTCTGAGTCCCCTCTTACATCAGTGTCCCCATTAGAGTCCACTCATATATCAGAGGCACAGACTGGGTCCCCATTAGGGTTCCCCCTTTCCTTAGGATCACTACCAGACTCCCTCCTTACATCGGGGTTCCTATCAGAGTCTCCCTTACAGAAGGTTCCTCATCAGAGTCCCCCCTAACATCAGGGTCCCTATCACAGTTCCTTGATACATCAGTGTACCCTTCAGAGTCTCTCCTTATATCAGGGTCCCGTTAGAGTCCCCTTATTCATCAGAGTCACAGTCAGAGCCCCCCTTACATCAGTGTCCCCATCAGAGTGTCCCCTTACATCAGGGTCCCTTCAAACATCAGAAGCACAGTCTGAGTCCCCCCTTACTTCAGGGTCCCCATTAGAGTTCCCCCTTCCCTTAGGGACCCAACCAGACTCCCCCCTTACATCGGGGATTCCATGAGAGTACTTCTTACAGCAGGTTCTCTATTACAGTTCCTTGATACATCAGTGTCCCCTTCAGAGTCTCCCCTTATATCATGGTCCCTATCAGAGTCCCCTCAAACATCAGAAGCACAGTCTAATTCCCCCCTTCCATAAGGGTCCCCATTAGAGTTCCCCCTTTCCTTAGGGTCCCCACCAGACTCCCTCCTTACATTGGGGGCTTCCATAAGACTCCCTTCTTACATCAGGGTTTCCATCAGAGTCCCCCCTACATCAAGGCCCCTATTACAGTTCCCTGATACATCAGTGTCTCCTTCAGAGTCTCCCCTTACATCAGGGTCCCCATCAGAGTCCCCACTTTCATCAGGGTCCCTATTTGAGTCTCCTCATACATCGGTGTCACAGTCAGAGTCCCCCTTACAGCAGGGTCCCGATCAGAATGTCCCCTTACATCAGGGTCCCTATCAGAGTCTTGTCATACATCATAGGCACAATCATAGTCCTCCCCTTAGATCAGGGTCCCCATCAGAGTATCCCCTTACATCAGGGTTCCTATCAGAGTCCTCTCATACATCAGAGGCACAATCAGAGTCGCTCCTTACATCAGAGTCCCAATCAGAGTCCCCCCTACATCAGGGTCCTTATCAGAGTCCCCCCATACATCAGAATCCCCATCAAAGTGCCCCTTATATCAGAAAGGAAGACCATAGACAGCCTTTGCTGAGCTGAATCCTCAATCATTGCACACTGAGGATACACCACTGACCCAAGCTGGGGGTGGATAAAATCTTGTAGTGGGCCAAATGTGGCCCATGGGCCGTAGTTCGGAGCCCCCCTGGTATATACAATATAAATGAAGTTGTGAGGAATGTTGGACAATCGGGTCTGATTACCTGTATTTGTTTGGGTGGAGCGTCAGTCAGTTTGAAGTTGAAGTTAGTCCCCAGCTTGTGGTTACATTTCCTGATGGCGTTGTCAATAACGACGTCCTCGGAGGCGTCTGTAATCACCGCGGACAACGCCAGGACCAGCGCCGTCTGTATCCAGAGCTCCATTCCTTCTCCCCTTCCAAGGCGATCAGGACGTGCGTTCTCCTGGACTCAGCTCAGCAAAGTGTTGGGGATTACAGCCGGGAGTTCCTATTTACCTTCGCCTTTGATTTACTCTAAAGCCCTAAAACCAAATACGGGAAAGTCAAAGCCAGACAGGCGGCTTAATTCCTCCGATGACAAGGCGTGTGTACCTTGTCATCCCAAAGATGGTTTTCTTACAGGAAAGCTGGATAATGCTACAAAGTCTGCTCACTGCTGAATACATCGCTGAACTTTGCCGTCTTTTACTACAGATTTTCGTGTGCCAGGACAGTGCCATGTCTGCGTCAAGGGTTTACCAATCCTGCCAGTGCAGCCATGTCTGCTTCAAGGGTTTACCAATCCTACCAGGACAGCCATGTCTGCTTCAAGGGTTTACCAACCCTGCCAGTGCAGCCATGTCTGCTTCAAGGGTTTACCAACCCTGCCAGTGCAGCCATGTCTGCTTCAAGGGTTTACCAACCCTGCCAGTGCAGCCATGTCTGCTTCAAGGGTTTACCAACCCTGCCAGTGCAGCCATGTCTGCTTCAAGGGTTTACCAATCCTACCAGGACAGCCATGTCTGCTTCAAGGGTTTACCAACCCTGCCAGTGCAGCCATGTCTGCGTCAAGGGTTTACCAATCCTGCCAGTGCAGCCATGTCTGCTTCAAGGGTTTACCAATCCCGCCAGGACAGCCATGTCTGCTTCAAGGGTTTACCAATCCTGCCAGTGCAGCCATGTCTGCTTCAAGGGTTTACCAATCCCGCCAGGACAGCCATGTCTGTTTCAAGGGTTTACCAAACCTGGCAGGACAGCAAAGTCTGCTTCAAGGGTTTACTAAACCTGCCAGGATAGCCATATCTTCTTGAAGAATTTACCAATCCTGCCAGGAAAGCCATGTCTGCTTCAAGGGTTTACCAATCCTGCCAGGGCAGCCATGTCTTCTTCAAGGGTTTACCAATTCTGCCAGGACAGCCATGTCTGCTTCAAGGGTTTATCAATCCCACCAGGACAGCCATGTCTGCTTCAAGGATTTACCAATGCTGCCAGGACAATTATGTCTGCTTCAAGGGTTTATCAATCCCACCAGGACAGCCATGTCTGCTTTAAGGATTTACCAACCCTGCCAGGACAGCCATGTCTGCTTTAGGGGTTTACCAACCCTGCCAGGACAGCCATGTCTGCTTCAAGGGTTTACCAATGCTGCCAAGACAGCCATGTCTGCTTGAAGGGTTTACCAACCCTGCCAGGACAGTCATGTCTTCTTGAAGAATTTACCAATCCTGCCAGGGCAGCCATGTCGGCTTCAAGGGTTTACCTACCATGCCAGGGCAGCCACATCTACTTCAAGGGTTTACCAATCCTGCCAGAGCAGCCATGTCTGCTTCAAGGGTTTACCAAATGTGGCAGGACAGCCATGTCTGCTTCAAGGGTTTACCAACCCTGCCAGGACAGTCATGTCTTCTTGAAGAATTTACCAATCCTGCCAGGGCAGCCATGTCGGCTTCAAGGGTTTACCTACCATGCCAGGGCAGCCACGTCTACTTCTAAAGGGGTTAACAATCCTGCCAGAGCAGCCATGTCTGCTTCAAGGGTTTACCAAATGTGGCAGGACAGCCATGTCCACTTCAAGGGTTTGCCAATGCTGCCCGGACAGCCATGTCTGCTTCAAGGGTTTAAGAATCCTGCCAGGACAGCCATGTCTTCTTCAAGGATTTATCAATCCCACCAGGACAGCCATGTCTGCTTCAAGGATTTACCAATGCTGCCAGGACAGCCATGTCTGCTTCAAGGATTTATCAATCCCACCAGGACAGCCATGTCTGCTTCAAGGATTTACCAATGCTTTCAGGACAGCCATGTCTGCTTCAAGGGTTTACCAATTCTGCCAAGACAGCCATGTCTGCTTCAAGGGTTTATCAATCCCACCAGGACAGCCATGTCTGCTTTAGGGGTTTACCAACCCTGCCAGGACAGCCATGTCTGCTTCAAGGGTTTACCAATGCTGCCAAGACAGCCATGTCTGCTTCAAGGGTTTACCAACCCTGCCAGGGCAGCCATGTATGCTTCAAGGGTTTACCAAATGTGGCAGGACAGCCATGTCTGCTTCAAGGGTTTACCAACCCTGCCAGGACAGTCATGTCTTCTTGAAGAATTTACCAATCCTGCCAGGGCAGCCATGTCGGCTTCAGGGGTTTACCTACCCTGCCAGGGCAGCCACGTCTACTTCAAGGGTTTACCAATCCTGCCAGAGCAGCCATGTCTGCTTCAAGGGTTTACCAAATGTGGCAGGACAGCCATGTCCACTTCAAGGGTTTGTCAATGCTGCCAGGACAGCCATGTCTGCTTCTAGGGTTTACCAACCCTGCCAGGACAGTCATGTCTTCTTGAAGAATTTACAAGTTTTCATCAATCCTGTAATGACAGTCATGTCTGCTTCGAGGTTTTACCAATTCTTCCAGGACAGCCATGTCTGCTTCAAGGGTTTACCAACCCTGCCAGGACAGTCATGTCTTCTTGAAGAATTTACCAATCCTGCCAGGGCAGCCATGTCGGCTTCAAAGGTTTGCCAATGCTGCCAGGACAGATATGTCTGCTTCAAGGGTTTACCAATGCTGCCAGGAAAGCCATGTCTGCTTCAAGGGTTTACAAATCCTGCCAGGGCAGCCATGACTGCTTCAAGGGTTTATCAATCCCACCAGGACAGCCATGTCTGCTTCAAGGGTTTATCAATCCCACCAGGACAGCCATGTCTGCTTCAAGGATTTACCAACCCTGCCAGGACAGCCATTTCTGCTTTAGGGGTTTACCAACCCTGCCAGGACAGCCATGTCTGCTTCAAGGGTTTACCAACCCTGCCAGGGCAGTCAAGTCTGCTTCAAGGGTTTACCAATTCTTCCAGGAAAGCCATGTCTGCTTCAAGGGATTACCAACCCTGCCAGGACAGCCATGTCTTCTTGAAGAATTTACCAGTCCTGCCAGGGCAGCCATGTCTGGTTCAAGGGTTTACCTACCATGCCAGGGCAGCCATGTCTACTTCAAGGGTTTACCAATCCTGCCAGGGCAGCCATGTCTGCTTCAAGGGTTTACCAAATGTGGCAGGACAGCCATGTCCACTTCAAGAGTTTGCCAATGCTGCCAGGACAGCCATGTCTGCTTCAAGGGTTTACCAATCCTGCCAGGACAGACATGTCTGCTTTAAGGGTTTACCAAACCTGGCAGGACAACCATGTCTGCTTCAAGGGTTTAATATACCTTCCAGGACAGACATATCTGCTTCAAGGGTTTATCAATCCCGCCAGGACAGCCATTTCTGCTTTAAGGGTTTACCAAGCCTGCCAGGACAGCCATGTCTGCTTCAAGGGTTTTCCAATCCTGCCAGTACAGCCATGTCTGCTTAAAGGGTTTACAAAACCTGCCAGGACAGCCATGTCTGCTTCAAGGGTTTACCAAACCTGCTAAGACAGCCTTGTCTGTTTCAAGGGTTTACCAAACCTGGCAGGACAGCCATGTCTGCTTTAAGGGTTTACTAAACCTCCCAGGTCAGCCATGTCCACTTCAAGGGTTTACCAATCCTGCCAGGACAGAAATGTCTGCTTCAAGGATTTACCAACCCTGCCAGGACAGCCATGTCTTCTTGAAGAATTTACCTATCCTGCCAGGGCAGCCATGTCTACTTCAAGGGTTTACCAATCCTGCCAGGACAGCCACTTCTGTTTCAAGGGTTTACCAAACCTGGCAGGACAGCCATGTCTGCTTCAAGGGTTTACTAAGCTTGCCAGGACAGCCATGTCTGCTTTAAGGGTTTATCAATCCCACCAGGACAGCAATTTCTGCTTTAAGGGTTTTCCAAACCTGCCAGGACAGCCATGTCCGCTTCAAGGGTTTACCAAATATGCTAGGACAGCCATGTCTGCTTCAAGGGTTCATCAACCCTGCCAGGGCAGCCCTATCTGCTTCAAGGGTTTACAAAACCTGCTAGAACAGCCATGTCTGCTACAAGGGTTTACCAATCCTGTACCGACATCCATGTCTGCTTCATGGGTTCACCAACCAAGCCAGGACAGCCATGTCTGCTTCAAGGGTTTACCTATCCTAACAGGGCATGCTGATGGCTTAGATGTCATTTGTAGAGTATACATTAAGGTGTCCAGTATGTAACAATTGGCAGCGGTGGTGCAGTGTGAGCTCCTTTGGATGGCTGCTATGCTGTCTATCAGGTCTATTGGATATGCAGCCCAATGGCCAACTAAAGGCGAGCACCACAGCGTGCTGATAACACTGCTGATTGTGACTCAGTGGCTTATGGTTGTCAGTCTACAACAGGAAGTGCTGTTACTGGCAGGATCTCCAGGTAAAGGAAATACACAGTGAGCTCTCGCTATGCTTCCCATCACTTCCCCACCTGTGACCACCGATAGAACGAGGAAAAAGATATCTACTGTATCTGTCTGTCTGTCTGTCTGTCTGTCTATATCTATCTGTCTGTCTATCTGTCTATATCTATCTATCTATCTATCTATCTATCTATCTATCTATCTATCTATCTATCTATCTATCTATCTATCTATCTATCTATCTATCTATCTATCTGTCTGTCTGTCTGTCTGTCTGTCTGTCTGTCTGTCTGTCTGTCTGTCTGTCTATCTGTCTATCTGTCTGTCTGTTTGTCTGTATCTGTCTGTCTGTCTGTCTATCTATCTATCTATCTATCCATCTACCATTCTATATTTCCAATAAAGTGCAGTAAAATAAAACCAAGGCTCCAAATCATGCATAGATCATTTATTGAAATTGTTCTTTGTCAGTTATCAGGAGATGATCAGATATCACAGAGAAATGTTCTGATCGAATTCTTGTGTGGACAGATGTATCACCGTAGTGAATTACCTCCCCCCAATTATATAGAACCCAGGTAATTGCTCTTTGTTGCTCTTTGTCAGTCAGGCTCCCCCTTGTGGTTAGGTTGGTGAATGTCAGACGGAGGGCAGTAGGGAGAACACACACCCCAAACAGCTGGGCCTTTCCATGTTGATTTCTTTATTGAACTTTGTAGGGGTCGTTGTTGTCTGTACTCCGTCCATCAATATCGGATTTGGAATCTCAGAATCCCCGACTGAGTTCTGTTTAAGAAGGAAGCAAATAAAAAAAAAAATCATTCATCAAGGATTTGACTTCAGGGCACAATATATCATGTTGGATATTTTCGGGTAAAGGGGAGCTCCAGCAGTCTCTGTATTGAAGTGTAATCTTGGCTATCATGGCTTCATTGAGGTGGGTAATGTAGGCTCAGATCACACAATCTGCAGTGACTGGTGTGGTCCAACCATACCCTCACAACCAGTGCCGGTACAAGATCATCCAGCGCCCAGGGCAAGGATGCCAAACTGCGCCCCCCCTTCCCTTAGGGTTAGGGTTAAGGCGCCCCAACATCCCTGCAATAAACCATGGCGTCCAGGGCAACCTCCCCTCCTGCCCACCCCTTGTCCTGGCCCTGCTCACAACTCCCTGAAGTTTAAGGACCATGGATACTTTTTTACCTTTTATTTGCCCAGTACTGGTAAAAATCACTACATTACTCACCATTGGTTCTGACCACCACAAACCCACTGGATTCAATGACTCCCATTACTGAAAATGCCAGGTTTCTGGCTGTAATCGCATAAAAAAACAGGTCTACTGTGAATAGGGATTGGGTTGGCCCAATTTATTTATTCAATTAAATGCAGTCAGAAGCTGTCTTTTGCTTTTTTTTTTTTGCCTTTTTGATATTTAAAAAAAAAAAATAAAAAAAATATTTTGTGTTTACCCCAAAATCTATACCATACCCTAATGTCCTTATGCTAGAACGTGGTGTGGTATAGATTCTAACCACCTCAAGCCTGGACTGTTTTACCCCCTACCTGCCCAGACCATCTTTCAGTTTTCAGGGATGTCACTGTAATGTTTTGAATGACAATTACTCAGCCATGCAACATTGTACTCAAATGAATTTTATATTATTGTTTTTTTTTTTTTTTTTTTTGAGACAGAGTTTTCTTTTGGTGGTATTTAATCACCACTGGGGTTTTTTTTTTTTTTTGCTGTGTAAAAGAAACAAAAATTTAACAAATACATTTTTTTATTCTTAGTTTCTGGTATAAAACTTTGCAAAAAATAATCTTTCTTCTTAAAATTAGGCCAAAATGTATTTAATTTTTTTATCTTTATTTATTTATTTTATTTTATCTTTATTTCTTACATAAAAATAACCCAAAACAGTGAATTCTATATAGTCTGTGTGAAAGTTCTAGTCTACAAACTATGATATACAGTTATGCCCCGTACACACGTGCAGATTGTCGGCCGAAAAGATTCGGCTGCCGAACGATCGGCCGATTTTCGGCTTGTTAGTATGATGCTTCCCACAGCCGACAGCGCACTTTCGGCCCAACAGAATCTGTCGTGCAAGCATTAAAATTTTTGTTGGCCAACACCAGAACCGCCGATTGTTCGCCAATCAGTACAGAATTCGGCCAACAGACAGCAGATTTGCAAGACTGGGCATGCTCAGAAAAGAAAAAAGACAAGGAAAGTGAACCATCACATGACATCACTTCTGCAGTCGGCTGTTGTTGGCCGACAAAATTTGTGTGCAGTCTTTTGCAGTTTTCAACAGACACGACAGCCCTGGACAAAAGACGGCTGATCGTTCGGCCGACAATCGGTGCGTGTGTACGAGGCATAAGTATTTGAAAACTGATCAATCCTGATGTACTGGAATTTTTTGCGGCCCTAAAATGATGTGCAATTACAAATACCCCCAAATTACCCTTTTTTTGAAAAGTAGACAGTCCAAGGTATTTAGTAAGATGCAATTTTTTTTGAAGTTGTACATTTTTGCCATATTTATTTGCAGAGTTGTATAAAGTCGAAACCCATACTTAAGTAAAAGTACAAGTGCTCGATCAAAAAGTGACTTGAGTAGAAGTGGAAGTGCTCGATCAAATAGTAGAAGTACTAAAGTATTCAACATTTTTTGTACTTAAGGATTGCAAGTAGTTTTTTAAAAAATTTTGCTACTCAAGTACTGAAAGTAAAAGTACAAGTACTGTGTTATGTAGTTATTAAAGAAAGAAGTCAAAAGTTTGAACATCATATTGTTTTTTATTATTTCAAATGCAGCTTTTATTTATACATACAGTAGCATTTATTTTCGTATGCGCTGATAATACACATGTTTTGAGCTTCATGAAACCTGCCATCTACTGTTCTGGCAGGGGTAATTTTTAAAATTGTAACGAGTGTAGCGGGGTTAAACATGCCTAAAGACACTGTTTGATATGTGGGAAGGAACTAGGCTCCCTCTAGTGGTAGCTGCATGGAATTTCCCGGGCTGTGACTTCCTTTTCACAAGATGAAGAAACTACATCTCCCAGGCTGCTTTGCAAGATCCAGGAACTAGGCTCCCTCTAGTGGTAGCTGCATGGAATTTCCCGGGCTGTGACTTCCTTTTCACAAGATGAAGAAACTACATCTCCCAGGTTGCTTTGCAAGATCCAGGGTGCACGGCTGCACCGCACGGCACTATGGGGGAGGTTATTTAAAGGAAGAGAGAAGCGCGCGAAGGGGGGGGGGCCTTTCTGCGCTGGACTCTGAGGAACCAGCGAGCGAGAGTGAAGGACTGACACTGGATATTGGGCCAGAGCCTTTTAGCCTGGAGGGACGACGTGGAACCGTCCCATCTCAAGCACGAGGCACATTCCTGGAGGTCATACTGCTGTTTGCCGAGACCGGAAGTCATCCGCCAGAAGGACCCCGCGCGGCTGGCATATAGCCAAAGGACTGAGACCGCAGTGGAAGCGCGCGAAGGAGAAACTTCTGTTGGTGAGAGGGCACATGCCCAATAACTGACTTTATCTGCTGAAGAGACAGTTTTATCTACAGATAGCGGTAGCGCAGCAGGAGGTGATAAAACCCCGGGGTTTATCACCATACTCTCTCAGGAGACTCATAGACAAACAATAAGGTCTGTAAAGGAGTCGCCAGAGGCTTATCTCTCTCGCAGAAGTTATTGCTCAGTTACGCAGACACCCTGCGGTGACAACTAACAGCTCGTTGTTTTTTCTCTCTTGATCTTTATTCCTAATCTGGATTACAAATGAGCTCTATTCAATAACCTTGCTAGCGAAGATCAACAAGAAAGAAGAGAACTCTGGGGGAGGGACTCAGATAGGCCCACCTACCTGGTACTGTGTCTAGCCTTAATGCAGGAGGAGTGTGGGGGTATTCTTTTACCTTTTTAAAGCTGTTTTAAATAACCTTTTATGGACTTGTATTGTATTGTATTGTATCTCCCCTATTCAATTTGATACATAGTAAACTAAGTTTGGTTAATTACAATCTTGTGCGTTGTTCCATTGTGTCACCCAGAAGGACTACTATTCAAGAAGGTAACAAGGTATTGTTGCATAGTGAAGTATTGTATTCCAACCTGTGTATCTATTTGATAGTCCAGTCCTATTCTGGGTCAGTTGTGCCTGAGGAGGGATCGAGCCAATTTGATTGGGTTGTTAGGCAGGGTGTAGACCCAATAATACAATCAGCAGCTCCTGCGGGGGTGGTGCTACACGTGGGGGCTCGTCCGGGATTTCTACAGTCCTGCAATACAACCCTCTCAGCCATAGAATTCCCTCCCACGCAGAAATGGATCCTGTCGCTGCTGCTGAGTGGTGCAAGGAAGAGAATGTCATAGTGGAAAATGGCCTGGTGGTTGAAATCAAGGGAGAAGCCTGGACTGAAGAAAAGCTCCTCCCTGTTTTGAGGGCACTATCCACAGACAGGAAATTTTGGGTGATTGACATGAAAACTGACACCACTGTCCCACACACGTATGCACTGTGTGAGTGGAGGAAAGGGGTCCCTGATTATTTCAATGGAAACAGTGTAAAAACTATTGACCAAACAGAACTTTTCCTGATACATCCAGGAGTTCCTACTGCGGGTCCCTCATCCACCACCCATGGGGTATCCAGCCAAGAAAAAGGTGTCCAAGAAGGGCATCCTGAGTCATCACCTTTGTCGACTTTTAGCTCAGAACTGTGTGCTGTTCTTGGGGAGATTGTGGCAAAATGTAGCAGGGACTCCTCGAGCTATCTGATGACTGGATATAGGAAGCTCCGGACATTCTCTGGGAAACAGCCTGTGCCTTCAGCAGAAGATGGGTTCGAAGAGTGGCTAGATACCGCCACTCAGGCTTTGGAGGAATGGGAGGTACCAGAACAGCACAAGAAGCAGAGGATCACAGAGAGTTTAAGGGGACCTGCATTAGAGGCTGTACGTAATCTAAAGCTTAGCAAGAAGAACTGCACTGCACAGGATTATTTGGACATTCTGCAAGATGTGTTTGGTCGGACGGAGAACGCGGCTGAACTTCTCTACCAGTTGGACCACTGTTATCAAGAAGAGGGGGAGAAGTTGTCCGAATTCATTAAACGTCTGGATAGGATTATCCACCAGATTCTGTTAAAGAAAGGAATAGACCCCCGGAAAATAGATGAGACTCGTGCACGACAGGTTCTGAAAGGGGCTCAACCTTTAGATCCCATTGCCATACTGTTACGAACTCGTCGAGATGGCGGCATTCTAGAATACCCCGATCTGATTCGAATGGTCAGAGAGGAAGAGGTCATGTTGGACAACAAGAAGAAAAGTCGGCAGTTTGACTCAACTGCCCGGGTTGGAGTGATAAGTGTGGAAGAGGGTGACTCTCAAGTTGAACTCCTAAAGACCCAAGTGTCTCAGTTGATAGAAATGGTGTCCATCCTGACTGGTCAGGTATCCACTCTACCCAAGGGGAGTATATCGGAGAGGCCAGATGAACCTGTTAGTCTCAGCACAGATCCAGAGCCACGGCCTGTAAGATTGTTAACTTGTTTCAACTGCGGGGGAGTTGGGCATGTTAGAAGGGTATGTCCCAGCTCAGGAAATGCTGCCGCGAAACCTCGCGAGCCAGCGGGAAACTTCAGAGGACACCGGTGAAGGAGTCAACCGGGTGTCCGCCAGTCTTAAGGGACTCCAGAAGTGGTGCAGGATCAGGGAAACTGAGTCAGGGGGTCAGACCCAAATATAACACCCCCAGTTCTAGACTCCGGGTTACTGAGGGAAGGAAAGTCAATGCACACCGGATTCGGCGGGGGCCTAGATCAAGGAAGAAAAAGGAGAAGAGGGCCAGGGTACAGAGAACTGAATCAGATAACAAGGCTACATCAAGAGAATTCCCAACTAACTTGGTCGGGCCCTCCCCAGTGGTCTCGGTTCAGGTGGAAGGAATTTACACAAGAGCCCTCCTTGACACAGGGGCCCAGGTGACTCTTTTGTATAGAGACTTCTATGATAAATATCTTACCCATCTACCTTTGCAGAAGTTGGAAGATCTGGAGATATGGGGTATTGGGACCCAAAGTTTTCCCTATGACGGGTATCTGCCAATCAAGTTGACCTTTGATCCATCAGTGGCTGGTGAAGCGGAAACCTTCGACACCTTAGCGGTGGTCTGTCCTCGTCCACCCGGGGCCAACAAAAGCTCTCTCATCGTAGGAACAAACACTGACCTGGTAAGGCGCCTTCTGATACAACTGGTCCAGGGACAAGATGCTCAGGCGCCAAGGATCCATCCCATGCTACGGCAGGCCTACCAACGATTAGTGTTGGAGCAAGAGACCCCCGCAGAAGGAGTTGGACGACTCTGGAAGCTGGATAGAGCAGAAAAGGTCTTACAGCCAGGAGAGGTGGCCTGTTTTAAGGCTTCTGTTAAACTCACATGGCAACAGCCGGGTCCCTTCATTATCTTTGAATCAGGTCAAAAGGAGAGACAGAGAGGGATAGAAGTGATCCCTGAGGTGATCCCTTTGAAGGTGTTACAGGAAAACCGTGGAAGGGTTTTAGTGAGTGTCAGAAACACCTCTATTACACCAGTGAAGGTACCGGCCAGAGTGCTCCTGGGCCAAGTCAACCCGGCTACCCCAGTTGCCCCCATTGATTTCAAAGAAAAGGAACAGGGTGAAGCGGTTATAGAGGAGCTTTGCTCTGGAAACGCTGCCCTCCCGCAGGAATGGGTGAAGAGGGCCAAGGCACAACTTGCTCGATGTAGGGAAATATTCTCTAAGGACGAGTTTGACGTGGGATGTGCCAGGAGCGCCACTCATAAGATCCGCCTGAGTGAGGACAAGCCTTTCAGGGAGAGAGTCCGGCGAGTCCCCTTAGGTGACTTAGAAGATCTACGTCAACAGCTGGCAGAGCTCAAAAAGATCGGGATTATCCGAGAATCCAGGAGTCCGTATGCTTCCCCGATAGTGGTAGTCCGAAAGAAAAATGGATCTTTGAGGCTTTGTATCGACTACCGAACGCTGAACAGAAGAACCATCCCAGACCAGTATACCACTCCTCGAATCGAAGATGCCCTACAGAGTCTGTCAGGGGCGAAGTGGTTCAGTGTGATGGACTTAAAGAGTGGGTATTATCAGATCCCCATGCACCCTGAAGATCGGGAGAAAACAGCCTTCATCACCCCTGTGGGGTTCTTTGAGTTCAATCGCATGCCTCAGGGGTTGTCCGGGGCCCCTGCTACCTTCCAAAGGCTGATGGAGAGGACCGTTGGAGATATGAATTTGATAGAGGTACTGGTATACTTGGATGATGTTATCGTGTTTGGCAGAACTTTAGAAGAACATGAGGAGAGGTTGGAAAAGGTCTTGAAGAGGCTACATGAAGAAGGTCTGAAACTTTCTCCTGAGAAGTGCCAATTCTATCAGTCCTCGGTCCATTACCTGGGCCATATCGTGTCTGAAGAAGGGGTGGCCACTGACCCGGACAAGCTGGATGCTGTTGCTTCCTGGCCGAGACCCACAAATGTGACCGAACTCCGGTCATTTTTGGGCTTTTGCTCCTATTACAGGAGGTTTGTGGAGGGGTTCGCCCAGATTGCCCGACCCCTAAATGAGCTCCTGAAGAATGAAGAAGATGATGTCCCTGAGTTGGTAAAGCCGGCGAAGTCCACCATAGGCCCCCGGAAGGCTAAGGAATCCATCCAGGATCAGTGGACCCCGGAATGCGAAGGGGCCTTTGTCCAGCTGAAGGAAACCCTAACCACTGCCCCTGTGTTGGCCTATGCGGACCCCACAAAACCATATGAACTGCATGTTGATGCCAGCCGAGATGGGCTGGGGGGGGTACTTTATCAGGAGCATGAGGGTCATCTGCGACCTGTTGCCTATGTGAGCAGAAGCCTACTGCCTGCTGAAAGGAATTATCCTACTCACAAACTTGAATTCTTGGCCTTGAAGTGGGCAGTGGTTGACAAATTGAAAGACTACCTGTACGGAGCTGAATTCATTGTCAAGACAGATAATAATCCCCTCACCTATCTGTTGACTACGGCCAAGCTGGATGCAACAGGACATCGATGGTTGGCTGCCCTCTCTAGCTTCAATTTTAGCCTGAAGTATCGGCCAGGAATCGGAAATAGGGATGCAGATGCCCTATCCAGAAGGTTGCATGTTCCACAGGAACCTGCGGAAGAATGGACTCATTTGGCTCCAGAAGGGGTGCGTGCCCTATATCAGGGAACTGAATTTCGATCCCGAGGAGGGTCAAGAGCAGAAGAGATTGGGGTTTCGGCTATCGGAGTACCCAAGTGCTACTGCCAGGTGACCCAAGTTGAAGGGGAGGGTTTGCCCCGGCTGTCCAAAAGGGACTTGCGGAAGGAGCAGTTGGAAGACCCTTTGGGAAAACTTCTCTTGGAAGCCCTGGAGATCCAGAGCCCTGAGTTGCTTCTAACTGACTCCCCTCAGGGGGCCCGTCTGTTGCATAGAGAGTGGACCCGGTTACAGATCAGAGAAGGAGTGGCCTACCGGAGAGGTCCATCTGAAGATCTGGAGGAGAAGTGGCAACTGTTCTTACCAGCTAAATACAGAGAGGGAGTTCTGGCCGCTCTTCATGATAATCATGGCCATCTGGGGCCCGAAAGAACCTTTCAGCTTGTCAGGGACAGGTTCTACTGGCCTTGTATGAGGGCCGAAGTTGAAGGATACTGTCATTCTTGTGTCCGGTGTATACAGAGGAAGACTCTGCCACGTCAAGCAGCCCCAATGGGCCATCTACAAAGTCAGGGACCCATGGAGCTGGTGTGCATTGATTTCCTTTGCTTAGAGCCTGATCTGAGTGGCCAGGGGAATGTCCTTGTGGTAACAGACCATTTTACCAGATATGCTCAAGCATTCCCAACAAGGGATCAGAAGGCCTCAACGGTAGCCAAAGTTCTTGTAGAGAAGTTCTTTGTACATTATGGGTTACCACAACGCCTCCATTCTGATCAGGGAAGGGACTTTGAAAGCAGACTGATCAAGAGACTGTTAGATATGTTAGGCATTCAAAAGACTAGAACCACTCCCTACCATCCACAGGGGGATGCCCAGCCTGAACGATTTAACAGGACTCTTTTGGATATGTTGGGGACTTTGAGCTCAGAGAAGAAACAGCATTGGGGCAAGCACGTAGCTGCCATTGTGCATGCCTACAACAGCACTGTCAGTGATGCTACTGGATATTCCCCTTATCGGCTGATGTTTGGAAGGGAGGCTCGGTTGCCAGTGGATTTGGCCTTTGGCATTTCGCCTGATCATACCTCTTCAGCATCGCATAGAGGATATGTGGACCGACTGCGGAAGAGTCTGAAAGCGGCCTATGACAAGGCTCAGGCCACATCTGATCAACGTGGACTGCGGAATAAAAAAAATTTCGACCTAAAAGTTCGGATCCATGACCTGCAACCAGGGGACAGGGTTTTGTTGAGAAACTTGGGTGTCCCGGGAAAACACAAGTTGGCAGACCGCTGGAAGTCCCAACCTTATGTTATCTGCAAGCAACTGCCAAACCTTCCTGTGTACCAAATTCGGCCTGAAGGAAGTGTGGGTCCATTGAAGGCTTGGCATCGGAACCATTTGCTGCCTCTCTCTGAAGCGGTTCGTATGCCCCCTGTGGAAGACTTGTCAGAGGCCCCTTCGACTTCTCGCCGGTCCAGACCAGTTACCAGATCTCAGACGACGCTCCCAGATGAGGGAGAGGGAAGTTCTCCATCTGAAGATTTGGAAGATGAAGAGGAGGTACCCGACTGGTTGTGGTCATCTCAGTTGCCAGAACCCACACCTGCCTCCCTGTCTTCATCTGACTTGGCTGATAGAGGAACCCTTCGGGCAGAAGCCCCTGAATTCATACCCTTTCATATGCTTCCAGAAGAAGCAGCTGAGGATGAAGATTCTGAGGAGGAGGTTGCACCCTTCTCTGAAGAAGAACTGACCTCTCTTGAACCATCAGGTTCCTCTGTGTTGGAACATGAGGAGGGGGACATTGAAGAATCCTCAGAAGTGCCTGATCCTAGCACCTCTGAGAGCATGCCTCCACGGGAACAGAGGGAAAGGAGAGTCATTCACCCACCTAAGAGACTGACCTATGATCAATTGGGTGAATGTTCGGAAGAAGCTGTTTTTACCTCCAAAAGATCTCCTGACCAGCCTAGTTCCTCCACTGTAGATTTGGTGGGGGACAACCCTAGCTCACCCCCAGGCACAACTGTACAAGCCACCCAAGTTTTGGGGGGTCTGTGAGAGATCATGAGAACAAAGTATTGAAGTAGAAAACGTTTGCATTTAAGTTTGTACATAAGGATATTGGGTTTGGCCATTATAATAAGCACAGTTTTTGATGTTCACAATTTGGTTTACTTTGTGAGTTAATGTTTGCGCACATTTTGTTGCTCTGACCTCACTATATGTTTTTTTCTCTTTCTCACCTTTTGATGTTTTTTTTTCAACACAAACTTTAAGATGTAAGTGTTTAAGAAATTGCAAAGGCACATGTGCTTTTTAAAGGAGCACTATATAAAAGCACTAGAAATCAGCACTATATTAACACTGTAGAAATCACTTATTTGTTTATTAATTGCACTTTATCGTTTTACTGTTGCACTGCTATTAGAATACAAAATTGGATGTATTCAGATTGACTTATTTCAGCAAAATGTTAATGTTTTTGTTGTATAATGCCAACCTATGCACTAGGGTACATACTGTTGACCTCTTTGGGGACCAAAGTTTCTCAAGTGGGGGGAGTGTGTAGCGGGGTTAAACATGCCTAAAGACACTGTTTGATATGTGGGAAGGAACTAGGCTCCCTCTAGTGGTAGCTGCATGGAATTTCCCGGGCTGTGACTTCCTTTTCACAAGATGAAGAAACTACATCTCCCAGGCTGCTTTGCAAGATCCAGGAACTAGGCTCCCTCTAGTGGTAGCTGCATGGAATTTCCCGGGCTGTGACTTCCTTTTCACAAGATGAAGAAACTACATCTCCCAGGTTGCTTTGCAAGATCCAGGGTGCACGGCTGCACCGCACGGCACTATGGGGGAGGTTATTTAAAGGAAGAGAGAAGCGCGCGAAGGGGGGGGGGCCTTTCTGCGCTGGACTCTGAGGAACCAGCGAGCGAGAGTGAAGGACTGACACTGGATATTGGGCCAGAGCCTTTTAGCCTGGAGGGACGACGTGGAACCGTCCCATCTCAAGCACGAGGCACATTCCTGGAGGTCATACTGCTGTTTGCCGAGACCGGAAGTCATCCGCCAGAAGGACCCCGCGCGGCTGGCATATAGCCAAAGGACTGAGACCGCAGTGGAAGCGCGCGAAGGAGAAACTTCTGTTGGTGAGAGGGCACATGCCCAATAACTGACTTTATCTGCTGAAGAGACAGTTTTATCTACAGATAGCGGTAGCGCAGCAGGAGGTGATAAAACCCCGGGGTTTATCACCATACTCTCTCAGGAGACTCATAGACAAACAATAAGGTCTGTAAAGGAGTCGCCAGAGGCTTATCTCTCTCGCAGAAGTTATTGCTCAGTTACGCAGACACCCTGCGGTGACAACTAACAGCTCGTTGTTTTTTCTCTCTTGATCTTTATTCCTAATCTGGATTACAAATGAGCTCTATTCAATAACCTTGCTAGCGAAGATCAACAAGAAAGAAGAGAACTCTGGGGGAGGGACTCAGATAGGCCCACCTACCTGGTACTGTGTCTAGCCTTAATGCAGGAGGAGTGTGGGGGTATTCTTTTACCTTTTTAAAGCTGTTTTAAATAACCTTTTATGGACTTGTATTGTATTGTATTGTATCTCCCCTATTCAATTTGATACATAGTAAACTAAGTTTGGTTAATTACAATCTTGTGCGTTGTTCCATTGTGTCACCCAGAAGGACTACTATTCAAGAAGGTAACAAGGTATTGTTGCATAGTGAAGTATTGTATTCCAACCTGTGTATCTATTTGATAGTCCAGTCCTATTCTGGGTCAGTTGTGCCTGAGGAGGGATCGAGCCAATTTGATTGGGTTGTTAGGCAGGGTGTAGACCCAATAATACAATCAGCAGCTCCTGCGGGGGTGGTGCTACACGAGTAACTATTCAGCACAAAAAAAAAAAAAATATCGGAGTAGAAGTATTGAAATCATCGAAAAAATGTAGTGAAGTAAAAGTGGAAGTAGGAGAAAAAAATTATACTCTAGGAAAGTACAGATACCGCCTTTATGTACTTAAGTACAGTAGTGAAGTAGTTCTACTTAGTTACTATACATCTCTGTTTATTTGTAATATGATGAAAGTAAATTATTATTATTATTATTTTTTTTTTTACAAAATTGTCATTTTAACAACTTATTACTCACACACATCATAGGCATACTTACAATTACACCCCAAACCACATGTGTGAGACTCTTTAACAGCCCAACCACATAGAGGGACCCAAAATTCAAGGAGCACCTTCAGGCTTCCTGAGGGCATAATTTACGCATCTTATTTCCTGACTACCTATCACATTTTTGGAGGACCTGGAGCACCAGACAGTGGAAACTTCAACAGAATGATCACATTTTTAAGAGCAAACACTCCAAAGTATTTTCTAAGTGGAATGGTGAGTCTTTTGAAGACTTAATTTTTTTAATGAAATGAAAATGTAATTCTTTTGCCACAAGTTTTTGGAAAATGTTGCCACATGTTTTTGGAAAATGCAAAAAGTAAAAGCTGTCAATTTATAAGATATTTCTAACACATATCTTAGGCATACTAACAATTACACCCCAAAAACTTAATCTACTACTCCTCCCATGTGTGAGACTAACCACATAGAAAGACCCAAACTCCAAGGAACACCTTCAAGTTTTCTAGGGATATACTATCATATATGCATCTACAGTAATTTCCTGACTACCTATCACATTTTTGGAGGCCCTGGAGCACCTGGACAGTGGAAACACTCACAAAATTACCACCTTTTGGAGAGTAAATACCGCAAGGTATTTTTAAGAGGCATAGTAAGTCTTTTGAAGACCTCATTTTTTTTGCCACAAGTTTTGGAAAATGCAAAAAATAATATTAAAATTAATTTATTTCACACAATGTTGTCAGTTTTATATTTTTCACACACACAACGTGGACATTCTTGGAATTACACCACAAAACATATTCTGATACTCTTCTGGAGTATGGGGATACCATGAGTGATATTTTTTTTAATGTTTTGGCTGATTATCTACCGGACATTGTACCTTGTGTATCACACAAATCAACCAACTTTCTCAAAACCAATGTACTGGAATCATAGCTGTGCGCACAGGGTGTGCCGGGTGTGCGTCGCATATTCCCCTGCTGCCCGGGGGGTAAAGAACAGGAAGCTACTCAGCACAGAGCACTTCCCATTCATTCACTGTCCAGTGCAGCTGAGGCTGCAGAGAATGGGACTAGGAAATCTCTGTCCTCAATCCCTTTCTCTATTTCCAAAATGAGACATCAGAAGTCTATTTAGACCCCTGATATTTCACCAAAGCGCCCCAAAGGGGCTCCTAAAAAATATGTAAAAAAAAAAAGATAAATAATAATACAAACTACTGACATCATCCAATGCTCTACTGACACCATCAATTGCTCTACTGAAACCGTCCACTGCTCTACTGACACCGTCCACTGCTCTACTAACACCATCCACTGCTCTACTGACACCATCCACTGCTCTACTGACACCGTCCACTGCTCTACTAACACCATCCACTGCTCTACTGACACCGTCCACTGCTCTACTGACACCGTTCACTGCTCTACTGACACCGTCCACTGCCCTACTGACACCTTCCTCTTCTCTACTGACACCCTCCACTGCTCTACTGACACCATCCACTGCTCTACTGACACCATCCACTGCCCTACTGACACCATCTACTGCTCTACTGACACCATCCTCTGCTCTACTGACACCATCCGCTGCTCTACTGACACCATCCGCTGCTCTACTGACACCATCCACTGCTCTACTGACACCGTCCTCTGCTCTACTGACACCATCCTCTGCCCTACTGACACCGTCCACTGCCCTACTGACACCATCCACTGCTCTACTGACACCGTCCTCTGCTCTACTGACACAGTCCACTGCTCTACTGACACCATCCACTGCCCTACTGACACCGTCCACTGCCCTACTAACACCATCCTCTGCTCTACTGACACCGTCCTCTGCTCTACTGACACCGTCCTCTGCCCTACTGACACCGTCCACTGCTCTACTGACACCATCCTCTGCTCTACTGACACCATCCTCTGCTCTACTGACACCGTCCCCTGCCCTGCTGACAAAGTCCACTGCTCTACTGACTGACACCCAGTGCTGGGACAAGGTCTTCTAGAGCCCAGGGCGAACATGTCAAACTGCGCTCCCCCAAGGTGCATGAGCACTATGTGTCAGCAAACCCCCCCCCCCCAAAAAAAAACACAATTGAGCACTAATCTGAATGCTTATCCAATAAGCATAAATTCTCCCACCTCCCAGATCAAATCCGCTTCCATTGCTAAAATCCCACCTAGCACAAATGCCCCCCCCCCCCAAAAAAAAATCACCCCTACTAGCACAAATCCTCTACCCTTCACATCCTTCAAGTGTCCTCTCCAAGTACACATCCCCCCCCACGCCAAAGCCCCCCTCCCAGCACAAATCCTCCCTCCATCCCCCTCCTAGCTCAACTCCTCCCCCCAAAAATAATTTCCCCTCCTAGCACAAATCCCCTATTCACCCCTACTAGCACAAATCCCCCTATTCATCCCTACTAGGTCAAATCTTTCCTCTCCGAAAAAAGTCCCCTCCTAGCACAATTCCCCTCCCCCTCTACCATATCAGTGCTTCTAGCTCAACCCCCCCCCCCCCAATTCCCCCTTCCTAGCACAAATTGTTTTGTGCCCATCCCCCCCTCCCAACACAAATCCCCCTAAATCACTACTAACACACACCCTATATTTCCCCTCCTAGAACAATTCTTATCCCCTGCTGCACCTCAAAATCCCCCTCCCAACACATATCCCCCCTCCCATCTCCTCGTGGTGCCCCCCCCCCACTCACATGATACCATAATGCCCAGGGCAGCTTTCCCTTCTGCCCACCCCTTGTCCCGGCCCTGCTGACACCATCCACTGTCCTGACACCAGTCTCTGCCCTACTGACATGCACATACATATACACACACATATGCGTGCTTGAGCTTTGGGGTGCACACCCTGATACAATAAACTGCACACACCTATGACTGCAATGGTCATCACTATATGAGTGATTAGGGAATATAGTTTAGTGTGGCATCACCAATGGCAATCCCTGTTCCTTTAAGCCAAACCAGCCTAACCTACTGGTATGTGGCTGCCCCCAGGAATGCCATATTCACTAACCGAGCAATACAGGAGGCTGAAGAAAGGAAAAACTAAAGAATTCCTGTGGTTCCGGGAGTGTCTGCAGGGGATAGCTGGGAATGGCATTTCTCAGAAATGTAGTCGGTGGGACGTGCAGATGGGTCAACTCAGGCCGCAGGCAGAGACATGATCAATAAACAGGCAAAGGATCAGTCCAGGCAGCAGGCAGAAACATGGTCAATAAACAGGCCAGGGTTAGTACAGGCAGGAGGCAGAGACATGATCAATAAACAGGCCAGGGTTAGTACAGGCAGCAGTCAGAGACATGGTCAATAAACAATCCAGGGTTAGTACAGGCAGCAGGCAGAGATATGGTCAATAAACAGGCAAGGGTTAGTGCAGGAAGCAGGCAGAAACGTGATCAATAAACAAGCCAGGGTTAGTACAGGCAGCAGGCAGAAACTTGGTCAATCAAAAGGCCAGGGTGAGTACAGGCAGCAGGCAGAGACGTGGTCAATAAACATTCCAGGGTTAGTACAGGCAGCAGGCAGAGATATGGTCAATAAACAGGCAAGGGTTAGTGCAGGAAGCAGGCAGAAACGTGATCAATAAACAAGCCAGGGTTAGTGCAGGCAGCAGGCAGAGACATGGTCAATAAACAGACCAGGGTTAGTGCAGGCAGCAGGCAGAGATATGGTCAATAAACAGGCCAGGGTTAGTACAGGCAGCAGGCAGAGATGTGATCAATAAACAGGCCAGGGTTAGTACAGGCAGCAGGCAGAGATGTGGTCAATAAACATTCCAGGGCTAGTACAGGCAGCAGGCAGAGATATGGTCAATAAACAGGCAAGGGTTAGTGCAGGCAGTAGGCAGAAACGTGATCAATAAACAAGCCAAGGTTAGTGCAGGCAGCAGGCAGAGACATGGTCAATAAACAGACCAGGGTTAGTGCAGGCAGCAGGCAGAGATATGGTCAATAAACAGGCAAGGGTTAGTGCAAGCAGCAGGCAGAAACGTGATCAATAAACAAACCAGGGTTAGTGCAGGCAGCAGGCAGAGACATGATCAATAAACAGGCCAGAGTTGGTACAGGCAGCAGCAGGCAGAAACGTGATCAATAAACAGGCCAGGGTTAGAGCAGGCAGAGACATGGTAAAAAAACAGGCCAGGGTTAGTACAGGCAGCAGGCAGAGACGTGGTCAATAGTGATGGACGAACATTGGACGGGGCGGTTCGCGAACGTTAGCCGCAAATTATCTCAAAAGTTTGTGGCGGGCCCCATTGACTTTAATGGGAGGCGAACTTTAAAAACCTTTAGGTCATATTTGCAGACACAAAAGACTTACTAGCTGTGCACAAATAGTCCCAGCACATGGACAATGTCATAACAGAAGTATTGCAATTAGAAGAGTTGCCCTAAACTTTTTTTTTTTTTTTACAGCAAAAAAATGTATTTTTTTTTCCTAAATCAGCCAGAACTGACAGCAGCCGGTAAATACATTGTCTAATACATATAGGGTCCATTCACACATCTGTACAATGGGTCCGCATCCATTCCACAAATTGGCGGAATGTTTACAGACCCATTGATTTTCAATTCCAGTCTGAAAAATTAGGCATTCACAGGATAAAGAAGTAAGTGTTGGCCATTCCAGACCCCAAAAATTAGCCCACATGCGTTTACCTGACAGCTAAGAACGTTGTATTATGTAGCTGAAGGTACATTAGGCATTCACAGGATACAGAAGTATGTGTCGGCCATGAATGGCCCCAAAAATTAGACATTTGATGGACATGAAATGCCTTTTATGCCGCTGTATTTACCGAAGACAAGGACCATGAATTGGTGTGGTTTACATCCTCTCCTCCTAAATCCCATATTCCCTTCCTAGCATAACCCAACCCCCACCTCCCCACCCAGCACAAATCATCCCTCCACCCAAAATCTCCCTCCTAGCACAAATTCTCTCCCCTCCCCAGATCCCCTCTTCCAGCTTAACCCATACCCCCCCAAAAATACCCCCTGCTAGCATAAATATGTCCCCCCCCCCCCAAATCCCAAATTTCCCCTTCCAGCGCAAATTATCCCTCCACCCCAAGTCCCCCTCCTAGCACAAATTGCCACCAGCACAACGTCTCCTCCCCCAAATCCCCCTCCTAGCATGGCCACACTAAATTACCCTTCCTAGCACAAATCAACCCCCCTCCGAAAATAAATGCTCCTGCCAACCCCCCAACTAGTATACTGTACATCCTCTCCTAAATCCCAAATTTCCCCTCCCAGTACAACCCAACCCCCATCTCCACTCCCAGCACAAATCATCCCTCTAACCCAAATCCCCCTCCTAGCACAAATTCTCTCCCCTCCCCAAATAACCTCTCCCAGCATAACCACCCCGCTCCCAGCATAAAATCCTCCCTCCTAGCACAAATCCTGTTCCCCCTCCCCACTCCAAATCCCCCCTCAGAACTGTCAGGAGATTTACCCCTCCAGCATCCACTAAGTACAGAGTCTCCATGGGTCGGCCATGTCGTTTCCCCAGAATCCAGCCTGATAAGTCAAGTAGTTGTAAGAGGAAATGTGAATCTCCTCTCATCGCTCATTCTGCCAACAAGCGTGATCCGCCGTGTACACATCACTACAAAGTCAAATAAACTTTGAGGAAGGTTATATTGGTGGAAGGATGATGGATGGATACAATGTTTATACACGGCTGGAGTCCTGCCCAATCATTGTGAAGTTGGCCAACATCCATCAATGAAACATTGAAGGAAAGAGACATTGTTACCTAAAGACAATATATATATATATATATATATATATATATATATATATATATATATATATATATATATATACATACATATATATATATATATACACACAGTATCTCACAAAAGTGAGTACACCCCTCACATTTCTGTAAATATTTTATTCTATCTTTTCATGTGACAACACTGAAGAAATGACACTTTGCTACAATGTAAAGTAGTGAGTGTACAGCTTGTATAAAAGTTTAAATTTGCTGTCCCCTCAAAATAACTCAACACACAGCCATTAATGTCTAAATCGCTGGCAACAAAAGTGAGTACACCCCTCGTGGCAAAGAACTCTCTGAGGATCTGAAAAAAGAATTGTTGCTCTACATAAAGATGGCCTAGGCTATAAAAAGAGTGCCAAGGCCCTGAAACTGAGCTGCAGCTCGATGGCCAGGACCATACAGCGGTTTAACAGGACAGGTTCCACTCAGAACAGGCCTCACCATGGTCAACCAAGGAAGTTGAGTGCACGTGCTCAGCGTCATAACCAGAGGTTGTCTTTGGGAAATAGAGGTATGAGTGCTGCCAGCATTGCTGCAGATGTTGAAGGGTTAAATAAGCGTATTTTGATTGGTTTTTGCAAAAATTATCGCGTCTACAAACTAGGGGAAAGATTTATGCTGGTTTTATTTATTTACTTATTTTTACTAGTAATGGCGGCGATCTGCGATTTGTAGCGGGACTGTGACATTGCAGCGGGCAGATCGGACCCCTATCTGACATTTTTGACACTTTTGGGGGGACCAGTGATATTACTACAGTAATCAGTGCTAAAAATATGTACTGTTACTGTAATAATGACATTGGCAGGGAAGGGGTTAACCTAGGGGTGATCAAAGGGTTAAGTGTGAGCCTAGGGGAGTGTTTTCTAACTGTATGGGGGAGGGGCTTGTGAAATGATCATAGAGACCTGTGTTCCTATATAGAAGGATCACAGGCACTCTGTGATAATTTCAGAGAGAACAATGGTCAGCTGTGTTTACAACAGCTGACCATTCTTCTCTCTCAGCAGGGAGCGATCGCGGGTACCCAGCGGCAATTGCGGCTGCCAGCCCCGTGCATCGGCATCCACGCTGCCTAGTGGGAGCGGGAGTGTGCCGCCGGCAGTGCGTGCTCGCCCCCCAGCACCACTCGTGCGACCGACGTAGGGCTACGTTGGTTCGCGCAGGAGAGGCAGCCTGCCGCAGTAAATGTGCAGCGGGCGATCTTAATGTGGTCATCTGTCCCGTGGATTGGCATCTCCGCTGCCTAGTGGGGGCAGGAGGGCACCGCTTGCGGCGCGTGCTCGCCCCCCAACACCACTGCCGCAAACCAACGTACCCCTACGTCAATTTGCGCAGCCGAGCCAGCCTGGCAGGTGGTTGGCAAGTGGTTAATGTTGATAAATGTAAAGTTATGCACTTGGGGGGAAGAATATGCATGCATCATACATACTAGGCGGAGTAGAACTGGGGAAATCCATAGCGGAGAAGGATCTGGGGAATCCATAGCGGAGTAGAACTGGGGGAAATCCATAGCGGAGAAGGATCTGGGGGAATCCATAGTGGAGAAGGATCTGGGGGAATCCATAGCGGAGAAGGATCTGGGGGAGTCCATAGCGGAGAAGGATCTGGGGGAGTTCATAGCAGAGAAGGATCTGGGGGAGTCCATAGTGGAGAAGGATCTGGGGGAATCCATAGTGGAGAAGGATCTGGGGGAATCGATAGCGGAGAAGGATCTGGGGGAGTCCATAGTGGAGAAGGATCTGGGGGAGTCCATAGTGGAGCAGGATCTGGGGGAGTCCATAGTGGAGAAGGATCTGGGGGAATCCATAGTGGAGAAGGATCTGGGGGAATCCATAGTGGAGAAGGATCTGGGGGAATCCATAGCGGAGAAGGATCTGGGGGAGTCCATAGTGGAGAAGTATCTGGGGGAGTCCATAGCGGAGAAGGATCTTCTGGGGGAGTCCATAGTGGAGAAGGATCTGGGGGAATCCATAGTGGAGAAGGATCTGGGGGAATCGATAGCGGAGAAGGATCTGGGGGAATCCATAGCGGAGAAGGAACTGGGGAATCCATAGTGGAGAAGGATCTGGGGGAATCCATAGGGGAGAAGGATCTGGGGGAATCCATAGTGGAGAAGGATCTGGGGGAATCCATAGCGGAGAAGGATCTGGGGGAATCCATAGGGGAGAAGCATCTGGGGGAATCCATAGCGGAGAAGGATCTGGGGGAATCCATAGCGGAGAAGGATCTGGGGGAATCCATAGGGGAGAAGGATCTGGGGGAGTCCATAGTGGAGAAGGATCTGGGGGAGTCCATAGGGGAGAAGGATCTGGGGGAGTCCATAGCGGAGAAGGATCTGGGGGAATCGATAGCGGAGAAGGATCTGGAGGAATCCATAGTGGAGAAGGATCTGGGGGAATCCATAGCGGAGAAGGATCTGGGGAGACCATAGTGGAGAAGGATCTGGGGGAGTCCATAGTGGAGAAGGATCTGGGGGAATCCATAGTGGAGAAGGATCTGGGGGAATCCATAGCGGAGAAGGATCTGGGGGAATCCATAGGGGAGAAGCATCTGGGGGAATCCATAGCGGAGAAGGATCTGGGGGAATCCATAGCGGAGAAGGATCTGGGGGAATCCATAGGGGAGAAGGATCTGGGGGAGTCCATAGTGGAGAAGGATCTGGGGGAGTCCATAGGGGAGAAGGATCTGGGGGAGTCCATAGCGGAGAAGGATCTGGGGGAATCGATAGCGGAGAAGGATCTGGAGGAATCCATAGTGGAGAAGGATCTGGGGGAATCCATAGTGGAGAAGGATCTGGGGAGTCCATAGTGGAGAAGGATCTGGGAGAGTCCATAGTGGAGAAGGATCTGGGGGAGTCCATAGCAGAGAAGGATCTGGGGGAGTCCATAGCGGAGAAGGAACTGGGGGAATCCATAGCGGAGAAGGATCTGGGGGAATCCATAGTGGAGAAGGATCTGGGGGAGTCCATAGCGGAGAAGGAACTGGGGGAATCCATAGCGGAGAAGGATCTGGGGGAATCCATAGTGGAGAAGGATCTGGGGGAATCCATAGGGGAGAAGGATCTGGGGGAATCCATAGTGGAGAAGGATCTGGGGGAATCCATAGCGGAGAAGGATCTGGGGGAATCCATAGGGGAGAAGGATCTGGGGGAATCCATAGCGGAGAAGGATCTGGGGGAGTCCATAGTGGAGAAGGATCTGGGGGAATCCATAGCGGAGAAGGAACTGGGGGAATCCATAGTGGAGAAGGATCTGGGGGAATCCATAGCGGAGAAGGATCTAGGGGAATCCATAGCAGAGAAGGATCTGGGGGAATCCATAGCGGAGAAGGATCTGGGGGAATCCATAGTGGAGAAGGATCTGGGGAGTCCATAGTGGAGAAGGATCTGGGAGAGTCCATAGTGGAGAAGGATCTGGGGGAGTCCATAGCAGAGAAGGATCTGGGGGAGTCCATAGCGGAGAAGGAACTGGGGGAATCCATAGCGGAGAAGGATCTGGGGGAATCCATAGTGGAGAAGGATCTGGGGGAGTCCATAGCGGAGAAGGAACTGGGGGAATCCATAGCGGAGAAGGATCTGGGGGAATCCATAGTGGAGAAGGATCTGGGGGAATCCATAGGGGAGAAGGATCTGGGGGAATCCATAGTGGAGAAGGATCTGGGGGAATCCATAGCGGAGAAGGATCTGGGGGAATCCATAGGGGAGAAGGATCTGGGGGAATCCATAGCGGAGAAGGATCTGGGGGAGTCCATAGTGGAGAAGGATCTGGGGGAATCCATAGCGGAGAAGGAACTGGGGGAATCCATAGTGGAGAAGGATCTGGGGGAATCCATAGCGGAGAAGGATCTAGGGGAATCCATAGCAGAGAAGGATCTGGGGGAATCCATAGCGGAGAAGGATCTAGGGGAATCCATAGCAGAGAAGGATCTGGGAGAATCCATAGCGGAGAAGGATCTAGGGGAATCCATAGCAGAGAAGGATCTGGGAGAATCCATAGCGGAGAAGGATCTGGGGGAATCCATAGCGGAGAAGGATCTGGGGGAATCCATAGCGGAGAAGGATCTGGGTGTTCTGGTAGATCATAAGCTTAACAATAGCATGCAATGCCAAGCTGCTGTCTCCAAAGCAAGCAAAGTCCTTTCTTGTATTAGGAGAGGCATGGACTCCAGAGAGAGAGATATCATTTTGCCCCTGTACAGATCATTAGTAAGACCTCATCTGGAATATGCAGTTCAGTTTTGGGCTCCAGTTCTCAAAAAGGATATCGGGGAACTGGAGAAAGTGCAGAGAAGGGCAACCAAACTGATAAGAGGCATGGAGGAGCTCAGCTATGAGGAGAGATTAGAGGAACTGAATTTATTTTCTGTTGAGATGAGGAGATTAAGGGGGATATGATCTCCATGTATAAACACATAAGGGGGGGTATGATCTCCATATATAAATACATAAGGGGGGGGGATATAATCACCATGTATGAATACATAAGGGGGATATGATCTCCATGTATAAATACATAAGGGGGGATATGATCTCCATGTATAAATACATAAGGGGGGGGACATGATCCCCATGTAAATGCATAAGGGGGGGGGGGTATGATATCCATGTATAAATGCATAAGGGGGGGATATGATCACTATGTATAAATGCATAAGGGGGGATAGGATCACCATGTACAAATACATAAGGGGGGATATGGTCACCATGTATAAATACATAAGGGGGGATATGATCTCCATTTATAAATGCATAAGGGGGGATAGGATCACCATGTATAAATACATAAGGGTGGGGGACATGATCCCCATGTATGAAAAAAAAGGGGGGATATGATATCCATGTATAAATAAATAAGGGGGGGATATGATCACCATGTATAAATACATAAGAGGGATATGATCACCATGTATAAATACATAAGGGGGATATGATCTCCATGTATAAATACATAAGGGGGGAATATGATCACCATGTATAAATACATAAGGGGGATATGATCTCCATGTATAAATACATAAGGGGGGATATGATCACCATGTATAAATACATAAGGGGCATATGATCTCCATGTATAAATACATAAGGGGGGATATCATGACCATGTATAAATACATAAGGGGGGATATGATATCCATGTATAAATACATAAGGGGGTATATGATTACCGTGTATAAATACATAAGGGGGGGATATGATCACCATGTATAAATACATAAGGAGGATATTATCTCCATGTATAAATACATAAGGGGGGGGGGGATATGATCATCATGTAAAAATACATAAGGGGAGATATGATCTCCATGTATAAATACATAAGGGGGATATGATCTCCATGTATAAATACATAAGGGGTGGGGATATGATCTCCATGTATAAATACATAAGGGGGGATATGAGCTCCATGTATAAATACATAAGGGGGGATATGATCATCATGTATAAATACATAAGGGGGGATATGATCATCATGTATAAATACATAAGGGGGGATATGATCTCCATGTATAAATACATAAGGAGGACACTGTTTTTCACAGGGACCTCTGCCACTGCTCCACCGCTGTCAGTTTCTCCTGGACCTCCCAGCTCAGTTCCACACTCTGGTCCACTAGGCTGACTGCATGTGACCACTTTCCAACCTGACAGGAGGAGACACAGCCGTCTCCCTCCTCCTGGGACCTGGCTTACCACCCAAAGATGCCCTGTCACATCTGCCCTTGGCTTTTATGGTCAATCCCAGAAAGCACCACTGTTGTGCCCTCCCACTGGGACTGCCACAAAAGCCTGTATGTCACTGGCTGGGTTTCCTCCACTGTCCAACAGGCTCCCCTATTGGATACAGTGGGGACACTCCCTCAGACCAAGTTAATCACACACTGACACATGTAACAGGCATAACTAGAAATCCTGCTCCCTGATAAGCAAAAAAGAAACCCAATACTTTTACCTAGCACGTGACTAGGAGGGTGCTATAAATGCATAAGGGGGGATATGATTATCATATATAAATACATTAGAGGGGATAGATCTCAGTAGATTTCTTAAAAAAAAGGCCTGAATTCTTTACTTGGTATACATAATATAGATGGGTAATCACATTTTTAGGTAAAGGTGATCCAGGGAATATCTGATTGCCTCTCGGGGGATCAGGAAGGATTTTTTTCCCCTGCTGGAGTAAATTGGACCATTCTTTGCTGGGGTTTTTTTGCCTTCCTCTGGATCAACAGCGGGTATAGGATTGTGTATATGGGATTGTATGATTATTTTCTCTTTTATTGGTTAACCTAAGTGGACTTGTGTCTTTTTTCAACCAGACTAACTATGTAACTATGTAGATGTGTGGGGCGTCATTACAAATTAGCACAAACCCTCCTAGCACAAACCACCTCAGATCCCTCCTCCTAGAACAAAGCCCCCTAAATCCCCCCCTCCTAGCACACCCCCCTCATATCCCCCTCCTAGCACAACCGCCCCCCCCCCCCAGAAAAAACCTCCCCAAATCCAGCCTCCTAGCACACACCCCCTTCCCACATTTCCCCTCCTAGCACAAATTCTGTCTATCTCATCACCACAGGAGTAGTGACAGCAACAGACAGCAGAAGAGAGGCGGGAGGAGGTGTGGGCTGTGCTCTCTCCCCGCTCCCTCCATTCCCCTTCCCCAGCTCCTCTCCCCCCTGAAGTTGACATGGGTTGCTCCCAGATCCATTACCTGCCCCCGCCCACATATTTTGCAGCCTGTACAGGAGCAGAGTGAGGAGGAGAGAGGGGCATTTATTAAATCCTGCACATTACAATGTGGGCACGACCCTGTGTTAACTCCCATGCACAGAGAGAGAGAGCGCACTTCCTGCATGGCTCTCTCCTCCTCCCTGTGGCTATCTCATCTATTGCCGGCAAAACAGAAAGCTGTGGTGCCACCCGACATGTCCTTAGCAACCGATGACATCATTGGTTGGTTGGAAGTGGGCAGGCCGATGGCCCACACAGCTTTCTGTTTTGCTGGCAATAGTTGAGATAGCTGCAGGGAGGAGGAGAGAGCCGAGAGGAGGTGCGGGCTGTGCTCTCTCTCTCTCCTCTCAATGCACAGGAGTTAACACAGGGTAGTGCTCAGACTGGGCTGTTGCTGCAGCGCCCCTGAAGACTTTTCACAGCACCCTGGTTGAAAAACCCTGAGATAGAGAATGGAAGGGTTTACACTCCAGTACATTTTTTGCTATCTCTTTCTTACTAGAGGGATTTTCCTTGACTTTCTGTACTGGCAGGAACGAGAGCAGGAAATGAGAGGAAATCTCTCAAAAGAAAACAAGGTTCCCATCTAGAACATGTGTCCTAATTGGGGGATGTTCCCTCACTTATTGTTTTGATGACAACTTAAAATTTTTGGATTTCCCCTTTCTTTTTGCCTTGGGGTCAGTGACCACCAGGACAAATCAAGAGAATGATTTTCTCCCATAGGTTCACAGACAGCGATGACCCCTCGCCACCCCATCCAAAACTAAAAAATAAATATGTGGCTGCTGCCCTGCGGTGCTGAACTGGTTGACAACAATATCAGAAAAGGAGGGAGCTGCTGAGCAGGAAGAGTTCAATAGACTCAATGTCAGGCAGCATTGCACTGTGGGAACTGTAGTCCAGAGCAGGGACTTATCTACCGCGAGGCAAACAAGACACTTGCCTTGGGCGGCATTTTTCAAGTGAGCAGGGCCTCCTCCCAGGTTGAAGGGACACTATGAGCAGTGGCATCCCTACGGGAGTGGTGGCTGCAGACTGCACCAGGGACACCAGCCAGAGGGGTGAAAACAGAGGCGGCCGAGAACTGACCGTTCGGTGACAGGGGAGCAAAGCAGAAGCAGGAGGTGGAGATGGCTGCAGCCACTGATCCTGGAAGTAGCCTACTTGGCAGAGCAGGTCGGAGTTCCAGGCTATGATCGCGCCTTGGCAGCCTTGCTACATACAGCTGGTAAAAAGGAACCGGCAGGCTGCAGGAAACTGAAAGTCCGTTGTAGTTTTTTGTCTCTCCCCCCACCTCTGAAGAGGTGGAGGTCTATTGGGAAGAGGCGGAGCCTAAAGAGGAAGTAGTGGATCTTAAACAGGAAGGGGTGGGATTTAGATTTTAGATCGGGGTTGCCCAACTTTAGTTTTGCCTAGGGCAGCACAAAACCAAAATACACCACTGGTCCAGAGGTTAGAGACTCTACTGTAATCAAGAGCTTTTGAACTGCATTTCCCAGAGGGGATATTGCCAGAAGGAGTGGAAGGAGCTGCATTTTCTCAGGCTGGACAGGACACACCTTCCTCTTGCAGTGAGGGAGATCAGAGAGAGCACATCACTGTCCAGTCTCTTCCACCACTGCTGCATATTTGCAGCCTAAGTGGGATTCAGAGTGCCGAGTTTGGGGGGGTGCCAACAGTCAGAGTCACCTGGGTGCAGAGCAGAGAGTGGACTAATTGCTTTGTGTAATTGGATGGCGAGCTGTAATATCACTGGGGCTGGCGAGCTGCTGCTGTGAAGATTTACTATCTGCTGCTAGAGAGACTGAGCCTTTTAGGAACTGACCATTCAGCAATTTATTAGCTTTTTTGTTGCCTGCAGACTTGACTGGGACTATTCTCCTGTGCACCAACGGTACAACTGAGCCCCAACACTAGCCAGCTGATCAGTTAGGACCAATGACTGTCCCTTTACAGCTGCTACACAGAAACTTTCACCTATTGCTTATGCTAAGAGGTAAGTCTCAGGAAACATTGCACCATATCCCAGCCATTCTCCTAAAGTGCACTCTAGACTAGTTATAGTATTACTTACTGTGTAGTAATGCTTTTATGCTCTGTTTATTGCAGACTTTGCTGATTCATGAGCTAAACCCAGGTGATTCTAATTTAGAATAGAATTCTAAGTTATCTTGGCAAAGTTTACTGGACTGTGACTGAACCTACCTTCTGTGTGCTCATTTATCCTCAAACCACCATTCATTCTAACACGTACCAATACATTAGGGTTGATTTACCAAAACTGGAGGGTGTAAAATCTGGTGCAGCTCTGCACGGAAATCAGCTTCCAGGTTTTATTGTCAAAACTTAATTGAACAAGTTGAAGTTAGAAGCTGATTGGTTACCATGCACAGTTGCACCAGATTCTGAGAGCTCCAGTTTTAGTACATCTCCCCTATTGAGTTAATTTAGTAAAGGAGCTATACTCATGTTTATCCAGTTATGGACCGGAAGGACTTGCCCCCTTAATGACCAGGCCATTTTTTGGCGATGCGGCACTGCGTTACTTTAATGGAAAATTGCGTGGTCATGCAATGCTGTACCAAGTGGCGGCTGGTGCTCCATGGGCTGGGGGGAGGGGCGGATCACACCATACCCCCCCCAGACCACATCAGCTCGCACACCATACCCCCCCATCCCCCCCCCCGTCGCCGGCTCACTTACCCTGGACTGATGTGGAGGACAGGCAGCGGCGGCGCCAATGGTGGTGGCGGTTCCCTGCATCTCCTTCCTCCTCCTTGGCCATTAGCCAAGGAGGAGTCCTCTCCTTTCGGCCAATTGGGAAACGGGTCTCAGGACCCGCTTCCTGATTGGCAAGGAGGAGGATCCGTGTGACAATAGCGAATATTCATTCGCTATTGTCACACAACTGGGTGGGCTCAGGGCGCAGTGCTCTGCACCCCGAGCCCACCCTTTTTTGAAGCCTATTAGAGCCTCTGGCTCTAATCACGTGCTTAAAAAAAAAAAAAAAACATTGGAATCCATGCGTCCGGCGTCTTGCATGCAGATTAGGGGGCCGGACGCATGGATGGGGGAACGGCACCCCTGCGCCCCAATCAATGGGCTGCCACTGGCTGTACCCAAAAAAACATATGTCATTTTTTTTCCCACAAATAGAGCTTTCTTTTGGTGGTATTTGATCACCTCTGCGACTTTTATTTTTTGCGCTATAAACAAAAAAAGAGCGACAATTCTGGAAAAAAAAATATATATATATTTTTCACATTCTGCTATATAACATTCCCCAAAAAAAAAAAATTAAATATCAAAATTTTTCATCATTTCAGGCCAATTGGTATTCTGCTACATATTTTTGGTAAAATAAAAATCCCAATAAGTGTATTTTGATTGGTTTGCGCAAGTTATCGCGTCTACAAACTAGGGGAAAGATTTATGACATTTTTATTTATTTATTTATTTTTACTAGTAATGGCGGCGATCTGCGATTTCTAGCCGGACTGCAACATTGCGACAGATCGGACCCCTAACTGACATTTTTGACACTTTTGGGGGGACCAGTGACATTACTACAGTAATCAGTGCTAAAAATATGCATTGTCACTGTACTAATGATACTGGCAGGGAAGGGGTTAACCTACTTGGTGATCAAGGGGTTAAATGTAAGCCTAGGGGAGTGTTTACTAACTGTGAGGGGAGGGGCTTGTGAAATGACCACAGAGACTTGTGATCCTATATAGAAGGATCACAGGCACTCTGTGATCATTTCACGGTCTGCTGTGTTTACAACAGCTGACCGTTCTTCTCTCTCAGCGGGGAGTGATCGCAGGTGGCCGGCGGCATCCTTGCTGCCTAGTGGGTGGCACGCTCGCCCCCAGGAGCACTCCCGCGAACCGATGTACCCATACGTCAGTTCACTCAGCCGAGCCAGCCTGCCGCAGTATATCTGCAGTAGGCGTTTGGCAAGTGGTTAATCAATACATAATAATAAACACTAATTTTGAAAATGATGAGGCTGCACTGATTGCCACAAAATATACAAGTAGGCACTTTGTACCCACTTTTAATGTACAGAGAGGAAGAGGTGGAGCTTTAGGAGGAAAAGGTGGAGCCTAAAGAGGAAAGGGTGGGGTTTACAGATGACAGGGCGAGTCTGAAACAGGAAGGGGTGTGGCCTTGACAGGAAGGGGTGGTCGAAGTTAAATTAGGGGGTGCACGAGTTTAGTCAGGCCTAGGGCAGCACAAAACAGGGGTTGCCTGCAGCAGTATATATACGGCGGGCGGTCCTTAAGTGGTTATATACAGTATGTGCTTGCATTAACTTTTATTCAATGAGGTTTGTCAGAAGATCTGAGGGCGTTCTTTGAACAGAGAACCCAAATTACCAAGCGGCTCCTGCAGGGGTAGCACTTCAATTACATAGAGGCAGCCATATTTGCTCGATACACACATAGGACTTTCGTTCTGCTTTGCAGTGCTGCACAAGGGTTGTGTCTTAATGATCCTCTTTTGTGAGTGCAACTCTAACAGACAGGGTCTGTCTTGTAGAAAACAATAGACTTGCTCTAGTAAGGCCGGGGTCACTTTATCGCAACATTGTGCATGCAGAGAAACGCGCTGCCATTTAGCAGACGCACAGCGGTGCCATTATTTGCTAATGGCACCCCCACGCATTTAAAAAACGTGCATGTTTCTGCACGCGCCAAAACCAGATGATGCCCCAGCACCGTGCGGTTTAGTGCGAAGCAGAGGCGTAACTAGAACCTTCAAGAAACCATGAAGGGCCCCCCGGACCCCTGGCCAGGGCCCTTCCCTTCAAGCCTGGGGCTCTTCCCACTGATCCCAGGGCCCTTTACTCTCATTGCGGGGCCCTTTATTACGGTCCCGCAGCAGGACCCTTTCACAAGTTCTGCAGTGGGCCCCCTTTCTGCCATCTTGGGATCCTTCCTATGGTGGTGGAATACCAGGGCCTGGTCGCCAGTGTGACCTTTGCGATTCTGGAAGTTCACCCACTGGTGTCAGTAGTTTTTACTTTTTTGGTATTTTTATTGAATTATTTTTATCATTTTATTTTATTTTTTTTTACAATGTGACTGACTATGACTCTGTCCATTCAGAAAAGGAAGGAGCTGGTAAATTACATATTTACCGACCCCTTCCTGGTTCTCTATTGTGACACATCCCTTGCAGCAGCTGGCAGGAGAGGGGAGGGGGCACAGTGGGGGGGGGGGGGCAGCACAGTTCGGGGGACCAGGGGAGAACAGAAGAGGGGAGGGGCAGGGGAGGGGCAGCACAGTGGGGGGGGGGGGGCAGGGGAGCACACAGGGGCCCAGAGACAGCAGAACACAAGTTAACTGGATAGGAGGAGTGGCGGGGGCAGCATACAGAGGAACCAATCTCCTCCATTTTCCTCCTGCAGCTACAGGAGGAAAAAGGAGTACAGTGATTTCTCTACATGCCGCCCCGCCTCCAATCCAGGTGTACAGGGGAGCCGCACAGGCCCTCTAGAGCATGGGGCCCGGTTGCAATTGCAACCCCTGTAGTTACGCCCCTGGTGGGAAGCGTATTCAGTAAAGAGTCAGGGACTTCTTCTCCGTGTTTCTCATGCATAGAGCAGCTCGTTGAAATGAAAAGGCTGCTCTACACGCGACGGGCGGAAACTTGCCTTGCGGTTGGTCGCACCTGTAGATGTGAACCAAGCCTTAGATAATCCATTCTTTATTCTGGGAATAAATAACTCCGGAATGTCCTTACCTGAGTCCCGCTGTTGGTGATATCATCCGGTGACTCCACAACTCCAGCCGTGTCGGGAAGAGGAGCGGAGAGTGTGACGGCCATATGGAGGCACATTAGAGAGGAGACCAGGAGGAAAGACATCTTCACCTGGCTGATATCCGCGTTCGTGTCCCGGCCGCTCAGCTCGGGGTGGCATTAATCCCGTATAGTATTACCTGTACAGAGAACTGCCATTTAGGGATATTGTGTTTGCTTTGTGTATTAGAATAATTACAGCGTGTACCGTGCAGAGAACGCGAGACACTCCCCTGAAGGATCTCTTCCCATCACACTAAAGACCAACTCCACTGTGAATTATTATTATACAGGATTTATACAGCGCCAACAGTTTACACAGCACTTTACAATATAAAGGGAGACGCTACCGTACAGTAAAATACAAGAGGGTTAAGAGGGCCCTGCTCATAGAAGCTTACAATCTAATAGGGTGGGTCAAGTGATACAAATGTTTATAACTGTGGGGGGTGAGCTGATGGGAGTGACTAAAGTTCGGTTAGTTAGAGGTGCGATGGGCTTCCCTGAAGAGATGAGTTTTCAAAGATTGCCTAAAGGTAGGAGATAGCGAGACAAATTGAGGTACTGCCCTCCACACTCCTCTCCTGTACATACTGCCCACTGTTATACCCTCCACACTCCTCTCCTGTATATACCGCCAACTGTCATACACTCCTCTCCTGTACATACTGCCCACTGTCATACCCTCCACACTCCTCTCCTGTACATACCGCCCACTGTCATACCCTCCACACTCCTCTCCTGTACATACTGCCCTCTGTCATACCCTCCACACTCCTCTCCTGTACATACTGCCCACTGTTATACCCTCGCCATGCCTCTCCTGTACATACTGCCCACTGTCATACCCTCCACACTCCTCTCCTGTACATACTGCCCACTGTCATACCCGCCACACTCCTCTCCTGTACATACTGCCCACTGTCATACTCTCCACACTCCTCTACTGTACATACTGCCCACTGTCATACCCTCCACACTCCTCTCCTGTCCATACTGCCCACTGTCATACCCTTCACACTCCTCTCCTGTACATACTGCCCACTGTCATACCTTCCACACTCCTCTCCTGTACATACTGCCCACTGTCATACCCTCCATACTCCTCTCCTGTACATACTGCCCACTGTCATACCCTCCACACTCCTCTCCTGTAGATACTGCCCACTGTCATACCCTCCACACTCCTCTCTTGTACATACTGCCCACTGTCATATCCTCCACACTCCTCTCCTGTATATACCGCCCACTGTCATACCCTCCACACTCCTCTCCTGTACATACTCCCCTCTGTCATACCCTCCACACTCCTCTCCTGTATATACTGCCCACTGTCATACCCTCCACACTCCTCTCCTGTACATACTGCCCACTGTCATACCCTCCACACTCCTCTCCTGTATATACCGCCCACTGTCATACCCTCCACACTCCTCTCCTGTACATACTGCCCTCTGTCATACCCTCCACACTCCTCTCCTGTATATACTGCCCACTGTCATACCCTCCACACTCCTCTCCTGTACATACTGCCCACTGTCATACCCTCCACACTCCTCTCCTGTATATACCGCCCACTGTCATACCCTCCACACATCTCTCCTGTACATACTGCCCACTGTCATACCCTCCACACTCCTCTCCTGTACATACTGCTCACTGTCATACCCTCCACACTCCTCTTCTGTACATACTGCCCACTGTTATACCCTCGTCATGCCTCTCCTGTACATACTACCCACTGTCATACCCGCCACACTCCTCTTCTGTACACACTGCCCACTGTCATACTCGCCAAACTCCTCTCCTGTACATACTGCCCACTGTCATACCCTCCACACTCCTCTCCTGTACATACTGCTCACTGCCATACCCTCCACACTCCTCTCCTGTGCATACTGCCCACTGTCATACCCTCCACACTCCTCTCCTGTACATACTGCCCACTTTCATACCCTCCACACTCCTATCCTGTACATACTGCCCACTGTCATACCCTCCACACTCCTCTCCTGTACATACTGCCCACTGTCATACCCTCCACACTCCTCTCCTGTACATACAGCTCACTGTCATACCCTCCACAATCCTCTCCTGTACATACTGCTCACTGTCATACCCTCCACACTCCTCTCCTGTACATACTGCCCACTGTCATACCCTTCACACTCCTCTCCTGTACATACTGCCCACTGTCATACCTTCCACACTCCTCTCCTGTACATACTGCCCACTGTCATACCTTCCACACTCCTCTCCTGTACATACTGCCCACCGTCATACCCTCCACACTCCTCTCCAGTACATACTGCCCACCGTCATACCGTCTACACTCCTCTCCTGTACATACTGCCCACTGTCATACCCTCCACACTCCTCTCCTGTACATACTGCCCACTGTCATACCCTCCACACTCCTCTCCTGTACATACTGCCCACTGTCATACCCTCCACACTCCTCTCCTGTACATACTTCCCACTGTCATACCCGCCACACTCCTCTCCTGTACATACTGCCCACTGTCATACTCTCCACACTCCTCTCCTGTACATACTGCCCACTGTCATACCCTCCACACTCCTCTCCTGTACATACTGCTCACTGCCATACCCTCCACACTCCTCTCCTGTGCATACTGCCCACTGTCATACCCTCCACACTCCTCTCCTGTACATACTGCCCACTGTCATACCCTCCACACTCCTCTCCTGTACATACTGCCCACTGTTATACCCTCCACACTCCTCTCCTGTACATACTGCCCACTGTCATACCGTCCACACTCCTCTCCTGTACATACTGCTCACTGTCATACCCTCCACAATCCTCTCCTGTACATACTGCCCACTGTCATACCCTTCACACTCCTCTCCTGTACATACTGCCCACTGTCATACCTTCCACACTCCTCTCCTGTACATACTGCCCACTGTCATACCCTCCATACTCCTCTCCTGTACATACCGCCCACTGTCATACCCTCCACACTCCTCTCCTGTACATACTGCCCACAGTCATACCCTCCACACTCCTCTCCTGTACATACCGCTCACTGTCATACCCTCCACACTCCTCTCCTGTACATACTGCCCACTGTCATACCCTCCACACTCCTCTCTTGTACATACTGCCCTCTATCATACCCTCCACACTCCTCTCCTGTACATACTGCCCACCGTCATACCCTCCACACTCCTCTCCTGTACATACTGCCCACTGTCATACCTCTACACTCCTCTCCTGTACATACCGCCCACTGTCATACCCTCCACACTCCTCTCCTGTACATACCGCCCACTGTCATACCCTCCACACTCCTCTCCTGTACATACCGCCCACTGTCATACCCTCCACACTCCTCTCCTGTACATACTGCTAGGACCCTTCCATTAATTTTCTGTATTATCCCTGATCTCTCCTATTCTGGGAAAATGTTATGAATAAACTTTAATCAGACACTTTCTCCCTGTAAATCACTTGGAGATGTTATTGGGTCATCCCGGCTCTCGTCGCTCTCATTTCCCGGAATATTAGAAAGCAGAGAGAACATGTGACGCTCAGAGACACAGAGAGTGAAATGTGCCAAGTCCAATCCCCGGCCTCCATGTCATCCTGGATCTCATCCGAGGGATTAATCTCATAATTGGACAGCGCAATCCTTACTTCATCATTACCATGTTTACATTTGGTATCAAGAAATCACGCGGCGTATCCGGAATGTAAATCCAAGATTTTTACTATTAAAGGATTAGTTCTGTGTTGGTTACCAGTGCTACCCTGGGGGTATTTGAGAAAGGGGTGGGAGGGGGGAGGGGCTTATGGTAGAGTGGACAGCTGCTCATAGGCCAATAAAATCTAGGATATATTCTGTAAAAAAGAAAGAAACCTATATACCATATTCATTTTAACCTTCTCTTTAATGTTTAGGTCAGGTAGAGTTTTACATTAAATTTTATGAAAAATAATTTATACTAATTTTTATATATGTTCACTGAGTTCAAATTTTGTCTTATTTTTGTAGTGTTTACCCTTTTTTTTTTTAAATGTATTCTTCCATATTTGTTTTGCTGCATGAAATAGAGAGATATGTAAACCAGCCACTAGGAGGAGCTTTTAGATCTTGTGGGAAATCTTTAAGTAAGAAATAGGGGTGCACCAATACTGATACCGGTATCGGTGCTGATACTAAGCATTTGCATGAGTATCGGTACTCGTGCGAATGCTCCGATACCTCCAACCAATACTTTCAGGCTCGGTTCTTTCAGCTGTTCATGAGATTTCTCCACTGACAGCTGAAATGTAAAAAAAAAAAAGAAAGCCTGCAGTTATCGGTTGTTAAGGGTCCGCTGTGTCCTTAGCAACCAATGACTCATTTAGCTGTCAGTGGAGTTCCCCTGTTGACAGCTGAAGTGTAAACTGAAGTCCTGGCAATTGGAGCAATCAAAAACAAAGCAGCCAGCAATGTTTATCAACAACATTGCTCAACCACACTGCAGAAAGATAAAAAAGTAACATTGTTCCTTTTTGTATCTTACTGTTTTTCTTCATCTACAGATCAAAGGAATGAATTTTCGATCTGCAGATGAAGTCAGTTTAACCACATCCTGCCTTGCCTAGAGCAAAATTATGGCTCTCCCGTTCTGACTGGACGTCATATGATGTCCTTCAGAACAAGCTGCTCCTGCACGTCCCCGGGAGTGTGCAGCATGGCGAGCGGTAGTGCGGTGTGTCGCTCCGACACGCTGCATCTCTGATCATGGTAAATAGCCTATGACGTAGGCTCCTTACCTCTTTGCCCAACTGAAAATTGGCCTGGGCAGGAAGGGGGTGAAAGTGCCCGGTAGGCAAGTGGTTAATATAGAACAGTGTATCAGAAAGTGTATCACCAGCAGTTCTCACACCACCTGATAGGGAGGGATATGGAGGGACTGCTGGGATCGCTGGGACTGCTGGGAAGGCAGGAACTGCTGGGACTGCTGGGCCTGCTGGGAATGATGGGGACCGCTGGGACTGCTGGTGATACACTTTGTGTTTTTACATCTCAGGCAATCCATGAAGAACTCTAAGTGAATTTATTGAATCTACTATACTGAGATTAGGTGTGGTTTACCATCACTATGTTCGGATCCTGGAGTGTAAGAACTCATGTGTGCTTTTCTTGCCGTAACTAGAGCATACTTTAATCTAAATTGCTTGTACCTTCCCTATTGGCTGGCTTTGGGCTTTCATGCTGTACCCTTCTGGGGTGGGGGTATTTTTGCCCTGCTTTGCTGTGTTGTCTGTCCATGCCCCAACCCTTCCTGCTCCCTGCGGGTCTTTACTTACATTGAAAGGATCATTATACCGTAGATGCATAGTTGTGTTCTGTATCCCTTGAACTCCTGAAGAAGCTTAGCCAGTGAAACGCGTTGGGACATTACACCTTCCGTTGTCACCCGTATTACCTTTTATATATATATTATTGTGATGGAATCTAACTAGGAAGATATATGGGGTAGATGTCGCTATGTATACTTCTATATTATATGCATCTAATGTTTTATGAGGACTTACAAGTCAATTTTTTTTAAACATTTTGCTAATTCCCAATAAAGATCTGTTATTATAATATTGGTATATTTGTGACGGAACCGAACCAGACTCCGCTTGTGTGCTTCCGTCAGTATACCGCTTCCTTCAGCCTTGAACATAGATATCAGACATTGTAGCGACCCCGACACAAAACTTAGCTGAGAACTTAGCTTGTATGAGATCTGGAACTCTTTATTGAGCAAACTCACACAGATTATATACCCCACCAGGTCAGGTGAGCCTGATAACATCACATACAGATAAAACTATATACAGCAACATAATTAACCTGATCTAATTAACTAGCCATCTGGACAAAAACAATAGGTGAATGAGAATCCAGACCCAGACAATGTTATAATTAACATGCTAATTAACTCAGCACCTCAACCTGCCTGGATGACCGGACTGCCGGCAACAAGGCTAAAACAAAGTACATTACAGATTATCCTACGTATAAACACAGAACACCTTATTAACCGCTTGCCGATCGCCCGCCGCAGTTTTACTGCGGCAGGCTGGTTCAGCTGCGTGAACCGACGTAGGGGTACATCGGCTCGCGGGAGTGGTCCTGGGGGTTACTGTTTTCTTGTTTTTTATTGGTTGAGCCAGATGGACTTGTGTCTTTTTTCAACCTGACTAACTATGTAACTATAGTGTCTATTAGGGGCACAGGGTGACCAAGAAAATGATGGACAGATACTTAACCACTTAAGGACCGAGCCCATTTCTGACACATTTTGTTCACAAGTTAAAATCAGTATTTTTTGCTAGAAAACTACTTAGAACCCCCAAACATTATATATATATATATATTAGCAAAGATTCTTGAGAATAAAATGGCGGCCATTGCAATATTTTTTTTTTCGCGGTATTTGCGCAGCGGTCTTTCAAAAGCCATTTTTAAGGAAAAATTACATTTCACTGCATTAATAAAAACGAAACAGTAAAGTTAGCCCATTTTGTTTGTATATTGGGAAAGATGATGTCATGCCGAGTAAATAGATATCCAACATGTTATGGTTTAAAATTGTGCACACCCGCGGAATGGCGACAAACTACGCTCAATAAAAATCTCCAAAGGCAATGCTTTAGAAAATTTTAACGGTTACCAGTTTAGAGGTAGAGAGTAGCTCTCGCTCTGGCGATCGCGGCGATACCTCACATGTGTGGTTTGAACAGCGATTTAATTTGCGGGCGGGACTGCCGTATATGTTTTCTTTCGTGCTCACAGCGACGGGGGCGGTTAAAAATGTTTTTTTATTTCCTTTTTATTTTATTTTTTTTATTTTAGCACAGGTTTTTTTTTTTTTTTTAAATCTGATCACTTTTATTGCTGTCACAAGCAATGTAAACATCCCTTGTGACAGCAATATGCAGTGACAGGTACTCTTTATGGAGGGATCGGGGGACTAAAAGACACCAAACTTCTCCACTGCACTTCAATGTATTCAAAATGCGAAAACTGCATTTTTGCATACAGTCACTATTTAAATTTGGCGCCGTTAGCAGCCGAGTAACCCGGACGGGACGTCATGGACGCCGCCTCCGGTTTACGTCAACGGTGGGACGGGAGATCCGTGCAGATCTGCGGAAGGCGGCGGGAGGGGGGGGGGTGTCCCCTCCTGCATGCTGGGGTAACGATCGATTGGCTCCCAGGTCGCATCGGCCGTTATTTCCTGAAAGTCGACCACCAGCTCTAAAAAATGGTACCGGGATGATGCCTCTAGCTGCAGGGATCACCCCGGTACAACCACTTATTGCAGCCGACGTAGAGCTACGGCGATTTGCCGGAAGTGGTTATGGACACTGAGAATATGGTTTGGATTACTTCAAATGGGACAGTAATATTTATCAACAACATCTCTCAAGAAATCTGATACATTAGTTCCACTGTATCAGACTGATGTAACATTGTATGAGCTTTTCCTCATAGACTATCGTAGGTCGGAGCCAGACAGTCTGCTACTGGGGACTCCTGCTATTTTCTGTTTAACCACTTCTGGACCGGAAGGTTTTACCCCCTTAATGACCAGGCCATTTTTTTTGGGATTCGGCACTGCGTTAATTTAACAGACAATTGCGCGGTCGTGCGACGCTGTACCTAAATAAAATCAATGTTCTTTTTTCCCCACAAATAGAGCTTTCTTTTGGTGGTATTTGATCACCTCTGCAATTTTTATTTGCGCTATAAACAAAAAAAGAGCGACAATTCTGAAAAAAAAAAAAAAAAATGATATTTTTCACTTTCTGCTATATAACATCCCCCCCTCCCCCCAAAAAAATTACAAAATCTATTTTTTTCATAATTTTAGGCCAATTTGTATTCTGCTACCTATTATTTTGATTGGTTTGTGCAAAAGTTATTGCGTCTACTTACTAGGGGAAAGATTTATACAATTTTTATTTTATTTTCTATTTTTTTACTAGTAATGGCGGCGATCTGTGATTTTTTAGAGGGACAGCGACATTGCGGCGGACATATTGGACCCCTAGCTGACATTTTTGACAGTTTTGGGGGGGACCAGTGACATTACTACAGTAATCAGTGCTAAAAAATATGCACCTTTACTGTAATAATGACACTGGCAGGGAAGGGGTTAACCTAGTGGGTGATCAAAGGGTTAAGTGTGAGCCTAGGGGGTGTTTCTAACTGGGGGGGCGTGGCTTGTGAAATGATCATAGAGACCTGTGTTTCTATATAGAAGGATCACAGGCGCTCTGTGATCATTCCAGGGAGAACGGTCAGATGTGTTTACAACAGCTGACCGTCCTTCTCTCTCAGTGGGGAGCGATCGCGGTGCCCGGTGACAATCGGTATCCCTGCTGCCTAGTGGAGGCAAACACAGGGTGACTTACACATAAGAGGGGCCTGGGGAGCGGTGAGAGGGATTTCCCAACCTCTCTAAGGTAAGCTGGGTTCCCCACCCCCAACCCAACCAAAGTGACTCTGAGGGTAAAAGGAAGTGCCATAGAACATGTTTTCTGATCTTTACCTTCAGGGATGCGATGGAGAGATTATCAAATACTGTGCAATCTATTCTCATTTACCAATCACTGTCCACCAAAATAACTTCATATATACAGAGCAGAGGGCAGAGCTCCTTCACTGCATCTATCTATCTATCTATCTATCTATCTATCTATCTATCTATCTATCTATCTATCTATCTATCTATCTATCTGTCTGTCTGTCTGTCTGTCTGTCTGTCTGTCTGTCTGTCTGTCTGTCTATCTATCTATCTATCTATCTATCTATCTATCTATCTCGAGTATTATATCTTTCTTTCTTTCTTTCTTTCTTTCTTTCTTTCTTTCTTTCTTTCTTTCTTTCTTTCTTTCTTTCTTTCTTTCTTTCTTTCTTTCTTTCTTTCTTTCTTTCTTTCTTCCTTTCTCTAGTATTGTCTGTCTGTCTGTCTATCTGTCTGTGTGTCTCTCTCTAGCAGTATGCCTATCTACATAGAACACTGAAGACGTATCTTTATACAATGTTTCAGTAAAACATCCTTGCTCCGTGTATTATATTGTATGTAGGAGTCCAAATGAATAAAGGTATAAAAATCTATACATCTCTTTTCTGATTTTAAATTGCTTTAATGTATTTTTATTACAGTAAAACTACTTGTGATTCTGTAAAACTTTATTTGTCCAGATGGGGGCGCCTCTGCGGATGGTTTTTGTATGGATATGGTTCTTGGAGACGTCATCCGGAAGGTAAGATATGGAATATATAATGCAGAGCGCTTCCCATCGCTGCCTCCACACCGACAATTCCTGAATTCTTCCCGTCTTCTTCTTCTTCCATCATCTTCAGAGAGAGCAGAAGAAGGAAAATCAAACCTTTTCTCCAGACACAGAGCCTGATTTCTCCTTACAGCTATCAGTAGTAGTTTATTGGTGTTTTGGTTATTGATTTGTGCGAGTTTACAAACTATTGGGTTCCTATAGATATCTATATTATTTTTGGTCACAATACTTTTGAAAATATAGTGTATCTTTCTTTCTTTCTTTCTTTCTTTCTTTCTATCTATCTATCTATCTATCTATCTATCTATCTATCTATCTATCTATCTATCTATCTATCTATCTATCTATCTATCTATCTATCTATCTTTATATATCTAGTATTATATCTATCTATTTTTAACCGATTGCCAACCGCCCGCCGCAGTTATACTGCGGCAGGCAGCCGCTCCTGCGCAAACCGACGTAGGTATATGTTGGTTGCGCACCTGCAGCTAGTTGGCGAGTGTGCGCCACCAGCGGCGCGCTCCCACCCCGGCTCGTCAGCAGGGACTCCAATGCACGGGGCACGTGGCTCCGATTGTCACCTGACACCTGCGATCGCTCCCCACTGAGAGAGAAGGACGGTCGGAAGTTGTAAACACAGCTGACCGTTCTTCTCTCTGGAATGATCACAGAGCTCCTGTGATCCTTCTATATAGGAACACAGCTCTCTGTGATCATTTCACAAGCCACACCCCCCATAGTTAGAAACACTCCCCTAGGTACACATTTAACCCCTTGATCACACACAGTGTTAACCCCTTCCCTGCCAGTGTCATTATTACAGTGACAGTGCATATTTTTAGCACTGATTACTGTAATAATGTCACTGGTACCTCCAAAAGTGTCAAAAATGTCAGTTTGGGGTCCGATCTGTCCGCCGCAATATTGCAGTCCCGCTAAAAATCGCAGATCGCCACAATTACTAGTAAAAAAAAAAAATGACATAAATCTTTGCCATACTTTGTAGATGCGATAACTTTTGTGCAAACCAATCCAAATACGCTTATTGCGATTTTTTTTTTTTTACCAAAAATATGTAGCAGAAAACAAATTGGCCTAAAATGTTAAAAAATTTAGATTTTTCAATTTTTTTTGGGAATGTTATATAGCAGAAAGTGAAAAATATTGTTTTTTTATTTCAGAATTATCGCTCTTTTTTTGTTTATAGCGCAAAAAATAAAAATTGCACAGGTGATCAAATACCACCAAAAGAAAGCTCTGTTTGTGGGGGAAAAAAAGGATGTAAATTTTATTTGGGTACAGCGTCGCACGACCGCACAATTCTCAGTTAAATTAATGCAGTGCCGAATCGCAAAATATGGCCTGGTCATTAAGGGGGCAAATCCATCCGGTCCAGAAGTGGTTAAATGATAACAATGTATCTGTTTTCAAGTCTTTCTTATTAATCAGGAAAATGTTTATTGATGAATTTTCACATTGCATAAACAAGTAGGACCAAAACTCTTCCCTCCCCCTCCAATACCAAACTCTTCTGCTGACACACACGGGGAATAATGATAAATAAAGTCAGTTACCTGATCACCATCTGGTGTCTCCGGGTCTCCCGGAGAGTCAGAGATCGGAGCGGACAATGTGACGGCCATGTGGACACATAGAGAGAGGACCAGAAAGAGACCCATCTGAGGATATCCTGATATACCTGCACCAGGTACAGCTCCGTCTGCCTGACACTGTTCAATCCCGGACTTTATATTTACTCTTTATATCACCGGGAGGACGGGACATCCACCGCCACTCCTTTTAAAGGAAAATTAATTTCCATCCAAAATTTTAATATTGAATTTTAAATGATAATATAAAAAAAATCTTTTGGAAGAAAATATCCCCCAGAAACACAAAGTAGCTCAAAGGTGGAATATTTACCTAAGATTCATCTCAAAATTACCTCATAGAACCTTCCACAATAATATAGAAAATTATAAAATTATATAAACTCCTCTCCTGTACCTTCTTCCACTGTCATACCCTCCACACTCCTCTCCTGTACATACTGCCCACTGTCATACCCTCCACACCCCTCTCCTGTACATACTACCCACTGTCATACCCTCCACACCCCTCTCCTGTACATACTGCCCACTGTCATATCCTCCACACTCCTCTCCTGTACATACTGCCCACTGTCATACCCTCCACACTCCTCTCCTGTACATACTGCCCACTGTCATATCCTCCACACTCCTCTCCTGTACATACCACTTACTGTCATACCCTCCACACTCCTCTCCTGTACATACTGCCCACTGTCATATCCTCCACACTCCTCTCCTGTACATACTGCTCACTGTCATACCCTCCACACTCCTCTCCTGTACATACTGCTCACTGTCATACCTTCCACACTCCTCTCCTGTACATACTGCTCACTGTCATACCCTCCACACTCCTCTCCTGTACATACTGCCCACTGTCATACCCTCCACACCCCTCTCCTGTACATACCGCCCACTGTCATACCCTCCACACTCCTCTCCTGTACATACTACCCACTGTCATACCCTCCACACCCCTCTCCTGTACATACTGCCCACTGTCATACTCTCCACACTCCTCTCCTGTACATACTGCTCACTGTCATACCCTCCACACTCCTCTCCTGTACATACTGCCCACTGTCATACCCTCCACACTCCTCTCCTGTACATACTGCCCACTGTCATACCTTCCACACTCCTCTCCTGTATATATTGCCCACTGTCATACCCTCCACACTCCTCTCCTGTATATATTGCCCACTGTCATACCCTCCAAACTCCTCTCCTGTACATACCGCCCACTGTCATACCCTCCACACTCCTCTCCTGTACATACTGCCCACTGTCATATCCTCCACACTCCTCCCCTGTACATACCGTCCACTGTCATACCCTCCACACTCCTCTCCTGTACATACCGCCCACTGTCATATCCTCCCCACTCCTCTCCTGTACATACTGCCCACTGTCATACCCTCCGCACTCCTCTCCTGTACATACCGCTCACTGTCATATCCTCCACAGTCCTCTCCTGTATATACCGCTCACTGTCATACCCTCCCCACTCCTCTCCTGTACATACTGCCCACTGTCATACCCTCCACACTCCTCTCCTGTACACACTGCCCACTGTCATACCCTCCACACTCCTCTCCTGTACATACCGCTCACTGTCATATCCTCCACAGTCCTCTCCTGTACATACCGCCCACTGTCATATCCTCCCCACTCCTCTCCTGTACATACTGCCCACTGTCATACCCTCCACACTCCTCTCCTGTACACACTGCCCACTGTCATACCCTCCGCACTCCTCTCCTGTACATACTGCCCACTGTCATACCCTCCACACTCCTCTCCTGTACATACCACCCACTGTTATACCCTCCACACTCCTCTCCTGTACATACTGCCCACTGTCATACCCTCCACACTCCTCTCCTGTACATACTGCCCACTGTCATACCCTCCGCACTCCTCTCCTGTACATACTGCCCACTGTCATACCCTCCACACTCCTCTCCTGTACACACTGCCCACTGTCATACCCTCCGCACTCCTCTCCTGTACATACCGCTCACTGTCATACCCTCCACACTCCTCTCCTATACAAACTGCCCACTGTCATACTCTCCACACTCCTCTCCTGTACATACTGCCCACTGTCATACCCTCCACACTCCTCTCCTGTACATACTGCCCACTGTCATACTCTCCACACTCCTCTCCTGTACATACTGCCCACTGTCATATCCTCCACACTCCTCTCCTGTACATACTGCCCACTGTCATACCCTCCACACTCCTCTCCTGTACATACTGCCCACTGTCATACCCTCCACACTCCTCTCCTGTACATACTGCCCACTGTCATACCCTCCACACATCTCTCCTGTACATACTGCCCACTGTCATACCCTCCACACATCTCTCCTGTACATACTGCCCACTGTCATACCCTCCACACTCTTCTCCTGTACATACTGCCCACTGTCATACCCTCCACACTCCTCTCCTGTACATACTGCCCACTGTCATACCCTCCACACTCCTCACCTGTACATACTGCCCACTGTCATATCCTCCACACTCCTCTCCTGTACATACTGCCCACTGTCATACCCTCCACACCCCTCTCCTGTACATACCACTCACTGTCATACCCTTCACACTCCTCTCCTGTACATACTGCCCACTGTCATACCCTCCACACTCCTCTCCTGTACATACTGCCCACTGTCATACCCTGCACACTCCTCTCCTGTACATACTGCCCACTGTCATATCCTCCACACTCCTCTCCTGTACATACTGCCTTCTATCACAGTGGTGTATTTAGGTTTTGTGCTTCCCTAGGCCTGACTAAACCTGTGCAACCCCCAAATTTAAATATGACCCACCCCTTCCTGTAAAGGCCACACCCCTTCCTGTTTCTGACCAGTTCTGTCATCTGTAAACCACAGACCACAACCAGAGTCTATCAGTGCCCATCAGCGTAGCCTCATCAGTTCCCATAAGTTCAGCCTCATCAGTGCCCATTAGTGCAGTCTTATCAGTGCCGGCTTATAAACTGCCCATCAGTGCAACCTCATCAGTGCAGCATATCAGTGTACCCTCATCAGTGGCCACAAGTGCAGTCTATCAGTGCAGCCTAAGATTTTTGGACTTGTGTTTGCGGCCACTGATTGTAATTATAGGAATATTTCACTTATTTGTATAATAAATAGGAAGTCCTTAGTCATTATACAAATAAGTGAAATAATCAGTGGCAGCAAACACAAGTCCACATATCTTATAAGATAGGAGTAATCTTACTAACCCAGTGACATATTGGGATAGTACATATAAAGGTAAGCAGGTCCAAAATATTATTCCATCATATACAATTAAAAGTCTTAATTCTATATGATGCAATTTAATACGCTCGCTCAAGGACAAGGATGTTTAAAGAAATGAAATTATATTATTGACATGATTTCTGCCATACCTGGGGACGGAGGAGGGTAGGTGGAGCATTAGGCTGCAGTGCCACACTTATTAGCATTGGGGGCTGTCAGGCCAGTTGTATTAAGTGTGGATGGCGGCCTGCGGTCTGTCCGAATGCCCTCACCCACCGGTATTATCATACTGGCAGGTAGCAGTGTGAGTGCTTTATTTATTTATTTTTTTGTGCGGGGTGCAGCTTTTTTGCTGCCCCCCTGCAAAGTGCTGCCCTAGGCCTGGGCCTTGTTGGCCTAGGCCAAGATACAGCACTGTTCTATCATACCCCCCACACTCCTCTCCTGTACATACTGCCCTCTATCATACCCTCCACACTCCTCTCCTGTACATACTGCCCACTGTCATACCCCCACACTCCTCTCCTGTACATACTGCCCACTGTCATACCCCCACACTCCTCTCCTGTACATACCGCCCACTGTCATACCCCCCACACTCCTCTCCTGTACATACTGCCCTCTATCATACCCCCCACACTCCTCTCCTGTACATACTGCCCTCTATCATACCCTCCTCACTCCTCTCCTGTACATACTGCCCACTGTCATACCCTCCACTCTCCTCTCCTGTACATACTGCCCTCTATCATACCTTCCACACTCCTCTCCTGTACATACTGCCCACTGTCATACCTTCCACACTCCTCTCCTGTACATACTACCCACTGTCATATCCTCCACACTCCTCTCCTGTACATACTGCCCACTGTCATACCCTCCACACTCCTCTCCTGTACATACTACCCACTGTCATATCCTCCACACTCCTCTCCTGTACATACCGCCCACTGTAATACCCTCCACACTCCTCTCCTGTACAAACTGCTCACTGTCATACCCTCCACACTCCTCTCCTGTACATACTGCTCACTGTCATACCCTCTACACTCCTCTCCTGTACATACTGCTCACTGTCATACCCTCTACACTCCTCTCCTGTACATACTGCCCATTGTTATACCCTCTACACTCCTCTCCTGTACATACTGCTCACGGTCATACCCTCCACACTCCTCTCCTTTACATACTGCCCACTGTTATACCCCCCACACTCCTCTCCTGTAGATATTGCCCACTGTCATACCCCACACACACTCCTCTCCTGTACATACTGCCCCCTGTCATACCCTCCACACTCCTCTCCTGTACATACCGCTCACTGTCATACCCTCCACACTCCTCTCCTGTACATACCGCCCACTGTCATCCCCTCCACACTCCTCTCCTGTACACACTGCCCACTGTCATACCCTCCACACTCCTCTCCTGTACACACTGCGCACTGTCATACCCTCCACACTCCTCTCCTGTACATACTGCCCACTGTCATACCCTCCACACTCCTCTCCTGTACATACTGCTCACTTTCATACCCTCCACACTCCTCTCCTGTACATACTGCCCACTGTCATACCCTCCACACTCTTCTCCTGTACATACTGCCCACTGTCATACCCTCCACACTCCTCTCCTGTACATACTGCTCACTGTCATACCCTCCACACTCCTCTCCTGTACATACTACCCACTGTCATACCCTCTGCACTCCTCTCCTGTACATACTGCCCACTGTCATACCCTCCACACTCTTCTCCTGTACATACTGCCCACTGTCATACCCTCCACACTCCTCTCCTGTACATACTGCTCACTGTCATACCCTCCACACTCCTCTCCTGTACATACTACCCACTGTCATACCCTCCACACTCTTCTCCTGTACATACTGCTCACTGTCATACCCTCCACACTCCTCTCCTGTACATACTACCCACTGTCATACCGTCCACACTCCTCTACTGTACATACTGCTCACTGTCATACCCTCCACACTCCTCTCCTGTACATACTGCCCACTGTCATACCCTCCACACTCCTCTCCTGTACATACTGCCCACTGTCATACCCTCCACACTCCTCTCCTGTACATACTGCCCACTGTCATATCCTCCACACTCCTCTCCTGTACATACTGCTCACTGTCATACCCTCCACACTCCTCTCCTGTACATACTGCCCTCTGTCATACCCTCCACACTCCTCTCCTGTACACACTGCCCACTGTCATACCCTCCACACTCCTCTCCTGTACACACTGCGCACTGTCATACCCTCCACACTCCTCTCCTGTACATACTGCCCACTGTCATACCCTCCACACTCCTCTCCTGTACATACTGCCCACTGTCATACCCTCCACACTCCTCTCCTGTACATACTGCTCACTTTCATACCCTCCACACTCCTCTCCTGTACATACTGCCCACTGTCATACCCTCCACACTCTTCTCCTGTACATACTGCCCACTGTCATACCCTCCACACTCCTCTCCTGTACATACTGCCCCCTGTCATACCCTCCACACTCCTCTCCTGTACATACCGCTCACTGTCATACCCTCCACACTCCTCTCCTGTACATACCGCCCACTGTCATCCCCTCCACACTCCTCTCCTGTACACACTGCCCACTGTCATACCCTCCACACTCCTCTCCTGTACACACTGCGCACTGTCATACCCTCCACACTCCTCTCCTGTACATACTGCCCACTGTCATACCCTCCACACTCCTCTCCTGTACATACTGCTCACTTTCATACCCTCCACACTCCTCTCCTGTACATACTGCCCACTGTCATACCCTCCACACTCTTCTCCTGTACATACTGCCCACTGTCATACCCTCCACACTCCTCTCCTGTACATACTGCTCACTGTCATACCCTCCACACTCCTCTCCTGTACATACTACCCACTGTCATACCCTCTGCACTCCTCTCCTGTACATACTGCCCACTGTCATACCCTCCACACTCTTCTCCTGTACATACTGCCCACTGTCATACCCTCCACACTCCTCTCCTGTACATACTGCCCACTGTCATACCCTCCACACTCCTCTCCTGTACATACTGCTCACTTTCATACCCTCCACACTCCTCTCCTGTACATACTGCCCACTGTCATACCCTCCACACTCTTCTCCTGTACATACTGCCCACTGTCATACCCTCCACACTCCTCTCCTGTACATACTGCCCCCTGTCATACCCTCCACACTCCTCTCCTGTACATACCGCTCACTGTCATACCCTCCACACTCCTCTCCTGTACATACCGCCCACTGTCATCCCCTCCACACTCCTCTCCTGTACACACTGCCCACTGTCATACCCTCCACACTCCTCTCCTGTACACACTGCGCACTGTCATACCCTCCACACTCCTCTCCTGTACATACTGCCCACTGTCATACCCTCCACACTCCTCTCCTGTACATACTGCTCACTTTCATACCCTCCACACTCCTCTCCTGTACATACTGCCCACTGTCATACCCTCCACACTCTTCTCCTGTACATACTGCCCACTGTCATACCCTCCACACTCCTCTCCTGTACATACTGCTCACTGTCATACCCTCCACACTCCTCTCCTGTACATACTACCCACTGTCATACCCTCTGCACTCCTCTCCTGTACATACTGCCCACTGTCATACCCTCCACACTCTTCTCCTGTACATACTGCCCACTGTCATACCCTCCACACTCCTCTCCTGTACATACTGCTCACTGTCATACCCTCCACACTCCTCTCCTGTACATACTACCCACTGTCATACCCTCCACACTCTTCTCCTGTACATACTGCTCACTGTCATACCCTCCACACTCCTCTCCTGTACATACTACCCACTGTCATACCGTCCACACTCCTCTACTGTACATACTGCTCACTGTCATACCCTCCACACTCCTCTCCTGTACATACTGCCCACTGTCATACCCTCCACACTCCTCTCCTGTACATACTGCCCACTGTCATATCCTCCACACTCTTCTCCTGTACATACTGCTCACTGTCATACCCTCCACACTCCTCTCCTGTACATACTGCCCTCTGTCATACCCTCCACACTCCTCTCCTGTACATACTACCCACTGTCATACCCTCCACACTCTTCTCCTGTACATACTGCCCACTCTCATACCCTCCACACTCCTCTCCTGTACATACTACCCACTGTCATACCCTCCACACTCTTCTCCTGTACATACTGCCCACCGTCATACCCGCCACACTCCTCTCCTGTACATACTGCTCACTTTCATACCCTCCACACTCCTCTCCTGTACATACTGCCCACTGTCATACCCTCCACACTCTTCTCCTGTACATACTGCCCACTGTCATACCCTCCACACTCCTCTCCTGTACATACTGCTCACTGTCATACCCTCCACACTCCTCTCCTGTACATACTACCCACTGTCATACCCTCCGCACTCCTCTCCTGTACATACTGCCCACTGTCATACCCTCCACACTCTTCTCCTGTACATACTGCCCACTGTCATACCCTCCACACTCCTCTCCTGTACATACTGCTCACTGTCATACCCTCCACACTCCTCTCCTGTACATACTACCCACTGTCATACCCTCCACACTCTTCTCCTGTACATACTGCTCACTGTCATACCCTCCACACTCCTCTCCTGTACATACTACCCACTGTCATACCGTCCACACTCCTCTCCTGTACATACTGCTCACTGTCATACCCTCCACACTCCTCTCCTGTACATACTGCCCACTGTCATACCCTCCACACTCCTCTCCTGTACATACTGCCCACTGTCATACCCTCCACACTCCTCTCCTGTACATACTGCCCTCTGTCATACCCTCCACACTCCTCTCCTGTACATACTACCCACTGTCATACCCTCCACACTCTTCTCCTGTACATACTGCCCACTGTCATACCCTCCACACTCCTCTCCTGTACATACTACCCACTGTTATACCCGCTACACTCCTCTCCTGTACATACTGCTCACTGTCATACCCTCCACACTCCTCTCCTGTACATACTACCCACTGTCATACCGTCCGCACTCCTCTCCTGTACATACTGCCCTCTGTCATACCCTCCCCACTCCTCTCCTGTACATACTACCCACTGTCATACCCTCCACACTCTTCTCCTGTACATACTGCCCACTGTCATACCCTCCACACTCCTCTCCTGTACATACTACCCACTGTCATACCCTCCACACTCCTCTCCTGTACATACTGCTCACTGTCATACCCTCCACACTCCTCTCCTGTACATACCGCCCACTGTCATACCCTCCACACTCCTCTCCTGTACATACTACCCACTGTCATACCGTCCGCACTCCTCTCCTGTACATACTGCCCACTGTCATACCCTCCACACTCCTCTCCTGTACATACTGCCCACCGTCATACCCTCCACACTCCTCTCCTGTGCATAATGCCCACTGTCATACCCTCCACACTCTTCTCCTGTACATACTGCTCACTGTCATACCCTTCACACTCCTCTCCTGTACATACTGCCCTCTATCATACCCCCCACCAGTGGCGGCTGGTGCTCAAAATTTTTGTGGAGGCGCAAAAAGAAAAATGTAATAGGTATTGCTTCGCGGCAAAAAACGCGGTAAAAAAATTGCATGACTTTGAGGTCATGGTACAGGCATGGCACAGGTGATGGTACAGGCATGGCACAGGTGATGGCATAGGCATGGCACAGGTGATGGCATAGGCATGGCACAGGTGATGATACGGGCATGGCACAGGTGATGGTATAGGCATGGTATAGGCATGGCACAGGTGATGGTATAGGCATGGCACAGGTGATGGTACAGGCATGGCACAGGTGATGGTATAGGCATGGCACAGGTGATGATATAGGCATGGCACAGGTGATGGTACAGGCATGGCACGGGTGATGGTATAGGCATGGCACAGGTGATGGTACAGGCATGGCACAGGTGATGGTATAAGAGAAATAGTGGAACCGCACTCAGGTAAATCAAAGCAGTGAAATCTCTTTATTCTTCAAATCATAGGCAGACAGACAGTGCAGGGAACAGGTAATCCAAGGTTAACGCGTTTCACGGCACACACGGCCGCTTACTCATAACCAATAGTGATGGATAACGGAAATCGGTTGGTATTAATAGACAGACGAACCCTAGTTGATTGTTTAAGTCTATATTGTTGTGTTTTTGTACTGCGCTTCTTTATGAAGCAGTTTCACATGTATTTCTAAAAGTCCCAGGTGTTAGATCACGGATTTATCGGCTCCTCATTGAGGAAAACGAAACTAATGACACAAACCTGCGAGCAATCGCAACAATCAACTAGGGTTCGTCTGTCTATTAATACCAACCGATTTCCGTTATCCATCACTATTGGTTATGAGTAGGCGGCCGTGTGTGCCGTGAAACGCGCCGCCCGTTGTGGGGGTGGCTCAGCGCTTTTTCCTGCGCCCAGGTTACGTCCCCAGAAGGCAGCCAATCGGCGCCTCTTCTGGGTCGTAAAACCCACCCCCCATAGCCACCAGGCCCAGCGCATAGGCCTGCGAACACTATTTTTTTTTTTCAAAACTTTATTTGTACTTTTTGTAATTTTTTTTTTCTATTTTTTTTCCTTTTTTTTAGGGAGTAGGGGGGGGGGGGGCGGCGCTCTGGCGCCCCCTATGCACGGGCCGCCACTGCCCCCCACACTCCTCTCCTGTACATACTGCTCACGGTCATACCCTCCACACTCCTCTCCTTTACATACTGCCCACTGTTATACCCCCCACACTCCTCTCCTGTAGATATTGCCCACTGTCATACCCCACACACACTCCTCTCCTGTACATACTGCCCCCTGTCATACCCTCCACACTCCTCTCCTGTACATACCGCTCACTGTCATACCCTCCACACTCCTCTCCTGTACATACCGCCCACTGTCATCCCCTCCACACTCCTCTCCTGTACACACTGCCCACTGTCATACCCTCCACACTCCTCTCCTGTACACACTGCGCACTGTCATACCCTCCACCCTCCTCTCCTGTACATACTGCCCACTGTCATACCCTCCACACTCCTCTCCTGTACATACTGCTCACTTTCATACCCTCCACACTCCTCTCCTGTACATACTGCCCACTGTCATACCCTCCACACTCTTCTCCTGTACATACTGCCCACTGTCATACCCTCCACACTCCTCTCCTGTACATACTGCTCACTGTCATACCCTCCACACTCCTCTCCTGTACATACTACCCACTGTCATACCCTCTGCACTCCTCTCCTGTACATACTGCCCACTGTCATACCCTCCACACTCTTCTCCTGTACATACTGCCCACTGTCATACCCTCCACACTCCTCTCCTGTACATACTGCTCACTGTCATACCCTCCACACTCCTCTCCTGTACATACTACCCACTGTCATACCCTCCACACTCTTCTCCTGTACATACTGCTCACTGTCATACCCTCCACACTCCTCTCCTGTACATACTACCCACTGTCATACCGTCCACACTCCTCTACTGTACATACTGCTCACTGTCATACCCTCCACACTCCTCTCCTGTACATACTGCCCACTGTCATACCCTCCACACTCCTCTCCTGTACATACTGTCCACTGTCATACCCTCCACACTCCTCTCCTGTACATACTGCCCACTGTCATATCCTCCACACTCCTCTCCTGTACATACTGCTCACTGTCATACCCTCCACACTCCTCTCCTGTACATACTGCCCTCTGTCATACCCTCCACACTCCTCTCCTGTACACACTGCCCACTGTCATACCCTCCACACTCCTCTCCTGTACACACTGCGCACTGTCATACCCTCCACACTCCTCTCCTGTACATACTGCCCACTGTCATACCCTCCACACTCCTCTCCTGTACATACTGCTCACTTTCATACCCTCCACACTCCTCTCCTGTACATACTGCCCACTGTCATACCCTCCACACTCTTCTCCTGTACATACTGCCCACTGTCATACCCTCCACACTCCTCTCCTGTACATACTGCCCCCTGTCATACCCTCCACACTCCTCTCCTGTACATACCGCTCACTGTCATACCCTCCACACTCCTCTCCTGTACATACCGCCCACTGTCATCCCCTCCACACTCCTCTCCTGTACACACTGCCCACTGTCATACCCTCCACACTCCTCTCCTGTACACACTGCGCACTGTCATACCCTCCACACTCCTCTCCTGTACATACTGCCCACTGTCATACCCTCCACACTCCTCTCCTGTACATACTGCTCACTTTCATACCCTCCACACTCCTCTCCTGTACATACTGCCCACTGTCATACCCTCCACACTCTTCTCCTGTACATACTGCCCACTGTCATACCCTCCACACTCCTCTCCTGTACATACTGCTCACTGTCATACCCTCCACACTCCTCTCCTGTACATACTACCCACTGTCATACCCTCTGCACTCCTCTCCTGTACATACTGCCCACTGTCATACCCTCCACACTCTTCTCCTGTACATACTGCCCACTGTCATACCCTCCACACTCCTCTCCTGTACATACTGCTCACTGTCATACCCTCCACACTCCTCTCCTGTACATACTACCCACTGTCATACCCTCCACACTCTTCTCCTGTACATACTGCTCACTGTCATACCCTCCACACTCCTCTCCTGTACATACTACCCACTGTCATACCGTCCACACTCCTCTACTGTACATACTGCTCACTGTCATACCCTCCACACTCCTCTCCTGTACATACTGCCCACTGTCATACCCTCCACACTCCTCTCCTGTACATACTGCCCACTGTCATACCCTCCACACTCCTCTCCTGTACATACTGCCCACTGTCATATCCTCCACACTCCTCTCCTGTACATACTGCTCACTGTCATACCCTCCACACTCCTCTCCTGTACATACTGCCCTCTGTCATACCCTCCACACTCCTCTCCTGTACATACTACCCACTGTCATACCCTCCACACTCTTCTCCTGTACATACTGCCCACTCTCATACCCTCCACACTCCTCTCCTGTACATACTACCCACTGTCATACCCTCCACACTCTTCTCCTGTACATACTGCCCACCGTCATACCCGCCACACTCCTCTCCTGTACATACTGCTCACTTTCATACCCTCCACACTCCTCTCCTGTACATACTGCCCACTGTCATACCCTCCACACTCTTCTCCTGTACATACTGCCCACTGTCATACCCTCCACACTCCTCTCCTGTACATACTGCTCACTGTCATACCCTCCACACTCCTCTCCTGTACATACTACCCACTGTCATACCCTCCGCACTCCTCTCCTGTACATACTGCCCACTGTCATACCCTCCACACTCTTCTCCTGTACATACTGCCCACTGTCATACCCTCCACACTCCTCTCCTGTACATACTGCTCACTGTCATACCCTCCACACTCCTCTCCTGTACATACTACCCACTGTCATACCCTCCACACTCTTCTCCTGTACATACTGCTCACTGTCATACCCTCCACACTCCTCTCCTGTACATACTACCCACTGTCATACCGTCCACACTCCTCTCCTGTACATACTGCTCACTGTCATACCCTCCACACTCCTCTCCTGTACATACTGCCCACTGTCATACCCTCCACACTCCTCTCCTGTACATACTGCCCACTGTCATACCCTCCACACTCCTCTCCTGTACATACTGCCCTCTGTCATACCCTCCACACTCCTCTCCTGTACATACTACCCACTGTCATACCCTCCACACTCCTCTCCTGTACATACTACCCACTGTTATACCCTCCACACTCCTCTCCTGTACATACTGCCCTCTGTCATACCCTCCACACTCCTCTCCTGTACATACTACCCACTGTCATACCCTCCACACTCCTCTCCTGTACATACTGCCCACTGTCATACCCTCCACACTCCTCTCCTGTACATACTACCCACTGTCATACCCGCCACACTCCTCTCCTGTACATACTGCTCACTGTCATACCCTCCACACTCCTCTCCTGTACATACTACCCACTGTCATACCGTCCGCACTCCTCTCCTGTACATACTGCCCTCTGTCATACCCTCCACACTCCTCTCCTGTACATACTACCCACTGTCATACCCGCCACACTCCTCTCCTGTACATACTGCTCACTGTCATACCCTCCACACTCCTCTCCTGTACATACCGCCCACTGTCATACCCTCCACACTCCTCTCCTGTACATACTACCCACTGTCATACCGTCCGCACTCCTCTCCTGTACATACTGCCCACTGTCATACCCTCCACACTCCTCTCCTGTACATACTGCCCACCGTCATACCCTCCACACTCCTCTCCTGTGCATACTGCCCACTGTCATACCCTCCACACTCTTCTCCTGTACATACTGCTCACTGTCATACCCTTCACACTCCTCTCCTGTACATACTGCCCTCTATCATACCCCCCACCAGTGGCGGCTGGTGCTCAAAATTTTTGTGGAGGCGCAAAAAGAAAAATGTAATAGGTATTGCTTCGCGGCAAAAAACGCGGTAAAAAAATTGCATGACTTTGAGGTCATGGTACAGGCATGGCACAGGTGATGGTACAGGCATGGCACAGGCGATGGCATAGGCATGGCACAGGTGATGGCATAGGCATGGCACAGGTGATGATACGGGCATGGCACAGGTGATGGTATAGGCATGGTATAGGCATGGCACAGGTGATGGTATAGGCATGGCACAGGTGATGGTACAGGCATGGCACAGGTGATGGTATAGGCATGGCACAGGTGATGATATAGGCATGGCACAGGTGATGGTACAGGCATGGCACGGGTGATGGTATAGGCATGGCACAGGTGATGGTACAGGCATGGCACAGGTGATGGTATAAGAGAAATAGTGGAACCGCACTCAGGTAAATCAAAGCAGTGAAATCTCTTTATTCTTCAAATCATAGGCAGACAGACAGTGCAGGGAACAGGTAATCCAAGGTTAACGCGTTTCACGGCACACACGGCCGCTTACTCATAACCAATAGTGATGGATAACGGAAATCGGTTGGTATTAATAGACAGACGAACCCTAGTTGATTGTTTAAGTCTATATTGTTGTGTTTTTGTACTGCGCTTCTTTATGAAGCAGTTTCACATGTATTTCTAAAAGTCCCAGGTGTTAGATCACGGATTTATCGGCTCCTCATTGAGGAAAACGAAACTAATGACACAAACCTGCGAGCAATCGCAACAATCAACTAGGGTTCGTCTGTCTATTAATACCAACCGATTTCCGTTATCCATCACTATTGGTTATGAGTAGGCGGCCGTGTGTGCCGTGAAACGCGCCGCCCGTTGTGGGGGTGGCTCAGCGCTTTTTCCTGCGCCCAGGTTACGCCCCCAGAAGGCAGCCAATCGGCGCCTCTTCTGGGTCGTAAACCCCACCCCCCATAGCCACCAGGCCCAGCGCATAGGCCTGCGAACACTATTTTTTTTTTCAAAACTTTATTTGTACTTTTTGTAATTTTTTTTTTCTATTTTTTTTTCCTTTTTTTTAGGGAGTAGGGGGGGGGGGGGCGGCGCTCTGGCGCCCCCTATGCACGGGCCGCCACTGCCCCCCACACTCCTCTCCTGTACATACTGCTCACTGTCATACCCCCCACACTCCTCTCCTGTACATACTGCTCACTGTCATACCCTCCACACTCCTCTCCTGTACATACTGCCCACTGTCATACCCTCCACACTCCTCTCCTGTACATACTGCCCACTGTCATACCCTCCACACTCCTCTCCTGTACATACTGCCCACTGTCATACCTACCACACTCCTCTCTTGTACATACTGCCCACTATTATACCCCCAACACTCCTCTCCTGTACATACTGCCCACTGTCATACCCTCCACACTCCTCTCCTGCACATACTGCCCAATGTCATACCCTCCACACTCCTCTCCTGTACATACCGCCCACTGCCATACCCTCCACACTCCTCTCCTGTACATACTGCCCACTGTCATACCCCCCACACTCCTCTCCTGTACATACTGCCCACTGTCATACCTTTCACACTCCTCTCCTGTACATACTGCCCACTGTCATACCCTCCCACACTCCTCTCCTGTACATACTGCCCACTGTCATACTGGGATCGGCATACTGCTGCTAGTATACTTTAATCAGACACTTTCTCCCTATTATGGGATATACTGTGAGAGACACCCTATTATGGGATACACTGACTGAGAGTGGCACAAACCCCACAGTACAGACCCCCTAGCACAAACCCCTCAAGCACAAACCCCACACAAACCCCTCAAGCACAAACCCCCTAGCACAAACCCCACAGTACAGGTCCCCTAGCACAAACCCCACAGTACAGGCCCCCTAGCACAAACCCCACAGTACAGGCCCTTAAGCACAAACCCCACGGTACAGGCCCCCTAGCACAAACCCCACAGTACAGCCCCCCTAGCATAAACCCCACAGTACAAGCCCCCTAGCACAAACCCCACAGTACAGGCTCCTTAGCACTAATCCCACAGTACAGACCCCCTAGCACAAACCCCACAGTACAGACCCCCTAGCACAAACCCCACAGTACATTCCTCCTAGCACTAATCCCACAGTACAGACCCCCTAGCACTAATTTCACAGTACAGGCCCCCTAGCACAAACCCCACAGTACAGGCCCCCTTTCAATGCAGTGACCAGCGTACATGCCCCCTTCAATGTAGTGACCAGTATATATGCCCCCTTTCAATGTAGTGACCAGTATACATGCCCCCTTTCAATGCAGTGACCAGTATACATGACCCCTTTCAATGCAGTGACCAGTATACATGCCCCATTTCAATGTAGTGACCAGTATACATGCCCCCTTTCAATGCAGTGACCAGTATACATGCCTCCTTTCAATGTAGTGACCAGTATACATGCCCCCTTTCAAAGTAGTGACCAGTATACATGCCCCTTTCAATGTAGTGACCAGCATACATGTCCCCAATGCAGTGAACAGCATACATGCCCCCAATGCAGAGATCAGCGTGCGTGCCCCCTTCAATGCAGTGACCAGCATACATGTGCCCAATGCAGTGACCAGCGTACATGCCCCCAATGCAGTGACCAGCATAAATGTCCCCAATTCAGTGACCAGCATACATGCCCCCAATGCAGTGACCAGCATACATGTCCCCAATGCATTGACCAGAGTACATGTCCCCAATGCAGTGACCAGCGTACATGTCCCCAATGCAGTGACCAGTGTACATGTCCCCAGTGCAGTGACCAGTGTACATGTCCCCAATGCAGTGACCAGCGTACATGTCCCCAATGCAGTGACCAGTGTACATGTCCCCAATGTAGTGACCAGTGTACATGTCCCCAATGCAGAGATCAGCGTGCGTGCCTCCAATGCAGTGACCAGTGTACATGTCCCTAATGCAGTGACCAGTGTACATGTCCCCAATGCACTGACCAGTGTACATGTCCCCAATGCACAGACCAGTGTACATGTCCCCAATGCAGTGACCAGTGTACATGTCCCCAATGCAGTGACCAGTGTACATGTCCCCAATGCAGAGATCAGCGTGCGTGCCTCCAATGCAGTGACCAGTGTACATGTCCCCAATGCAGAGATCAGCGTGCGTGCCTCCTTCAAAGCAGACAGTGTCAGAACACTTACCTCACTAGTCACGGACGGCGTGCTGCTCTGAGTCGGCCCGGGGCGGCGGCGGGACTACACTGTCTGCGGTGCGGTGGTGACGGTGTGGAGACGAACTGGACAGTCGCACTCTCTTCTTCTTCCTCACGTGCACAGGCGGCTCTCCTGCCTCCTCTCTTCTCCGGCGCCGGCAAGCGGGAACTGAAGGTGAACGTCACGCCGGGATGGTGCACCGCCCCCAGGCGTCACATCACCAGATCCAATGTCCTCCTGTGATTGGTCCAGGCTGGACTCTGGACCAATCACAGCCCGGACATTGTTAAAGTGGGGTGTGTCGGGGCGCATTGCTCTGCGCCCTGATGACCCCCAGAAGAGCGCCAATCCGCGCCTCTGCCAGGCGAGGGTGGGGTCAAAAACCCCACCCCCCCATACCCAGGACTAAGTCCGGCGCCCCTAGTGGGCGAAAAATTGACCTTTTTTTTTTATTTAATCTTTTTTTTTTTCTGCTTGTGTTTGGGGGGGGGGGGGGGTGGCGCCCCTGCTCCCTCTATGGGCAGGCCACCACTGACTTTCTCTCTGTAAATACTGTAACTCAGAGATGTTATTGGGTCATCCTGGCTCTCGTCGCTCTCATTTCCCGGAGTATTAGAAAGCAGAGAGAACATGTGACACTTGGAGACACGGAGAGTGAAATGTGCCAAGTCCAATCCCCGGCCTCCATGTCATCCTGGATCTCATCCGAGGGAATAATCTCATAATTGGACAGCGCAATCCTTACTTCACCATTACCATGTTTACATTTGGTATCAAGAAATCATGCGGCGTATCCGGAATGTAAAACCTGTGCTCTCCGAGGGACACTTCTTCCTGTGACAGCCGTCTCAGGGGGGGATTCGTCTCTCTTTTGGGGGGATTACCTTTCCTGGTCTGCCTTGTAGACAGGAAGTGAATGGAAATCTCCCCAGCAGGACACAAAGAAAAAAGTGAACCAAAATGCATTTTAACCTTCCGTACTTTATCCAAATCGCACAGAAAAGCCTGGTCTGTGCAATCCCTTTACCCACTGCTAAGATAGGATTTAAGACACAGGGGATTCATAATTTTCAGCGAGTCAGCTGATTTATAGAGATATATTTATGAAAAAGAAATGGCTTAGCTATGTACCTGCTGTTGTATTTTTTCTGTGTGAATGGGGAAATCTGTCTTCTACAAATCAACCTTCATTCATTCATTCAATAACCACTTTACAACCACCCGCCGCAGTTATACTGCGGCAGGCAGCCGCTCCTGCGCAAACCGCCGTAGGTATACGTTGGTCGCACGCAGGTAGCTAGGGGGTAAGCGCGTGCGCCGCTGGTGGTGCGCACCCGCCCCCGACTCATCAGCGGGGAAGCCAATGCACGGGGCAGGCGACTCCGATTGCCGCCGGCCACCCGCGATCGCTCCCCGCTGAGAGAGAAGGACGGTCAGCTGTTGTAAACACAGCCGTCTGTCCTTCTCCCTGGAATGATCATAGAGCGCCTGTGATCCTTCTATATAGAAGAACACAGGTTCTGTGATCATTTCACAAGCCACACCCCCCCACAGTTAGAAACACGCCCCTAAGTACACATTTAACCCCTTGATCAACCACAGTGTTAACCCCTTCCCTGCCAGTATCATTGTTACAGTAACAATGCATATTTTTAGCACTGATTACTGTAGTAATGTCACTGGTCCCCCCCAAAAGTGTCAAAAATGTCAGTTAGGGGTCCGATCTGTCGCAATGTTGCAGTCCCCTAAAAAATTGCGGATCGGCGCCATTACTAGTAAAAAAAAAAACAATAAAAAAATTGCATAAATCTTTCCCGTTGTTAGTAGACGTGATAACCTTTGCGCACACCATTCAAAATACGCTTATTACATTTTTTTTTACCAATAATATGTAGCAGAAAACAAATTGGCCTAAAATGTTAAAAAATTTTGATTTTTACATATTTTTTTTTTTTTTTAGGGAATGTCAAATAGCAGAATGTGGAAAATATTTATTTTTTTTTTCAGAATTGTCGCTCTTTTTTTGTTTATAGCGCAAAAAAAAAAAAAAAACGTACAGGTGATCAAATACCACCAAAAGAAAGCTCTATTTATGGGAAAAAAGGACATCAATTTTATTTGGGTACAGCGTCGCACGACCGCGCAATTGTCCGTTAAAGTAACGCAGTGCTGAATCGCAAAATAGGGCCTGGTCATTAAGGGTGCAAATCCTTCTGGTTCAGAAGTGGTTAAATTGGTTGTAAAACGACCCATTCAGTTTAAAATACAAGTGAAAGGCCAAACAATTTTGTATAGATATAATAATAATTAAAAAAAAACATTATAAATACTAATTTTTCCCTTTTTTATAAGTGATCACATTTCCTCTGTTCTTAGCTGGGGAAGGAGAAGCAGCAGCACACTGAGCTTCCCAGTGAATGGCTGTGCAGAGTACAGGACAAGTCTGATCATTGGAGGAGAGTATACTGAGTTCCCAGCACAGCTAGAGAACTGACCAGGGTGTGCTCTCCTGCTTAGTGTGGTCTGTTTTTAATAGGAAAGCGAATTTCGATATACAGTATGTCACAAAAGTGAGTACACCCCTCACATTTTTGTACATTTTTTATTCTATCTTTTCATGTGACAACACTGAAGAAATGACACTTTGCTACAATGTAAAGTAGTGAGTGTAAAGCTTGTATAACAGTGTAAATTTGCTGTCCCCTCAAAATAACTCAACAGCCATTATTGTCTATACTGCTGGCAACAAAAGTGAGTACATCCCTAAGTGAATATGTCCAAAATGGGCCCAATTAGCCATTTTCCCTCCCCGGTGTCATGTGACTCGTTAGTGTTACAAGGTCTCAGGTGTGAATGGGGAGCAGGTGTGTTAAATTTAGTGTTATCGCTCTCACTCTCTCATACTGGTCACTGAAAGTTCAACATGGCACCTCATGGCAAAGAACTCTCTGAGGATCTGAAAAAATAATTGTTGAAGAAAGATTGCCAAGATCCTGAAACTGAGCTGCAGCACGGTGGCCAAGACCATACAGCAGTTTAACAGGAAAGCTTCCACTCAGAACAGGCCTCACCATGGTCGACCAAAGAAGTTGAGTGCACGTGCTCAGCGTCATATCCAGAGGTTGTCTTTGGGAAATAGACATATGAGTGCTGCCAGCATTGCTGCAGAGGTTGAAGGGGGGGGTCAGCCTGTCAGTGCTCAGACCATACGCCGCACACTGCATCAAACTGGTCTGCATGGCTGTCGTCCCAGAAGGAAGCCTCTTCTAAAGATGATGCACAAGAAAGCCTGCAGTTTGCTGAAGACAATCAGACTAAGGACATGGATTACTGGAACCATCTCCTGTGGTCTGATGAGACCAAGATAAACTTATTTGGTGTCAGATGGTGTCAGATGGTGTGGCAGCAACCAGTTTAGGAGTACAAAGACAAGTGTGTCTTCCTACAGTCAAGCATGGTGGTGGGAGTGTCATGGTCTGGGGCTGCATGAGTGCTGTCGGCACTGGGGAGCTACAGTTCATTGAGGGAACCATGAATGCCAACATGTACTGTGACATACTGAAGCAGAGCATGATCCCCTCCCTTCAGAGACTGGGGGGCAGGGCAATATTCCAACATAACGACCCCAAACACACCTCAAAGACGACCACTGCCTTGCTAAAGAAGCTGAGGGTAAAGGTGATGGAATGGCCAAGCATGTCTCCAGACCTAAACCCTATTGAGCATCTGTGGGGCATCCTCAAATGGTAGGTGGAGGGGCGCAAGGTCTCTAACATCCACCAGCTCTGTGATGTCATCATGGAGAAGGGGAAGAGGACTCCAGTGGCAACCTGTGAAGCTCTGGTGAACTCCATGCCCAAGAGGGTTAAGGCAGTGCTGGAAAATAATGATAGTCACTGAAAATATTGACACTTTGGGCCCAATTTGGACATTGTCACTTAGGGGTGTACTCACTTTTGTTGCCAGCGGTTTAGACATTAATGGCTGTGTGTTGAGTTATTTTGAGGGGACAGCAAATTTACACTGTTATACAAGCTGTACACTCACTACTTTACATTGTAGCAAAGTGTCATTTCTTCAGTGTTGTCACATGAAAAGATAGAATAACATTTTTACAAAAATGTGAGGGGTGTACTTACTTTTGTGAGATACTGTATGAATACATATCCTCCATAGACGTGCATTGCACAAACAAGCAGTAAAACAAAGTTGTAATATTGCAGAGTAGGAAGCAGATCCCATAGATGTAATGGCAAATATGGTTACCCCATGTACAATAAGAATTTCAAACTATATAAAAAAATTGAAATATTTGTAATACAAGACTTCATCAATAACTAGATGTCCAAACCATATTTAGCAATAATTTCATGACTAATCTACTTACCTAAAAAGATATTTACATACACAGAATATATAGTATATACATTGTATATATATATATATGTATTAGGGACATTCAAGGTATATATCTTGATACATTGTTTTAATAAAACAACCTTCTCTTTTTATATACAATATATATATATATATATATATATATATATATATATATATATATATATATATATACAGGTCCCTCTCAAAAAATTAGCATATTGTGATAAAGTTGATTATTTTCTGTAATGTACTTATAAACATTAGACTTTCATATATTTTAGATTCATTACACACAACTGAAGTAGTGCAAGCCTTTTATTGGTTTAATATTGATGATTTTGGCATACAGCTCATGAAGAACCAAAATTCCTATCTCAAAAAATTAGCATATTTCATCCGACCAATAAAAGAAAAGTGTTTTTAATACAAAAAAAGTCAACCTTCAAATAATTATGTTCAGTTATGCACTGTGAGCAGGTGCCAGGTCGTGCTGAAAAATGAAATCTTCATCTCCATAAAGCTTTTCAGCAGATGGAAGCATGAAGTGCTCCAAAATCTCCTGATAGCTAGCTGCATTGTCCCTGCCCTTGATAAAACACAGTGGACCAACACCAGCAGCTGACATGGCACCCCAGACCATCACTGACTGTGGGTACTTGACACTGGACTTCAGGCATTTTGGCATTTCCCTCTCCCCAGTCTTCCTCCAGACTCTGGCACCTTGATTTCCGAATGACATGAAAAATTTGCTTTCATCCAAAAAAAGTACTTTGGACCACTGAGCAACAGTCCAGTGCTGCTTCTCTGTAGCCCAGGTCAGGCGCTTCTGCCGCTGTTTCTGGTTCAAAAGTGGCTTGACCTGGGGAATGCGGCACCTGTAGCCCATTTCCTGCACACGCCTGTACACGGTGGCTCTAGATGTTTCTACTCCAGACTCAGGCCACTGCTTCCGCAGGTCCCCCAAGGTCTGGAATCGGTCCTTCTCCACAATCTTCCTCAGGGTCCGGTCACCTCTTCTCGTTGTGCAGCGTTTTCTGCCACACTTTTTCCTTCCCACAGACTTCCCACTGAGGTGCCTTGATACAGCACTCTGGGAACAGCCTATTCGTTCAGAAATTTCTTTCTGTGTCTTACCCTCTTGCTTGAGGGTGTCAATGATGGCCTTCTGGACAGCAGTCAGGTCTTACCCATGATTGCGGTTTTGAGTAATGAACCAGGCTGGGAGTTTTTAAAAGCCTCAGGAATCTTTTGCAGGTGTTTAGAGTTAATTAGTTGATTCAGATGATTAGGTTAATAGCTCGTTTAGAGAACCTTTTCATGATATGCTAATTTTTTGAGATAGGAATTTTGGGTTTTCATGAGCTGTATGCCAAAATCATCAATATTAAAACAATAAAAGGCTTGCACTACTTCAGTTGTGTGTAATGAATCTAAAATATATGAAAGTCTAATGTTTATCAGTACATTACAGAAAATAATCAACTTTATCACAATATGCTCATTTTTTGAGAGGGACCTGTAGGCTTACAAATGTATGAAAAAAAAAATTCCTTTTCTTTTTGCTTTGTTATATATTTTTTTTATTACAGTAAAAACTACTTGTGATTATGTAAAATTGTATTTGTACAGATAAAGTATATATGGGGACCCCCTTTGTGGAGGGGTTGTCAGCCAAAAGGTAACATATCAAATATAGTGCCCAGAGAGCTGAAAAAATGTCCATGAGTGATATCCGTAGAGGGGGAGGGTTTGGCCAGACTGGTGGTCTCTCCATCCTCGGAGTCAACGTCCCAATTCATCCCATCTTCTTCATCAGTCATCTTCTTCCTGTCTTCTTCATCAGTCATCTTCATAAAGAGGAGAAAAAGCAACAGTATAACTTTTTTTTCCCCAGGCACAGTGTCTGTCTTCTCACGCCATCTATAAAATGTTTTTTATTTTTATTTTATTTTTTATTTTTGGCTAGAGATGGGAAGGGGGGGGGGGGGGGGGTCTGAATGGGCTTGAAACGACACCAGATTGCACAAAATGTAGCGCGTGCACTATTTCTAAAAAACGTGCTCTACCAAATCACATGGATGGTATTCTGGTACCATTCAATCTGGTGCCTGCAAACTATCTGCCTGTGCAATCTACATTTGGGGTGAAGTTAGGGGTGCCACCTTATCTTAAAGCCAAACCTGAACACTGTAGCGGCACACAACAATTTTTTTTTTGTAGTATGCAAAACAAATGAAAAACAAAGGTAGCAACCCTAAGTGTCCCCATCAGATTTCCCCTTACATCTGGTGCCTCCATCGGATTTCCCTCCTTATATCTAGTGCCCCTATCAGAGACCTGGATGAGTGAATTTGGGGTGGAGGAACTTGACTGGCCTCCACAGAGTCCTGACCTCAACCCGATAGAACACCTTTGGGATAAATTAGAGCACAGACTGAGATCCAGGCCTTCTCATCCAACATCAGTGCCTGACCTCACAAATGCGCTTCTGGAAGAATGGTCAAACATTCCCATAGACACTTCTAAACCTTGTGGACGGCCTTCCTAGAAGAGTTGAAGCTGTTATAGCTGCAAAGGGTGGGCCAACTCAATATTGAACCCTACGGACTAAGGCTGGGATGCCATTAAAGTTCATGTGTGTGTAAAGGCAGACATCCCAATACTTTTGGTAATATGGTGTATATACTGTATATATATATATAAGATTTTTTTCATATTTATTTATTTATTTATTATACTGATATTTGATACTTAAAAAATCCATATTTCCTTCATCTCATTTCTTTTAGGATGATAACATTTATTAAAATTGATTAAATTAAGTAAACATTATAAAGACCAGAGCTGATTGGAGCTGTGGAAGGCTCTTCGTCAATTATGGGGGTCAGTGTGGCCGACCGTCCGTATATTTATGGACAGCCCGTAAATAAAGGGCACTTTTCTCCTGCCCGTAAATGCCCGTAGCAGGAGAAAAGTGCCCGGTAAAAAGATGGCTGCGGCGACCCGGCGAGACAAATTAACTGGGCATGCGCGGCGCGCGCCTCTAGATCACTCAGTCTCTGTCTCACAATCCTTCCCCGCCTCGCCTGTGCTATGCCACATGGCCCGTCCATAATTTTCCCACCAGTGCCGCTGCTGCCGCCTACCGCCCCCAGCCTATAAATAGCCCAGGATCGAGTGGGCGGCGCTGGAGGACCGCGTGCGAGCAAGGAAGGAGCCTGGAGGACAGACTGGTCAGCACTGCAGCAGCCATCTCATCATCACCCACCCCGGCGTCCCAGACTCCCCATGACGAGGATCCATCCGGCACATCCATCCCATCTGCAGTGAGTACTCCTCGCTCCCCACCTCACCTCAGCCCTGAGCCCAGGCCCCAGTCAGTCAGTCCACTCTAGTCCTGTCCGTATCCTTTGACCGCCACCTGTATCCTGTCCGTATCCTCTGACAGCCACCTGTATCCTGTCCGTATCCTCTGACAGCCACCTGTATCCTGTCCGTATCCTCTGACTTCCACCTGTATCCTGTCCGTATCCTCTGACCGCCACCTGTATCCTGTCCGTATCCTCTGACTTCCACCTGTATCCTGTCCGTATCCTCTGACCGGCACCTGTATCCTGTCCGTATCCTCTGACAGCCACCTGTATCCTGTCCGTATCCTCTGACTGCCACCTGTATCCTGTCCGTATCCTCTGACCGCCACCTGTATCCTGTCCGTATCCTCTGACCACCACCTGTATCCTGTCCGTATCTTCTGACCGCCACCTGTATCCTGTCCGTATCCTCTGACTTCCACCTGTATCCTGTCCGTATCCTCTGACCGCCACCTGTATCCTGTCCGTATCCTCTGACCGCCACCTGTATCCTGTCCGTATCCTCTGACAGCCACCTGTATCCTGTCCGTATCCTCTGACAGCCACCTGTATCCTGTCCGTATCCTCTGACAGCCACCTGTATCCTGTCCGTATCCTCTGACTGCCACCTGTATCCTGTCCGTATCCTCTGACAGCCACCTGTATCCTGTCCGTATCCTCTGACAGCCACCTGTATCCTGTCCGTATCCTCTGACAGCCACCTGTATCCTGTCCGTATCCTCTGACTGCCACCTGTATCCTGTCCGTATCCTCTGACCGCCACCTGTATCCTGTCCGTATCCTCTGACAGCCACCTGTATCCTGTCCGTATCCTCTGACTGCCACCTGTATCCTGTCCGTATCCTCTGACCGCCACCTGTATCCTGTCCGTATCCTCTGACAGCCACCTGTATCCTGTCCGTATCCTCTGACAGCCACCTGTATCCTGTCCGTATCCTCTGACTGCCACCTGTATCCTGTCCGTATCCTCTGACAGCCACCTGTATCCTGTCCGTATCCTCTGACCACTACCTCCGCCAGTACCAATTCTACATCCTCTGACCACCTCTTGTATCACATTTGCAATCTCTGACCATCTCTTGTATCACATTTGCAATCTCTGACCATCTCTTTTATCACATTTGCAATCTCTGACCATCTCTTGTCTTTTATCATGTCTGTAGTTTCTGAGGGGGAGTCTGGAAAGGAATCAAGGGTGAGAGCAGGGATGGAGATTTCGGGAGAAGTCAGACGTGTGTGGACTGTGGAGAAGAGACAATGGGATAAAACCAGAGCCACCATCCTTGAGCCGTCTGACTGAGCCCTGCATGGTGCAACTGAGAGGAGGTCAGTGACAGCGCCGCCAGGCCAGTCTGGGGGGGGGGGGGGGTCACTGATGTAAGGGGGGAGTGAATACTATAATGTAAGTGGGCAATGATATAATGGTTCCCCCTTATATCAGTAACCCCCCCTTACCTTAGCGTATTCATATTTGCACGGTTTAGCACTGAAAACGGCTATTTTATGTACATTTTTGCAGTGCCAGTAAAAAATTGGTGCCCTCCGTAAATTTTGGATGTTCTGCCAGTAAAATTCCCTCCGGGGGTTTGGCAACACTGATGGGGGTACATACTGTGACCGTGTACTGGGGCCCCTCTGGCATTTGATTATACCTCAGGGGCCCCATTGTATATAAATAAAAAGGAAACAAATGTTATTTATTCATCGGAAGCAAAATATAACACTTGTCCTAGAAGGGACTTTCCACTTATTAGATAAATGACGTAGTTAACGTGTTACTAAACCCAGGACTCTGCATTCACTATATCTGGTCTCCCCAGGACTCTGCATTCACTATATCTGGTCTCCCCAGGACTCTGCATTCACTATATCTGATCTCCCCAGGACTCTGCATTCACTATATCTGGTCTCCCCCAGGACTCTGCATTCACTATATCTGGTCTCCCCAGGACTCTGCATTCACTATATCTGATCTCCCCCAGGACTCTGCATTCACTATATCTGGTCTCCCCAGGACTCTGCATTCACTATATCTGATCTCCCCCAGGACTCTGCATTCACTATATCTGGTCTCCCCAGGACTCTGCATTCACTATATCTGGTCTCCTCAGGACTCTGCATTCACTATATCTGATCTCCCCCAGGACTCTGCATTCACTATATCTGGTCTCCCCAGGACTCTGCATTCACTATATCTGGTCTCCCCAGGACTCTGCATTCACTATATCTGATCTCCCCAGGACTCTGCATTCACTATATCTGGTCTCCCCAGGACTCTGCATTCACTATATCTGCTCTCCCCAGGACTCTGCATTCACTATATCTGGTCTCTCCAGGACTCTGCATTCACTATATCTGATCTTCCCCAGGACTCTGCATTCACTATATCTGATCTCCCCAGGACTCTGCAGTCACTATATCTGATCTCCCCAGGAGTCCGCAGTCACTATATCTGATCTCCCACAGTACCCAGAACATGGAAATGCAATTATTTTAGTAAATATAAACTGCTAAATACCTTTTCTCATCAGCAGTATATAGCAGTCTTGTGACTTCTATCAGTGTCTGGTTAAAGCTTGTAGGAGGAGTTTTAATTCTACTCTGACTGTCCTATGAGGCTGCAGGACTCCTGACCCTCTGTCTGGACAGAGCTGATTGGCCCTGTGCTGATCACATGCACCCTCCCAAGAAAAAAAAAAAAAAAACTCTGTAGCAATACACACCAAACCAAGCATGTGCAGAGTGACTCCAAAGGCTCTATCCTATCAGGAGATGGATTGGGGACAGTGGAAGAAGGGGAGGATCAGAGAAAACAGTTTTTTTACACAGTGTGGAGGATTAACCCTTTAGGTTCCATGGTGAGTATAACAAGCATGCTTTACAGGGCATACAGACTGATTTTACTGCTGTGGGTTTAGTAATACTTTAATCCCCCTTCCCCAATGTCTCAGTGTAAACTCCCCCACCCTCTAATTATTAGGGGTCTGTAGATTTTACATAGTTAGTGAGGTTGAAAAAATACATCAGTCCATCCAGTTCAAACCTATGATGTGTGTGTGTGTTTGCTGTTAACCGTACATTGTATACCCCTGTATGTTGTACATTGTATACCCCTGTATGTTGTACATTGTATACCCCTGTATGTTGTACATTGTATACCCCTGTATGTTGTACATTGTATACCCCTGAATGTTGTACATTGTATACCCCTGTATGTTGCACATTGTATACCCCTGTATGTTGTACATTGTATACCCCTGTATGTTGTACATTGTATACCCCTGTATGTTGTACATTGTATACCCCTGTATGTTGTACATTGTATACCTCTGTATGTTGTACATTGTATACCCCTGTATGTTGTACATTGTATACCCCTGAATCTTGTACATTGTATACCCCTGAATGTTGTACATTGTATACCCCTGTATGTTGTACATTGTATACCCCTGTATGTTGAACATTGTATACCCCTCTATGTTGTACATTGTATACCCCCTGTATGTTGTTCATTGTATACCCCTGTATGTTGTACATTGTATACCCCTCTATGTTGTACATTGTATACCCCCTGTATGTTGTTCATTGTATACCCCTGTATGTTGTACATTGTATACCTCTGTATGTTGTACATTGTATACTCCTGTATGTTGTACATTGTATACCCCTGTATGTTGTTCATTGTATACCCCTGTATGTTGTACATTGTATACCCCTGTACGGTTCACTGGAATTGGATATTCTGGATATCTCTTCTCTTTTAAATGATAACAATGTATCCGTTCTAATGTATAAATAGTAATAATAATAATAAATAATAATAAAAATAATAATAATAACAATAAATAAATAATAACAATCCTCATTATTTATTTCATTAATAATATTTATATTTAAAATAATATATTATTTAAATCACATAAAGGTTTATTAAATAACTTTCTACAGTGTACAAACAAATATTACTAATATATATTTCTTGATATATAATAATATATCAAGAAACACCGTCAGATTTGATCTGTAATAATGGTAGAGATTTGTATCAGATACTTTTGTTTTATTTGCACCGATATTTCATTTTTTAGGACAATATTTTGGGAGATTTTCCTTCTTCTGCTGACACACACGGGGAATAATGATAAATAAAGTCAGTTACCTGATCACCATCTGGTGTCTCCGGGTCTCCCGGAGGGTCGGAGATTGGAGCGGACAATGTGACGGCCATGTGGACACATAGAGAGAGGACCAGAAAGAGACCCATCTGAGGATATCCTAATATACCTGCACCAGGTACAGCTCCGTCTGCCTGACACTGTTCAATCCCGGACTTTATATTTACTCTTTATATCACCGGGAGGACGGGACATCCACCGCCACTCCTTTTAAAGGAAAAGTCATATTTCCATTCAAAATTTTGGTATAATATTTGAAATGCTTTGCATGGAGTTTGCATGTTCTCCCTGTGCCTGTGTTCCAGTTTCCTCCCACACTCCAAAGACATGCTGGGAGGTTAATTGGCTCCTGTCTAAATTGGCCCTAGTATGTGTATGCATGAATGTGAGATAGGGGCCTTAGATTGTAAGCTCCTTGAGGGCAGGGACTGATGTGAATGTACAATATGTATATATATATATATATATATATATATATGTATTGTCAAAAGTATTGGGACGCCTGCCTTTACACCCACATGAACTTTAATGGCATTCCAGTCTTAGTCCGTAGGGTTTAATATTGGATCAGCCCACCCTTTGCAGGGTGCAGTTCCTCCACCCCAAACTCGCTCATCCATGTCTTTATGGACCTTGCTTTGTGCAGTGGTGCGCAGTCATGTTGGGACAGGAAGGGGCCATCACCAAACTGTTCACACGAAGTTTGGACCATGAAATTATCCAAAATGTATTGGTATGATGACGCCTTAAGAGTTCCTTTCACTGGAACTAAGGGGCCAAGCACAACCCCTGAAAAACAACCCAACACCATAATCCCCCCCCCCCCCACCAAATGATTTGGACCAGTGCACAAAGCAAGGTCCATAAAGACATGGATGAGCGAGTTTGGGGTGGAGGTACTTGACTGGCCTGCACAGAGTCCTGACCTCAACCCGATAGAACACCTTTGGGATGAATTATTCATGAGTTTTTCAGGGGTTGGACTTGGCCCCTTAGTTCCAGTGAAGGAAACTCTTAAGGCGTTAGCAAACCAAGACATCACATTTCGGATGATTTTATGCTCTTAACTTTGTGTGAACAGTTTGGGGATGTCCCCTTCCTGTTCCAACATGACTGCGCACCAGTGCACAAAGCAAGGTCCATAAAGACATGGATGAGTGAGAGGTGGAGGAACTTGACTGGTCTGCACAGAGTCCTGACCTCAACCCGATAGAACACCTTTGGGATCATTGGCGGCTGGTGCTCCATGGGCCAGGAGGGGTCGCAGACAGACTGCACCATACACCCCCCCCACCAGGCCGCACACCATACACCCACCGCCCCCCCAGGACCACACCAGGACCACACCAGGACCCTGGACCCCCCCACGGCTCACTCACCAACAGCGGCAGTGGCAGCTTCAGCTTCGGCTTCTTCCCCCTCAGTAGAAGCGTCTCCTCCCCCATGCCCAATGGCATGGCTTCTACTTTCGGCCAATCAGGAAACAGGTCTCAGGACCCACTTCCTGATTGGCCAGGAAGCGGATCTGTGTGACAATAGCGAATATTCATTCGCTATTGTCACACAACTGGGTGGGCTCGGGGCGCAGTGCCCACCCTTTTTTTTTTTTTAGCCTGTGAGAGCCTCTGGCTCTAATCACATGGTTAAAAAAAAAAAAAAATCCCAATTGAACTCCATGCGTCCGGCGCCCTGCATGTAGATTAGGGGGCCGTACGCATGGATGGGGGGGCGGGGCCCCTGCGTCCCCAATACACCAGCCGCCGCTGTTTGGGATGAATTAGAGCAGAGACTGCAAGCCAGGCCTTCTCGTCCAACCTATATAAGAGACAACTACATATCAGCTTTCTTGATAACAGATGCCTACATATCACCTTTATTGATAACAGATGCCTACATATCACCTTTATTGATCAGAGACATCTACATATCACCTTTTTGATAAGAGACAATTACATATCACCTTTATTGATAAGATACTACTACATTTCACCTTTATTGATAAGAGACGACTACATATCACCTTTATTAATAAGAGATGATTACATATCACCTTTATTGATAAGAGACAACTACATTTCACCTTTATTGATAAGAGACGATTACATATCACCTTTATTGATAAGAGACGACTACATTTCACCTTTATTGATAAGAGACGATTACAAATCACCTTTATTGATAAGAGACAACTACATATCCCCTTTATTGATAAGAGACGACTACATTTCACCTTTATTGCAAAGAGCCAACTACATATCATCTTTATTGATAATAGACGACTACATATCACCTTTATTGATAAGAGCAGTGGCGGCTGGTGCTCAAAATTTTTGGAGGGGGCGCAAAAAGAAAAATGTAATAGGTATTGCTTCGCGTCAAAAAACGCAGTAAAAAATTGTGTGACTTTGAAGTCATGGTAAAGGCATGGCACAGGTGATGGTATAGGCATGGCATAGATGATGGTACAGGCATGGCACAGGTGATGGTACAGGAGATGGTATAGGCATGGCACAGATATGGTATAGGCATGTCACAGTTCATGGTACAGGAGATGGTATATGCCCCCTTTCAATGCAGAGACCAGTGTACATGCCCCCTTTCAATGCAGAGACCAGCGTGCATGCACCCTTCAATGCAGAGTTCAGCATGCGTGCCCCCTTCAATGCAATGAACACTGTGCTATGCCCCCTTCAATGCAATAAACACTGTGCTGTGCCCCCTTCAATGCAATAAACACTGTGCTGTGCCCCCACAATGCAGAGTTCAGCGTGCATGCCCCCTTCAATGCAACTGTGCTGTGCCCCCTTCAATGCAATGAACAATGTGCTGTGCCCCCTTCAATGCAATAAACACTGTGCTTTGCCCCCTTCAATGCAATAAACACTGTGCTGTGCCCCAACAATGCAGAGTTCAGCGTGCATGCCCCCTTCAATGCAATAAACACTGTGCTGTGCCCCCTTCAATGCAATAAACGCTGTGCTGTGCCCCCTTCAATGCAATAAACACTGTGCTGTGCCCCCTTCAATGCAATAAACACTGTGCTGTGCCCCCTTCAATGCAATGAACACTATGCTATGCCCCCTTCAATGCAATAAACACTGTGCTGTGCCCCCTTCAATGCAATAAACACTGTGCTGTTCCCCCTTCAATGCAATAAACACTGTGCTGTGCCCCCTTCAATGCAATAAACACTGTGCTATGCCCCCTTCAATGCAATAAACACTGTGCTGTGCCCCCTTCAATGCAATAAACACTGTGCTGTGCCCCCTTCAATGCAATGAACACTGTGCTGTGCCCCCACAATGCAATGAACACTGTGCTATGCCCCCTTCAATGCAATAAACACTGTGCTGTGCCCCCTTCAATGCAATAAACACTGTGCTGTGCCCCCTTCAATGCAATGAACACTGTGCTGTGCCCCAACAATGCAGAGTTCAGCGTGCATGCCCCCTTCAATGCAACTGTGCTGTGCCCCCTTCAATGCAATGAACACTGTGCTGTGCCCCCACAATGCAGAGTTCAGCGTGCATGCCCCCTTCAATGCAACTGTGCTGTGCCCCCTTCAATGCAATAAACACTGTGCTGTGCCCCCTTCAATGCAATGAACACTGTGCTGTGCCCCCACAATGCAGAGTTCAGCGTGCATGCCCCCTTCAATGCAACTGTGCTGTGCCCCCTTCAATGCAATAAACACTGTGCTGTGCCCCCTTCAATGCAATAAACACTGTTCTGTGCTCCCACAATGCAGAGTTCAGCGTGAGTACCCCCTTCAATGCAACTGTTCCGTGCCCCCATCAATGCAGAGTTCAGCGTGCGTGCCCCCTTCAATGCAACTGTTCCGTGCCCCCATCAATGCAGAGTTCAGCGTGCGAGCCCCTTTCAATGCAGAGCGCCACAGCATTGTCCCCAATCACTGCAGAGCGCCACAGCATTGTCCCCAATCACTGCAGAGCGCCACAGCATTGTCCCCAATCACTGCAGAGCGCCACAGCATTGTCCCCAATGATTGCAGAGTGCCACAGCATTGTACCCCAATCACTGCAGAGTGCCACAGCATTGTCCCCCAATGATTGCAGAGCGCCACAGCATTGTCCCCCAATGATTGCAGAGCGCCACAGCATTGTCCCCCAATGATTGCAGGCCCACAGCATTGTACCCCAATGGTTGCAGAGCGCCACAGCATTGTCCCCCAATGATTGCAGAGCGCTACAGCATTGTCCCCCAATGATTGCAGAGCGCCACAGCATTGTCCCCCAATGATTGCAGAGCGCCACAGCATTGTCCCCCAATGATTGCAGAGTGCCACAGCATTGTCCCCCAATGATTGCAGAGCGCCACAGCATTGTCCCCCAATTTTTGCAGAGCGCCAGCATTGTACCCCTATGATTGCAGAGCGCCACAGCTTTGTCTCCCAATGATTGCAGAGTGCCAGCATTGTCCCCCAATTATTGCAGAGCGCCTCAGCTTTGTCCCCCAATGATTGCAGAGTGCCAGCATTGTCCCCCAATTATTGCAGAGCGCCACAGCTTTGTCCCCCAATGATTGCAGAGTGCCAGCATTGTACCCCAATGATTGCAGAGTGCCAGCATTGTACCCAAATTATTGCAGAGTGCCCACAGCATTGTCCCCCAATGATTGCAGAGTGCCACAGCATTGTCCCCCAATTATTGCAGAGCGCCACAGCATTGTCCCCCAATTATTGCAGAGTGCCAGCATTGTACCCCAATTATTGCAGAGTGCTAGCATTGTACCCCAATTATTGCAGAGTGCCAGCATTGTACCCCAATTATTGCAGAGCGCCACAGCATTGTCCCCCAATTATTGCAGAGTGCCAGCATTGTACCCCAATGATTGCAGAGCGCCACAGCATTGTCCCCCAATTATTGCAGAGTGCCAGCATTGTCCCCCAATGATTGCAGAGCGCCACAGCTTTGTCCCCCAATGATTGCAGAGTGCCAGCTTTGTCCCCCAATTATTGCAGAGTGCCAGCATTGTACCCCAATGATTGCAGAGTGCCAGCATTGTACCTCAATTATTGCAGAGTGCCCACAGCATTGTACCCCAATCAATGCAGAGACCAGCGTGCGTGCTCCCTTCAAACTTACCTGGCGGCGGCGCGGCTCAGCTTCTTCCTCCTCTTCTGCGGCAGGTCCTTCTCCCTCGTCTCGGCGGCGGGAACCGGCGTGCGGCCTCTCCTCTTCTCTGAGCGGGGGTGACGGTGAGTGACTGACGCACGCACCGGCACCGCCCCCATTGCGACGTCAGCGATATCCTGGATGATGATTGGTCCAGGCTGGAGACTGGACCAATCACAGCCAGGATATCACGAAGGTGGGGGTGACCAAGCGCTCTTTCCTGCACCCAGGTTACGCCCCCAGAAGGCAGCCAATCGGCGCCTCTTCTGGGTCGTAAACCCCACCCCCCCTTTAGCCACCACATTGGCCGGCGAACCGATTTTTTTTTCCCGAACTTTATTGTTCTTTTTGTCTTTTTTTTCTTTTCTTTTTTTTAGGGGGGGGGGGGGGGCGGCGCCCTGGCGCCCCCTATGCACGGGCCGCCACTGGATAAGAGACGACTACATTTCATCTTTATTGATAGGATGTGACTACATATCAAATTTATTTATGGCACATCACTCTGTTGGAAATTCTGAAGGATCATTTGATAAACTTCCCAAATTCCACAAGCGATGTGCCAGAAAGAGACATCAGAATCGTCGCTGTCCTCACTTTCCGTACCTGATGACCAATTTTCTCACGAATCGCTATCGCTCAGTTCTTCAAGTAACTCCGTTTCGCTGTCGCCGTTTTCCAGTTCGTCTAAAAGCGCTTTTGCTCAAAAAGAACGCTTTCTGGACGCCATGGTCATTCTCTATTTTCCAGGCACAAAGAACTGGAAAAGCACAGGCAGGACACTGGAAAAGTCACCAGGTGAAATCCTGTGGTGAAATGGGAAGATACAGTGTAATCTGTTAGGATCACAGCTTTCTATCATCTCATTTGGTGTATTTACATTTTTGAATTTGCTGCCGGTTCCACCCCCCTGCGTCGCAACGCTCGCAAGGCAGGGAACTGGAAGACAGGTGCCGGCAATCGGCTGAGCACACAGTGGGAGGACAGCGGGAGGATGGTGGGGAGGACGGCGGGGGACGACGACGGGGAGGATGGCTGGAGGGTGGCGGGGGAGGATGACGGGGAGGATGGCTGGAGGGTGGCGGGGGAGGACAACGGGGAGGATGGCTGGAGGACGGCGGGGGAGGACGACGGGGAGGATGGCTGAAGGGTGGCGGGGGAGGACAATGGGGAGGATGGCTGGAGGACGGCGGGGGAGGACGACGGGGAGGATGGCTGGAGGACGGCGGGGGGAGGACGATGGGGAGGGTGGCGGGGGAGGACAATGGGGAGGATGGCTGGAGGACAGCGGGGGATCACAGGGGAAGGTGAGTTTTAAAATATAAAACAACAGATTTCCATGCAAAACAATGTACCGCTTTTAGCGCAGAAATCCTGACATAATCAGACCACCAGGGAGGTTATAAAGATCCCATCTGTACAATGCAGTGAGCTGTCTTCAGTCATGAAAACATGGCAAAGTTCACCGGTATAATGCACAATTGGTGTTTGGCTTGGCTTGTACCAGGCCAAGATTCCCAGGTATTACCCCAGAGTACATCAGCTTTCATTACTTCACAAAGAGTTCATTTAGATGAAGCTTTTGTTGAATGTAATCCGGTATGTGTAATGAAAATGATTTGTTGACTCAGAACTCAAATTTTGCAAGCAAACATGTACCTAGAAAAAGCAAAAAGAGTACTGTGGGAGTGAAAACTGAAACATGCAACTCTCAGAGCACCCAACCCTCCGCTTGCTCTTTGCTGCAACATTTCTGCACATCCTAATGACCAACTAAGTGTTTCACTTTGATAAATCTTTTTTTTTCTGGATTAAAAAAAGGTACAATAACGAATTATTTGAAACTTTCTGCACTGGATAGATTGCATATACAGTAAAACCTTGGATTGCGAGCATAATTCGTTCTGGAAACATGCTTGTAATCCAAAGCACTCTTATATCAAAGCGAATTTCCTCATAAGAAATAATGGAAACTCAGATGATTCGTTCCACAAGTCCTTCAGTTTATAGTCTATATACAAAAATTATAGCAATGTGATAGGTCGTGTAACCATAAAATGTCCATCCACAATATGCAGCCTTCCCAAGGGGATTAGAAGCAAAATCTAGCAGAGCTACAGAGTATAAGAGAGATGAGAGTGTAGCAATATGGTTACATTTAATGAAGGTTCAACATTTAGCAACTCACATGGTTGATGATTATAATAGGCACATCTAAGTATGCAGGCATCCGGGGTAAAGCTGTCCACATAGACCATCTTCTGAACCACCGGCTCTCACCACTGTCAGTCTGCAATCATGACCTGGAAGAATAGCCTGCAGTAGAGTGATCTGAAAGTGAGGCTTTGAATCACTCGTGGAGTGCAGTGTGGAAGGGATGATGAAGGTGGCTGTGCAGAGGACGGTCTATGTGGACAGCTTTACCCCGGATGCCTGCATACTTAGATGTGCCTGTTTTAATCAGCAACCATTTGAGTTGCTAAATATTGAACCTTCATTAAATGTAACCATATTGCTACACTTTAGAGGCTCCTCTCTTCTTTTTTATACATGACGCTACTTGTATATCAAGACATCGCTTGTATATCAAGTCAAAATGTATTTAAAAAATTTGCTTGTCTTGCAAAGCGCTCTCAAACCAAGGTTTTACTGTACTTTTGTTGCCAGTGGTTTAGACATTAATGGCTGTGTGTTGAGTTAATTTGAGGGGACAGCAAATTTACACTGTTATACAAGCTGTACACTCACTACTTTACATTGTAGCAAAGTGTCATTTCTTCAGTGTTGTCACGAAAAGAAAAGATAAAAAAATATTTACAAAAATGTGAGGGGTGTACTTACTTTTGTGAGATACTGTATATATATACAGTGGGTACGGAAAGTATTCAGACCCCCTTAAATTTTTCACTCTTTGTTATATTGCAGCCATTTGCTAAAATCATTTAGGTTCATTCTTCTTCCTCATGAATGTACACATAGCACCCCATACTGACAGAAAAACACAGAATTGTTGACATTGTTGCAGATTTATTAAAAAAGAAAAACTGAAATATCACATGGTCCTAAGTATTCAGACCCTTTGCTCAGTATTTAGTAGAAGCCCCCTTTTGATCTAATACAGCCAGGAGTCTTTTTGGGAAAGATGCAACAAGTCTTTCACACCTGGATTTGGGGATCCTCTGCCATTCCTCCTTGCAGATCCTCTCCAGTTCTGTCAGGTTGGATGGTAAACGTTGGTGGACAGCCATTTTTAGGTCTCTCCAGAGATGCTCAATTGGGTTTAAGTCAGGGCTCTGGCTGGGCCATTCAAGAACAGTCACGGAGTTGTTGTGAAGCCACTCCTTCGTTATTTTAGCTGTGTGCTTAGGGTCATTGTCTTGTTGGAAGGTAAACCTTCGGCCCAGTCTGAGGTCCAGAGCACTCTGGAGAAGGTTTTTGTCCAGGATATCCCTGTACTTGGCCGCATTCATCTTTCCCTCGATTGCAACCAGTCGTCCTGTCCCTGCAGCTGAAAAACACCCCCACAGCATGATGCTGCCACCACCATGCTTCACTGTTGGGACTGTATTGGACAGGTGATGAGCAGTGCCTGGTTTTCTCCACACATATCGCTTAGAATTAAGGCCAAAAAGTTCTATTTTGGTCTCATCAGACCAGAGAATCTTATTTCTCACCATCTTGGAGTCCTTCAGGTGTTTTTTAGCAAACTCCATGCGGGCTTTCATGTGTCTTACACTGAGGAGAGGCTTCCGTCGGGCCACTCTGCCATAAAGCCCCGACTGGTGGAGGGCTGCAGTGATGGTTGACTTTCTACAACTTTCTCCCATCTCCTGACTGCATCTCTGGAGCTCAGCCACAGTGATCTTTGGGTTCTTCTTTACCTCTCTCACCAAGGTTCTTCTCCCCCGATAGCTCAGTTTGGCCGGACGGCCAGCTCTAGGAAGGGTTCTGGTCGTCCCAAACGTCTTCCATTTGAGGATTATGGAGGCCACTGTGCTCTTAGGAACCTTAAGTGCAGCAGAAATCTTTTTGTAACCTTGGCCAGATCTGTGCCTTGCCACAATTCTGTCTCTGAGCTCTTCAGGCAGTTCCTTTGACCTCATGATTCTCATTTGCTCTGACATGCATTGTGATCTGGAAGGTCTTATATAGACAGGTGTGTGGCTTTCCTAATCAAGTCCAATCAGTATAATCAAACCCAGCTGGACTCAAATGAAGGTGTAGAACAGTGGCGTCGGCAGGGGGGGGCTGACAGGGGCTATAGCCCCGAGTTGGCCCCCAAAAAGCCCCGAGTCTCATATTCCTTTTTAAAATGATTAGCCCCGAATCACTCCCAAGGCGTGGGGTTGGTCGGGGCTAAATACCCCAGCATAACATCCATGCAGTGATTGGTGGGGCGGCCACAGAGAAAGAGTGGAGCTGTCAAAATTAAGACTTGATGTCGGGGTGGGCGGGGCCGATACGTGGGGCTCCGCCCAGGGCCGGCTCCACCGTAAGGCAGGGTGGTGAGGGCGGTACATTCCCATACCTCCTGCATTAGGCTGGATTCCGGAGCAGAGCCAAGTGTCAGAACAAGATCAGACACTTGGCTCCAGTCACTTGCAGGACCTCACCAGTGTCACCTGCCCTGCAGCTTGTGCGGAAATGTTTGGTGCGATCTCCACTCCGCATTGGCACCCAGCATCTCACTCTGCTGGGCATCCTTCACACTGTGAGCTGCAGCCTCCTCCTCATCCTACCCCTCCTCCATCGGCTCCGATGTATTGCTTTACACAGAGAGGAGGAGCCGACCCGAGGAGGAGAGATATCCCTGTACATGTCCCATGCCATGTCCACACAGGGAAGGGGAGACCAGCTGGAAATAAATACTTGCAGTGATTTGTGTGTGTGTTTGGGGGGATCTGAGAAGCTACTGTATGTCCTAGGGAGTGTTTTGGCAGGAGAAAGGACTTGTGCTATGAGTGGAACATAGGACATACATTATCTGCTTGGTAGCCACCCCTCCCAAATCAAAGAGATGCTGGCTGCTGCTATACATGGGATACACATGGCATGTGGAACCCTGGGTACCCCAAAGAAATGTGGAGAATCGCCCCAGGTACCCATACTAGTGCCCCCCTGCCAGGCACGTTAGTGTAGCCAGGTGGTGGAAGTTTTCTCAGCATTGGGCTTCAGGACTCAGCGCCAGTTCACACCACAAATCACACAGGAACACACTGTGCGTTTGAATGGGCTAAAACTGTGCTGGGCCACACCAAAAGTTGTAAAACGCACAGGGACAGGTTTACATGGTACATCTGTACCATACAATCCGGGGCAGGAAAGCACATTAAATTTGCAACCTGAGTTTGGGATGTCATTGAATTGACATTCACACCCACAGCAAATTGCAACTGCAGTGCGTTTTGAATGTGGTGCAGGAAATGCACACAGACCACGGCTTTCCTGCACTGCGTGTTGCTGTGAATTGTCCCTTGGTTGAGGATTTGCGGGCTTTTGTTCTTAGGAAGGTCCCACAGAAAGCAGGACAGTTGGGAAGTATTGCTGATTGATTAGAAGAGGGGAGGATTTGTGTTGGGGGGGGGGGGGGTGGTTGTACTGGGAAGGGGGATTTGGGAGGAAGGAGTTTTGACAGAACTGGGCAGCGGACTTGTGCTGGTGTGGGGGATATAGGGGGGAAGAGGATTTGTGCTGAGAGGGGATTTGTGTTGGGAGGGGAATTTGGGGGGGAATAATGTGCTAAAAATAGGGAAAAGGTTTACAGTGGGAGGAGAATTTGTGCTCGAAAAGGGATTGGGGTGGGGGGTTGCTGGGAAAAGAAATCCGTGGAGATTTGTGCTGGTAAGGGGGATGGGGGGGATTTGTCCTGGTGAATTTGGAGAGAAAGGAACTGGGTGGGGGAGCATTTGAGCTGGAATAGGGGGCTGTGTTGGGAGGGAGGATTTCGGGGTAGAAGAGAATTCATTCTGCGAAGGTTATTAGGGGAAGGAGGATTTGTGCTGAGAGGGGGAATTGAGGGGTGTGGGGATAGGTGCTAGGATGGGGAAGAAGGGGGGATTGTGCTGGGACTGGGTATTTGGGGAGGTTGGAGGAGGACTTGTCCTGAGGAAGGGTAAACAAGATTTGTGTTGGGTGGAGGTTTTGTTCAGATATGATATGTGCTGGGGGGAGGAAATACAAATTAGTGCTGGATCATTTTTTTTTTCTGGAGGGAAGGGAGTGGGGATTTTCCTGAAAGGGTGAAATTGGGGGGTGATTTTGTAACCTCCTTACCGCTACACTGTGCATTACACACTCCTGTCCATCGCATTACGTGCATTGTACTCCTGTTCCCTGCATTCTGTACATTGCACTCCTGTCCCCCGCATTCTGTACATTGCACTCCTGTCCCCCGCATTCTGTGCACTTCACCCCTGTTCCCCGCATTCTGTGCACTGCACTACTATCCCCCTCATTCTGTGCACTGCACTCCTGTCCCCCGCATTCTGTACATTGCACTCCTGTCCCCCGCATTCTGTGCACTTCACCCCTGTTCCCCACATTCTGTACACTGCACTCCTGTTCCCTGCATTCTGTGCATTGCACTTCTGTCCCCCTGCATTCTATGCACTTCACTCCTGTTCTCCGCAGTCTGTGCACTGCACTACTATCCCCCACATTCTGTGCACTTCACTCCTGTTCCCCGCAGTCTGTGCACTGCACTACTATCCCCCACATTCTGTGCACTTCACTCCTGTTCCCCGCAGTCTGTGCACTGCACTACTATCCCCCTCATTCTGTACACTGCACTCCTGTTCCCTGCATTCTGTGCATTGCACTTCTGTCCCCCTGCATTCTATGCACTTCACTCCTGTTCTCCGCAGTCTGTGCACTGCACTACTATCCCCCACATTCTGTGCACTTCACTCCTGTTCCCCGCAGTCTGTGCACTGCACTACTATCCCCCACATTCTGTGCACTGCACTCCTGTTCCCCGTATTCTGTACATTGCACTCCTGTTCCCCGAATTCTGTGCATTGCACTCCTGTCCCCCGCATTCTGTGCTTTACACTCCTGTGCCCCGTATTCTGTGCACTACACTCCTGTCGCCTGTATTCTGTGCACTGCACTCCTGTCCCCTGCATTCTGTGCATTATGCTCTCCTGGGCCGTGCTCTCTGTGTGTCATGTACTCCTAAACTCGGCACTGACTTCAGAATTTTGTGTTACACACCCTGTAGTCGGCATTATGTATCCTAAACCTGACACTGATTGCAGCCTGTGCATTGCACATTGCTGACCCCTGCACTATATACACAATACTGTACATGATATACTTCTCACCAAAGTGTTCATTGTCTCAATAGTTACTGGTTGTTATGCAGTCCCTGACTATTTTAAAGAAGGTCTAAATAAAGTTTTAGCTTTTTATATATTTTCATTGTATTCAAAAACATATGCAATGGAAGCTTTTCATTCTTTTTCTTTTTGGTGATGATTGTGCTGGGGTTTTTATGTATTAATGAGACTCTTGCTTGTGGCATAGCAGTGAAAGCATATTTTATAGGTGCAAGGAAGCCCGGTGTTCTAAAATTTTCTCGGACCCGTGAAAAAATCGGACCTCGTAACTTCCGGTTCTGGGAGTCTCAAGTGCGCATGCGCATAAGACATTATCTTGGTTTGGTAAACTTATAACACATAGCGGACAGCTGACTGAGAGGAGGCGGGGCTGAGGTGGGACGGAAAGACACCGCCGCGTCATCTGCAGAGCTGAATAGAGGAGGCGGGACGGAGGTGCGGCCGTAATAGATGCAGGGCTTAAGCGACTCCTTCTGTTTTATTATCTTTAGTAATTATCGTATTATTTATCCTTAGGATTTCATTACATTTAGTATTTCTATAATACAAAATAAGAAATACTAAATGTAACTAGAAAAAAAGTTCGTCGAGACAAACTTTAAGTTGGCTTGAGAAAGCCTGACCAGAAAGTTTGAAAAGTTTAGATCGATCGATCGATCGATAGAAAAGGTTTGAAGATCGATCGATAGATAGAAAAGGTTTGAAGATCGATCGATAGAAAAGGTTTGAAGATCGATCGATCGATAGAAAAGGTTTGAAGATCGATCAATCGATAGAAAAGGTTTGAAGATCGATCAATCGATAGAAAAGGTTTGAAGATCGATCAATCGATAGAAAAGGTTTGAAGATCGATCAATCGATAGAAAAGGTTTGAAGATCGATCAATCGATAGAAAAGGTTTGAAGATCGATCGATAGAAAAGGTTTGAAGATCGATCGATCGATAGAAAAGGTTTGAAGATCGATCGATCGATAGAAAAGGTTTGAAGATCGATCGATCGATATATAAGGTTTGAAGATCGATCGATATATAAGGTTTGAAGATCGATCGATCGAAAAGGTTTGAAGATCGATCGATTGATAGAAAAGGTTTGAAGATCGATCGATCGAAAAGGTTTGAAGATCAATCGATCGATCAAAAATGTTTGAAGATCGATCGATCGATCAAAAAGGTTTGAAGATCGATCGATCGATCAAAAATGTTTGAAGATCGATCGATCGAAAATGTTTGAAGATCGATCGATCGAAAAGGTTTGAAGACCGATCGATCGAAAAGGTTTGAAGATCAATCGATCGATCAAAAATGTTTGAAGATCGATCGATCAAAAAGGTTTGAAGATCGATCGATCGAAAATGTTTGAAGATCGATCGATCGATCGAAAAGGTTTGAAGACCGATCGATCAAAAAGGTTTGAAGATCAATCGATTGATCGCAAAGGTTTGAAGATCGATCGATCGATAAGGTTTGAAGATCGATCAATCGAAAAGGTTTGAAGATCGATCGATCGAAAAGGTTTGAAGATTGATCGATCGATCGATAGAAAAGGTTTGAAGATCGATCGATCGATAGAAAAGGTTTGAAGATCGATCGATCGAAAAGGTTTGAAGATCGATCGATCGAACGAAAAGGTTTGAAGATCGATCGATTGATCGAAAAGGTTTGAAGATCGATCGATCGAAAAGGTTTGAAGATCGATCGATAGAAAAGGTTTGAAGATCGATCGATCGAAAAGGCTTGCGATCGAAAAGGTTTGAAGATCGATCGATCGATCTAAAAGGTTTGAAGATCGATCGATCGATCGAAAAGGTTTGAAGATCGATTGATAGATAGATTAGATGAGTTTGAATGAGTTTACATTGATTAGCATCAAAGCTTGATTGAGTCTAATGGGATTTGGAGCTTGGGTCATCTGAACATCCTGTCAATGAAAGTCTATGGGCATTTTTTGGGTTTTTAATTTTAATTTTTAGGAAAACCGTAACTCAAACCAGTCTGAAAAGATATAGCACACCGAGTCAGAACAGTATGAAGGTCTGTGCCGAGTTTGGAGTATGTAGCTTGAACAGTCTAGGAGGAGATAGTGTCCAAAAATTTACCGGCCAGAAAAATAATAAGAAGAAGAAGAAGAATAATAATAAGTTTAAATACAATATCAGTAAGTTGGCTGTCCCAAGCCAACTTAATGAAATCCTAAGGATAAATAATACGATAATTGCTAACGATAATAAAACAGAAGGAGTCCTGCATGTATTACACGGCCGCACCTCCGTCCCGCCTCCTCCACCAGCTCTGCATATGTGTCCTCCGTCCTCCGTCGCACCTCAGCCCCGCCTCCTCTCAGTCAGCTGTCCGCTCTCTGTTATAATTTTGCCAAACCTCGAAAAATGTCTTCTGCGCATGCGCACGGACGACTCCCATCCGCTGTTTTGTGATGCTCTATCACCGGAAGTGACGAGGTCCGATTTTTTCACGGGTCCGACAAAATTTTACAACACCGGCTTTTGTTAACCCATGCCCCTTAAGCTACATGCACTTCCTCCCTCAAGTGTCCCTCATTATGATGTTCAAAAGTTAAGGGGGGCACCAAAATGCACCTTCGCCTGTGTAGACAAAAATCCTTGCGCCGGCCCTGGCTCCGCCCCCTTGTTCCAATTACCTTATAGACAAAGGTAGCAGGTAGTTCCTGCCCAGCAGAAGGACCCTGGTGATGTCAGCAAATGATGTGACTGTTTGGTCACATGGTACAGAGAATAACAGGAACTGGTTACAACCCATGTGGCTTCCCTGAGATATAAATGATGGGGGGGGGTCTCTGTCTGTCTGTATATGAGGGGGGGGGGGGGGGGGGTATGTATCTCTGTCTCCTCTCCATGTCTGACCCTCTCCTTTCCTCTCATCGTCTGACCCTCTCCTCTCCATGTGTGACCCTCTCCTCTCTTCTCCTCTCCTCTCCATGTCTGACCCTCTCCTCTCTTCTCCTCTCCATGTCTGACCCTCTCTTCTCCTCTCTTCTCCTCTCCATGTCTGACCCTCTCTTCTCCTCTCCTCTCTTCTCCTCTCCATGTCTGACCCTCTCTTCTCCTCTCTTCTCCTCTCCATGTCTGACCCTCTCTTCTCCTCTCCTCTCTTCTCCTCTCCATGTCTGACCCTCTCTTCTCCTCTCTTCTCCTCTCCATGTCTGACCCTCTCTTCTCCTCTCCTCTCTTCTCCTCTCCATGTCTGACCCTCTCCTCTCTTCTCCTCTCCATGTCTGACCCTCTCCTCTCCTCTCTTCTCCTCTCCATGTCTGACCCTCTCTTCTCCTCTCCTCTCTTCTCCTCTCCATGTCTGACCCTCTCCTCTCTTCTCCTCTCCATGTCTGACCCTCTCTTCTCCTCTCTTCTCCTCTCCATGTCTGACCCTCTCTTCTCCTCTCCTCTCTTCTCCTCTCCATGTCTGACCCTCTCTTCTCCTCTCCTCTCCTCTCTTCTCCTCTCCATGTCTGACCCTCTCCTCTCTTCTCCTCTCCTCTCTTCTCTCCTCTCTTCTCCTCTCCTCTCCATGTCTGACCCTCTCCTCTCTTCTCCTCTCCTCTCTTTTCCTCTCCATGTCTGACCCTCTCCTCTCTTCTCCTCTCCATGTCTGACCCTCTCCTCTCCATGTCTGACCCTCTCCTCTCTTCTCCTCTTCGTGTCTGACCCTCTCCTCTCTTCTTCTCTCCATGTCTGACCCTCTCCTCTCTTCTCCATGTCTGACCCTCTCCTCTCTTCTCCTCTCCATGTCTGACCCTCTCTTCTTCTCTCTTCTCCATGTCTGACCCTCTCCTCTTCTCCTCTCCATGTCTGACCCTCTCCTCTCTTCTCTTCTCCTCTCTTCTCCTCTTCTCTCTTCTCCTCTTCTCTCCATGTCTGACCCTCTCCTCTCTTCTCCATGTCTGACCCTCTCTTCACCTCTCCTCTCCTCTCTTCTCCATGTCTGACCCTCTCCTCTCTTCTCCTCTCCTCTTCTCCTCTCCTCTCCATGTCTGACCCTCTCCTCTCTTCTCCATGTCTGACCCTCTCCTCTCCTCTCCATGTCTGACCCTCTCTTCTCATCTCTTCTCCATGTCTGACCCTCTCCTCTTCTCCTCTCCATGTCTGACCCTCTCCTCTCTTCTCTTCTCCTCTCTTCTCCTCTCCTCTCTTCTCCTCTTCTCTCCATGTCTGACCCTCTCCTCTCTTCTCCTCTCCATGTCTGACCCTCTCCTCTCTTCTTCTCTCCATGTCTGACCCTCTCTTCTCCATGTCTTACCCTCTCCTCTCTTCTCCTCTCCATGTCTGACCCTCTCTTCTCCTCTCCATGTCTGACCCTCTCCTCTCTTCTCCATGTCTGACCCTCTCCTCTCTTCTCCTCTCCATGTCTGACCCTCTCCTCTCTTCTCCTCTCCTCTCCATGCCTGACCCTCTCCTCTCTTCTCCATGTCTGACCCTCTCCTCTCTTCTCTTCTCCATGTCTGACCCTCCCCTCTCCTCTCTTCTCCTCTCCATGTCTGACCCACTCCTCTCTTCTCCTATCCATGTCTGACCCTCTCCTCTCTTCTCCTATCCATGTCTGACCCTCTCCTCTCTTCTCCTATCCATGTCTGACCCTCTCCTCTCTTCTCCTATCCATGTCTGACCCTCTCCTCTCTTCTCCTATCCATGTCTGATCCTCTCCTCTTTTCTCCTTTTCTCTCTTCTCCTCTCTTCTCCTCTTCTCTCCATGTCTGACCCTCTCCTCTCCTCTCTTCTCCATGTCTGACCCTCTTCTCTCCATGTCTGACCCTCTCCTCTCCTCGTCTGACCCTCTCTTCTCCTCTCCTCTCCATGTCTGACCCTCTCCTCTTCTCCTCTCCATGTCTGACCCTCTCCTCTCCATGTCTGACCCTCTCCTCTCCTCGTCTGACCCTCTCTTCTCCTCTCCTCTCCATGTCTGACCCTCTCCTCTCTTCTCCTCTCTTCTTCTCTCCTCTTATCTCCTCTCTTCTCTTCTCTTCTCCTCTCCATGTCTGACCCTCTCCTCTCTTCTTCTCTCCATGTCTGACCCTCTCCTCTCTACTCTTCTCCTCTCCTCTCCATGTCTGACCCTCTCCTCTCTTCTCCTCTCCATGTCTGACCCTCTCCTCTCTACTCTTCTCCTCTCCTCTCCATGTCTGACCCTCTCCTCTCTTCTCCATGTCTGACCCTCTCCTCTCCATGTCTGACCCTCTCTTCTCCTCTCCATGTCTGACCCTCTCTTCTCCTCTCCATGTCTGACCCTCTCCTCTCTTCTCCATGTCTGACCCTCTCCTCTCTTCTCCTCTCCATGTCTGACCCTCTCCTCTCTTCTCCTCTCCTCTCCGTGCCTGACCCTTTCCTCTCTTCTCCATGTCTGACCCTCTCCTCTCTTCTCTTCTCCATGTCTGACCCTCCCCTCTCCTCTCTTCTCCTCTCCATGTCTGACCCACTCCTCTCTTCTCCTATCCATGTCTGACCCTCTCCTCTCTTCTCCTATCCATGTCTGACCCTCTCCTCTCTTCTCCTATCCATGTCTGATCCTCTCCTCTCTTCTCCTCTTCTCTCTTCTCCTCTCTTCTCCTCTTCTCTCCATGTCTGACCCTCTCCTCTCCTCTCCTCTCTTCTCCATGTCTGACCCTCTCCTCCCCATGTCTGACCCTCTCCTCTCCATGTCTGACCCTCTCCTCTCCATATCTGACCCTCTCCTCTCCTCGTCTGACCCTCTCTTCTCCTCTCCTCTCCTCTCCTCTCCATGTCTGACCCTCTCCTCTCTTCTTCTCTCCTCTTCTCTCCTCCCTTCTCTTCTCCTCTTCTCTCCATGTCTGACCCTCTCCTCTCTTCTTCTCTCCATGTCTGACCCTCTCCTCTCTACTCTTCTCCTCTACTCTCCATGTCTGACCCTCTCCTCTCTTCTCCATGTCTGACCCTCTCCTCTCCATGTCTGACCCTCTCCTCTCTACTCTTCTCCTCTACTCTCCATGTCTGACCCTCTCCTCTCTCTCTCTTCTCCTCTCCATGTCTGACCCTCTCCTCTCTTCTCCTCTCCTCTCCATGTCTGACCCTCTCCTCTCTACTCTTCTCCTCTCCTCTCCATGTCTGACCCTCTCCTCTCCTCTCCATGTCTGACCCTCTCCTCTCTTCTCCATGTCTGACCCTCTCCTCTCCATGTCTGACCCTCTGTACTCCTTTCCATACTACCCCTTGACTGACCCTTGACTGAGGGGGGCATTGGGTGGAGCTTGGGCGGTACTTTTTTAAATGTGGGAGGAGCTTGGGCGGGACTTCCTTTAAAATGTGGGAGGGGTTATCAAATTTATCTTCGGGCTGAAGCCCCTGGTCTTTTTCCCACCTAGCAACGCCCCTGGTGTAGAACCATCTCAAGGATGATCAGAAGAAATGGAAAGCACCTGAGTTAAATATATGAGTGTCACAGCAAAGGGTCTGAATACTTAGGACCATGTGATATTTCAGTTTTTCTTTTTTAATAAATCTGCAACAATGTCAACAATTCTGTGTTTTTCTGTCAGTATGGGGTGCTATGTGTACATTCATGAGGAAGAAGAATGAACTTAAATGATTTTAGCAAATGGCTGCAATATAACAAAGAGTGAAAAATTTAAGGGGGTATGAATACTTTCCGTACCCACTGTATATATTTCTACTGTTATTTTACATTATAGATATATGTTACATAGTTACATTGTTAGTCAGGTTGATAAAAGACACAAGTCCATCTGGCTCAACCAATAAAAACAAAAAACAGTAAAGAAAACTCAACCATACAATCCCATATACACAATCCTATATCCGTAGTTGATCCAGAGGAAGGCGAAAAACCCCAGCAAAGCATGATCCAATTTCCCACAGCAGGGGAAAAATTTCCTTCCTGATCCACTGGGAGGCAATTGGATATTCCCTGGATCAACTTTACCTATAAATATTAGTACCTATTTGTATTATTTACACCCAGGAAAGAATCCAGGACTTTTTTTTTTTAAAGCAATCTACTGAGCTGGCCAGAACCACCTCTGGAGGGAGTCTATTCCACATTTTCACAGCTCTTACTGTGAAGAAACCTTTCCGTATTTGGAGATGAAATCTGTTTTCCTCTAGACATAAAGAGCGCCCCCCTGTCCTCTGTGTTGATCTTAAAGTGAGCAACTCAACACCAAGTTCACTATATGGACCCCTTATGTATTTATACATGGAGATCATATCCCCCTTTTGTATTTATACATGGAGATCATACCCCCCCTTTTGTATTTATACATGGGGATCATATCCCCCCCTTATGAATTTATACATAGAGATCATATCCCCCCTTATGTATTTATACATGGAGATCATATCCCCCCCTTATGTATTTATACATAGAGATCATATCCCCCGTTATGTATTTATATGTGAGATCATATCCCCCCTTATGTATTTATACATGGAGATCATATCCCCCCTTATGTATTTATATGTGAGATCATATCCCCCCTTACGTATTTATATATGGAGATCATATCCCCCCTTATGTATTTATACATGGAGATCATATCCCCCTTATGTATTTATATATGGAGATCATATCCCCCCTTATGTATTTATACATGGAGATCATATCCCCCCTTATGTATTTATATATGGAGATCATATCCCCCTTATGTATTTATACATGGAGATCATATCCCCCCTTATGTATTTATACATGGAGATCATATCCCCCCTTATGTATTTATACATGGAGATCATATCCCCCTTATGTATTTATACATGGTGATCATATCCCCCCTTATGTATTTATATATGGAGATCATATACCCCCTTATGTATTTATATATGGAGATCATATACCCCCTTATGTATTTATACATGGAGATCATATACCCCCTTATGTATTTATATATGGAGATCATATACCCCCTTATGTATTTATATATGGAGATCATATCCCCCTTATGTATTTATATATGGAGATCATATCCCCCCTTATGTATTTATATATGGAGATCATATCCCCCCTTATGTATTTATACACGGTGATCATATCCCCCCCTTATGTATTTATACACGGTGATCATATCCCCCCTTATGTATTTATACATGGTGATCATATCCCCCCTTATGTATTTATACACGGTGATCATTTCCCCCCTTATGTATTTATATATGGAGTTCATATCCCCCTTATGTATTTATATATGGAGATCATATCCCCCCTTATGTATTTATATATGGAGATCATATCCCCCTTATGTATTTATACATGGAGATCATATCCCCCCTTATGTATTTATACATGGAGATCATATCCCCCCCTTATGTATTTATATATGGAGATCATATCCCCCTTATGTATTTATATATGGAGATCATATCCCCCTTATGTATTTATACATGGAGATCATATCCCCCCTTATGTATTTATATATGGAGATCATATCCCCCTTATGTATTTATACATGGAGATCATATCCCCCCTTATGTATTTATACATGGAGATCATATCCCCCCCTTATGTATTTATACATGGAGATCATATCCCCCCCTTATGTATTTATATATGGAGATCATATCCCCCTGTATGTATTTATATATGGAGATCATATCCCCCTTATGTATTTATATATGGAGATCATATCCCCCTTAAGTATTTATATATGGAGATCATATCCCCCCTTATGTATTTATATATGGAGATCATACCCCCCTTATGTATTTATATATGGAGATCATACCCCCCCTTATGTGTTTATACATGGTGATCATATCCCCCCTTATGTATTTATACATGGAGATCATATCACCCCTTATGTATTTATACATGGAGATCATTTCTCCCCTTATGTATTTATACATGGAGATCATATCCCCCCTTATGTATTTATATATGGAGATCATATCCCCCCTTATGTATTTATATATGGAGATCATATCCCCCTTATGTACTTATACATGGAGAGCATATCCCCCCTTATGTATTTATACATGGAGATCATATCCCCCCTTATGTATTTATACATGGAGATCATATCCCCCCTTATGTATTTATATATGGAGATCATATCCTCGCTTATGTATTTATACATGGAGATCATATCCCCCTTATGTATTTATACATGGTGATCATATCCCCCCTTATGTATTTATATATGAAGATCATATCCCCCTTATGTATTTATACATGGAGATCATATACCCCCTTATGTATTTATATATGGAGATCATATCCCCCTTATGTATTTATATATGGAGATCATATCCCCCCTTATGTATTTATATATGGAGATCATATTCCCCCTTATGTATTTATACACGGTGATCATATCCCCCCTTATGTATTTATACACGGTGATCATTTCCCCCCTTATGTATTTATACATGAAGATCATATCCCCCCTTATGTATTTATACACGGTGATCATATCCCCCCTTATGTATTTATACACGGTGATCATATCCCCCCTTATGTATTTATATATGGAGTTCATATCCCCCTTATGTATTTATATATGGAGATCATATCCCCCCTTATGTATTTATATATGGAGATCATATCCCCCCTTATGTATTTATTCGTGGAGATCATATCCCCCCTTATGTATTTATATATGGAGATCATATCCCCCTTATGTATTTATACATGGAGATCATATCCCCCCTTATGTATTTATACATGGAGATCATATCCCCCCCTTATGTATTTATACATGGAGATCATATCCCCCCCTTATGTATTTATATATGGAGATCATATCCCCCTGTATGTATTTATATATGGAGATCATATCCCCCTTATGTATTTATATATGGAGATCATATCCCCCCTTAAGTATTTATATATGGAGATCATATCCCCCCTTATGTATTTATACATGGAGATCATTTCTCCATTATGTATTTATATATGGAGATCATACCCCCTTATGTATTTATATATGGAGATCATATCCCCCCTTATGTATTTATATATGGAGATCATATCCCCCTTATGTACTTATACATGGAGAGCATATCCCCCCTTATGTATTTATATATGGAGATCATATCCCCCCTTATGTATTTATACACGGTGATCATATCCCCCCCTTATGTATTTATACACGGTGATCATATCCCCCCTTATGTATTTATATATGGAGTTCATATCCCCCTCATGTATTTATATATGGAGATCATATCCCCCCTTATGTATTTATATATGGAGATCATATCCCCCCTTATGTATTTATACATGGAGATCATATCCCCCCCTTATGTATTTATATATGGAGATCATATCCCCCCTTATGTATTTATATATGGAGATCATATTCCCCCTTATGTATTTATATATGGAGATCATATCCCCCTTATGTATTTATACATGGAGATCATATCCCCCCTTATGTATTTATACATGGAGATCATATCCCCCCCTTATGTATTTATACATGGAGATCATATCCCCCCCTTATGTATTTATATATGGAGATCATATCCCCCTGTATGTATTTATATATGGAGATCATATCCCCCTTATGTATTTATATATGGAGATCATATCCCCCTTAAGTATTTATATATGGAGATCATATCCCCCCTTATGTATTTATATATGGAGATCATACCCCCCTTATGTATTTATATATGGAGATCATACCCCCCCTTATGTGTTTATACATGGTGATCATATCCCCCCTTATGTATTTATACATGGAGATCATATCACCCCTTATGTATTTATACATGGAGATCATTTCTCCCCTTATGTATTTATATATGGAGATCATATCCCCCCTTATGTATTTATATATGGAGATCATATCCCCCTTATGTACTTATACATGGAGAGCATATCCCCCCTTATGTATTTATACATGGAGATCATATCCCCCCTTATGTATTTATACATGGAGATCATATCCCCCCTTATGTATTTATACATGGAGATCATATCCCCCCCTTATGTATTTATATATGGAGATCATATCCTCGCTTATGTATTTATACATGGAGATCATATCCCCCTTATGTATTTATACATGGTGATCATATCCCCCCTTATGTATTTATATATGAAGATCATATCCCCCTTATGTATTTATACATGGAGATCATATACCCCCTTATGTATTTATATATGGAGATCATATCCCCCTTATGTATTTATATATGGAGATCATATCCCCCCTTATGTATTTATATATGGAGATCATATTCCCCCTTATGTATTTATACACGGTGATCATATCCCCCCTTATGTATTTATACACGGTGATCATTTCCCCCCTTATGTATTTATACATGAAGATCATATCCCCCCTTATGTATTTATACACGGTGATCATATCCCCCCTTATGTATTTATACACAGTGATCATATCCCCCCTTATGTATTTATATATGGAGTTCATATCCCCCTTATGTATTTATATATGGAGATCATATCCCCCCTTATGTATTTATATATGGAGATCATATCCCCCCTTATGTATTTATACATGGAGATCATATCCCCCCTTATGTATTTACATATGGAGATCATATCCCCCTTATGTATTTATACATGGAGATCATATCCCCCCTTATGTATTTATACATGGAGATCATATCCCCCCCTTATGTATTTATACATGGAGATCATATCCCCCCCTTATGTATTTATATATGGAGATCATATCCCCCTGTATGTATTTATATATGGAGATCATATCCCCCTTATGTATTTATATATGGAGATCATATCCCCCCTTAAGTATTTATATATGGAGATCATATCCCCCCTTATGTATTTATACATGGAGATCATTTCTCCATTATGTATTTATATATGGAGATCATACCCCCTTATGTATTTATATATGGAGATCATATCCCCCCTTATGTATTTATATATGGAGATCATATCCCCCTTATGTACTTATACATGGAGAGCATATCCCCCCTTATGTATTTATATATGGAGATCATATCCCCCCTTATGTATTTATACACGGTGATCATATCCCCCCCTTATGTATTTATACACGGTGATCATATCCCCCCTTATGTATTTATATATGGAGTTCATATCCCCCTCATGTATTTATATATGGAGATCATATCCCCCCTTATGTATTTATATATGGAGATCATATCCCCCCTTATGTATTTATACATGGAGATCATATCCCCCCCCTTATGTATTTATATATGGAGATCATATCCCCCCTTATGTATTTATATATGGAGATCATATTCCCCCTTATGTATTTATACACGGTGATCATATCCCCCCTTATGTATTTATACACGGTGATCATTTCCCCCCTTATGTATTTATATATGGAGTTCATATTCCTCCTTATGTATTTATACATGAAGATCATATCCCCCCTTATGTATTTATACACGGTGATCATATCCCCCCTTATGTATTTATACACGGTGATCATATCCCCCCTTATGTATTTATATATGGAGATCATATCCCCCCTTATGTATTTATATATGGAGATCATATCCCCCCTTATGTATTTATACATGGAGATCATATCCCCCCTTATGTATTTATATATGGAGATCATATCCCCCCTTATGTATTTATACATGGAGATCATATCCCCCCCTTATGTATTTATACATGGAGATCCTATCCCTCCTTATGTATTTATACATGGAGATCATATCCCCCCTTATGTATTTATACATGGAGATCATATCCCCCCCTTATGTATTTATACATGGAGATCATATCCCCCCCCTTATGTATTTATATATGGAGATCATATCCCCCTGTATGTATTTATATATGGAGATCATATCCCCCTTATGTATTTATATATGGAGATCATATCCCCCCTTAAGTATTTATATATGGAGATCATATCCCCCCTTATGTATTTATATATGGAGATCATATCCCCCTGTATGTATTTATATATGGAGATCATTTCTCCCTTATGTATTTATATATGGAGATCATATCCCCTTATGTATTTATATATGGAGATCATATCCCCCCTTATGTATTTATATATGGAGATCATATCCCCTTTATGTACTTATACATGGAGAGCATATCCCCCCTTATGTATTTATATATGGAGATCATATCCCCCCTTATGTATTTATACACGGTGATCATATCCCCCCTTATGTATTTATACACGGTGATCATATCCCCCCTTATGTATTTATATATGGAGTTCATATCCCCCTCATGTATTTATATATGGAGATCATATCCCCCCTTATGTATTTATATATGGAGATCATATCCCCCCTTATGTATTTATACATGGAGATCATATCCCCCCCTTATGTATTTATATATGGAGATCATATCCCCCTTATGTATTTATACATGGAGATCATATCCCCCCCTTATGTATTTATACATGGAGATCATATCCCCCCCTTATGTATTTATATATGGAGATCATATCCCCCTGTATGTATTTATATATGGAGATCATATCCCCCTTATGTATTTATATATGGAGATCATATCCCCCCTTAAGTATTTATATATGGAGATCATATCCCCCCTTATGTATTTATATATGGAGATCATACCCCCCTTATGTATTTATATATGGAGATCATACCCCCCCTTATGTATTTATATATGGAGATCATATCCCCCCTTATGTATTTATATATGGAGATCATATCCCCCCTTATGTGTTTATACATGGTGATCATATCCCCCCTTATGTATTTATACATGGAGATCATTTCTCCCTTATGTATTTATATATGGAGATCATATCCCCCCTTATGTGTTTATACATGGTGATCATATCCCCCCTTATGTATTTATACATGGAGATCATTTCTCCCCTTATGTATTTATACATGGAGATCATATCCCCCCTTATGTATTTATATATGGAGATCATATCCCCCCTTATGTATTTATACATGGAGATCATATCCCCCTTATGTATTTATACATGGTGATCATATCCCCCCTTATGTATTTATATATGGAGATCATATCCCCTTTATGTATTTATACATGGAGATCATATCCCCCTTATGTATTTATATATGGAGATCATATCCCCCTTATGTATTTATACATGGTGATCATATCCCCCCCTTAGGTATTTATACATGGAGATCATGTTCCCCCTTATGTATTTATATATGGAGATCATATCCCCCCTTATGTATTTATATATGGAGATCATATCCCCCCTTATGTATTTATATATGGAGATCATATCTCCCTTATGTATTTATACATGGAGATCATATCCCCCTTATGTATTTATATATGGAGACCATATCCCCCTTATGTATTTATATATGGAGATCATATCCCCCCCTTATGTATTTATATATGGAGATCATATCCCCCCTTATATATTTATATATGGAGATCATACCCCCCTTATGTATTTATATATGGAGATCATATCCCCCCTTATGTATTTATATATGGAGATCATACCCCCTTATGTATTTATATATGGAGATCATACCCCCTTATGTATTTATATATGGAGATCATACCCCCCTTATGTATTTATACATGGAGATCATATCCCCCCTTATGTATTTATACATGGTAATCAAATCCCCCCTTATGTATTTATACATGGAGATCATATCCCCCCTTATGTATTTATACATGGAGATCATATCCCCCCTTATGTATTTATACATGGTGATCATATCCCCCCTTATGTATTTATACATGGAGATTATATCCCCCCTTATGTATTTATACATGGAGATCCTATCCCCCCTTATGTATTTATACATGGAGATCATATCCCCCCTTATGTATTTATACATGGAGATCATATCCCCCCTTATGTATTTATATATGGAGATACTATCCCCCCCTTATGTATTTATACATGGAGATCATATCCCCCCTTATGTATTTATATATGGAGATCCTATCCCCCTTATGTATTTATACATGGAGATCATATCCCCCTTATGTATTTATACATGGTAATCAAATCCCACCTTATGTATTTATACATGGAGATCATATCCCCCCTTATGTATTTATACATGGAGATCATATTCCCCCTTATGTATTTATACATGGAGATCCTATCCCCCCTTATGTATTTATACATGGAGATCATATTCCCCCTTATGTATTTATACATGGTGATCATATCCCCCCTTATGTATTTATACATGGAGATTATATCCCCCCTTATGTATTTATACATGTTGATCATATGCCACCTCATCAGTGCATATCAGTGCAGCACATTAGTGCCTTCTCATCAGAGCCCTTCAGTGCCACCTCATCAGTACCCATCAATTCAACCTATGCCCTGATTACAGTAAAGCCACAGCAGTGCCCATTAGTGACACCAATCAGTGCCCATTAGTGACACCAATCAGTGCCCATTAGTGATTCCAGTCAGTGCTCATCAGTGCCACCTATTAGTGCCCATCGGTGCAGCATATTAGTGCCTCCTCATCAGTGCCACCTAATCAGTGACCTTCAGTGCCACCTTATCAGTGCCCATCTGTGCAGCATATTTGTGCCTCCTCATCAGTGCAGTCTATCAGTGCCCATCAGTGCCACCTCATCAGTGCCCATCAGTGTAGCCTCTCAGTGCCCACCAGTGCCGCCTCATCAGCGCATATCAGTAAAGGATACAAATTACTTATTTACAACATTTACTGACAGAAACTTTTTTCTTTTCAAAATTTTCAGTCTTTTTTCTTTTTTTTTTTTAGTAAAAAATAAAAACCCAGCAGTGATTAAATACCACTATAAGAAAGTTCTATTTGTGTGAAAAAAATGAAAAAAAAAAAAATTCTCATATGTGTACAGTGTTGCATGACCGTGCAGTTGTCATTCAAAGTGTGACAGCGCTGAAAGCTAGAAATTGGCCTAGGCAGGAGGGGGGGGGGGGGGAATGTGCGCGGTAGGCAAGTGGTTAAAGCGAAACATTTTTTTTATTTTTTTTATATTTTGCTTTTAATGGTAGAGAAGAGATTTGGGGTCTTTTAGACCCCAGATCTCTCCATAAAGAGAACCCGTCATGATGTATTATTATCGCAAAGGGACGTTTACTCTCCTTGCAATAGCAATAAAAGTGATCAGAAAAATGTATTTTTTAAAAGGACAGCATAAAAATAAAAAAAAAAGTTAAATTTTTTTTTCTAAAGCGCCACCGGCCCCACGTGCTCATGCAAAGTATTGAACGCATATGTAGGTTACGCCCACATGTGTAAATGATGTTTGCATCACACATGTGAGGTATCGCCACGAACGTCTGAATGAGAGCAATAATTCTAGTAAAAGTCTTCCTGTGTAACTATTTTAACATTTTTAAGTGGCGCCTACAAAGATCTTTAGGTACCGTAATTTGGTGCGAGCGTGCGCAGTTTTAAAGCGTGCCATGTTAGGTATCTATTTACTCGGCGTAACATCATCTTTCACATTATACAGAAAAATTGGTGTATATATTCTGTTTTGTTTTCTTTTTTAAAATTCATTAAAGTGTATTTTTTCACAAAAAAAAATTGCGCTTCAAAAATCCCTGCGCAAAAACCGTGTGACATAAAAGATTTCAATGACCGCCATGTTATTCTCTAGGGTCTCTGCTAAAAATAAAAAAAAAAATAATAATTGGTGGTTCTAAGTAATTGTCTAGCAGAAAATACTGATTTAAACCTGTAAACAACAAATGTCAGAAAAAGGGCTGGCCAGCAAGTGATTAGGACACAGAAAGGGACTAAGCACATAGATTCATCAGTTCCTTTCTTTGCAGCCTCAGCTGCACAGGTGAATGAATAGGAAGCACTCAGAGACTTCCTATTCATTCACAAACTGAAGCATAGTGAACAAAGTTTACTATGCTTTAGAGCAGAATGGACACAGGAGCAATCGTTACTGATCCTTCACTGTGTTCATTCAGAAAAGGAAGGGGCTCTCCATCCTGGAACATCCCCCTGTGTACATATAGCAGCTGCCAGCGGGAGAGGAGAGGAGGGAAGGCGGCAGTGCTGTGGGGGAAAGGGGCACATGGGGGGGCCTGGACAGTAGGTGGATGGAGGCGCACATGCTAGAACTGATCCTCCTGCACCACAGCCGGAGGAAGGGAGAGGAGGAGAAACTGTCAGTGCTGCAGGGAGAGGAATAATCAATCCCTTTCTTTGCAGCCTCAGCTGCACAGATGAATGAATAGGAAGGGCTCGCTGACCTCCTATACATTCACAAGCTGAAGCATCGTTTACTATGCTTCAGAGCAGAATGGACACAGGAACAATTGTTTTTTATTGGTTGAGCCAGATGGACTTGTGTCTTTTTTTAACCTGACTAACTATGTAACTATGCAACTATGTACCGATCCTTTACTGTGTTCATTCAGAAAATGAAGGGGGCTCTCCATCCTGAAACATCCCCATGTGTACACATAGCAGCTGCCAGCGGGAGAGGAGAGGAGGGAAGGCGGCAGCGCTGCGGGGGAAAGGGGCATATGGGGGGCCTGGACAGTAGGTGGTGGATATGCTAGAACTGATCCCCCTGCAGTGCAGGCAGAGGAAGGGAGAGGAGGAAAAACTGGCAGTGCTGAAGGAGAAGGAACACGAGGCAGGGGCGTAACTACAGGGGTTGCAGGGGTTGCAATCGCTACCGGGCCCCATGCTCCAGGGGGCCCGGTAGCAAAACAGTGGGTGAACCTCTAGGATCTCAAAGGTCACACTTGCGACCGGGCCCTGGCATTTCACCACTGTGGGGAGGCCCCAAGATTGCAGGAAGGGGGCCCACTGCAGAACTTGTGAAAGGATCCTGATGCGGGACCATAATAAAAGGCCATGCAATGAGAGTAAAGAGCCCCAGGATTAGTGGGAAGAGCCCCGGGCTTGAAGGGAAGGGCCCCGGCCAGGGGTCTGGGGGGCCCTTCATGGTTTCTTGCATCGGGGCCCTGAAGGTTCTAGTTACGCCTCTGACACGAGGATCGGTGTCTGCAATAAGGCACAGGCCCCCTTTTTAACCACTTTAGGACTGGAGGATTTACCTGCTTTACTTCCAGGCCACTTTTTGCGATTCGGCACTGTGTGAATTTAACTGACAATTGCGCGGTCATGCGACGCCGGACCCAAACTAAATTTACATCCTTTTTTGCCCACAAACAGAGCTTTCTTTTGGTGGTATTTGATCACCTGTGCGCTTTTCATTTTTTGCGATATTAATAAAAAAATGCGACAATTTTGAAAAAATAACAATATTTTTTTTGACAGTTAAAAAATATCCAATATATTCAATTTTTGTCATATATTTAGGCCTAAATGTATTTAGCTCCATGTCTTTGACAAAAAAATTCTCAATGAGTGTATTTTTAACCGCTTTAAGACCGGAAGATTTTACCCCATTCCTGACCAGGCCATATTTTGCGATTCGGCACTGCGTTATTTTAACGGACAATTGGGCGGTCGTGCGACACTGTACCCAAAATAAATTTATGTCCTTTTTTCCCCACAAACAGAGCTTTCTTTTGGTGGTATTTGATCACCTGTGCGATTTTTACTTTTTGCGCTATAAACAAAAAAAGAGCGACAATTTTGAAAAAAATAACAATATTTTTCACATTTTTTTATATGAAATTCCCCCCCAAAAAAATATAAAAATCAAAATTTTTTAACATTTTAGGCCAATTTGTTTTCTGCTACATATTTTTGGGGAAAAAAATCGCAATAAGCGTGTTTTGATTGGTTTGCGCAAAAGTTATCGCAGCTACTAACTACGGGAAATTTATGTCATTTTTATTGTTTTTTTTTAACTAGTAATGGCGGCGATCTGCGTTCTTTTTTGCGGGACTGCGACATTGCGGCGGACAGATCGGACCCCTAACTGACATTTTTTACACTTTTGGGGTTACCAGTGACATTACTACAGTAATCAGTGCTATAAATATGCACTGTTACTATAATAATGACACTGGCAGGGAAGGGGTTAACTTTTATTGGTGATCAAGGGGTTAATGTATTCCTGGTGCTTACTGACGTGTGTGGGGGGAGGGGACTGTGTGACACAGGCACAGATCGCAGGTTCACAACAATCACAACAATCACAACAATCCTGTAATCTGTGACTGCCTGTCACTTAGGAGATCCGCCCGCTCTGTTTACACAAGCGGGTGGATCTCCTCACTCGATCGCCGACGATCGGGGAAGAGCAGCGGTGATCACCGCCGCTCCTCCCCTGGCCCGACTCCCGCTGTGACTGAATCCATCGGGAGCGAGCCTCTGGCGGCGCGCGCGCGGCGCCCATAGGGGGAGGAGTCCAGCGACGTAGACCTACCTCGCTGGACGATAACGAGCCACTTTGCCGCAGTACGCTCCATGTGAGCAGTCGGCAAGTGGTTAACTGATAGGGCCCGGACCTGGTACAGGAGGGCTGGCTGTACTGCCTTATTAACAGCCCTGGAGCACAGGGTGAATAGGGTATGCCCAGGCACAGCCGGCACACCCTGTGCACATGGTGTCATTATTGATGAATAGCACTACATGTGTGACGCATTTTATGAACACATGTACATTTCCCCACGTTCATGCACTGCACTAATATAGATGTTGGTTTAGTTGCACTCTTCCAGGATCCAGATCTCAGACTTTATTACCCCTCTATTGGAGGCTGATATCACTTTGGAAATGCTGCTTCTGTGGAATCCACTTCACCTCCTGATTGCACCCTCTCAGGAAGATACAAATGTCAATAAAATCAGAAAAATCAGGGATTTCAATAACATCAAATCATTTATTGATCAAAGATAAAATCCAACAATAATCACTGCCATGGACTATGTGCAACTAATAGCATGTGTAGAGCAGAAGGCAGATCAGAGCTCCCTCCATGCCTGTCTATCACTAGTGCTGGTGAGAGAGGGGGGGGGGGTCATATTTACTATTATAGAAATGTATTCCATTTATTATTTATATGCTAAACATAACATTACATTTACTTCTGCACAAGTAACTATGAGCGTTCCCATGATTGGAGGTTTGTATCTGTGGCATCCCGGAGGTCTCAGGCGAAGGGCAGCATTCCGAAGAGGCAAAACACACAACTACTTGCCACCTTTAATCTTTTTGCAACTGTTGGGATCTGGTCTGGGGCGAAGTCCGCCATTGCTTCAAATTCCGAATCCACTTCATCGAAGATCTTCAAAAAAAGGCAAAAGGAAGCGTGATTGTAACAAACGGTTATAAGTTCAATCACACACACAGAAGAATCGATTTATTAATACTATTACCAGATTCACAGAACAACCTGCAGATTTCTGTGGTGGTCGGTGGTGAGTGCCCCTTTAAATGTTGGTGGTCAGTGGCCAGCAGTACCCCATAACCATTGGTGGTCAGTGGCGTTATCCCTCCATAAGACACTCATGCGGTCAGTGTACACCCTTTATGGTCTATATGTACTCTTTAAATACACCTCTTTCTGCTCAGTGCACCCCTTACTGCTCAGTGTACCCCTTGCTGCTCAGTGTACCCCTTGCTGCTCAGTGTACCCCTTGCTGCTCAGTGTAGCCCTTACTGGGGTCAGTGCCCTTGCTGTTCAGTGAACCCCTTACTGCTCCCTGTAGCACTTTCTTCTCAATGTAGACCTTGCTGCTCAGTGTACTCATATTCTGCTCAGTGCAACCTTTGCTGCTCAGTGAACCCCTTACTGTTCAGTGTAGCCTTTTCTGTTCAGTGAACCCCTTTCTGCTCAGTGTACCCCTTGCTGGTCAGTGTAGCGCTTGCTGCTCAGTGTACCCCTTACTGTTCAGTGTACCCCTTGCTGGTCAGTGTACCCCTTACTGCTCAGTGCACCCTTTGCTGCTCAGTTTAGCCCCTGCTACTCAGTGTACTCCTTGCTTATCAGTGAACCCATATGTGTCTCAGTGTACTCCTTGCTTCTCAGTGCACCTTTTGCTGCTCAGTTCACCCCTTGCTGCTCAGTGAACCCCTTGCTACTCAGTGCACCCTTTGCTGCTTAGTGTAGTCTTTGCTCCCCAGTGAACCCTTTGCTGCTCAGTGTAGCCTTTGCTGCTCAGTGCACCCCTTGCTGCTCAGTGAACCCCTTGCTACTCAGTGCACCCTTTGCTGCTCAGTGCACCCTTTGCTGCTCAGTGCACCCCTTGCTGCTCAGTGTACCCCATGCTACTCAGTGCACCCTTTTCTGCTTAGTATAGCCTTTGCAGCTCAGTGTACCCCTTGTTGCTCAGTGCATTCCTTGCTACTCAGTGCACCCTTTGCTGCTCAGTGCCCCCATTTGCTGCTCAGTGAACCCCTTACTGCTCCCTGTAGCACTTTCTTCTCAATGTAGACCTTGCTGCTCAGTGTAGCCCTTGCTGCTCATTGAACCCCTTACTGCTCAGTGTAGCCCTTGCTGCTCAGTGTACTCATATGCTGCTCAGTGCAACCTTTGCTGCTCAGTGTACCCATTGCTGCTCATTGTACCCCTTGCTGTTCACTGCACCCCTTGCTGCTCAGTGCACCCTTTGCTGCTCAGTGTAGCATTTGCTGCTCAGTGAACCCCTTGCTGCTCAGTGTAGCCCTTGCTGCTCAGTGCACCCTTTGCTGCTCTGTGTATCCCTCAAGTGGTTAGTGTGGCCTCTTGCTGCTTACTGTATCCCCTTTGCTAGTCAGTGTACCTCTTGCTACTCATTGTAGCCCTTGCTGTTCAGTGTAGCCTTTGCTGCTCAGTGTAGACCTTGCTGCTCAGTGAAGCCTTTACTCTTACTGCTCAGTGTACCCCTCTAGTGGTTAGTGTGGCCTCTTGCAGCTTACTGTATCCCCTTTGCTAGTCAGTGTACCCATGTTCCTGCTCAACATGCCCCCTTAGTAGTAGGTGCCCCCCTTTTGTTGGCAGTCTGTGGACCATTTCTGTTTACCTTTGTGATTGCTGTGATTGGTTCACGTCAATCACAAAGCACCAAACTGCTTGGATTGCCTCTTTGTACTTTGCCTGTGATCTGTGATGTTCAATGACAGCCCAGTCACCGCATTCAATGTATGCACTGGGCGCCCCGTGTGTTTTCTTCAACACCAATTATAAACAGCGCTCCAGAAAACTGATTCCACCAACCTGCTGTTTTCTTTACCATGGCGCAGAATTAAGGTGGCTAAGCCGCCCACAAGGATCACATTCTGTACTGAGCTCTTAAAGGTCCAGCAAAGGAAATAAGCTGGGCTGGCCAGGGCAGCTTCTATCCCCATCCCACCTCCAAGTGATAGATAAAAGTTGGGAGGTTTTTGGTCATTTTAAAAATATGTCAACCTATTTATGGCGGATCGGTTTGTTTCTATTTAAGGTGATCTATAAATTGATCGATATCTTTGATCATATAATGGATTAATTAAAAAGACAGCAGTGCCAGCTGCTCATATTTTAATCCTCTCGGGTTCCATGTAGTGTCTACAAATCATAAAACTTTATCTACTAGATCATGTGTCTCCACATATGTATTATTTTCAAAAAAGATTAAAATGTTATTGCATATTTATTTTGCCGGTAAAATGACCCTTTAAACCTATCAGTGGATCCCGGGGCTCAGACCACCTGTAATATACAGCATGGGGCAATGGCAGATTGTTAATAAAATATATATGAAGCCAGTTACCCGTTCATCGTCTGGTATCTCGACGTCTCCCAGAGGGTCAGAGGTCGGAGCGGACAATATGACGGCCATGTGGACACATAGGGAGAGGACCAGAAAGAGACCCATCTGAGGATATCCTGATATACCTGCACCAGGTACAGCTCCGTCTGCCTGACACTGTTTAATCCCGGACTTTATATTTACTCTTTATATTACAGAGAGGACGGAACATCCACCGCCACTCCTTTTAAAGCTAACTTCCAACTTCATTCCAAAAAAATGCATATGAATGTTAGAAAGCGAGTAAATGGGAAGAAGAGCTTGCAATCCATAACCAGGCTTTACTGAACAATGAGCAAAAATGTATCACTCTGGCCGCCCCTTTAGTTTTGTACTGACTCCTCTCCTGGACTGAAATGGCTTGCACTGATTTCACTGCACACTGTGAGCTTCTCACAAGGTGCATTAGAAGCTCCAGCAAGTTGGATAGAGCCCCGCCTCTTTTCCTGGCTGGGGGACACCCAGCATCCTTTCAAGAGCCCTCAGTCCTGATGCAAGCAGTGGACGGGCCCTTGGGAGGAGTTATGCAAATACCAAAATGCATTTATGGGTGGGTGTAAGTCTGGAGGAGTGGGCTTTCCCAGGCAGGATGCATTTGCACAGGTAACGCCCACATGTGATGCTGAACCGAAATCCAATGAATGAAAGGGAGCCAGGGACAGTCAGGATGGGGAGAAAAAGGCTAACTGATGGTGGATGTCCTTCAGCAGGGGTCGGCAACCTACGGCCTGGGGGCAGTAGCAGGCCTGCCACCGCTAAATGTCCAGCCCGTCAGTGCATGTGTTGAATTCTCGTTCACCGGGCCCACGGACATTTTAAGTGGTTCTTAAGCCCCTTTGTTATGTTTACACAAACGTCCCTGTTTGCTAATGAAAAGTGTCCCAGTGCCTGAGCTTTTTAATAAAATGCCGCTATACGCCCGATTTCGGATCGGCGCTCGGCGCTCACGTGACTGACCCCATCTCCCAATCTGACAGCTATAGCGGAAGGGGTTGAGAGTCCCCTGCTGGCGTCAGCAAGGAGGAGAGGAGGAGAGAGCAGGCGGTCACGTGAGTGCCGAGTGGCGCTCGGAAATCAGGTATATATTGCAGCATTTTATTAATAAAGCACAGGCACTGGGACACTTGTCATTAGCAAACAGGGACATTTGTGTGAACATAACAAAGTGGCTTAAGTAATATCTTAAGTAGCTGCGGGGGGGGGGGGCTGTGTACTATGCAGAGGGTGTGGGGTGCTGTGTAATGTGCAGGGGGGCTGTGTAATATGCAGGGGGGCTGGGAAGGGGGGGGGCTGTGTGATGTGCAGGGGAGCTGTGTAATATGCAGGGGGGGGCTGTATAATGTACAGTAAAGGAGTCCAGAGGTACGGGGGCTGTGTACTGTAAAGGAGTCCAGAGGTACGGGGGCTGTGTACTGTAAAGGGGTCCAGAGGTACGGGGCTGTGAAATGTAAAGGGGTCCAGAGGTGCGGGGGCTGTGTAATGTAAAGGGGTTCAGAGGTGCAGGGGGCTGTTTAATGTAAAGGGGGCCAGAGGTACAGAGGCTGTGTAATGTAAAGGGGTCCAGAGTTGCAGGGGGCTGTATAATGTAATGGGGGCCAGAGGTGCAGGGGTTGTGTAATGTTATCTTAATATATTAGCAGGTGAATGAGGCCCTCAATGCATTCACATACATTGAATCTGACCCTTAATTGGAAAAAGGTTGCTGACCCCTGTCCTACAACCAGAAAATGAGGCAGGCCCTATCTGGCTTGCTCAGGGGCAGACTGGCAACTTTCGGCCCAGGGGGCAAGTACAAACCAGAGGCCCATGGTGCAGTGACTCAGCCCCCCTCCCACTCTCCCTGTCCTCCTCCTGACGCCCATTCAAAGTTGAAGTAGAGTCTCCAGTGGGTCATGGAACCGGCCTTTGCTCAGACACCGTTTACACTTTCCATGCTGGGGGGGGGGGTCTGGCCTTCGCTCTGTCCTTGTCTTCAACCCGCACTCAGTAGGTCATTGGCAGGGACTTTTTTCTTCTCTTCACCAGGAATCCTTTAGCCATGTCTGTGGCAGAAGTGGTGCAGCCTTTTTACAGGGCATCAGAGTAGCCCAAGGGGCAATTGCCCCCCTGGCCCAGTCCGCCCCTGGGCTTGCTGCAGTTTCTAATGCACATTGTGGGAAGCTCATGAGGCATTTGGGGTGTCATTAACAATAATCGGCAACGCATGTATGACGTACGTTTCTCGCACACAAAATTGTGAGATTTTTTTGGCCATTCACATGCTACACCAGTATGAATGATGGCTTAATGGGCTGACAGCAGTGCCGTTGTCCTGCCGAAAACTCTAACCTGCCGAGATCTCCAACCACGTTATTTCCGGTGAGTGTACACTGGGAATAATTTGAGATTTCGAGCACTTGGTGTTTTCACACAACACCGGCAGCCTATACACCCGAGTACATGGTGTAATTAGTGCAGATTCTTACTCCGCCCGCTACTTGTCGACGCCTTGGAGGCAGCCATGTTTTTGGTTACTAGCGGGCGGTGTAAGAATGTGCACTAATTACACCATGTACTCGGATGTATAGGCTGCCGGTGTTGTGTGAAAACACCAAGTGCTCGAAATCTCCAATTATTCCCAGTGTACACTCACCGGAAATAACGTGGTTGGAGATCTCGGCAGGTTGGAGTTTTCGGCAGGACACCATCACTACCTGGTGGATCTTAGGAGACATCCACATTTCTCCAGGGATATCAGCCACCATGCTCTCCTCACACCGCTTAATTGTGACAGCAGGATCCATGGTTACTGTCTTTAGCTCATTGTCTCAGTTGCTTGCGTGCAGAATAGCGGTATCCCGGACGAGCCTCCACATTCCCCAGTTTGAGATTCTGATTTACTGCAACAGCTGGTCCCCTCAGGTTTTCACTGATTCTTTACGGCCTGAGGGATATCCCAGTCCTCTAGTTCTTCGGAGGCTTGACCCACCCATAATTCAAAGTCCTCCTGACGGGACAGGGACTCTTCCTGAGAATAACCGCAACTTTCTACCGGGATGGAACCATTCTTTATGAAGTTCTCCATCCCTACACCCCAAATCCAACCTATTCATGCATAGGACATTTTTTCAAAAAATGGTAAACATTTTTACAATTGTTTTATTTTACATTTTTTTAAATTATTTATTACAATGTTTAATTATTATTATTTTTTTTTACAATTTGTTATTTTTTATAACAGGACAGGGAAACCTGCTGGGGGAAGGGGGCTTCACAGTGAAAGGGAAGCACAGGGGAAAGGGGAAGCAGAAGCAGGCAGAACAGGAAGAGGGATCGGAATGATGCCCTGTGTCTGTGTCTCTCCCTGCAGCAGGTGAAAGCTGGCAGTAGGGGGAGAAAATGGCTTTCAGCTGCTGCAGAGAGCCGAACAGGACCGCACTGATTCCCCGTGCTGATGTGGCCCCCCTGTGTGGCCGGGTCCCCGACTCTCTGTTCTCCTCCGCTGTGTAACACCAACGCTGCCAGGGCGGGGTGAGAGCAGAGCATACTCTGTCCTTTGTACACACAGCAGCAGGGAGGGGGAAACCTGAGGCCTCCACCAATCAGCGGTCTACCGGCTACACTCCCCCCACCAGAGAAACTTTGGTCCCCAAAAGAGGGACTGAGTCCAGCAACAAATAAGTATCCATAACCTGTTACAAGACTTGAGCAAACAGTGAGCTCCTGACTACACTCAAAACTGCACTTAATGCTTAGTGCATTAGGGGTGGCAATAACAATGAACAGCACGGCCTTTGTGCACTATACTAGTGTGAATGAGGGTTTAATTGCTCTCTCCCAGCATCCAGATGTCAGACTTTATTAACTCTCTCTTCGAGGTTACTATCACTTTGACATTGCTGCTTCAGTAGCAGTGGTGGCCTGGCCATTGGGGGCGCAGGGGCGCAGTCCCCCCTATCCATGCGTCCGGCCCCCTAATTTACATGCAGGGCACCGGACGCATGGATTCCAATGGGTTTTTTTTTCACGTGATTAAAGCCAGAGGCTATAAAAGGCTTGAAAAAGGGTGGGCTCAGGGCGCGGAGCACTTCGCCCTGAGCCCACCCAGTTGTGTGACAATAACGAATGAATATTCGCTATTGCCACACTGATTCTCCTCCTGGCCAATCAGGAAGCAGGTCCTGAGACCCGTTTCTCAATTGGCTGAAAGGAGAAGCCATGTTATTGGCCAAGGAGGAGGAGGAGGGAGGAGACGCAGAGGAAGCCCATGGAGGAGACTGAGGGGGAAGCTGCCGCAGCTGCTGCTGCTGCTGCCTGCCCAGGGTGATTGAGCCCTGGGTTAGGTGTGTGGGCTGGAGCTGGTGTGGTCTGGGGGGGTATGGTGTGGTCCATCTGCCCCCCCCCACCCCCCGACACATGGAGTACCAATTGCCACTGTTCAGTAGAATCTACTCCACCTCTGCACTCTCCCAGAAAGATCCAAAATGTCAGTAAAAATAAGAAAAACCAGGGATTGCAATAGCATCAAATCATTTATTGATCAAAGATAAAAATCCAACAAAAATCACTGCCATGGACTATGTGCAACTAATACCCTGTGTAGAGCAGAAGACAGATCAGAGCTCCCTCTAGCGTTCATCTATCACTAGTGCTGGTGAGGGATATGGATTGACTATTATAGCAATGTGTTTTATTATTTATACACTAAAATGTTACATTAATTTAACTTCTGCACAAGCAACTATGAGCGTTCCCATAATTGGAGGGTTGTATGTGTAGCGTCCCGGAGGACTCAGCCGAAGGGCAGATTTTCGAAGATGCACTGCAAGCAGCTACCCGGCGCCATTGGATACTTTGGGATCTCGTCTGTGACTGGGTCCTCGTTTGTTTCGTATTCCAAATCCGCTTCATTGGAGAACTTTATAAAACACAACAGGAAGCATGATTGTAACAAATAATTACCATTTCAATCATATACACATATGTGATGATTTGTAAAGTTTTTAAATTACTATTTGCCACGTGAAAGTGCAAACACACTGCTCATAAAAATTACAGGAACCCTTTTTTTAATTAGAGTATAGCATCAAGTCAATTAAACTCTTGGGATATGGATCTGGTCAGTTAAGTAGCAGAGGGGGTTGTTAACCACTTCCATGCTGGGTGATTTCTGGCACTCCGCTCCTACATGTAAAAATCATCATTCTTTACTAAAAAACCCCAAACATTACATATTTTTTTTTTTTTTAGCAGAGAGCATAGGGAATACAATGGCGGTCATTGCAACTTTTTATGTCACATGATATTTGCGCAGAAATTTTTCAAACAAGTTTTTTTGGAAAAGAAAACTGTTTTGTGAATTAAAAAAACCAAAACACTAAAGTTAGCCCAATTATTTTGTATAATGTGAAAGATGATGTTACGCCGAGTAAATAGAAACCCAACATGCCATGCTTGCGCACACTCGTGGAATGACGCTAAACTTCGGTACTTTAAACTCTCCATAGGTGACACTTTTTTACAGGTTACCAGTTTAGAGTTACAGTTGAGGTCTAGGGCTCAAATTATTGCTCTCGCTCTAACGATCGCGATGATAACTCACATATATGGATTGAACGTTGTTTACATATGTGGCTGCGACGTAAGCATGCGTTTGCTTCTGCGTGCGAGCCACGCGGGGACGGGGACACTTTACATTTTTTTTATTGTTTATTTTATTTGATTTTTTTTTTTTTTTTTTTTTTTACACTTTCTCTTTAATTTTTTTTCTTTTTTGATCACTGTTATTCCTATTATAATAGGAATAGTGAATGACAGGTCCTCTTTATGGGGAGATGTGGGGTCAATAAGACCTCAGATCTCTCCTACAGGCTAGAAAGCTTGAAACAAAAAATAAACAATCTCAGCTGAATTGCGAGATCGGTGCAGTATTGAAACTTCCAGGCCGGGCGTGACGTCATCACGTCGCGCCCGGGCATCCGAGAGTCAAAGAGACTGCCGGGGACCAGAGGGACTATCTGGTCCTCGCAGTCTCTATGGTACACTTCCGCCGGCGGCCGATTCCGGCGAGCCGGTAGAAGCTTTGGGGGGTGACGGGAGGGGTTCCCTTCCGCCGCCTGTAAGAACGATCAAGCGGCTGTTCAGCCGCTATGATTGTTCTTATGGTGAAGGGAATCGCCGGCTGAAAAAAATTATATCTAAATGATGCCTGCAGTTGCACCCACCATTTAGATATCCCCACTTAAAGCCCAGGATGTCATAAGACGTCCACCTAAGGGGAAGTGGTTAATCCGTTTGAGCTGCTTTGGTGTTAATTAAATGAACAACAGGGGCACTAGATGGGCAACGATGAGACAAACTCCAAAACAGGAATGGTTTCACAGGTGGAGGTCATTGACACCATTACTGTTAAAACAATAAAAAATAAATAAATAAAAATATCCCATAGTTTATAGACACTATAACTTTTGCACAAACCAATCAAAATTCACTTATTGTGATTTTTTTTTTTTTTTTTTTTTTTTTACCAAAAATATGTAGCAGAATGCACATTGGCCTAAATTTATGAAGAAATTAGATTTATTTTTTTCAATTTTTTTTTATTGGATATGTTTTATAGCAGAAAGTAAAAAAAAGATTTTTTTCTCTTTTTTTACTGTCTTCTTTTTTTGCTCCTAGCACACAAACATAAATTAATAAATAAATAAATAAATAAATAAAAGAGGTGATCAAGCTCTATTTGTGGGGAAATAAAAGAACATACATTTTATTTGGGTACAGCGTCACACGTCCGCGCAATTGTCAGTTAAAGTAATGCAGTGCCGTATCGCAAAAAATAGCCTGGTCATGAAGGGGGGGGGGGGGGGGGTAAATCTTCTGGAGGTCAAGTGGTTAAATAAGGAAAAATAACAAAAATGTTGAAAAATACTGTTTCCCTTACATTTGCATAGCATATAAAAATGCCAGCATAATACAAACACCACCAAAATGATGACCCCCCCCTTTGTGGAAAGTGGACACCCCTATGTGATCTAATTTGTTTACATTTTTGTTTACATTTGTGATCACTGTGATTAGTTCACGGTGGTCATGAGGCATGGAGCCTCTCTCTGATTGGCTCTGTGTACTTTTCAGTGGCGGCTGGTGCTCCATGAGCGGGGGGTGGGCGTTAGATAAACCACAACACCATACCCTCCCTTGGTCACCAGCTCACTCACCCTGGACATGTGGAGGGCAGGGAGCAGCAGCGGCGGCGGCAGCTTCCCCCTCAGTCTCCAGCATCTCCTCCCTCCTCCTCCCCCTCCTTGGCCAATGTCATGGCTTCTCCTTTCAGCCAATCGGGAAACGGGTCTCAGGCCCCTGTTTCCTGATTGGTGAGGAGGAGAATCTGTGTGACAATAGCGAATATTAATTCACTATTGTCACACAACTGGGTGGGCTCGGGGCGCAGTGCTTTGCGCCCCGAGCCCACCCTTTTTTGAAGCCTATTAGTGCTCTAATCGTGTGGTTCAAAAAAAAAATGTGTTTATGTGTTTTCTGCAACACCGTTTATAACCAGCGCTCCAGAAAATTGATTCCACCTACCTGCTGTTATTAATATTAAGCCGGCCATGCCAGCTTTTATCTCCATCCCTGATAGGGTCACTTTAATGACCTCCAAATGGTAGATAAAAGTCGGAAAGTTTTTGGACATGTTTAAAATGTGTCAACTTATTTTGCATAAATGGCAGATTGGTTTATTTATTTAAGGTGATCTATAAATTGATCGATATCTTTGATCAAATAATGGCAGCTGCTCATTTTTAAATCCTCTTCGGTTCCATTTAATGTCTACAAATCATCAAACTTTATCTACTGTAGTGTGTGTCTTGGCATATATATATATTTTTTTAAGTTTAAACTATTATTTTGTATTTATTTTACCTGTAAAACGACCCTTTAAGTCTATGGGTTTATCCCAGGGCTCAGAGCGCCTGTAATATACAGCATGGTGTAATGGCAGAAGGATTTCCCCGGGATCATTAATAAAGATATATGAATCCAGTTACCTGTTCATCGTCTGGTGTCTCCACATCTCCTGGAGGGTCAGAGATCGGAGCGGACAATGTGACGGCCATGTGGACACATAGAGAGAGGACCAGAAAGAGACCCATCTGAGGATATCCTGATATACCTGCACCAGGTACAGCTCCGTCTGCCTGACGCTGTTCAATCCCGGACTTTATATTTACTCTTTATATCACCGGGAGGATGAGACATCCACCGCCACTCCTTTTAAAGCTAACTTCCAACTTCATTAAAAAAAAAATCATATGAATGTTAGAAAGCAAGCGAATGGGAAGAGGAGCTTGCAATCCATAACCCAACTTTACTGAACAATGAAGACGGTCAGTGGCGGCAAAAATCTATCACTCCGGCCTCCCCTTCAGTCCTGCACAGTTTATTTTATTTATTTATTACAGGTACTTATATAGCACCATCAATTTATGCAACACTTTTACATATACAGTATCTCACAAAAGTAAGTACACCCCTCACATTTTTGTAAATATTTTATTCTATCTTTTCATGTGACAACACTGAAGAAATGACACTTTGCTACAATGTAAAGTAGTGAGTGTACAGCTTGTATAACAGTGTAAATTTGCTGTCCCCTCAAAATAACTCAACACACAGCCATTAATGTCTAAACCGCTGGAAACAAAAGTGAGTACACCCCTAAGTGACAATGTCCAAATTGGGTCCAATTAGCCATTTTCTCTCCCCAGTGCCACGTGACTCGTTAGTGTTACAAGGTCTCAGGTGTGAATGGGGAGCAGGTGTGTTAAATGTGGTGTTATCGCTCTCACTCTCTCATACTGGTCACTGGAATTCAACATGGCACCTCATGACAAAGAACTCTCTAAGGATCTGAAAAAAAGAATTGTTGCTCTACATAAAGATGACCTAGGCTATAAAAAAAATGTCAATACCCTGAAACTGAGCTGCAGCACGGTGGCCAAGACCATACAGCAGTTTAACAGGACAGGTTCCACTCAGAACAGGCCTCACCATGGTCTACCAAAGAAGTTGCTCAGCGTCATATCCATAGGTTGTCTTTGGGAAATAGACGTATGAGTGCTGCCAGCATTGCTGCAGAAGTTGAAGGGGTGGGGGGTCAGCCTGTCAGTGCTCAGACCATACTCCACACACTGCATCAAATTGGTCTGCATGGCTATCATCCCAGAAGGAAGCCTCTTCTAAAGATGATGCACAAGAAAGCCTGCAAACAGTTTGCTGAAGACAAGCAGACTAAGGACATGGATTTCTGGAACCATGTCCTGTGGTCTAAAGAGACCAAGATAAACTTATTTGGTTCAGATGGTGTCAGCGTGTGTGGCGGCAACCAGGTGAGGAGTACAAAGACAAGTGTGTCTTCCTACAGTCAGGCATGGTGGTGGGAGTGTCATGGTCTGGGGCTGCATTAGTGCTGCCAGCACTGGGGAGCTACAGTTCATTGAGGGAACCATGAATGCCAACATGTACTGTGACATACTGAAGCAGAGCATGATCAGGCAGTTTTCCAACATAACGACCCCAAACACACCTCCAAGACGACCACTGCCTTGCTAAAGAAGCTGAGGGTAAAGGTGATGGACTGGCCAAGCATGTCTCCAGACCTGAACCATATTGATCATCTGTGGGGCATCCTCAAACAGAAGGTGGAGGAGCGCAAGGTCTCTAACATCCACCAGCTCCGTGATGTCATCATGGAGGAGGGGAAGAGGACTCCAGTGGCAGCCTGTGAAGCTCTGGTGAACTCCATGCCCAAGAGGGTGAAGGCAGTGCTGGAAAATAATGGCGGCCACACAAAATATTGACGCTTTGGGCCCAATATGGACATTATCACTTAGGGGTGTACTCACTTTTGTTGCCAGCGGTTTAGACATTAATGGCTGCGTGTTGAGTTATTTTGAGGGGACAGTAAATTTACACTGTTATACAAGCTGTACACTCACTACTTTACATTGTGGCAAAGTGTCATTTCTTCAGTGTTGTTACATGAAAAGATAGAATAAAATATTTACAGAAATGTGAGGGGTGTACTTACTTCTGTGTGATACTGTATATTGCATCTAAAATATTCTCTTTCAATTTTCTGGGCATGTTTATCTTCCTTATTTAAATCTTTCCAGATTATGGTCGTAATTACAATTGAAATTATAAAATAAAATAAAAATTCTCAAATTATTTTTAATTGTAAAAATATTGAATGAAAATAAAAAAGAGTTTAAACTGACGCCCATGTTGCAACTCAGTTTAGTTTGATTGAACATTTGCAGTCTTTCCAATTGCTTCTTTTTTTACTTCAATTTCAAGAAAATGTATTGAAAAGGAGTTTACAGAAAGCAAATGCTAAGAGAAACACCCCTCCCCCAATTGAGGCTTTACTCCAATGACCCTGTTGCCCTAGCCAACATTTGGAGACAGTTCACAGAAGAGCTTTTGTGGTGCAATGCCTTCCTAAGCAACATCAAGGGAAATAACAGGGGCGGCCATTGGTGCTGTTCACACTTATGAGCTGTGTTGCCAAGCAAGCATCATTTTTGTGCAATGCATTACTGCAGCAGCACTATACAGCGCATCCCAAATGCCAGCATGTGCAATGCAAATATATTTTTAGAAAAAAACATTTCTCCTTTTTGCTGTTATTTTACTGCCATTTTGTTGTTCTGCGGTACAGTTCAGCAACCCTGAAGGAAACGATGTCACATGAAAAAAAGCACACGACATACTGCAAGATAACATAGCTCAGTGCAGTGCTACAAAAACGCAGTTAAACTGCAGGTAAATGCATTGCCTATGTGACGGAAATGCACATTAACACATTACAATAACAAACTGTAATGTGTCTCAGTGCAGATGCATGCAATGTGTTGTGAGCCACCTTCAAATGGGGTCAGTAACTGGATGGTTTTGCCCAGTGGGGAGGCTAGACATTCTTTTACCCACGGCAAAGACTTAGTTCAGCTCCCTGTCACCCTAAGAGGACGGTGTCAGTAGGACAGAGGTTGATGTCAGTAGGGCAGTGCAAGGTGTCAATAGTTTTTTTTATCTTTACTATTTTTGGAATAATTATTTATATTTTTTTAAAAGTTGGGGGGCTTTGGTGACATATTGAAGACTGTAGGTCTTGGTGCTCAGTCAGGGGAGATGGGGGTCCTGGTGTTCAGTTGGGGGAGATGAAGGGTCCTGGTGCTCATTTGAGGAGATGGAGGGTACTGGTGCTCATTTAGGAGAGATAGGGGGTATTGGTACTCAGTTAGGGAAATGGGGGGTCCGAGTGCTTTGTTGGGGAGATGGGGGTCCTGGTGCTCACTCAGGGAATATCAGGGTACTGGTGCTAAGTGGGGGGACAAGGGGGCACTGGTGCTAAGTCAGGGGAGATGAGGGGTCCTGGTGCTCAGTCAGGTGAGATGGAGAGTAATGGTGCTCAGTCAGGGCTGATGGGGGGTACTGGTGTTCAGTAAGGGGAAATGGGGGGTCCTGGTGCTCCGTCAGGGAAGATAGGGGGTTCTGGTGCTCAGTCAGGGAGATGGGGGGGGGGGTCCTGATGCTTAGTTGAGGGAGATGGGGGGTATTGGTGCTCAGTCAGGGAGATGGGGGTCCTGGTGCTCAGTTGGGGAGATGGGGGTCCTGGTGCTCAGTCAGGGAATATCAGGGTACTGGTGCTAAGTGGGGGGACAAGGGGGCACTGGTGCTCAGTCAGGGGAGATGAGGGGTCCTGGTGCTCAGTCAGGTGAGATGGAGAGTACTGATGCTCAGTCAGGGGACCTGTGGGGTGCCGGTACTTAGTCAGAGGAGATGGGAAGTCCTGGTGCTCAGTCAGATGAGGTGGGGGCTTCTGGTGTTCAGTCAGGGGAAATGGGAGTCCCTGGTGCTCCGTCAGGGAAGATGGGGGGTACTGGTGTTCAGTGGGGGGAATAGGGGGGGGGGTCCTGATGATCGGTCAGTGGAGATGAGGGGTCCTGGTGAGGTGGAGAGTAATGAGAAGATGGGGATCCTGTTGCTGTCAGGGGAGATGGGGGGTCTAGCTGCTCATTTGGGGAAGATGGAGGGTACTGGTGCTTAGTCAGAGGGGATGGGGGGTCCTGGTGCTCAGTGGGGGGAGATGGAGGGTCTTTGTGCTCAGTTAGGGAGATGGGGTACTGGTGCTCATTTGGGAAAATAGGGGGACATGGTGCTCAGTCAGGGGAGAAGTTGGGCATCAGTGCTCAGTGGAGGGAGATGGGGGGGGGGGGGGGTCCAAGCCAGGTAGACCAAGAAAGATTGCAGCCACAACTTCAAGAAGAATTGTTCAGGATACAAAGAAAACCCAATATATAACCTCAGGAGAAATACAGGCTGCTCTGAAAAAAGACTTTGCGGTTGTTTTTAAGAAACACAATACCTATGGTGGTCAGCAGGTGGGTAAAAAGTTTGTCCAAATCACAACTGCTTAGGTTTTTTCTTCTCTTGGTTTAATAGTATTCAACATGTAAAAAAGACTACATACAATAAATATATCGAATGACACATGTTTCTATGTCACTTTATTGAGCAGCAGACAATGCATATTAAAGCTCATTATGGAAGCCAGTTGATGATGCATGGAAGGCAGCTGCCAAACAGACTGAGTATTTTGCTGTCCTCCGGAAGTAACAGATTTATTGGCTCTTGGAGACTCTGAGGACTGGCAGCTTGTGCATCGATCCACTTCGGTCCTTCATTTGTGATCTGCTAAAAACAGAAAAAAAAAAAGTTGTCAGAGCTGAAATCTGAGCAAATAGCTAAATGCACCGATAAAATGCACAGGGGCGTAACTACAGGGGTTGCAGGGGTTGCGATTGCTACCGGGCCCCATGATCAATGGGGCCTGTGTGGCTCCCCTGCACACCTGGATAGGAGGGGCGGCAGGGGCAGCAAGTAGAGAAATCACTGTCGTCCTCTTTCCCCCTGTAGCTGCAGGAGAAAATGGAGGAGATTGGTTCCTCTGTATGCTGCCCCCACTCCTCCTCCTATCCAGTTCACTTGTGTTCTGCTGTCTCTGGGCCCCTGTGTGCTACCCTGGACCCCCCCCCCCCACTGTGCTGCCCCCCCCCCCCACTGTGCTCCCCCCAGGCTTGAAGGGAAGGGCCCCCGGCCAGGGGTCCGGGGGGCCCTTCATGGTTTCTTGCACCGGGGCCCTGAAGGTTCTATTTACGCCTCTGAAAATGCATACAGTAGGTATAATGGATCTGTTACACCTGCCCAAGGATCTGTAATTCCCTTCACCTGACTTTTCTCTACTGTAGGTAAATTGTACAACCAGGTCCCCTCCCCTAGCTTGTCATAGTATGGACAAAGGACTCTCTAATGGAAATTTTTATGGCATACATTTCAAAATAGTTTAACCACTTCAATACCGGGCACTTTCACCCCCTTCCTGCCCAGGCCAATTTTCAGCTTTCAGCACTGTCACATTTTTAATGACAATTGCGCAGTCATGCTACACTGTACCCATATGACATTTTTATCATTTTTTTTCACACAAATAGAGCTTTCTTTTGGTGGCATTTAATCACTGCTGGGTTTTTTATTTCTTACAAAAAAATTTAAAGAGTAAATTTTGAAAATAAATAATTTTTCTCCTTCACTGATGTGCGCTGATGAGGCAGCCCATGGGCACTGATGAGGTGGCACTGATGAGGAGGTACCAATATGCCGCACTGATAGGTGGCACTGATAGGCGGCACTGATGAGCACTGATAGGCGGCACTGATGGGCACTGATAGGCGGCACTGATGGGCACTGAGAGGTGGCACTGAAGGCCACTGACAAGCGGCACTGATGGTCACTGATGGGCAGCACTGATGGACACTGATGGGCAGCACAAATGAGCAGGCACTGATGGGCACTGACTGGCAGCACTATGGGCACTGATTGTGGGCACTGATGGTAGGCACTGTGGACAGGGCTGCTGTTATAAATCGCGGGGCCCCGTACAGACTACCTGGCAGGGGCCCCCCAAGAAAATATTAAAGATATATTTTGCTAAAATTCCAACAAAATCACTATTATCAGACACAAATATAACATAACTCGCATAATTCCTGCTAAATCTAAAAAAGAAACTATGTTAAATAAAAAAGAAGATGAGATGAGAAAAATATACAGGCTGGGCAGTTGGAGCTCAGTGATCAGAGAGACAGAGAGAGAGAAACAAAGTTACAAATAAACTCCTGAGCAGAGATAAGTGCTGGGAGGGGCACACAGGAAGGGGGATTAGTGATGGACGACTGTCTCTTTCTCAACAGATAAAAGCTGATAGCAGGGAGAGGGACAGATCAGATTCAGGTGCTGGAGGAAGATTTCTGTATTTGTTGTCCATCACTAATCCCCCTCTCTGTGTGGGCCCCCCTGTGTGCTCGGGCCCCCTACAAGAGGGCTGGTGGTCCCCCCCTATCAGCAGCCCTGACTGTGGGCACTGATGGGGGACAGTGATTGGTACTGTTTTTCACGTTTATGTAATCAGGTCACTGATGATCAGGGCCGCTGATAGGGGGGGACCACCAGTCCTCCTGTAGGGGGCCCAGGCACACAGGGGGCCCCAACAACACAGGGAATCGGTACGGACAGAGGGGCAATTACATAAGGAAGCCCTGTGCGGCTCTCTGCTGCAGCTGAAAGCCAGTTTCTCCCACTCCTGCCAGCTTTCAGCTACTGCAGGGAGAGACACAGACAAAGGGCATCGTTCCTGTAATTGCTTCTCCAACACTGATTCCCCTCCCTGTTCTGCCTGCTTCTGATCCCCCCCTTTCACTGTGCCACCCTTTCACTGTGCCAACCCCTCCTGCAGCGCTGCAGGATTCCCTGTCTTGTAAAAAAACAAATTGTAAAAAAATAATAATAATAATTAAATATTGTATTCAATTCATTAAAAAAAAAAATGTAAGCTAAAATAATTGTAAACATTTTTAACATTTTTTTTTTAAATGTAAAATAACAATTAAAAAGAGCTAATTCACGCAAGTTCACTGTTATGTTTGTGTCCGCTAATAAGGAATTTAGTGTATTTTTAGTGAAAATATTGTCCAAATTTGGATGAGGCCCTGCCAGGTAGGCTGTACGGGGCCCCGTGATTTCTAACAGCAGCCCTGCTGATGATTACCTGTCCTGGTCTCCCCTGTTAGGAGGAGCCGTTGACCGTCTCTCCTCGCCACACATTCTGACAGTGTGAGGCGAGGAGAGCCGATAAACGGCACTTCCTCATTTGGACACAGCCGATCACATGGGTAAAGAGCCATATCATTGGCTCTTTACCAAAATCGGGGTCGCGCCGTGTCCTACTAACACGACGCGGCCATGTTAACCGCACTGCGCGCCCCCCCGCAGGCGCGCGAGGGAGGCAGTGTTGCTAGGACTTTATAAAGGGCTGGAGGGAGGGGGAAGTTTCCATCTATTAGCATCACATTGGTGGGGACCTCCCAAACCCCCTGTCCGTGCTCAGCGTTCTCTGCACTAACCGCCATCATGGCCTTAATGGCCTCGTGTATTGGCTTGATGGTCTCGTGTGTTGGGGGCGGTGCCAGGCGCCACTAGCCCAGGGTTGTGTGGAAGGTCCCACCAACGTGATGCTAATTGAGGGGTACTCCAACCTCCCTCCAACCCTTTATAAAAGTTCTGGGGACCAGGGAACTTTAGCTGCTTGAGCTCACTGGATTTCTATACAGCCACTCCTGGCAACAACCGGTAATCTACACCAGAGGGGTTTCTTTATATATACAGTACCTCACAATAGTAAGTACACCCCTCACATTTTTGTAAATATTTTATTCTATCTTTTCATGTGACAACACTGAAGAAATGACACTTTGCTACAATGTAAAGTAGTGAGTGTACAGCTTGTATAACAGTGTAAATTTGCTGTCCCCTCAAAATAACTCAACACACAGCCATTAATGTCTAAACCGCTGGCAACAAAAGTTTGTACACCCCTAAGTGGAAATGTCCAAATAGGGCCCAAAGTGACAATATTTTGTGTGGCTGCCATTATTTTCCAGCACTGCCTTAACCCTCTTGGGCATGGAGTTCACCAGAGCTTCACAGGTTGCCACTGCAGTCCTTGTCACAGAACAATCCACAGAAAAACTGGCATATCTGTCAATAGCCATCAGAATTGCAAAATTGATGAACAGAAATTCACTAATGCGCATGCGCACAAGGACGAGAGCGGTAAAGAAGTTATATGTGCCAAAGCGCACGCAATGCGTGACAGATCCTGGTGCCCAGTGGCCTATTTAAAGCCAGCAGCAGCAACCACTAATTCCTGGATGATCGACAGCCCCCTGTGTCTTGTGTATTTTGATTTTGGACCTCCTGTTACCGACCCCGGATTGCCTTTGACCTGATTCACCTTGGGTCCTGGCTCTGACCCTTGGCTTGAACTTGACTTCTGACTTGCTTCTTCTTGATCCACTGTGTTTGACCTCGGCTTGGCTCACCGACTCTGCTATTACCAGCTTACCCGTGTATGGCCCAAGCTTGTTCCAGTTCTGCTTCCTGCTTGCCCTGCTGCCAAGCACGTCCGGAACTGCTAAGGACACCTGATCTACAGAGCATCCTGCCTGTTCCTGCTACCATCTGGTAGCTCTGCGAACTTTAAAAACTGGCAACCCGTCCTTCTTTGGGCACTGCATCCCCTGTACCACCTCTAGGGGTGTTCTGCACTTAGCAGCAAGGGAAGCCTCTCAGCGCTCTGGCCTCTGACCAGGTAGGTGACAGTCCTTTTCCACTCCTCCATGACAACATTATGGAGGAGTGGAGATATAAGAGACCTTGCGCTCCTCCACCTTCTGTTTGAGGATGCCCCACAGATGCTCAATAGGGTTTAGGTCTGGAGACATGCTTGGCCAGTCCATCACCTTTACCCTCAGCTTCTTTAGCAAGGCAGTGGTCATCTTGGAGGTGTGTTTGGAGTCGTTATATTGGAATACTGACCTGCAGGCCCAGTCTCCGAAGGGAGGGGATCATGCTCTGCTTCAGTATGTCTGTAAGATTCTGGTACCTTCGGTACCCTTCCAGCCCATTTCTTCCGCATTGCGTTCCACCATTCAGGTAGGTGGAACGCATATAGCTACCTGTCCCTTTAATTCTCATGACGTCATCACTAGGCGCCGCTCTGAGCGGCTATTTCAATCGCCGGCTTTCACTCACAAGGTGTTCGTGCAAACCGCTTGTTACACAGCCTTGTCTGACGCTGCCTAAGCCTCCAGCTATTTCCTGTATCTCGCTACTGATCCTGTATCTAGCTACCTTATCCTTATCTCATTACTGGACCCCTCATCTCTCTAAACCAACTAGTGATAAGTACCCCACAGGGGATTCCTTCCTATCAACTTACACTATCTACTCTTGCATACTAAAGACTGTTGCTATCTATGCATTACTATTTCTATCATCTGCACTGTTACATATATTGCTAGCTCTTGAGTCTACTACCATCTATATCCTTGCACTGAGTTAGCAATTCCTGTACACTTCATCTGCTGTCCCCTACCACCTGTTATTTGTACATGATTGCTAACCTATCTGCATACTATCTATCACCATCTGCTAACACTCCTGAACATTACTATTGAGTGCCTATCATTGCTATCACTACTCACGCCTGTCCTTTCAGCACATCACCTCTATACTATCGTATACAACCTATCACTCCAGGAACATCTTATCTGAGTGCCTGTATATTTGCATGCTCAGGCAGGCTGGGCCACAATGATGAGACCTGTTGAAGACTTCGTAGCAGAGTTCAAAAGATGGACCCTTGATTCAGGGTGGGATGATGCATCTTTGCGAACCCAGTTCAGACTCGGGTTATCAGAAGCCGTTAAAGACGAGCTCGCCCGAGCGGATTTACCTGGCACTTTGGATGCCTTAATACAACTCAGCATCAATATTGACAGGCGACTGCGCGAAAGAAAGGCTGAGAAAATGGGAGTACCATTATCCAATCCTTCTCGGGTTTCGCTCGTTGACCCTACTCCTATGGAGGTAGGAACCATACGCCCACCATTATCGTCTACTGAACGAGCCAGGAGAAGATCTGAAAATCTCTGCATGTACTGCGCCTCCCCGGATCATTTGATAAGCGTCTGTCCCCTTGTCCGCAAAAAAGAGGGTGAGTGTTCACATGTCTTGCTGGGGGGATTAACGACTTCTTTTTCTAATCCCTATGTTTTTATTCGTTTGACCTTACAGTGGGACCACAATAGGATCACCACCAAGGCTATGATCGACACAGGATCTTGTGGGAACTACATTGACACTAGTTTTGTTGCTTTAAATAAAATACCTATTATTTCAAAATCTAAACCTGTCTCTGTTAGTTTTATTAACGGTATTCCGTTATCTTCTGGTCCAATTACCAATCAGACACAAGCACTCCTTGCTACTGCTAACGAGTCTCATGCTGAGACCACCACTTTTGATGTATTACCTTCACCACATTTTCCCATTATTTTGGGACTTCCCTGGTTACACATACATCAACCAATCATTGATTGGAAAACACGGACTTTAACCTTCCCCTCTCACTACTGCGAGACCACGTGTAATCTTCAATCATATAAAAAAATCCTGTCCATGGTGTCACCACCACCATGTTATCAGGATCTATCAGAAGTCTTCCTTGAGAAAAATGCTCAAGTATTGCCTCCCCATAGGGACTACGATTGTTCTATTGATCTACTCCCTAATAGTAAACTACCTTTCGGTCATGTTTATCCTCTTTCTCAGGATGAACTTTCTCATCTCAAGGAATACTTGGATGAGAATTTAGCGAAAGGGTTTATTAGACCCTCTACTTCTTCCACAGCTGCAGGACTTTTCTTTGTCCGCAATAAGGATTTAAGTCTCAGGCCTATTATTGACTATAGGCAATTAAATACCATTACGATAAAGGATCGCTATCCTTTACCTCTCATCCCGGAACTCATTGAACAAGTGCGCGGAGCTACCTACTTTTCAAAATTGGACCTAAAAGGGGCATACAACCTCATCCGAATCCGTAATGGGGATGAGTGGAAGACGGCATTCAGAACCAGATACGGATTATTCGAATATCTAGTGATGCCTTTTGGGTTGTGTAATGCTCCCGCAGCATTTCAGCGATTCATAAATGACATCTTCAGAGACTTACTTGATGTTTGTGTTGTGGTATATCTGGATGATATACTCATTTATTCTCAGTCCTTGTCCGAACATGTAAGACATGTAAGACTTGTGCTATCCAGATTACTCGCACACAATTTATACGTAAAATTGAAAAAATGCCTATTTCATAAGGAAGAAGCACTATTCCTAGGATACATCATATCTAAGAACGGTATCAAGATGGATATGAGCAAGATATCGTGTATACTGGATTGGCCTGTACCAACAACTCGTAAGGCATTACAACGATTCCTTGGATTTTCAAACTTCTATAGGAAGTTCATCAAGAACTTCTCTTCTATTGTGAGACCGCTCACACAACTTACAAGTGTAAAGAAACCATTCAAATGGTCTGAAGAAGCAAATAAAGCTTTCCGCTTGTTAAAATCAAGCTTCACTTCTGCTCCCATACTACGCCATCCAGACCCATCCCTCCAATACATCCTGGAGGTAGATGCGTCAAATATGGCTGTAGGAGCAGTTCTTTCCCAACGATCAACGAATACTTCACCACTCCACCCAGTTGCTTTTTTCTCTAAATCACTAAGTAGCCCAGAGGTGAATTACCCAGTGGGTGAAAAAGAGTTGCTTGCCATAAAACTGGCACTAGAAAATTGGCGACATTTACTTGAAGGTACTCGATTGCCAATACTCATATATACAGATCATAAGAATCTCCAATACCTTCAGACCAACAAGACTCTTTCCCACCGGCAGGTACGTTGGTCATTATTCTTCCTAAGATTCAACTTCCTAGTGACCTACACGCCTGCAGAAAAAAACAAAAAAGCGGATGCGCTATCACGGCTAACCGAAGATAACTGCGCCGAAATCCCTTCACTTCCTATAATACCCCATGACCGTATTATTGGTGTTGTTCGTTCCTTGAAGGAAGATATTCTGCACAGTATAGGACTGGATTCACCACCACCACAACTAAGTGCTGATGCAGAAGGCTTCCTCTACTTTAACGACAAACTCTACATACCTCCTGGTATGCGTACCAAGATCTTGGAATTATCACATGACGTACCTATGGCAGGACATATGGGTATGACTAAGACATTCAATTTGCTCACCAGGCAATTTTGGTGGCCTGATATGAAGACGTCTGTACAAAAATTTGTTTCCTCATGTGACATCTGTGCAAGGTCCAAAATTGACACTACAAAACCATCTGGTCTACTTTGCAGTCTACCAATACCCAAAGTTCCATGGGAAGTTGTGTCCTTAGACTTTATAGTAGAATTACCACCTTCCAAAGGATTTACTACCATTCTAGTGTCAGTGGACCATCTGACAAAGATGGCACATTTCATTTCTATTCGCAGACTACCTTCATCTAAGGAAACAGCGGAATTACTAGTGAAACGTGTTCAAGCTACATGGAATTCCAAAGACTCTTTTATCTGACCGAGGTTCACAGTTCATCTCCAAGTTTTGGCAAGCTCTATGTCATATACTACGAATTGAGCGAAAACTTACTTCTCCCTACCACCCTCAGACCAATGGACAGACTGAAAGAGTCAACCAGTGCATTGAACAATATTTGCGTTGCTACACCTCATACCTACAGGATGATTGGGTGGACCTCCTTCCTCTGGCAGAATTTGCTTACAATAACACAACCCACAGTACTACTAAGCAAAGTCCATTCTACCTAAACTATGGGTTTTATCCCACACTTCTTCCACCACGCATACTGCCATCAAGTAACCCAGTAGCCTCTGACTATCTTACCCAAATAAAAGACTCTCTGGGTTTACTTAACACCACCATCTCACATGCTCATAGCCAACAAAAAAGGTACTACGACCTCCGTAGAAGACCTTCTCCTCAATATGCTATTGGGGATCTCGTTTGGCTATCTACGAAAAACTTAAGGTTAAAGATCCCCAGTAAAAAGCTTGGGCCTTTGTTTCTAGGACCTTTCCCAATTGAGAAGCTCATTGGGAGAGCTGCAGTTCAACTCACCTTACCGGCAGATCTTAAAATACACCCCATCTTTCACGTGTCGCTACTGAAACCACATGTTCCCAACCAAGGAATAAGACCTACCATCTCGCCTCCACCTCCAGTACAAGTTGAGGGCGGAGAAGAATTTGAGATTAAGGAGATTTTGGATTCTCGTATCCACAGAGGGAAACTCCAATATCTCATAAGATGGAAAAACTATGGACCCCAAGACGACACCTGGTTGGATACTTCTGACGTTCACGCTCCCAGGCTTATACGAAGGTTCCACTCCAAATACCCGGAGAGACCAGTGCTATAGGCCTTCCGGAGCCGGCCTTAAGGGGGGGTACTGTAAGATTCTGGTACCTTCGGTACACTTCCAGCCCATTTCTTCCGCATTGCGTTCCACCATTCAGGTAGGTGGAACGCATATAGCTACCTGTCCCTTTAATTCTCATGACGTCATCACTAGGCGCCGCTCTGAGCGGCTATTTCAATCGCCGGCTTTCACTCACAAGGTGTTCGTGCAAACCGCTTGTTACACAGCCTTGTCTGACGCTGCCGAAGCCTCCAGCTATTTCCTGTATCTCGCTACTGAGCCTGTATCTCGCTACCTGATCCTTATCTCATTACCGGACCCCTCATCTCTCTAAACCAACTAGTGATAAGTACCCCACAGGGGATTCCTTCCTATCAACTTACACTATCTACTCTTGCATACTAAAGACTGTTGCTATCTATGCATTACTATTTCTATCATCTGCACTGTTACATAGATTGCTAGCTCTTGAGTCTACTACCATCTATATCCTTGCACTGAGTTAGCTATTCCTGTACACTTCATCTGCTGTCCCCTACCACCTGTTATTTGTACATGATTGCTAACCTATCTGCATACTATCTATCACCATCTGCTAACACTCCTGAACATTACTATTGAGTGCCTATCATTGCTATCACTACTCACGCCTGTCCTTTCAGCACATCACCTCTATACTATCGTATACAACCTATCACTCCAGGAACATCTTATCTGAGTGCCTGTATATTTGCATGCTGAGGCAGGCTGGGCCACAATGATGAGTCTGGAGAGTTGGATATGGTGATTCAACACATCTCTACACGACTACTGAGTGGAAATTCTGCAGCTGCAAATCCAGTTCACTAAACAAACGCCGGAGCATTACAATGTCACAGTACATGTTGGCATTCATGGTTCCCTCAATGAACTGTAGTTCCCCAGTGCCGGCAGCACTCATGCAGCCCCAGACCATGACACTCCCACCACCATGCTTGACTGTAGGAAAACACACTTGTCTTTGTACTCCTCATCTGGTTGTCGCCACACACGCTTGACACCATCTGAAACAAATACGTTTATCTTGGTCTCATCAGACCACAGGAGATGGTTCCAGTAATCCATGTCCTTAGTCTGCTTGTCTTCAGCAAACTGTTTTCAGGCTTTCTTGTACATCATCTTTAGAAAAGGCTTCCTTCTGGGACGACAGCCATGCAGACCAATTTGATGCAGTGTGCGGCGTATGGTCTGAGCACTGACAGTCTGACCCCCCACCCCTTCAACCTCTGCAGCAATGCTGGCAGCACTCATACGTCTATTTCCCAAAGACAACCTCTGGATATGACACTGAGCACGGCACTCAACTTCTTTGGTCAACCATGGTAAGGCCTGTTCTGAGTGGAACCTGTCCTGTTAAACTGCTGTATGGTCTTAGCCACCGTGCTGCAGCTCAGTTTCAGGGTCTTGGCAATCTTCTTATAGCCTAGGCCAGGGGTGTCAGACTCAATTTAATCGCGGGCCGCATCAGCATTATGATTGCCCTGAAAAGGGCCGGTTGTATCTGTAAGACTAGATGTCTTGAGCATTCCCTACCCTTACACAGGATGTCAGGAGCCTCTCCACCATCAGAAGTTAAGCCCCCCACCCACCCTTACATCACAGTGCACCCCCATTGCCTTGTGCTGCTGCTGGGAAGAAGCTTGAGGCAATGCTGGAAAGCAGAAAGTACATGATCTGGGGGAGGACCAGAGGAGGGCTGGAGCTCTTCTGCAGCTGCAGGAGAGGTTTGAGGGCCACATGAAATGGCCTGGAGGGCCGGATTCGGCCCGCGGGCCTTGTGTTTGACACATGTGGCCTAGGCCATCTTTATGTAGAGCAACAATTCTTTTTTCCAGATCCTCAGAGAGTTCTTTGCCATGAGGTGCCATGTTGAACTTCCAGTGACCAGTATGAGAGAGTGAGTGCGATAACACCAAATTTAACACACCTGCTCCCCATTCACACCTGAGACCTTGTAACACTAACGAGTCACATGACACCAGGGAGGGAAAATGGCTAATTGGGCCCAATTTGGACATTGTCACTTAGGGGTGTACTCACTTTTGTTGCCAGCGGTTTAGACATTAATGGCTGTGTGTTGAGTTATTTTGAGGGGACAGCAAATTTACACTGTTATACAAGCTGTACACTCACTACTTTACATTGTAGCAAAGTGTCATTTCTTCAGTGTTGTCACATGAAAAGGTAGAATAAAACAGTGGTCCTAAACTCCAGTCCTCGGGGCCCACTAACAGGCCAGGTTTGCAAGATAAGTAAACTACATCACAGGTGATCTCATTTGCTGCTCAGTGATTGCAGTATTCTAGTCTGCATCTCCCCAAGGTAATATTTAAAATCTGGCCTGTTAGTGGGCCCCGAGGACCGGAGTTGAGGACCACTGGAATAAAACATTTACAAAAATGTGAGGGGTGTACTCAGGGCTTTTTTTCAGCAGGAACGCGGGGGAACGCAGTTCCGGCACCTCTAGCACTAAATGTATTTTAGGGCAAGGAGTGCTGGGGTGTGCCTGAAGGTCTATCGGTGCTGGCTGCTGGGGGATCTATTGTCGTTGGTGGAGATCTATTTTTTGTGGGTGTCTATTGTTGCCAGGCATGTCTATTGTTGCTTGTGGGGGGGATCTTATGTTGCTAGCGGGTAAATTGTTGCTGGGAGAGGTTTATTGTTGCTGGCTGTTGGAGGGTCTATTGATGCTAGCTACTGGAAGATCTGTGGTTGCTGCTGGGGGTCTATTGTTGCTAGGATGGTATTTTGTTGTGGGGGGTCAATTGTTGCTGGGGAAGGACTATTGTTGTCGGGGAGGGGGAGTCTATTGCTGCAGGAAGGTCTATTGTTGCTGGAGGGGGGTCTACTGTTGCTGGGGTGGGGTCTATCAAATTCCATACAAGTTACTTAGTAGCACAAAATGATACTTGGTTCTGTATTCTACTGGAAGGTGGGTAGGGGGTGAAACCGAGGGACCCTGCTCTGAGGTGGGTAGGGGGCAAAGGGTGACTCAGAAGGTGATAGTTCCTGTACCTTTTCTCTAAAAAAAAAGCCCTGGGTGTACTCAATTTTGGGAGATACTGTAGCACCACAAAATGCTACTTGGTTCTGTATGCTATAAAAGGGGTGGTGCTGGAGGGTGTGTAAGGGGTGGAGCCAAGTGACAGTGCTCAGAGGTAGGTAGGGGGCGGAGACAAGGGGTGTTGAAGAGGGGGGGGGGGGGTTCATGCACCTATACTCTAAGAAAAAAACCCCCATCAAACATTTGCCATGGGGCCCCGTGACTACATCCCTGGGCGGCAGTATTCTCTGTAGTATTATTTACCTAAGCAAGCGATACAAAGTATAATAAGTTTTGCTTTTTACCGTTCTGCCTCCTTTGATGCGATCAGAACTCCCATCAGGGGATTCCTCATCTCCGGGAGGGCCAGGCAGCGGAGCCGACAGCGTGAAGGCCATATGGAGAGATATTAGAGAGTATATGAGTATGACGGCACCCATGTGTGCCCCCTCCGATACCCGCGTAACCTGGGAATGGCGCGCTCTGCGGACAGGATAATCCTACGCTCATAGACCTGAACAGCGATCTGCGATTTACAGACTTTCCAAAATCACAGCAAACATTGGACTTAGACAGAGACACTCCTTTTAAAGATCCACGCTGTCCAAATAAAGGTTAAAGTGAATGTGCAGACAAAACCTGTCTTCACATCAGATTTTATTTTTAGAAAGCTTGTTACAGATAGCTCAGCCTCTTCACCGTCGGGAAGTTTTACCCCCCTTTATGACCAGGCCATTATTTGCTATTCAGCACTGCGCTACTTTAACTGGTAGAACTGCGCAGTCCTGCAACACTGTACCAATATAAAATTTATGTAACTTATTCACATAGAACTTTCTTTTGGTGGTATTTGTTCACCACAGCTTTTTTTTAATTTTTATTTTGTTTTTGCAGGAGAGGTAATTATACATTATTTTTGTATTTTAACCACATAACGACCGCTCACATTGCTGCTACTGCGGCAATGTGGCTCGTTATCGTCCAGCGAGGTAGACCTACGTCGCTGGACTCCTCCCCTTGTGGGCGGCGCGCGCGCGCCGCCGGAGGCTCGCTCCCGCTGTATTCAGTCACAGCGGGAGTCAGGCCAGGGAAGGAGCAGCGGCGATCGCCGCCGCTCTTCCCCGATCGTCGGGGAATCGAGTCTGGAGATCCGCCCGCTCTGTTTACACAACATCTCCTAAGTGACAGGCAGGGTCAGAGTATAGGATTCAGCATAGCTGAACCTGCGATCTGTGTCTGTGTCACACAGTCCCCTCCCCCCACACACGTCAGTAAGCACCAGGCATACATTAACCCCTCCCTCTCCAATAAAATTAACCCCTTACCTGCCAGTGTCATTTTTACAGTAACAGTACATATGTATTGCACTGATTACTGTAGTAATGTCACTGGAACCCTCAAAAGTGTCAAAAATGTCAGTCAAGGGTCCGATCTGTCCGCCGCAATGTCACAGTCCCGCAAAAAAAATCGCAGATCGCCGCCATTACTCGTTAAAAAAAAAAAACACCAAAAATGACATAAATCTTTCCCGTAGTTAGTAAACGCAATAACTTTTGCGCAAACCAATCAAAATACGCTTATTGTGATTTTTTTTTTACCAAAAATATGTAGCAGAAAACAAATTGGCCAAAAATGATAAAAAATTTAGATTTTTACATTTTTTGGGGGGGGGGGGGGGGGGATTTCATATAAAAAAATGTGAAAAATATTGTTATTTTTTCAAAATTTTCTCTCTTTTTTTGTTTATAGCGCAAAAAGTAAAAATCACACAGCTGATCAAATACAACCAAAAGAAAGCTCTGTTTTTGTGGGAAAAAGGACGTAAATTTTGTTTGGGTACGGCATTGCATGACCAGGCAATTGTCAGTTAAATTTGCACAGTGCCAAATCGCAAAAAGTGGCCTGGACGTAAAGCAGGAAAATCCTCCGGTGGTAAAGTGGTTAAGGTAATCCTGTGTATAAGTGAAGGTGACCAAATTTTTAAAATGAAATCCGGGGACAAAAATGTTTTATTTTGGCAAATGCCACAGGACTGCATAATACACAGAGCACTGGGCACAGGACAACATAATACACAGAGCACTGGGCACAGGACTGCATAATACACAGAGCACTGGGCACAGGACTGCATAATACACAGAGCGCTGGGCACAGGACTGCATAATACACAGAGCACTGGGCACAGGACTGCATAATACACAGAGCGCTGGGTACAGAACAGCAGGATACACAGAGCGCTGGGCACAGGACTGCATAATACACAGAGCGCTGGGTACAGAACAGCAGGATACACAGAGCGCTGGGCACAGGACTACATAATACACAGAGCGCTGGGTACAGGACTGCATAATGCACACAGGGCTGGGCTCAAGACTGCATAATACACAGAGCATCAGGCACAGGATTGCATAATACACAGAGCGCTGGGCACAGGACTACATAATACAAAGAGCGCTGTGCACAAGACTGCCTTTTATACAGAGCTCTGGGTTCAGGATTACATAAGACCGTGCAATTGTCCGTTAAAGTATCGCAGTGCTGAATCGCAAAATATGGCCTGGTCAGGAAGGGGCAAATCCTTCCAGTCCAGAAGTGGTTAAATGACTCAAACAGATCTCAAATGTTAACTAAACTCACCTAGAAGGTTCTGTATTTGGTATCAGCAGAAGCACCAAGAAACAGGAAGATATGCTGCATAAAATGTTCAATTTCATCCACCCCCAGCGTTTTAGGAATTGGCTGGGTTTCAAGTGTTTTTTTATTGGATAAATTACCAAACCTGCATGCCCACTATAATAAATAGGTATGTAGCATCCTCCTAGGTAAGTGCTAGTGAGGACATGGCTCGGTTTGGTGGGGGGTGAGTGTAGCACCCTCCTAGGTAGGTGCTAGTGAGAGAGTATAGTTTTGAGCTCTGTGTGCCTATCAGAGGGGCTGCAGGTAAATCTATATTGTTCTCTGCCTACCAGAGAGCTGGATCTGTTAGTGAGGTCTGCTCATTGTGCTCAGTATGCGATTCATTCAGTCTGGAGAGTGTTTCATGCTGGTCCAATAGGGAGGCATGTTGGACAGTGGAAGAAAACCTAACGAATGGGTGCATAGGCTTTTGATACAGTCCTGATGATTGGCAGAGGACAGGTCGCCTCGGTGCCTTCTGGGATACTGTATAAAAGCCAGGAGCACATGTGCTGTGGGGTCTTTGGCTGGTGAGCAGAGTCCTGGAGGGAGGGTGGCGGCTGCCTCCTCCTTTGTAGAGGTGTCATGCGGTCGCAGGAGGTCATCCTGAGGGCCAGAGGAGCTGTTGAGAGGAGGTGAACCCAGAGGTCCATGGAAGCTGACTGACCGACCCAGGGACTGCAGTATCTTGAGTACAAAATAAGTGTGTATGGGTGCTTCCGTGGATCTAAGTAGATCCCTGCACCTGGGCAGCACTTGAGAGGAGAAGCTGCTCTAGGAACAATGGAGAAGCAACTCTAGGAACAATATCCGAGTTACTGCACTTAGAGGCGCCTTGCTTCTTTTTCCAGTATCGTGAGTACAGGGACTTGTGTCAAGGGGCCTGACCTGAGGGGGGCCACCCCTGCTCATAGGATAGTCAGTGGATGGGTGTCAGCAGAGGAAGAGAGAGGATACTAGGGAGAGTGTCCTGAAGATAACTTATTGTTCATCAAGTCATCTTAAAAATAAGAGACTTAATCTATATTCATCCAAAGTGGCAGGATGAATCAACAGCCTGGCTGTTCCATACCTATTACTAGGTAGAGAAGATAGGAGTCCTCAAACATTGTCAATAGTTAAAATCGGAGTATCCCACTATTTCCTTCTCCTATCCCCATTCTATGATAAACAACCAAAAAAACAACCAAATACCCCTGGACTGATTATTGGAGTGTGAGCCAAGGAGAATTAAGGAATTGTCTTTGCTTATGGCCGTGTACTGGTAGGGGGAACCCACAGAGTGAATATCAAGTAGTCCTTATGGGCGCAGTGCTACAAGTATATTTGTTGCTTTCTATTATTTTAGATATAAATGTGGGATGGCATCCTTTGTTACTCTGGAATAGAATGTTATTTCTGGGCTGCTAGAACATGTGCTGCTGTTTGTATTTGTCACGCACCTGGTAGGAGACTGAATTGACAAGGTCGGCCTCTCTTGTATCTCCAGTCCTGTCCTTGGCAGATCTTGCAGCAGGAGATGCAAGTTGAGAAGTCAAGTAGGACCAGAGATGTATAGTAACTAAGTAGAACTACTTCACTACTGTACTTAAAGCGGAGTTCCACCCTTGATTTTTTTTTTTTAATACCCCCGGGACAGTCAGGGCTAGTACATTCCACAATGGCTAGCCTCTGATCTGTCCCGGTTTGCACTTACCTGTTAGGACAAATACTTACCTTGCAAACGTCTTGTCCAGCGCTGCCATCTCAGATGTGGGCAGCTTAAAGCAAGCGAGATCCCCTTCGGCGTCTTCTTCCGCCTTCTTTGGTCCCACGATGCTCTGCGCCAGCCCCGACGTCACTTCCGGGTCGCGCGCGTCATCCCTCTACAGCTTCTAGGCATGCCCAGAAGCTGTTTAGAAGGGGATGACGCGCGCGACCCGGAACTGACGTCGGGGCCGGTGCAGGCGCAATGATTCCTGGGAGCGATGACGTTCAGCTCCCAGGAATCATTGCAGAGCCAGGAAGTGACGACGGGCCGCGGCCGAGGAAGGAGGAAGAAGGAAGTAAGGTAAGTATTTTTTCTTCGCTACGAGGTAAATAAAAAAAAAAAAATATGCGATTATCCATTTCTTTTTCAGGTGACCCGGAGCGAGAAGATGGAGGTAAGTATAAAAATAGGGTGGAACTCCACTTTAAGTACGGAAAGGCGGTATCTGTACTTTCCTAGAGTAGAATTTTTCTCTCCTACTTCCACTTTTACTTCACTACATTTTTTCGATGATTTCAATACTTCTACTCCGATATTTTTTTTTTGTGCTGCATAGTTACTCGTTGCAATTATAAAAATTACCACTGCCAGAACAGTAGATGGCAGGTTTCATGAAGCTCAAAACATGTTCAGTATCAGCACATACGAAAATAAATGCTACTGTATGTATAAATAAAAGCTGCATTAGAAATAATAAAAAACAATATGATATCCAAACTTTTGACTTCTTTCTTTAATAACTACATAACACAGTACTTGTACTTTTACTTTCAGTACTTGAGTAGCAAAATTTAAAAAAAAAACTAATTGCAATACTTAAGTACAAAAAATTTTGACGACTTTAGTACTTCTACTCAAGTCACTTTTTGATCGAGCACTTGTACTTTTACTCAAGTATGGACATCAGGACTGGAGCAGAAATGATGCATAGTGGACCAGCCAGGGTTAAAGGCCACTTTGCATGTACTGCAGGTTCTGGATGCATGGCCTGTCAAAGATCTCAGCAGGCTTTAGGCAGAAACACACTGCAATGACTGGAGCTGGTATGAAGGACAGCTGAATTGGGCACTTGGAAGTAGTATAAAGCCAAGACGGAGACAGGATCAAGGTCACAGAAGAAGCCAAGGTCAATAACAGATGGGCAATGAGTCTGGGGAGGCAACTGTGGTGTGGAGAGCTCTGAGCACCTGATGAAAGAGCGCGCATGTCCGATCGGGACTCTGCGCATGCTCAGAAACGTGCATGCCAATCATACCAAGCATTCCAGCTCCCTGGTGACGTGGCCGCATTCTTCTCTCCTTCATCTCCACACCGCAGTTGCCTCCCCGGACGCCGCTAAGAGATAGCCGGTGTAACGTGAGAATTACCTACCCCGTGAGAAAAACCTACCCCTGGTCACTTCCGGCCAGGAACAGCTGAGCAGCGCAGCACTGCGCATGCTCACAGCCCCGGATACCTAATGGAAGAGCTGAGGATCAGACTAGTGCGCATGCGCACTAGTCTGAAACGATCTCGGTGTCCGTTAAAAAAACCTACCAACGCGGCGGTGACATAAAACAGCTGTGCTGCACTATGAGTCATCTCCGCTCCTGTCCCGGTCACTTCCCTGATCTTGGCTAGTAAATATTAAAGCGGCTGGCGGCTCCGTGATTTATCTTTTCATACAGCCGCCGCCGCTTTTATATTTAGTAGCCGAGATCAGGGAAGTGACCGGGACAGGAGCGGAGATCACTCATGGTGCAGCACAGCTGTTTTAATGTAACCGCTCGCGTTACACAGACTGCCGTGAACCGGAAGTGACGAGGGTAGGTTTTTCTCACGGGTAGGTAATTCTCACGGAACACCGGCTCTCTTCCTCCCATGTGACGGACGGTGTTTCAGTGTATACTGCCTGTAGTGTGGATAGATGGCACCACCTAGAAGAGCTTCATATCATATTTGATGCAAAAAAGCCTGAATACCGTGGCATCTTGTGAGTTGCTACAGCTATTGTTCTTATTTTACAATAAATTTGTCTGCACTTAGAGTGCTTTTCTTTTTGTCTTTTTATACTTATTTTTGTTGTCACAGAAACACACAGAGAGGGTAGCAAAGTTGTCCACTGAAAGCAGTGATTCTTGGATGCTGTATACAATACACATAAATATACATTGTCTCATGCCTCCAAAGTCAATCACAGTGGGGGAATGTTTGAGACTAAAGGAGGGCCTGCATGAAATGAGCTCCAAAGAACGCTCCAAAAACACATTAACTGTATTTCTCTGTACCTTAACCACTTAAGCCCCGGAAGATTTTACCCCCATTCCGACCAGGGCCTTTTTTGTGATTCGGCACTGCGTGACTTTAACGGACAGTTGCGTGGTCGTGCGACGCTGTGCCTAAACTAATTTAACGTCCTTTTTTTCCCCACAAACAGAGCTTTATTTTGGTGGTATTTGATCACCTGTGCGATTTTTACTTTTTGCGCTATAAACAAAAAAAAGAGCGTAAATTTTGCAAAAATAACAATATTTTTCACATTTTTTTATATGAAATTTTCCCCCCAAAAAAATGTAAAAATCAAAAATTTTTTAAATTTTTTGGCCAATTTGTTTTCTGCTACATATGTTTGGTAAAAAAATTTGCAAAAAGCGTATTTTGATTGGTTTGCGCAAAAGTTATTGCGTTTACTAACTAAGGGAAAGATTTCTGTCATTTTTGGTGTTTTTTTTTTTTTTTACGCATAATGGTGGCGATCAGAGATTTTTTTTGCAGGACTGCGACATTGCGGCGGACAGATCGGACCCTTGACTGACATTTTTGACACTTTTGGGGGTACCAGTGACATTTCTACAGTAATCAGTGCTATACATATGCACTGTTACTGCAAAATGACACTGGCAGGGAAGGGGTTAACTTTATTGGGGAAGGAGGGGTTAAGGTTGTCCCTAGGGGCGTGTTTCTAACTGTGATTGGACATGGCTGCTGGTGTAGGAACAGTGATCAACGGTCCTACATAGTAGAACAGTATGATCTCCATTCCTACACAGGGGAGAATGACAGGCGGCTTGTTTACATCAGCCGCCTGCCTTTCTCTCTTCACGGCGGACGATCGTGAGTGACCGGCGGACATCGGGTCCGCCGGTCACACGCACGGACTTCCCAGGGAATGAGCACTCGCCCGCTATTGGCTCACAAGCCGGTGACAGGCTAGTGACGTACCGGTACGTCACTTTGCCTGGCCGGGGCTGACCGCCGCAGTATATGTACCTGCGGTGGTCGGCAACCGGTTAAGTAGGCCAGCACCAAACTGCTTTCATCCAGGACATATTAAAGCCCTAAAACTGCCACAAAGCTACAGTCCCATAAGTCTCATTTGGCTCTGTTGGGGGAGAAAAGGAGCCGTCAGCAGTGGCTCAAAAGAAGGCTCAAACTTTCGTTATCATAGTGTAAGCTAATATTATAATTCCCACTAGTCTGCAGCGAAATGAATGTCCAGATCCCCAGACTCCTTCAATATGGCTGTACGCCATGTTCACCCTGCCAAAACACCTAAGCGTCACAGCGGGATGCGGACGCAATGTGGAAGGAGTCACGCATGCGCAGACTCAACCCGCCCTGTGACCCGCATGCACCTTCCATGCATGCGCAGAGCATTTGCATCACTGAAGTATACAGATGGGCGGGATACAGCGTGAGGGGCTGCCCATGGGGATGGGCCACACCTCCTAGCACCAGGATCGCCCACCCGTAATCTGAATGACACGATCCAGGACGGGCTCAGGCTCTTGTACCGCCCAGACAGCAGTCCCCCTGCTAGGCAGCAGGTAACCATTCCCCAAAGGGGGGCCTACCTAAAGGGCCAACGCCCCAACGGGGGGGGTGGGGGGGGGGTCCTGACCCCTTAGGCAAACCTCACCCAGAAAAAAGAATAAAAAATAAACATAAAGTATAGAAAAAAAAGAATAATAAAAAAAATATAATAAAATATAAAAAATAATATTAGTAATCCTTGTCTTTGAGGGACTCAGAGTGGCAACCCCCCCCCCCCCGGAAAACAGACTGTTTGTCGGAAATCAGCAGCAGGGATGGCCAGATCTGCGTGGCTGTGCTCAGGAATCTGGGTTTAACCACTTTACCACCGGAGGATTTTGCTGTCTTACGTCCAGGCCACTTTTTGCGATTCGGCGCTGTGTGACTTTAACTGACAATTGCGCGGTCGTGCGACGCCGTACCCAAACTAAATTTACGTCCTTTTTTTCCCACAAACAGAGCTTTCTTTTGGTGGTATTTGATCACCTGTGTGATTTTTACTTTTTGCGCTATAAACAAAAAAGAGCGTAAATTTTGAAAAAACACCAATATTTTTCACATTTTTTTATATGAAATTCCCCCCCAAAAATGTAAAAATCAAATTTTTTTTACATTTTTGGCCAATTTGTTTTCTGCTACCTATGTTTGGTAAAAAAAATTCACAATAAGCGTATTTTGATTGGTTTGCGCAAAAGTTATTGCGTTTACTAACTAAGGGAAAGATTTCTGTCATTTTTGGTGTTTTTTTTTAACGAGTAATGGCGGCGATCTGCGATTTTTTTTTTTTGTGGGACTGCGACATTGCGTCGGACAGATCGGACCCTTGACTGACATTTTTGACACTTTTGGGGGTACCAGTGACATTACTGCAGTAATCAGTGCTATATATATGCACTGTCACTGTAAAAATTACACTGGCAGGGAAGGGGTTAATTTTATTGGAGAGGGAGGGGTTAATGTATGCCTAGTGCTTACTGACGTGTGTGGGGGGAGGTGACTGAGTGACACAGGGACAGATCGAGAGTTCAGCTATGAGTTCTCCCTGCAATCTGACCCTGCCTGTCACTTAGGAGATCCGCCCGCTTGTGTTTACACAGGCGGGCGGATCTCCACACTAGATCCCCGACGATCGGGGAAGAGCAGCGGCGATCGCCACTGCTCCTCCCCCGGCCCGACTCCCGCTGTGACTGAATACAGCGGGAGCGAGCCTCCGGCGGCGCGCGCGAGCCTCCGGCGGCGCGCGCGCGCCGCCGAGGAGGTGGAGTGTCTGATGACGTACATCTACGTCGTCAGACGATAACGAGCCACTTTGCCGCATTACTATTACCGTACGCAGACGGCAAGTGGTTAAACTGTGTATGGTTTAAGTGAGATTTCTTTTTGCAGTGAAACAAAATCCATCTAAACACCAATACATAGCAACCATGAAAACAGAAGTGAACCAAAACCCTAGAGACAGAATTCCTGACTAATAACTAACAAACAAAAGCCTAACTAGTAACTAACTACTGTATATACAATACAGTATCTCACAAAAGTAAGTACACCCCTCACATTTTTGTAAATATTTTATTCTATCTTTTCATGTGACAACACTGAAGAAATGACACTTTGCTACAATGTAAAGTAGTGAGTGTACAGCTTGTATAACAGTGTAAATTTGCTGTCCCCTCAAAATAACTCAACACACAGCCATTAATGTCTAAACCGCTGGCAACAAAAGTGAGTACACCCCTAAGTGACAATGTCCAAATTAGGCCTAAAGTGTCAATATTTTGTGTGTGGCCACCATTATTTTCCAGCACTGCCTTAACCTTCTTGGGCATGGAGTTCACCAGAGCTTCACAGGTTGCCACTGGAGTCCTCTTCCCCTCCTCCATGACGACATCACAGAGCTGGTGGATGTTAGAGACCTTGCGCTCCTCCACCTCCTGTTTGAGGATGCCCCACAGATGCTCAATAGGGTTTAGGTCTGGAGACATGCTTGGCCAGTCCATCACCTTTACCCTCAGCTTCTTTAGCAAGGCAGTGGTCATCTTGGAGGTGTTTGGGGTCGTTATCATGTTGGATTATTGCCCTGCGGCCCAGTCTCTGAAGGGAGGGGATCATGCTCTGCTTCAGTATGTCACAGTACATGTTGGCATTCATGGTCCCCTTAATGAACTGTAGCTCCCCAGTGCCGGCAGCACTCATGCAGCCCCACACCATGACACTCCCACCACCATGCCTGACTGTAGGAAGACACACTTGTCTTTGTACTCCTCACCTGGTTGCCGCCACACACGCTTAACACCATCTGAACCAAATAAGTTTATCTTGGTCTCATCAGACCACAGGAGATGGTTCCAGTAATCCATGTCCTTAGTCTGCTTGTCTTCAGTAAACTGTTTGCAGGCTTTCTTGTGCATCATCTTTAGAAGAGGCTTCCTTCTGGGATGACAGCCATGCAGACCAATTTGATGCAGTGTGCGGCGTATGGTCTGAGCACTGACAGGCTGAACCCCCACCCCTTCATCCTCTGCAGCAATGCGTACAGCGCTCATACGTCTATTTCCCAAAGACAACCTCTGGATATGACGCTGAGCACGTGCACTCAGCTTCTTTGGTGGACCATGGCGAGGCCTGTTCTGAGTGGAACCTGTCCTGTTAAACTGCTGTATGGTCTTGGCCACCTTGTTGTTGCTCAGTTTCGGGGTCTTGGCAATCTTCTTATAGCCTAGCCTTTATGTATAGTAACAATTCTTTTTTTCAGATCCTCAGAGAGTTCTTTGCCATGAGGTGCCATGTTGAACTTCCAGTGACCAGTATGAGAGAGTGAGAGCGTTAACACCAAATTTAACACACCTGCTCCCCATTCATACCTGAGACCTTGTAACACTAACGAGTCACATGACATCGGGGAGGGGAAATGGCTAATTGGGCAAAATTTGGACATTTTCACTTAGGGGTGTACTCACTTTTGTTGCCAGCGGTTTAGACATTAATGGCTGTGTGTTGAGTTATTTTGAGGGGACAGCAAATTTACACTGTTATACAAGCTGTACACTCACTACTTTACATTGTAGCAAAGTGTCATTTCTTCAGTGTTGTCACATGAAAAGATATAATAAAATATTTTCAAAAATGTGAGGGGTGTACTTACTTTTGGGAGATACTGTAGATACAAATTGGGGAACACCAAAAGGCAGGGAAAACTGGAGGTGCAGGGAGCAGATGAGAAGGTGGAACAAAAACTGAGATCAGGAACAAGGGAGAGACGTTACAAGGAATCAGGATACGGGGTACAGGCAGGAGCAGGAGCACAATCATCTGTGGTTCGTTTCGTTCCAAATAAATATTCAGATTAATTTTTCATTATTCAGAAATTCGGATATGTCCGAATACCCGAATTACAGTATAAACTAAGTTTACTGAATGCTCCAAATAGCAAAACGAAGTTCCGAAATTCAAATTGAAATTCGAATTGCATTTTACATTGAATTCCATGTGAATTCGAACTGTAAACATATTTCTGAAATCAAAGACTGTGTGTTATTAGTGTACCATTCGAAATAATAGTTTTTTTTTTTAATCCAACGATGAGTTAAAGAGTCATTGTAATCATTTGATAAAGATTTTTCTTTTGTTTGTTCACTTTGCCACATTTGAATCAAAAAAATAAAAATATTTGAAATTTATTGATTAGAAGGTTTTCTAAAAAAAATTGGTAAATTCAAAGGAATTTCGAAAAAGACATAAGATAAATTCTGAATATGTATTCTGAATACGAATCCTGAATATGAATTTAACTAAACCATTTAACTAAACTAAATAACTAGATTAACGACTCTAAACGAACAAAATAAAACACATTTTTTTCGTCATGCACATATTTAATGGCTAGCAGTATCTGGCAGCAAGCAAAACACTTGAGCAAGAGCCACTAACAGGGGAGGACCTAAATACTCTCCCTGCAGCCAGCATCAGGTGGAAACTGATTACTGAGATCTGCAGGTGATCCAGGTTCTAACACTTGGAGCACCTGACTCCTATAGGTTCAGAGCAGTGGCGGCTGGTGCTCCATGGGCCGGTGGGGGGGCGGCAAACGGACCACACCATACCCCCCCCCCCCGGACCACACCAGCCCGCACACCCTATACACCCACCCTCCCCCAGTCGCCGGCTCAATCACCCTGCCTGGACATGTGGAGGGCAGGCAGCAGCGGTGGTGGCTGCTTCTTCCCCCTCAGTCTTCTGCGTCTCCTCCCTCCTCCTCGATGGCTAATGGCATGGCTTCTCCTTTCGGTCAATCGGGAAATGGGTCTCAGGACCTGCTTCCTGATTGGCCAGGAGGAGGATCCGTGTGACAATAACGAATATTCATTCACACACAACTGGGTGGGCTTAGGGCGCAGTGCTCTGCCCGAGCCCACCCTTTTTTAAAGCCTATTGGCTCTAATGATGTGCTTAAAAAAAAAAAAACCCCATTGTACTCCATGCGTCCAGCGCCCTGCATGTAGATTAGGGGGGCCGGATGCATGGATAAGCGGGGGCGGCGCCCCTGCGCCCCCAATGCACCAGCCGCCACTGGTGCAGAGCCAACTGGTTGAGGCACATTGGAAAATCCTTCTCACCTTTGTGGCTTAATTGTGGCTCCGGATGCAGCAAAGAGGTGACTGCATGTCTTTACTGAGCTACATACACTTTTGATTTCACTTTGCAACCCGGAATCCTCTCTAGCACCTCCTGAATTTAAAACAGAGCACCAAAACCAAAACTTGTTTTCACTAGCCACTAGAGGGAGCTCTGTACTTGACTCAATCAGTCTTAATCAACCTTCCTGTTTAACAGCTGGTGAAATAAGAGATCAACTGCACAGGGACAGCATTGTATTTTTTGAGTTGGGTCAGTTATAGGGGTTGATTTACCACTTTTACCCCCTTAATGACCAGGCCCTTTTTTGCAATTCGGCACTGCATTACTTTAACTGACAATTGTGCAGTCATGCGACACTGTACCCAAATAAAATTGTTGTCCATTTTTTTCCACAATAGAGCTTTCTTTTGTTGGTATTTGATCACCTGTGCGATGTTTTATTTTCTGCGCTATAAACAAAAAAAGGGCGACAATTCTGAAAAAAAAAAAAAAACCCAATATTTTTCCTGTTCTGCTATTAAACATTCCCAATTAAAAAATAAAATGTTAAAATCTAATTTTTTTTTTCATTTTAGGCCAATTTGTACTCTGCTACATATTTTTGGTTAAAAAACTCCCAATAAGCGTATTTTGATTGGTTTGTGCAAAAGGTATCGCGTTCACTAACTACGGGAAATATTTATGTCAATTTTATTTATTTATTTATTTTTTTTTTTTTACTAGTAATGGCAGAGATCAACGATTTTTTAGCGGGACTGGGACATTGCAGCGGACAGATCGGACACCTACCTGACATTTTTGACACTTTTTGGGGGACCAGTGACATTACTACAGTAATCAGTGCTAAAAAATATGCACCGTTACTGTAATAATGACACTGGCAGGGAAGGGGTTAACTCAGGGGCGATCAAAGGGTTAAATGTGTGCCTAGGGGGTGCTATCTAACTGTGAGGGGGATGGGCTTTTGTGGAATCAACACAGAGACCTGTGTTCCTAAATAGGAGGATCACAGGTGCTCTGTGCTGATTCCTAAGAGAACAACAGCAAACCGTCGTTCTCTCTCTCAGCAGGGAGTGATCGCGGGTGCCCGGCGGCAATCGCAGCCACCGGCCCCGTGAGTCAACTTCCCCGCTGGCTAATGGGGGGGTGCGAGCACACCTCTGGTGGCGCGCCCCCCCCCCCCCCAGGAGGGCTCCCGTGAACCGCTGTAAAGGTACAGCGGTTCGCGCAGCCAAGCCAGCCTGCCGCAGTATATCTGTGGCGGGCAGTCGGCAAGTGGTAATGAGGAAGGTTTGACTTTATTTAGTAAATAAAATACCCAATTATGTACAAGGGAAATGAATGAACAAGATTTTTCCTTGTGCACTGTAAGAATATTTAATAATAAATATCTTGCGCTCGTACAGTACTTATGTCAGAATATTTATACTGCTCTGAATATAGCAGTGTATTTATTTATGGTTAATAAGCAAAGATCTGTGAAAAAGGAGAGTCTTCACCTATTACCATAAATCAATGTCGTGAATTCTTTTTAATTGATTAATTTCTTTTTAAAAGCATATACCAATCTTAGTGAGTACAGTCTACAGTATGGAATATATATAAAAATATTTATTCGCCAGACATGTAAACACAATATATGATCAAACATGAAATGACACATAAAAATAACTCTACATAAAATGCTAACTTCAAATAATCAATGCAATGTGATGTTTAGCTCAATAATGAAAGTGAAACTAAAGCAAAGTGAAAGTGAAACCAAAACAAAAGCAAGATAACCATTTCTTCCCAGGTATAGTATAAGCCATAAATTAATGTTCTATATAAACAGACTACAATGGTCTGCGAATCACATAGCCCAAAGTCATTCCACTGCAGAAGGAATGAGAATAAGCCATGCAAAACGGAAGACTTAAAATTGCAAATAATGCACTGAATCTGATATTAATAAAAATGTATAAAAACAAAAATCAGCTTTTTAGAGAAAAATATACCATGGCTTATACGGCTGGGATTGTAATCTCATTACCCTTAAATATGCAATATAAAACATATAAGGAAAGAATAAACAATTGTTGAATAAAATCAAATAATACAGCAAGGCATAATTACCACACTTAAGATGGTGTTACCAGAGTCCTAAGATGGATGCCAGTGAGGGAGGAGTTTCCTCCAAGTTTCAGATGAATGATGTGGATCAGGGAGTATGTCTGCATGAGTCTATTGAAAAATGTAATAGCGTGTGTGGTGTAAGTGTGAGGTGTGTTGTCAGTAGTGTAAAGTGATGTCCCCTATCTCTCATCTGGGTTGGTCTTTTATATGGTAAGAACAAAGAGCTATAAAAATTACCATAAGTAAAACCCAGAGGGATGAAACATTATCCCTATTGGTTGGGATATTCTATACCTAAACTAGTGAGGTCAGAGACACACCCCTTTTGATAATTAACCCCATACTTGGATAATAAAATTAAGGATGATTCCTCTATATGTAAGATTAATCATATAACACAACATAAAACTTTGTCTAGACTCCCAGCACATACATAAATGTCCACCTGTATCTCCATAATTCACCTGGGCAAGTAATGCCATTCCAATAATTATATTATTTAACACAATATCATATTTTTATATGGAAATCTGAAATTATCTCAAGACTGCACCTGGTATTTCGTCTCCAGAGGGCAGTATCGTACCGTTCATTAGATTTTGTATGCAACATAATTAAAACAATTTGTTATCTGATGACCTATTGACCTGTCGGCTAGTGAAAAGCAATTACTTATTTGACCATGCCAAAGGGCTGTCAGATATAGTCTAGGTTTGGGAATATTTACGACACCTTGAGCACTAAACCAGTCCAAAGTGATTCTTATATAAACACTCCTACCACATGCCTTAACATGAAGTAATTTGTTTTTAAGGTGCACAAGTCCTTACACATCATAGAAAAGTATACTTATATATATTATATATCTAATATTATATAAGTATCAAGTTCACACTTCTATATTAATAAGAATACAATGTATTATCGTTAATATACATCTTACATATGATGATGTTTCCTATAAAAACTTATATGGTTCATCTTTAAATGTCTGCTAGAATATACTGGGGTATTGTCCATTGTTATATACAGATAAGATTACAGGCCAGACTAGCCATGAGTGACTAGTACGATGTCTCGCCAATTGATTCTTATCTGATGAAATGTATGTATTACCTTATTTACGATCACATAGATACAAAGATCTCTGTTGAAACTATAAGACCCTATTGTTGAAATTCTATGCTCTCTTGTAAGCTTGTGAGAGACATTTTGCAACAAGACATATATGAACCTTCTTTCACCTTAAAAACAAGATGGATCCTGTCCTGTTCAGAATCTCTTATATGCATAATATGAAATACATGGCTTTTAAAATCATTTTTCTTTTTACCTATTATTATTTTAATAACCCCCAACAGGCCCGACATATCCCCCCCCTTTCTTCCCAGTAGACAAGTGAGCAACTTAGGCCTATCTGGAAAGAAAGCTTTTTAAGGAGTAGTGGAAAAAAAAAAATGTCTTGTTCTCTTTTTGTAAGAGAATAGTTCATATTGGGAATTGTTCATAACTTTTAAGTAAATCGGTAAAATAAAAAAAAAAATGAGAAGAGAAAAAAAAACAATCAGTTCAAAATGTCAGTTCGTAGCGACTTTGCAATGTTAGCTATGTCACCAACTGTTCCTTGTTAGTCTCTTTGACTTCTGATCTCCTAGTAAAGAAACTCAAATGTTCCTTGAAATCTGCATCTCCAGCTTGCAAAGTGTTAATGGAGACAGAAATTAACTGCTGCAATGGCATTGGCAACTACCATTCAAAGCGCAGTAAAACAATGTTGGCAATCAGGAATCTGAGAAATCTGTTTGGACATTCAACCTTGGATGTTGGTTGGATAATGAATGGTTTCAGCATGGTCTAGAGTGTCATACACCCAGACTGAGGTTTGCTCACATGTGCAATGCACCATTCTCACATCTCCTTCAACTGAAAACAGGAGGTAATGCGATTCCTCTCAATGGATCTCCTCGGATCAAATGCACAAAGATCTGTTGAAACAAATCTTCCTCTCCGTCAACAAGAATCTGGAGCGTCTCGCAGCTTGATTCCTGAAGAGGGATCCAATTCAATGAGGTGTTCCATCCAGAGCTGGGCTTTAAGGAGAGATGACCCATCCGATCGCTGTGTCTTTGGCAAACATCATCGTCTGTACCAATCAGTGACCTGGCATGGAAGGTTAATCTCTTCCTATTGGATGAAACATATAGTATGAATATACATTCTTATCAATTGACATTTCAATGCGATGTTGGTACCCTAAGCTTTCTCAGAGTTCTCCTTTAATCCACCGTGTGATCAGTCCTTTTATGACACCAGGGAAGGTGAGACTATATATGCGACCTTTCCTTGGGCGACTGACTTCTAGGGCTTATTAACATGGAATGTATTTATCGCCACGGATACCACACATTGGACAATAATACAATGATACAATATGTTGTTAAAATTTACCTACTACTTAGGAGAAAAAAATATAATATCTCCCCCTTTGGGGCATCAATGCAATTTATTGTAGGCAATAAAACTACCTGGCAGTGAGGATTCCTTCTTGGTTACCGTATACAACCTTTAACCTCTTGACTGCATTACGTCATTAGGGTTTGATCCTCCTTGGTATCACCGTCATTGGCGATTTTTCAAAATGTGCCCGCTTTAAGCGACCTGTTTGAGTCAGAGGGATGAACTGACCACTGAAAAATAGGAGGGTAGTTAGTATCTAACAACCAAGATTCCCCCCTGACAGGGATTTCAGGATCCTCAATGCTGTGACCTGGGATAAAAGGGTGTTAGAACCTCTGCATCCTATACCTCTATTCAGTGTATCCCTTCTGATTCCTTACCACTTGGGCATTTAAGGATTTTGTGGCCTTTGGCTGGCCATTGGATTTGTTCCTGAAAAGGAATTTATTATAATTCTGGGCTGCAGTGCCCAAAGTGAATCAAGTGATCAGCTGCTCAATTTGGCCTCTACTCAGCTGAAAACCTTTACAGAGTTAAATTATTGGCTCCGCCTCCTGCGGTGCCTATGTCTCTCGGGTTCAGACAGATGGGACAGATCCCCATTAGAACCAGTTACTCGGTTCTGGCATGAGGTCTGGGCCAAAATGGCTCTTGAGCTTCCCGAGGATTTTGGGGAACCCTAGGATGGGGCAAATCCCTATTTATTTGTGGGTGTCCCCCCCCCTTGTTAATGGGATGTCCGGTGTCCTCCTTAAGGTATCCGGTGTCCCCTTGGGGCCTAGGTGGCATATCTTGTTCCTTTGCCAAACTTTTTATTTTTATATGCATGGGCAATGCCTCAAAGCACAGGGATTTAAATTCCAGGTGGTTGTACTCAGCTTCCTTTATTGAAGGGTGTTAGGCACTTTTGAGTACAGCAGAAAAAAATTCAATGGGGCTTTGGTGCTATGTACATTTTAAATTTTAGATAGCAGCTCTAGCAGCAGTGAGGTTTTTTATGGGCTAATTTTTAAATGACATCCTGCAGGCACAACACAGAAAGTTGTTTTCATAGGCCTCAAGATGATCAATAATGTTTAAGGACCTTTTCATGACAAAAATCAGGACAGTATTCTTTTAAAAACTTTTTAAATTCTGGAGGTGTCCGGTGTCTTTTTAGGGGTGCTAGTCTTTTTGCAGTGACCTGATATGACTCATACTTATTTATGCATGGCTGCCCAATTTCTGCCCTCCTATATTTAGGAATACGGCTGGGGTAGGACATGGACTCTATGCCTGACTCCCCCCCTTGTCTGGGTCATAACCAACAGACTGGGAGTCATATCTGGGTCTATGAATAATTATTTCATATTTATAATGCAGGACTAAATTAAGCATTGCCCTTATGCATGGACACCATGATCTTATGGAACTCTGCTACGTATTTACTTATGAGTTCCTGTCATAACTTGAACTGTTACATTTTTATTATTATTTTTTTTTTTTTTTCAAAATTTTCCACTGCTGGTTACTCTGCAACTTTTTGCTAGAAAACATTTTTCCTTGCTCAAAACTTCCTAATTATTGCATTAATCATTTACATTTCACTTTCAATGGTTACTTTTATTACAGTTTACTTGATAATACTTCTGCCACAGTTCTACTTCATCTTGCAGTTTCACGCTACATTCTCTTAACTTATGTGTCCCATTAGAGGTCACTTTCACCTGCTCAAGGAGGTTCCTAATCTCATTCTCTCATTTATTTGGAGTTGAGATTGAAACTTTACTAATCCCTTTTTGCTGAGCCTTCTGGTGCAGTTCCTCACACAAATACAGTAAGATTGGCCATGACTCAAAAAGTATGTGATCACACTTCCTGACGTCTTTTGGTGTTAGATAAGCTATTGGTGAGTTCATACATACAGGTTGTCCTCTACCCATGTCAGATGCCCTTTATTGGCCCGACGTTTGAGGATTTTGATATATGACTCTAACCAGCATTTACATATTCCACCATTTCAGACTCAGAGAGGTGTTTCCACACATTTTGATCTGTGCCAAATCTACTGGGGTTGTGGCATTACCACTAGGGACTGACACCTTGCCAGAGTTGGCAGCATGAACATTACCTGCGGTAGACATTTTAATGCATTTCTATCGCATTCAGAATTAATTAAAAAAAATTCCAAAAAAATTTTTTTTTTTTTCAGTTATTGATTATGTCACCTGATCAATATTTATGATTGGCATATGTAAGAAATCAATAATTATCTCACTGGGGCCTCCATTATATGTAAGAATATTTAATAATAAATATCTTGCGCTCGTACAGTACTTATGTCAGAATATTTATACTGCTCTGAATATAGCAGTGTATTTATTTATGGTTAATAAGCAAAGATCTGTGAAAAAGGAGAGTCTTCACCTATTACCATAAATCAATGTCGTGAATTCTTTTTAATTGATTAATTTCTTTTTAAAAGCATATACCAATCTTAGTGAGTACAGTCTACAGTATGGAATATATATAAAAATATTTATTCGCCAGACATGTAAACACAATATATGATCAAACATGAAATGACACATAAAAATAACTCTACATAAAATGCTAACTTCAAATAATCAATGCAATGTGATGTTTAGCTCAATAATGAAAGTGAAACTAAAGCAAAGTGAAAGTGAAACCAAAACAAAAGCAAGATAACCATTTCTTCCCAGGTATAGTATAAGCCATAAATTAATGTTCTATATAAACAGACTACAATGGTCTGCGAATCACATAGCCCAAAGTCATTCCACTGCAGAAGGAATGAGAATAAGCCATGCAAAACGGAAGACTTAAAATTGCAAATAATGCACTGAATCTGATATTAATAAAAATGTATAAAAACAAAAATCAGCTTTTTAGAGAAAAATATACCATGGCTTATACGGCTGGGATTGTAATCTCATTACCCTTAAATATGCAATATAAAACATATAAGGAAAGAATAAACAATTGTTGAATAAAATCAAATAATACAGCAAGGCATAATTACCACACTTAAGATGGTGTTACCAGAGTCCTAAGATGGATGCCAGTGAGGGAGGAGTTTCCTCCAAGTTTCAGATGAATGATATGGATCAGGGAGTATGTCTGCATGAGTCTATTGAAAAATGTAATAGCGTGTGTGGTGTAAGTGTGAGGTGTGTTGTCAGTAGTGTAAAGTGATGTCCCCTATCTCTCATCTGGGTTGGTCTTTTATATGGTAAGAACAAAGAGCTATAAAAATTACCATAAGTAAAACCCAGAGGGATGAAACATTATCCCTATTGGTTGGGATATTCTATACCTAAACTAGTGAGGTCAGAGACACACCCCTTTTGATAATTAACCCCATACTTGGATAATAAAATTAAGGATGATTCCTCTATATGTAAGATTAATCATATAACACAACATAAAACTTTGTCTAGACTCCCAGCACATACATAAATGTCCACCTGTATCTCCATAATTCACCTGGGCAAGTAATGCCATTCCAATAATTATATTATTTAACACAATATCATATTTTTATATGGAAATCTGAAATTATCTCAAGACTGCACCTGGTATTTCGTCTCCAGAGGGCAGTATCGTACCGTTCATTAGATTTTGTATGCAACATAATTAAAACAATTTGTTATCTGATGACCTATTGACCTGTCGGCTAGTGAAAAGCAATTACTTATTTGACCATGCCAAAGGGCTGTCAGATATAGTCTAGGTTTGGGAATATTTACGACACCTTGAGCACTAAACCAGTCCAAAGTGATTCTTATATAAACACTCCTACCACATGCCTTAACATGAAGTAATTTGTTTTTAAGGTGCACAAGTCCTTACACATCATAGAAAAGTATACTTATATATATTATATATCTAATATTATATAAGTATCAAGTTCACACTTCTATATTAATAAGAATACAATGTATTATCGTTAATATACATCTTACATATGATGATGTTTCCTATAAAAACTTATATGGTTCATCTTTAAATGTCTGCTAGAATATACTGGGGTATTGTCCATTGTTATATACAGATAAGATTACAGGCCAGACTAGCCATGAGTGACTAGTACGATGTCTCGCCAATTGATTCTTATCTGATGAAATGTATGTATTACCTTATTTACGATCACATAGATACAAAGATCTCTGTTGAAACTATAAGACCCTATTGTTGAAATTCTATGCTCTCTTGTAAGCTTGTGAGAGACATTTTGCAACAAGACATATATGAACCTTCTTTCACCTTAAAAACAAGATGGATCCTGTCCTGTTCAGAATCTCTTATATGCATAATATGAAATACATGGCTTTTAAAATCATTTTTCTTTTTACCTATTATTATTTTAATAACCCCCAACAGGCCCGACAGCACGTCTGGATGACTGAAGCAAGCATCTTAGTTAATCTTGGATAATAAGTGAACACTCACTCTGCAAAATAAACATTCTTCCATAGTAAATCAATCCCATAGATTTGAATTATAATAAGGAGCAGTAAGCCAAGCCACTGTGTAGCACTGTAAAGCTGGAAGAAGTACCTTCATATGTAGGGGAACTGTGGCTGATCCCATTTATTTATTTATTACAAACTATACATAGTAAGAAGCTTTTTAATACATTATTAGACATTGATACAATTATATACATCAAGCTGATCACTTTTACACATAAAATCACCAGAATTTCTATATATTCCCTTTTATGGTTGAACACTATATGGCCAAAAGTCTGTGGACAGTGGACCCCCTACCATGCCGAACTTGTTGGACTTCCTATTCCAACACCATAACCATCAATATGGACTTGGTCCCCAGTGACCCTGGTGACTATTAACCACTTTACCACCGGAGGATTTTGCTGTCTTACGTCCGGGCCACTTTTTTGCGGCACTGTGCGACTTTAACTGACAATTGCGCAGTCGTGCGACGCCGTACCCAAACGAAATTTATGTCCTTTTTTTCCCACAAACAGAGCTTTCTTTTGGTGGTATTTGATCACCTGTGCGATTTCTACTTTTTGCGCTATAAACAAAAAAAAAGAGCGTAAATTTTGAAAAAATAACAATATTTTTCAAATTTTTTTAAATGAAATTCCCCCCAAAAAAATGTAAAAATCAAAATTTTTTAAAATTTTTGGCCAATTTGTTTTCTGCTATATATGTTTGGTAAAAAAAAAAAATCGCAATAAGCGTATTTTGATTGGTTTGCGCAAAAGTTATTGCGTTTACTAACTAAGGGAAAGATTTCTGTCATTTTTGGTGTTTTTTTTTTAACGAGTAATGGCGGCGATCTGCAATTTTCTTTGCGGGACTGCGACATTGCGGCAGACAGATCGGACCCCTAACTGACATTTTTAACACTTTTGGGGGTACCAGTGGCATTACTACAGTAATCAGTGCTATACATATGCACTGTTACTGTAAAATACACTGGCAGGGCAGGGGTTATTTTATTGGAGAGGGAGGGGTTAATGTATGCCTGGTGCTTACTGATGTGTGTGGGGGGAGGGGACTGAGTGACACAGGGACAGATCGCAGGTTCAGCTATGCTGAACCCTGCAATCTGACCCTGCCTGTCACTTAGGAGATCCACCCGCTTTGTTTACACAAGTGGGCGGATCTACAGACTCGATTCCCCGACGATCGGGGAAGAGCGGCGGTGATCACCGCCGCTCCTCCCCTGGCCCGACTCCCGCTGTGACTGAATACAGCGGGAGCGAGCCTCCGGCAGCGCGCGCGCCGCCCACAAGGGGAGGAGTCCAGCGACGTAGGACTACGTCGCTGGACGGGAACGAGACACTTTGCCGCAGTACAGTCAACGTGACTGGTCGGCAAGTAGTTAATATAGTGTTGGTCCCCAGAGACCAATTATATGGAGTTGATCCCCAATAACCATTAATACGAAGTTGGTCCCCACAATAGCCATAAATATGGAGTTGGTCCCCAGTGACTATTAATATAGGCTTGGTCCCCAGAGGCCAATTATATGGAGTTGGTCCCCAATAACCATTAATACGAAGTTGGTCCCTACAATAGGCCTTAATATAGAGCTGTCCCCCATAGGCCATTATTATGGAGTTGTACACCCATTGCCATTAATAAGAAGTTGGTCCCTCCCATGGCAATTGATATGGAGCTTTTCCCCCTTTCAAGGGGACCTCCTCTCTTCTTGGAAGGCTTTCCATAGAATTTTAGAGGGTATCTATGGGAATCTGTGACCCATTTGTGAGGTCAGGTACTCATGTTGGATGAGAAGACCTGGATCACAGTCAGTGTTCCCGTTCATCTCAAAGGTGTTCAGCAGGATTGAGGTCAGGGCTCTGTGCAAGCCATTCACGTTCCTCCACACCAGCATGGTCAAACCATGTCTTTATGGAGCTGGTTTGTACACAGTGCTGGAACAGAAAAGGGTCTTCACCAAACTGTTACCACAAGGTTGGAAGAGCACTATTGTCTACATTGTCTTTTGTATGATGGAATATTAACAGTACCCAGACTGGACAGTGACAGACCCAACTGAGACAGGGGCTTTTGGAGAGGACTGCAGGGTGGCCTCTTGCCTACTGACTATGGGCCCTGGCTTTTGAGGGGGCTTTATTCTTTGGAAGGTGTGTGCCTAGAGGACCACTGTAGTAGTTTTACTTCAAATTCAAGTACATGTCTCCCCGAAACACACAGAATCTGGGCACTTGAGGACCGATTTACAGATCGATAAAATACAGATTTGGGGCCTAAACTGGTATTGACTGCTTCAACCCCCTCTCCTAGATACAGAGCAGATGTTAATATAATATAAGCAGCTCAAAACAACCTGATGCTGGGGTCTCCTGCCATAATTTGTTTACTAAGTTGCCTTTCTCGCATGCTATAATTCTCCAGTGTGTGCCTCCTAGGTGTGAATTCCCATAGTCACTTATTGTTTCTGCCTGTCTGCTAAATCTGTTGGACAGCCTTAGGTCTTACTTAGTGGGTCTTACTGGGGAACTGGTCCCGAATGGTCTGGGCACCTAGGCTTGTTTCAGTGACTAGTAGTTGATTAGTGTAGTCACTTTGGTTAGGGGGGCCTGCGGGAACCCAGCTTACCTTAGAGAGGTTGAGAAATCCCTCTCTCAGCTCCCTAGGCCCCTCTTATGTGTAAGTCACCCTGTGTCGATTAGGGGTACAGGGTGACCGAGAAAATGATGGACAACTACTTTGTGGACACTGAGAATGTGGTTTTGATTGCTTCAAATAGGACACTGATATTTGTCCACAATGTCCCTTAAGAAATCTATGATACATTAATTCCACTGTATCAGAATGATAGAACATTGTATGAGCTTTATCTCATAGACTGTTGTAGACCGTTGCCATGAAGTCTATGACTTCTGAATGGTCGGGGATGTTGCTTGGTTGGATGTAGATTCCAGGTTCTTCAATGTAGGAGACGGACAGTCACTTACTGGTGGTCTCCTGCTATTATCTGTGTATTAAGGTGTGATGTATTTACACTTATTATAATGTGTATTGTACTTCATGAGCTTGATGACAGCAAGTCTGCTAGTTAATTAGCTCAAGTTATTTAAATCCCTGTTATCTATTACTTGCTAGTTGGAAAGTAGAATACTGTTTGTGTTGGTTGTTCCTTAGATATTTAATTATATTTCTGCACACAATTTTATCTGCATATGATAATGTAATCAGGCACCTGACCTGGTGGGGTATATATTCGGTGTGAGTTTGTTCAATAAATGTTCCATACAAGCTATTCTTGGCTAGTTTTGTATGTAGGGTGGCTAGAATATCTGATATCTATGTTTAAGACTGAAGAAAGCGGTATTCTGACAGAAGCCCACCTATCTCCGCGGTTCTGTTACAATTACATACTGTTTATGTTTATGCGATCAAGCTCTTACCTGATCTTGTTTGGTATATATTCTGTGTGAATTTACAATAAAGTCAGTTCGAGTTTGCACCTAAGCTAGTGTAGTCCAGTTCTTGGGTGCTCAGCTATAATATCTGATTTCTGATTACAGAGTGGAGGAAGCTGTATCGTCACTGATGAATCTAGGTTGGGTGCCCGATGGTTCATCACAGCACCCTTCACGGCAAATAGCTGAACTCCATCATTTGGAGGGAGGTCCACACTTTTGGCTACCTAACAGATATGATGGTCAGGTTTCCAGAAACTGTTGGCCATAAAGCATTTATTGGTGAGGTTCAGCAATGCTCCTGTAAAGTAAGAAAAGCAGAAAAACATCTCCTGATCCTCTGAGAACCTCCAGCCAGGGTTTTCAAACATCTTCTGATCCTCCGAGAACCTCCAGCCAGGGTTTTCATCACTCTTTTATTAACAGGCTCCTTAGTGGCTGGTTGGTGGAATGACAGGAGGGACTCCTAATCCTTTTAGCATTGTACAAACATCCCGCAGTCGGGAGATTAGAACTAATGTAAAATTTCCTCCCTTTAGTTCTGTGATTCATGGTTTACAGACCATTGAAAGCTTTACTACATTAGAAGATTATATGTATTGACTGTTGTGACTTTGTGTCTTTCATGCAGAACTTGTTACATGACAGCAGAGGTGACCCAGAGGAACATAATATGAATACTTTAAATGTTAACTTAAAGGTGGGTTACACATTAAAGTGGACTGTCAATACGCACACTCTGCCTAATTCACCAGGGAACAGCATTTCCAAAATGTATCGGCATCTATAAGTGCTGGTGCTCAAAATTTCTGGGGGGGCGCAGAGAATGCAGAGTGAACAGCGTGCCAAGCCCCCCCCCCCCACCGAGACCAGCAGAGAATGCAGAGTGAACAGCGTGCCAAGCCCCCTCCCCCCCCCGAGACCAGCAGAGAATGCAGAGTGAACATCGTGCCAAGCCCCCCCCCCCCCCCCCCGAGACCAGCAGAGAATGCCAAGCCCCCCCGAGACCAGCAGAGAATGCAGAGTGAACAGCGTGCCAAGCCCCCCCCCCCCCCCGAGACCAGTGCACTTACCTGTAGCGGCGGCTTCTCTTCAGTCCCCGTGTCTCCTCGAGTCCTCAGTCCTCCCGCCTCCTCCTCGGCCAATGTCTCGGACCTGCTTCCTGATTGGCCAGGAGGAGGATCCATGTGACAATAGCGAATTTTCATTCGCTATTGTCACACAATGGGTGGGCTCGGGGCGCACTGCTCTGCACCCCGGGTCCACCCTTTGCTGAAGCCTATTAGAGCCTCTGGCTCTAATCAGGTGATATAAAAAAAAAAAGCCCCATTGAACTCCATGCGTCTGGCGCCCCGCATGCAGATTAGGGGGCCGGACGCATGGATAGGGGGGCGGCGCCCCTGCGCCCCCCCAACGCAGCGGCCGCCACTGGCATCTATGTAAAAAATATTTGCTGTTCAGATGTCCTAAACATTCATACAGGTGCCATGAATGTTGCCGTATTTTAATATGATTATCTCCTATGATCGTCAGCTCCACCTAGTGGCCATACTGCAGTGTTTTTTTTTTTTTGATTGGTGTATTTTAGGAAAATACTGCATTATGGCCCATAGATGAAGCTGACATTTCTTATTGGTGCCTGTATGGATGCCTAAAGTAATTCTAAAGGAAAGAATTAAAAAAGAACAAAAAACAAAAAAAACAAACATGTTATACTTACCTGCTCTGTGCAATGGTTTTGCACAGAGCAGACCGATCCTCTTCTTTTTGCGTCCCCTACCAGTGGCCCTAGCTCCTCCACTTTGGCGAGTGCCCCCAATAGCAAACCCCTTATTATTTGGGCACTCAAGCAGGCTTGCTCCTGAGCTCTGTGTATCCATGAATGATTGCCGTTTTTTTAATATGATTATCTCCTATGATCGTCAGCGCCACCTAGTGGCCATACTGCAGTGTTTTTTCTTTTTTTTACTATTGAAAATACTGCATTATGGCCCATGGATGGATCTGACAATTCTTTTTAGTGCCGTATGGATGCCTAAAGTACGGATCGACCGGTTATTGGCAAGGCGATATATCGAGGCCCAATATGCACTTTCCCCGATATATCGGAATCGGCCCCTGAGGTTACCGGTATTGCTGATATTGTCGTGACATCATTGCGTATGTTACACCATGCTCCTCTGCGCACTGGGACAGCTTCTGCCTTTTTAGGCTGCCTCCCTCAGCCTCGTCTGAAGTCGAGGAGTCTCGGGACAGTGAGTGTACAATGCACACAGTGTGTTTAACACAGCTGCCACATACATACACCCACTCACAGCTGCCTGGTGCCAGCCAGCCAGCCACAGGCCCTGCCTGTACCAGCTAGCCAGCCACCACACAGGGTGCCAGCCAGTCACCCACCAAAGGGTGCCAGACTGCCAGCCACCCACCACAGGGTGCCAGCCAGACACCCACCCACCCAACACAGGGTGCCAGCCAGCCACCCACCCACCTACCCACCACAGGGTGCCAGCCAGCCACCCATCCACCACAGGGTGCCAGCCACTCACCACAGGGTGCCAGCCAGCCACCCACCCACCCACCACAGGGTGCCAGCCAGCCAGCCACCAAAGGGTTCCAGCCAGCCACCCACCCACCACAGGGTGCCAGCCACCCACCAAAGGGTGCCAGCCATCCAGCCAGCCACCCACCACAGGGTGCCAGCCAGCCAGCCACCCACCAAAGTGTGCCAGCCAGCCACCCACCCAACCACCAAAGGGTGCCAGCCAGCCACCCACCAAAGGGTGCCAGCCAGCCATCAACCGCAAGGTGTCAACCAGCCAGCCACCCACCCACCACAGGGTGCCAGCCAGCCAGCCACCACGATTCGTGGGAAAATTTATCATCAGGTACGGAAAGTGACAACAGCGACGATTCTGATGTCTCTTTCTGGCACATCGCTTGTGGAATTTGGGAAGAATATCAAATGATTCTTCAGAATTTCCAACGAAGCGATGTGCCAGAAAGACACATCTGAATCGTCATATTTTCTTTCACTTTCTGCTATACAACATTCCCAATAAAAAAAATGTAAAAATCCAATTTTTTCATCATTTTAGGCCAATTTGTATCCTGTTACATATTTTTGGTTAAAAAAAAGAAAATCCCAATAAGAGTTAATTGATTGGTTTGTGCAAAAGTTATTGCATCTACAAACTAGGGGAAAGTTTTATGTAATTTTAATTTATTTTTTACTAGTAATGACGTAAATCAGCGATTTTTAGCGGGACTGCAACATTGCGCTGGACAGATCAGACCCCTAACTGACATTTTTGGGGAGGACCAGTGACATTACTACAGTAATCAGTGCTAAAAATATGCACTGTTACTATACTAATGACACTGGCAGGGAAGGGGTTAACACCAGGGGCGATCAAAGGGTTAAATGTGTCCCTAGGGGGTGCTTTCTAACTGTGTTGGTGAAATACTTATGGAATGAACACAGGGACCTGTGTTCCTAAATAGGAGGATCCCTGTGTTAATTGCTGACAGAACAGCGGTCTGCCGTGCTTATAACAGCAGACCGCCGTTCTGTCTCCACGGGGAGCGATCGCTGGTGACTGGCGAACCCGCAGATCAGTTTCCCCTTTAGTGAATGGGCTCAATCGTGTGCCTCCGGTCCCACAAAGCGACGTACAGTTTCGTCGTTTCGCAGGACAGTGCTGATCTGCCGCAGTATATGTACTGCTGGCGGTTGGCAAGTAGTTAATTTTCTTTTTTTATAATCTGGACATCATTGGACTTATTTTCAGCCTTTATTGGATGAATTAGTAGTAGAGTTTTGTTCTGGGTTAGCCATCAAATAATTCAGAAAATTTGGAGTTTATGTGATCCCCTTTACTTATTATTATTATATAGGATTTATATGGCGCTGACAGTTTGCGCAGCGCTTTGCAACTTGAGGGTAGACAGTACAAATACAATACACTTTAATACAGGAGGAATCAGAGGGCCCGGCTCGTTAGAGCTTACAATCTAAGAGGGAAGGTCAAGAGATACAAGAGGTAATAACTGTGGGGTATGTGCTGATGGAAAAAAAAAAGTACAGTTGTTAGGTGGGGGCCCGATAGGCAGGGCTGGCCCTACCATAGGTCTCACTGGGTCCATTGGACCCATTGGACCCAGGGGTGGCAAATTGATGCCCAAGATTTTTTTTTCAGCATTTTATGTGTCATCATTTTGTGGCACGTTACGGGCGGCATTTCCCCATCTCATACTGCCGCCTGTGGTGCAAACTGATGAGTATGAGGAGGTGGAGCATCTCCTCCTGGGAACGTCCTCATGTGATTGTGGTGTGCGCAATGACGTCAGACATCAGCGCACTCCTTCTCACGCAGGGCAGCCTGGATCTTCTAAGGCGGTGCTACCGGCAGACACAGGAGTGACAGGAGGACTGAGGACAGACAGTGGGTGAAGGAATAATCTATCTTCCATTCTGTTCTTTCAACTCCATCGTATTACTAAAACACTAGATTCAGCTTAATCAAAAAGCCTATCTAAGTAAATGTCCTTGAAAGTTTCCAGGACGTTACGCAATGTGGTCAAACTGACCATTAAAGCAAGTCTGTTTGAAGTAACTAATTATGCCTTATCTTAACCCTTAGAACAAGTCTGAGGTGATGCCAAATATAACTATGCCTTATTTTAATTAGCTCATATGTAATTACGTGACTTGATGCACGTAATGGTAAACTGCTATTCTTGTAGTAATTCTATGTATAATCTCCTGGAAAGGGACTTCCCCTTTTACTTTCTCTATAAAAAGTTCTGCATTGTTTGAATAAAGCCAAACATTCTGTGACATCGTACCTGCCATCTCTGTCCCATTGAGTGCTCCCAGATATCTGAAGGAACTTTGATGCCCAGGGCCATTCGAGTCTGAATTATTGGGTGTTTGGTGGACTGGTCTGGTGGTGAGTTATGGAAGAAGATAACAATATATATATAATATTTTATAATTATTTAAAATAATGGATGTGGGGGCCTTTTGGTGGGCATGGTTTTCTTTTTTTGGGGGTGGGGGGGGAGTGGAGGGGGGCAGCATTTCTTTCTTAGACCTGGGCAGCACAATGTCTTGGGCCAGCCCTGCCGATAGGCTTCTTTGAAGAGATGAGTTTTCCGGGATCGTCTGAAAGTAGGCAAAGTAGGAGATAGTCAGACAGATTGGGACAGATTGGGATAGACCAATTTATTTTACTGGCTAACCTAAAGTGTATCTATGGTCAATAGGGATGCACCAAAATTTCGGCCACCGAAATTATCGGCCGAAAATGGGCCTATCCCATTTCGGCCGATAATGGGTTAACATTGCCGAAAATAATGGCCGCCGTGAGGAAGGAGGAGGGCGCAGGGCAGGTTTTAAAAGTCCCGCCTCTGGCAGGCGGGGGGGGGGGGGGGCGGGGCGAGCGGCCGCTAATAGATACTAGAACTATGTGATCCTTCCCTGTCAGCTCAGCAGGACTGTGTGTGATTGAGAAGTGACCTGACACCGGGCTGGGGGGAGAGGCGCTATTAGCTGTAACTTTTTGAGCTTCACTTCACTGTCAGACATGTATCTCCGCTGACAGTGAAGCTCACATAGTTACAGCTAATAGCGGCCGCTCCCCCCGACCCCCCGCCCGGTGTCAGGTCACTTCTCATTCACACACAGTCCCGCTGAGCTGACAGGGATGGATCACATAGTTCTATCCAGGCCCGTATTGGCTAATCGGGAGAACCGGGAGAATTCCCGGTGGGCTGGTCGCCATGAGGGCCGTTGTCATAGCACACACTGCAGCTGCCAGTGTACAGGAGCATCCTTCACGAGCCGGGCTTGGAATGAAATCACCCTCAGCCAATGAACGGCGGTGCTGTGAGTTGTCAGCCGTGAGCTCAGCCGGCGCAGCTCCAATCACAGCCTGGGGAGGGAGGGGAGCTGCAGAGAGGACTGGCCGAACTGGGACTGCAGGCAAAGTCGAGGCGAGCAGGGGGAGGGGGTTCCCAGGTGTTCTGAGCTCAAGTCACAGTCCACTGCTGCATCAGGAAGGTGGGAGATTCTTTTTTTTTTTTTAATGCAAAGCATGTGTTGCCCCCACTCCTCCATTGCACACCTACTGTATGCAGATCAGTCCTCCATACCAGACAAGTTTAACCACTTTACCTCCGCCCACAGTAATATTACTGCGGCAGAGTGGCTCGTTATCGTCTGACGACGTAGTACTACGTCGTCAGACACTTCCCCTTCTGGGCGGCGCTTGCGCGCCGCCGGAGGCTCGCTCCCGCTGTTTTCAGTCACAGCGGGAGTCGGGCCAGGGGAGGAGCAGTGGCGATCGCCGCCGCTCTTCCCCGATCGTCGGGGATCTAGTGTGGAGATCCGCCCGCTTGTGTAAACACAAGCGGGCGGATCTCCCAAGTGACAGGGAGTGACAGATCGGAGTGTTCAGCATAGCTGGACATCCGATCTGTCCCTGGCTCACTCAGTCCCCCCCCCCACACGTCAGTAAGCACCAGGCATACATTAACCCCTCCCTCTCCAATAAAATTAACCCCTTCACTGCCAGTGTCATTTTTACAGTAACAGTGCATATTTATAGCACTGATTACTGCAGTAATGTCACTGGTACCCCCAAAAGTGTCAAAAATGTCAGTCAGGGGTCCGATCTGTCCGCTGCAATGTCGCAGTACCGCAAAAAAAAAAATCGCAGATCGCCGCCATTACACGTTAAAAAAAAAACACCAAAAATGACAGAAATCTTTCCCTTTGTTAGTAAACGCGATAACTTTTGCGCAAACCAATCAAAATACGCTTTTTGCGATTTTTTTTTACCAAACATAGGTAGCATAAAACAAATTGGCCGAAAATTTTAAAAAATTTTGATTTTTACATTTTTTTTGGGGGGAATTTCATATAAAAAAATGTGAAAAATATTGTTATTTTTGCAAAATGTACGCTCTTTTTTTGTTTATAGCGCAAAAAGTAAAAATCGCACGGGTGATAAAATACCACCAAAAGAAAGCTCTGTTTGTGGGAAAAAAAGGACGCCAAATTCGTTTAGATACAGCGTCGCACGACCGTGCAATTGTCTGTTAAAGTCACGCAGTGCCGAATCGCAAAATACCCCCTGGTCGTTTAGCAGGAAAATCCTCCGGGGCTTAAGTGGTTAAGGGGGGCGAATCCTTCCGGTCCAGAAGTGGTTAAAGCATGTTATACAGCGCAGTGCTTTGCTGTGTAATTTGGCCCCTTCTATCACCTAAAATACCTGGTTGATCCTGCCTGGCTCTGCTCTCCCCTCTGTAAACTGACCATAGTATACCACGGCTGCTGAGCCCTGACACCATGGTCAGTTTATGTGACTCCATCATCCGCAGCCCTCCTGTCCTCTTCTGTCCTCTCTCCCCCCTCCCTCCCTGCCTGTCTGCTCCTGTGTCAGTGCCCCCTCCCCTCCTGCTGCTGTAGTTTCATTTAAAGTTTCATATCCTGTCTACAGTCTGTTTAATATTACTGTGGGCCCCTGTGTCTGTGTTTTATAAAAATAAGCCATTCTTTACCAGTTTATCAGAGCGTCAATCGCCGCTCACGTGACCCGCCGCCTCTCTCCTCTTCTCGGCCTCTCCTCCGCCCCTCCCAACTGACATCAGTGGGGAATCCTCGGCCCCGCCCACTGCAGGCAGCTGTAAGACAGGGAGAGTAGAGAGCCGGTAGGTCACGTGAGCGGCGATCGGCGCTCTGAAAACTGGTAAAGAACGGCTTATTTTTTTAAAACAGACACAGGGGCACGGGCACATGGGGTTGCTAAACAGACAGGATGGTATAAAGTGGCTTAACGACCAATTTAAAGGGGAGGGGGGTGCACTTGCTCCCCTTGCGGACGCCCATGGTAGTCACTGCTGTGCTCAGCCAGTAAATTACAGAAAGGGATGGCCAGCAGACATTTGGCACTCACAACATGATAGGAGATTTTTCAAGTAATCCTAAAGTATATTGGATTGTCAGTAATAACTATTGTTTGTATTGGTATTACAATGCTGATATTATTGAATGAAAGTGTATGCTGCTGTGACTGTAGATCGCCTTTAAATTATTAAAGATGTAAACTTTTGGCATAACTTAGATCCCCCTCAGGCTCATCAGTGCAGCATATCAACGCCCATAAGTGCCGCCTCTTACGTGCTGCCTATCAGTGCCCATCAGTGCAGCCTCATCAGTGCCCATCAGTGCAGCTTATTATTGCCGCCTCATCAGTGCCTCCTCATCAGTGCAGCTTATCAGTGCCACCTCATCAGTGCCTATCATTGCAGCTTATCAGTGGCGTATTATCAGTGCCTACTCATCAGCTCCCTTCAGTGCAGCTTATCAGAGCCACCTCATCAGTGCCCATCAGTGCAGCTTATCAGTGCCACCTCATCAGTGCCTATCAGTGCAGCCTCATCATAGCATATCAGTTCAATTTATCAGTGCCGCCTCATCAGTGCACATCACTGCAGCCTTATCAGTGCCTATCAGTGTAGCCTCATCAATGCACATCAGTGTAGCCTTATCAACACACATCTGTGCAGCTTATCAGTGCTGCCTCATCAGTGCCTATCAGTGTAGCCTTATCGGTGTCCATCAATGCCACCTCATCAGTGCCTATCAGTGCAACCTCATCAATGCACATCAGTGCAGCCTCATCAGTGCCTATCAGTGCAGCCTTATCAGTGCCCATCAGTGCCACCTAATCAGTGCCCATCAATGCAGCCTCATTGGTGCACATCAGTGAAAAAGAAAAATGACTTATTTGCAAAATGTTATAACAGAAACAAAGTAAACGTTTTTTTTCCCCCAAAAAATTTCGGCCTTTTTCATTTGTTTAAGAAAAAAAAAAAAACTGTGCTAAAAAAACACCAAAAGAAAGCTCTATCTGTCTCAAAAAATGATAAAAATGTCATTTGGGTACAGTGTTGCATGACCGCGCAATTGTCATTAAAAGTGCAACAGCGCTGAAAGCTGAAAAGTGGCCTGGGCAGGAAGGGGGTGAAAGTGAAGTGGTGAAGTTTGACAATACAGAAGATAACCTAACCCTCAGAACTGGGGGTACTATTGAGCTGGGGATCAACAGAGTTGGGGGTACTATTGAGCAGGGGATCTGCTGAACAAGGGTACTAATAAGCTGGGGATCTGCTAAAAACGGGTACTAATGAGCTGTGGATCTGCTGAGTGGGGGTACTACTGAGCCAGGGTTCAACTGGGTCCCTTTAAAACAAATAGAAAATGTGACGGGAGTCACTTTGGTTGGGGAGCCCGGGGAGCCCAGCTTACCTTAGAGAGGTTGGGAAATCCCTCTCTCAGCCTCCCAGGCCCCTCTTATGTGTAAGTCACCCTGTGTATATTAGGAGCACAGGGTGACAGAGAAAATGATGGACAATTACTTAATGGACACTGAGAATATGGTTTGGATTACTTCAAATGGGACAGTAATATTTACCCATAATATCCCTCAAGAAATCTATGATACATTATTCCACTGTATCAGCATGATGGGACATTGTATGATATTTACCATATAGCCTGTTGTAGACTGTTGCTTTGCCTTCTGATATTCTGATTAATCAAAGCATTGCTTAGATGTGGATTCCATGGTTAATTGTTAATTGTAACACCTATTGTCCCTGCTAGCAAACCCTTGTGGGATGTGTTTATACTTGTAATAATGTGTCCATTGTATTCACTGTTGTAGGGGCCAAATAGTCCAGTCATCCAGGCTGGGTTAAGTGACTAGTTAATTAGCACATGTTAATTATGTTTCTGATTACAGTTTGTATTGTTAGAGTAATATGATCAGGAGGGGGGATGTCCTCCTGTGGGGCATATAGTTTATTCTGTGTGAGTTTGTCAAATAAACATTCCAGATCTCATACAAGCTATTTGTCGGCTAGTCTTGTATATTGCGGCTATAATATCTGATATCTATGTTCAAGACTGGACGAAGCGGTATACTGAGGGAAGCACTCAAGCGGAATCTGGGTCATTTCCATCACAGAAAATAAACACACAAGGCATTTGCCAAGCTTCATTCAGGCTGGGTTCACATATTTGCGGCCGTGGGTTTTGTGCCTGGGGTCCGGTTGGCATCTGTTCACCAGTGCAGGTGCAATTCAGGTCAGACTTTTTGCCTGAAATCCTACCTGAACTGGACCCAAACACACACAGGACCCTTTTTCAATCTGAACAGTGGCTGCCCTTGACATGTGTAAACTGGCTCCATTGAGAGCCGGTCACACTCGCATGACATGCGAATTGGATGCAAATTGGTTGTGAGGATCTGGATCATGGCTGCCCCGGACATGTGTAAACTGGCTCCATTGAGAGCCAGTCACACTCGCATGTCATGCGTATTGGATGCGAGGAAACTTGCTTCCAATTCGCATATGTGTGGACCCAGCCTAAAGCTTCAAAAAAGCATCACTGAAGCATCAAAACACATAAAAAAAAGCATGTTGAAGCAGTAGGAGCTTTAGGCCTCTCAATGAGCTAGTTCACATATGTTTGGGGTGGTTGTGGTCCTCATTCAAAATAGGGTCCTGTACGCAGTGCCGGGACAAGGTCATCCAGCGTCCAAGGCAAGGATGCCAAACTGCGCCCCCGATTTCCTTAGGATTAGGGTCAAGGTGCCCCCCATCCCTGGAATAAACCATTGCGCCCAAGACAACCATCCCTCCTGCGCACCCCTTGTCCTAGCCCTTCCTGTACGTCTTTGGGTCCGATTCAGGCAAAAATTCAGACCAGATTCGCACCTGAACCAGTGACCACTGACCAGGAACGCACCGGACCCCAGGCATGAAACTGTGGCCGCCCATATGTGAACCCGGCCTTAATGTTTGTTAAAGCCGAAGCAAGTGTAAATGAACCCATACAAGACAGATTGTAGACTAAATGTTTTTTTTTTTTAAACAGATCTCATTAAACTGACATGAACAGAAATGGAAGGTCCACATAGCAAACAATTTTGCATGTAGTAACATTTTTTTTTATTTTTGTTACTTCAGTCTATAAACAGTTTAGTCCACACTATACCAATCCATATGTTGGATAATGCTAGAGTGTTCTCTACCACCAATGGTTTCTTGTATCTCCTATGACTTCCATCGGTGAGAAGTCTTTGTTGTGTTTCAGGGTCTTGTATACCTGGTGTGAGGACAGAGAAGGGGGATCAGCATCACCTTCCGAAATATGGGGGATGTGGGACCTCCATCATTGACCGGGAAGCATGGAGAGTATGCATGGAATGCAAAATGCTTGGCTTGACCCATCGGTATCAGGCAGATTTTGTGTCTGCTTCTTCACACCTGCTTTCAGATTCTTCAGATGAGAAAATGGGACTGTGGTCACCTAAAGGAGATAAAAATATTCGAATTAGAATTTCATTTTGGAAAACATTTCACTGCAAAAGAAAAAGGGAATTCAGTTGTGTTGGTTGCACGATACTGTAGACCAGCCTGTTAGTGTGACCTTTACTATTTATGAAGCAGGTGGACTTTAGAAATCTTGAACACCCACAGGCCTTTAGCTTAATAAATATCATAGAAGACACTGTCCAGCTTGCTTAGTATCGAGAACTACCAGGGACGTAGATTGGGGGGGGGGGGGGTGTTAGGGGAGTTGAACCCCCCCCCCCCTCCCCCAGAGCATCAGTGTACAATATACATTGAAAAAAAATGTATTTTTTTTGCGCTGCACTAGGCTCTAATGCATTGTTATCTTAACCACTTTACCACTGAGTACCGTAGTACTACTGCGGCAAAGTGGCTCGTTATCGTCTGACGACGTAGTACTACGTCGTAAGACACTCCCTTTTCTCGGCGGCGCGCGTGCACCGCCGGAGGCTCGCTCCCGCTGTATTCAGTCACAGCGGGAGTCGGGCCAGGGGAGGAGCAGCGGCGATCGCCGCTGCTCTTCCCCGATCGTCGGGGATCTAGTGTGGAGATCCGCCTGCTTGTGTAAACAAAGCGGGCGGATCTCCCAAGTGACAGGCAGGGTCAGATTGCAGGGTTCAGCATAGCTGAACCCTGGATCTGTCCTTGTGTCACACAGTCACCTCCCCCTACACACGTCAGTAAGCACCAGGCATACATTAACCCCTCCCTCTCCAATAAAATTAACCCCTTCCCTGCCAGTGTCATTTTTACAGTAACAGTGCATATATATAGCACTGATTACTGCAGTAATGTCACTGGAACCCCCAAAAGTGTCAAAAATGTCAGTCAAGGGTCCGATCTGTCCGCCGCAATGTCGCAATCCCGCAAAAAAAATCGCAGATCGCCGCCATTACGCGTTAAAAAAAAAACACCAAAAATGACAGAAATCTTTCCCTTTGTTAGTAAACGCAATAACTTTTGCGCAAACCAATCAAAATACGCTTATTGTGAATTTTTTTTACCAAACATAGGTAGCAGAAAACAAATTGGCCAAAAATTTAAAAAAATTTAGATTTTTACATTTTTTTGGGGGGAATTTCATATAAAAAAATGTGAAAAATATTGTTGTTTTTTCAAAATTTACGCTCTTTTTTTGTTTATAGCGCAAAAAGTAAAAATCGCAAAGGTGATCAAATACCACCAAAAGAAAGCTTTGTTTGTGGGAAAAAAAGGACGTAAATTTTGTTTGGGTATGGCGTCGCACGACCGCGCAATTGTCAGTTAAATTCGCACAGCGCCGAATCGCAAAAAGTGGCCCAGACATAAGACAGCAAAATCCTCTAGTGGTAAAGTGGTTAATGCTGCTGCCTGCTGTTACTCCACCTGACCACCTGGAAAGCCGCCCGGGCTGTAGGCTTGGCTTGGGATGAGGGAGGCTCTGGCTGACAGTGCTCTTATCTGTTTGCTCCGCCTCCACACCTCCTCTCTAGTCCAGTCTTAGACTCCAGAGACATATCTTGACTTGTCCAGCCAGTTACAGAAGCTTCCAGGAGAACAGCAGCACTGAGAGCAGAGCGGGAGTGAGCGGGCAGCACCTATCCCACCTACTGACATATATGATTGGCTCCTCCTCTCTTTAAGATGCCACTTCCTGCCTTTGGCTGTTGCTTGGAGAAGGAGCTGCCTGAGCCAGAGTCTGAGTGCTGTTAGCTCAGCTGAGCCTGCCTGCTTGCTTGCCAGTACCACATAGAAGGATCATCTCAATTTTCTCTGAAGTGCTGCTGTGCTCTGTGACCTTAACCTTAACTCCAGGAGGACAGGTCACCAACAACCGCCAAGTGTGTCTCTCTCTCTGTGTGCTTTGTTCTAGATCCGAACTTCAACCATGGATCAAGCTCAGGGCTGCTAGAACAGATGGAGTTGAGTTTTTTTCTTCTATTTTTATAAACTCTTTCATAATATCTCTTCTTATCCTCCTCTTAGTTCATGCTTGCAATGCATACCTCATTCTCAACATTAGAGTGTAAAATAGGTGTAAGATTGATAATCTCTTACAAAAGCCAATCCTGCCATTCTGAATATAAGCACAGTGGGCAGGATGGATTTTTTTTTGCTCTTGTGTTATCTATTTTATGACAAAGATTGGCTCTGAAAAAAAGGAAGGCGACCTACAAATGAACAGGCTCTTTCTCCCCATGTGTGTGCTATCTGCACATTCACATAACAGTGGGAATATTCTGAGATTTACCCTTAGCTGTATGGAGTGCTGTGCTACTACATTTGAATGCTGCCCTGAAGGTTATTAATCTCTATTTAAATGTATGCTGTTAGCCTGCTACACTGTAGTCCTGCTGAGGAAGTTGTTGACCCTTTCCATGTGATGCTAGGCCTACTGGTTGCATAGTTACATAGTTTGTGAGGTTTAAAAAGACATCAGTCCGTCCAGTTCAACCTATGATGTGTGTGTGATTTGCTGTTAAACGTACATTGTATACCCCTGTATGTTGTGGTATTTAAGGTGCCCATCGAATAGTTTTTTGAAGCCATTGATGCTCCCTGCTGATACCACTGCTTGTGGAAGAGAATTCCACATCCTTACTGCTCTGACAGTAAAGAACCCCTTACGTATTTTTAGGTTAAACCTTTTCTCCTCTAGTTTTAGTGAGTGGCCACGTGTCTTATTGTATTCCCTTTCTCTGAAAAGTGTGTTCCTTATGCTAGGGTCCTCACCACAGTATTTTTACATTGATATCATATCCCCCCTCAATCGTCTCTTCTCCAGAGAGAATAAGCCCAGTGCCCGGAGTCTTTCCTCATAGCTGATGTCCTCCATTCCCCTAATTATTTTTGTTACCCTTCTCTGGACTTTCTCCAGTTCCAGCACATCCTTCCAGAACTGGACAGCATACTCCAGATGTGGCCGGACCAGAGTCTTGTAGAGTGGGAGAATAATCTCTTTATTTCTGGAGTGAATCCCCTTTTTTTATACATGCCAGTATTTTGTTGGCTTTGCTTGCAGCGGCTTGGCATTGCATGCCACTGCCAAGCCTGTTGTCCACTAGGACCCCCAGGTCCTTTTCCATCCTAGACTCACCCAGAGGTTCCCCCCCCCCCCCAGTGAGTAGCTTGCTTCTGTGTTTCTGATGCCCAAGTGTATTACTTTACATTTTTTAATTTTTTTAAACCTCATCTGCCATGTAGTTGCCCACCCCGTTATTTTGTTCAGGTCCGCTTGTAAGGTTTCCACATCCTGCATAGAAGATATTGGCATGCTTAGTTTAGTATCATCCGCAAATACCGAGATTGTACTAGATATCCCCTCCTCTAGATCACTTATGAATAAATTAAACAGGATTGGTCCAAGGACAGAACCTTGGGGGATCCCACCTTCCACACCCGCCCAATCCGAGTACTCCCCATTAATTATCACCCTCTGGACTCTCCCCTGGAGCCAGTTCTCTATCCAGGTACTCACCCTATGGTCCATACCTATGTACCTTAGTTTGTACAGTAAGCGTGGTCTTAGTGTTCTACAGTACTGGTCTTAGCTTAAAGTGGTAGTAAACAACAAAAAATCTTCTCCCTGAAAGTTAATGGCATAATGTGCTAGTATGCATCGCATACATTATTATTATTATCACATTGTTTTTATTATCACTCTTTTTTGCGTGGCTGTTTTGTTACATATTTGAATGTATTCTGTGTTAATTATCTCACAGCAGAGCAGAGTCGCTGCTTATATCACCAATTAGTTGTGGTTTTAATAATGATGGATGTTTTCCAAACACAGTTTCAATTTTGGAGTGTGTGCGTGTGCGTGTGCGTTGTGTGCAGTGCAGAATTTCTTCCTGTCATTGATTCATACTATAACTAGGTATCTGAGATTGTGGGAACTGCTGGCAAAGTTTGTTGACTGAGGTGCTGGGTTCTGAGTCTTCTATAATTGCTGTTGTGTTAGCCTGTTAGGCCCTGACTGTTCACATGTAGCAATTTGGGATTGTGGGCAGAATATCCCTGTCATTCCGCCCACCGCCACACCCAGATTCCAATCCAAATCGCACGGCAATGCTGGAAAAACGCAGCACGCGTGTTTGTGTTCTTTTCATTTTTAGTGACACCAAAATGTGGTGTGGTTTTGCTGTGATTGTTGAGCGATTTATCACACAAGGATCCAAAACCACACCATGTTTTGTTGCCACTAAAAATGAAAGGAACACAAACACACGTGCTGCGTTTTGCCAGCATTGCATTGTGATTTGGAATTGCAGGCAGAATCACGGAATACTGCCAGCCCGTGATCCCAAATCACTATATGTGAACAGGGCCTTAATGACATCGACTAAGGCTGGGCTGAGTCTTCCATTGCTGTTGTGATACTGTTGTGTTTCCCGGGTGCACTGCATTCTAAGTATCTTCTCTTTTTCTGTATGTATGGACTCTGCGGTGTCTGCAAAGTACCACTTCTCTTGTCCTGTATGCTGGTTTAACAAAAAATCAGTGTGTGCTTTGCTGCTTCCTTCCACAAGATGGTGCCCTTTGCATCTGCCCAGTAAAGATCCCAAATTGCTACATGTGAAAAGTCAGGACCTAACAGGCTAACACAACAGCAATTATGGAGGACTCGGCCTCAATGTATTTTATAGTTACAAGGAAGCCCAGGTTTTTTTTAACCATGTATCTTAGATCCTCCCACTCTAATGTTTTGCTACAGCCACTTTTTTGCTGCGGCGCGCGTACTTCCTCCCTGTCACGTCCCTCATTCTCGGAAGTTGTGAGGTATGTTCTGTATGTATGAACAATGCACAGTGCCGCTTCTCTTGTCTGTTATGCCAGGATAACAAAAAAAATCAGTGAGTGCTTCCTTCCACAAGATGGTGCCCTTTGCACCTGCCCAGTAAGATTGGCTATTACTGTGCACCACCCTGTGGGCAGTCCAATGACTGGGGGGGGGGGGGGACACAATAACACAGTACAGTGATTTGTCAGTTTTTTTTCTTCAGCCAGTACCCAGCTTTAGGCTGGACAATAGCCAACCAAACTGAGCAATGTTCATAAGAACTGGAAGAAGGCAAAACTAAAATCAGGCTTTCAAGAGGATCTGAGAAAATAGAATTAAGAATGTGATTGCTTACTATGAGCAACACATAGTTTTTTCCTTTTTCCAGCTTTTTTTAATTTGGCGCAATTTTTTTTTTTTTTTTTGGAAAGACTTTTACTTATACCCTACTGCTGAACCCCGCCAGAACAAAAATGAATCTACGGCCCTGGGGGACACCCGAGCTGAGCGGCAGCTCTCTGTGTCCATTCAGACACGGAGCCATGGCCCAGCCCGGCCTTCCCCCCCTCTCTCTCCTCATTGGCTCCTTGAATTTGATTGACAATAGCTGAAGCTAATGGCACTTTGCTACTGTCTCAGCCAATGAGGATGGAGAATTCCAGGCAGCCGAGTCTCTTGTGCAACATCCCTGGATGGAGATGGGGTTCAGGTAAATATTGGAGGGGGGGGGGGGCTGCTGCTGCACACAGGTTTTTTATCTCTAGAATGCACCTTCTGCATTTACAATCACTTTAAGTCTTTTTTTTTTTTTTATCTTGTTGGAATAACTGCTTAAAAAGTGTTTGCTGGAGTTCATCCAAGTCCATTTAAATCTACAATTCTACAATCTAAGACTACCCCATTCACATGATAGAGACCTTCTGCACATCTGCATGCAGGTAAATGGGTGGTGGTGCTGGAGAGTAGGGCTGGGACCAGTATATTGGGGGATTAAAGTTCCTCCTCAATTGTCACCTGAACAGGTGTCCCCATTGGAAGATTTACAATTTCTGGTGACAACCTTACCGTTCATGGTTTCCTACCACCTTCTTCCCCAGTGGAGACACAGATAGTAATATACAGTGCCGGGACAAGGTCATCTAGAGCCCAGGGCGAGCATGCCAAATTGTACCCCCCCCAAGATGTATGAGCATTATGTGTCAAAAATTCCCCCCCCCCCATAAAATTGAGCACTAATCTGCATGTACACATCTTTGCCCCCAGCTGAAATCCTCTCTCTCTCTCCATATGCACCTAGCACAAATCTCTCCCCCCCCCCCCAAAAAAAAATGCCCCCCTCCTAGCACAAATATTCTACTCCTCAAATGCCCTTCCCACTCCAAATCCCCCCCCCCCCCCCCCCAACACAAATTCACCTTCTCTCAAGCTTTCACATCATAGCACAAATCCTTCCCCCCCCAAAGTTCCCCTCAAAACACAAATCAAATCCCCTCCCCCAATCATCCCAAATAGCATAAATTCCCCCCCCCCCCAAAGAAAATATCCCCTCCTAGTATAAACCGCTTCTAGCTTTTCTAGCACAAACCTCCCAAATCCCCCTCCTAGCACAAGTCCTGTCTACCCCTCTCAACACAAATCCCTTCAAATCACCTCCCCATATTTCCCCTTCTGGAACCATTCTTACCATCTGCCACCCCCAATTTCCTCCTCCCAACACAAATCCCCTCTCCCCCCAATCTCCTTGAGGTGCCCCCTAAACTCACATGACACCACCGTGCCCAGGGCAGCCGCCCCCTCCTGCCCACCCCTTGTCCCAGCCCTGATAATATAAACCTGACAGCAGTGCTGTATTTTGGCCTAGGCCGACAAGCCCCAGGCCTAGGGCGGCACTTTGCAGGGGGGCAGCAAAAAAGCTGCCCCCTCCACCTGAGACTCTATTGGCAACTGGTTGCTAGAGCCGCCTCTCTCACCCCCTCTCTCTCTCTCTCACCCCCCCTCTCACCCCTCTCTCTCTCACCCCCTCTCTCTCCCCCCTCTCTCTCTCTCTCACCCCCTCTCTCTCACCCCCTTCTCTCTCTCTCACTCACCCCCTCTCTCTCCCACCCCTCTCTCTCCCCTCTCTCTTTCTGTCATCCCCCCTCTCTCTCTCATCCCCCCCTCTCTCTCACCCCCATCTCTCTCTCTCTCTCATCCCCCTCTCTCTGTCACCCCCCTCTCTCTCTTTCATCCCCCTTCTCTCTTTCCCTCCCTCACCCCTCTCTCTCTCCATCCCTCACCCACCCCCCTGTCTCTCTTCATCCCCTCTCACCCCCCCCCCCTCGTGAGATCTCACGGGTTTATGCTGGGACTTGTAGTTCTTCAATTTTGGAGGGAGCCACATCCATTAAAAAGGAAGGAGTGGGTCAAATTTACATAGGAGGGGGAGGGGGGCGCCCAATTTTAGTCTTGCCTAGGGCAGCACAAAACCAAAATACACCACTGCCTGACAGGACTTCTTGTCCTTCTTTACTCCATGCAAAATTTAAAAAAGGTTTAGCTCCAGGCTTCTCCCTATACACATCAAATACAGTATTACTAAAATGGATAGTCCTGGCTGGAACTTACTTCGCCGGGTCCAGTGATTGAACCCGAATCCTGGGGGTCCTGGAGAATTGGTGCCGCCTGGGAAGCCACCAAGAGACAGAAGATCATGAGATAGGCAGCCCAGTTGGCCATTGTATTTTGCCCGGTACGGTACGCAGCGTCCGATAGTCTCTCCTCGCTGATAAGTGATGCAGAATATAAGCCGGCTCTCTGAAGATAAAGATCTCGGTTTAGTTACCAGAAAGGGGCGTTGCTGTGATTTAGTAAATATTGGCTCATATAATCCATTGTGCAATGATTAATTAACCCCCTGAGGAAGCAGTATAATGATATCCATGCTGAATACAAATCTCCCAGGGTGTCATAGAAACTCATTGTGTGACCCCGGGGTCAGTACAGGGAGGCTTCTGTACAAAGGATGGAAACTCCGCATTCAGCAAATAATCTCTAAATATAAGAAGCGTCTGTCTTCTTCTCTCTCTTTTTTTCTGCTTCTTCCTTGTTCTTCCTTTTTCTTTCTTCTATATTTTTCCTTCTTCTTTATTCTTGCTTATTTCCTATTTTTCTTCTAACTTTTATTATTCTTTCATTTTTCTTCTTCCTGACACAAAATTGGGCAGGGCAATAACTGCACAGCATGAAGCAGATATCCTACAGAATGACCTGGACAAAATAACGGAGTGGGCAACGACATGGCAAATGAGGTTTAACGTGGAGAAGTGTAAGGTTTTGCACTTGGGGACTAGAAACATAAAAACACAATACACGTTAGGAGGGGAGCCCTTGGGGGAATCAAAAATGGAGAAAGATCTGGGAGTCTTGGTTGATGATAGATTAGGCAACAGCATGCAATGTCAAGCGGCAGCTGCCAAAGCCAGCAGAATATTAGCATGCATAAAGAAAGGGATGTATTCCAGAGATAAGACTATAATCCTTCCACTTTATAAAAATCTGGTCCGAACGCATCTGGAGTATTCTGTCCAGTTCTGGTCGCCAGTCCTCAGAAGGGATGTGTTGGAGCTGGAGAGAGTCCAGAGAAGGGCAGCTAAACGAATTAGGGGATTGGAGGACCTTAATTATGAAGAGCGTCTGCAATCGCTTGATTTATTCTCCCTGGAGAAGACACGCCTGAGGGGGGACATGATAGCAATTTTTAAATATCTCAATGGGGATTTCAGCTTAGAAAAAAAGCTGTTCATTCGAAGGGACTGCATGAGGACTCGAAGGCATACAATGCGATTAGAGGAGAAGCGTTTTAACCTCAGGCTACGGGGGGGGGGGGGGGTGTTCTTTACTGTTAGGGCTACAGGATTGTGGAATTCTCTACCACAAGAGGTGGTTTCTGCGGGTAGTATGGTGGCTCTCAAAAGACTCTTAGACTTACATCTCAAGGATCAGAACATTCAGGGCTATGTGAGATGATTACAGCCACACACACCTACACAGATTGAACTGGATGGACTATTGTCTTTTTTCAACCTCACCTACTATGTAACTATGTAAGAATGAGCAGCCCAAACCAACTATTTACATATGATTTTTTTTTTACTGTGCGTTCTTCTTTATAACATCTCGGGTATGATAAAGTTTGAAACACAAAATCATAAATTATAATATAATAATAAACTATAAATAAGTTAAAGTATGTATGTATGTATATATATATATATACATATGTCAGGGTCCGGACTGGCGGCAGGTGATGGCACTGGAGGTGGATCCTCTGTGTCAGTGAGGGATTGGCGTGGACCGTACCAGGGGACCGGTTCTAAGTTACTACCGGTTTTCACCAGAGCCCGCCGCAAGGCGGGATGGACTTGCTGCGGCGGTAGCAACCAGGTCGTATCCTCCGGTAACGGCTCAACCTCAAAGACAGCTGATTCAGGCGCGGTACAGAAGGACAAGGCAAAGGCAAGGTCAGACGGAGCAAAGGGTCAAGGCAGGCGGCAAGGTTCGTAGTCAGGGGCAACAGCAGAAGGTCAGATACACAGGCAGGGAACGATACACCAAAAGCTTTCTCAAGGTACCAAAGTCAACAAGATCCGGCAAGGACAGGAAGGGGAAGTGGGTTTTTATTGAATTTGGGCTGATTGGACCAGACACCAATTAGTGGTGCACTGGCCCTTTAAATTTACATGCTGCGGCGCGCGCGCGCCCTAGGGAGCGGGGCCGCGCGCGCCGAGAGGAGGAAGGAACCCGGCGTGCGCCGGGAGCAGAGAGGACCCGGCGGGTGAGTTCCACTAATGCGGGGGAACAGCGCTCATGGTCGGGGACGCCGACCGGAGCGCTGCAGCCCGCAGGACACCTTGAGTGCTCCGGGGAAGCCACGGAACCTGGAGCACTCGGCGTTACAGTACCCCCCCCTTAGGTCTCCCCCTCTTTTTGGAGCCCAGGTACCTGTGGATGAGGTCCTTGTCAAGGATATTGGACTCGGGCTCCCACGACCTCTCCTCAGGACCACAATTCTCCCAGTCAACCAAAAAAAACTTTTTACCTCTGACGACCTTGGAGGCGAGGATCTCTTTTACTGAGAAGACGTCAGAGGACCCAGAGACAGGAGCAGGAACGATGACCTTGGCGGAAAATCGGTTAAGAATGAGGGGTTTGAGGAGGGATACATGAAAGGAGTTGTGAATACGGAGAGAAGGAGGAAGATGGAGTTTGTAAGAGACAGCATTAATTTGGCTTTTGATTTTAAAAGGCCCAAGATAACGTGGACCCAGTTTGTAGCTGGGGACCCGAAACCGGATGTATTTGGCAGAGAGCCACACTCTGTCCCCAGGAGAAAAGACAGGAGGAGTTCTTCTTTTCCTATCTGCATGTCTCTTCATGCGAGAAGAGGCCAGGGTGAACGACTTTTGAGTCTCTTTCCAGATGGAGGAGAAGTCCAGGGTCAAGTCATCAACGGCAGGAACTCCAGAAGAAGTGGGAATGGGGAGGGGGGGAAGCGGGTGACGGCCGTACACCACAAAAAACGGGGATTTGGTGGATGACTCAGAGTCTCTAAAGCTGTAAGAAAATTCGGCCCAGGGCAACAAGTCGACCCAATCATCCTGACGGGAGGAGACGAAATGTCGCAGGTAGTCACCAAGGATCTGGTTAACCCTCTCCACTTGTCCATTGGACTGAGGGTGGTAGGCAGAGGAGAAGTTCAATTTGATCTTCAATTGGGTGCAGAGAGCTCTCCAAAACTTTGAGATAAACTGAACGCCTCTATCGGAGACGATGTGTGTTGGAAGACCATGGAGACGAAAAATGTGTAAAAAGAATTGCTTTGCCAGCTGTGGCGCAGAAGGGAGGCCAGGGAGTGGAATAAAATGTGCCATTTTAGAGAACCTGTCGACAACCACCCATATGACTGTGTTGCCATGGGATACAGGAAGATCCGTGACGAAGTCCATTGCTATGTGGGACCAAGGCTGTTCAGGCACTGGCAGAGGGAGAAGAAGACCTGCAGGCTTCTGGCGGGGAGTTTTATCACGTGCGCAGACAGTACAGGCCCGAACGAACTCCGTCACATCTTTCTCAAAGGAAGGCCACCAATAGTGTCTGGCAATTAGTTGAGTCGTCTTTTTAATTCCAGCATGACCCGCCAGGTGAGAGGAGTGACCCCATTTGAGAGTCCGCAGGCGAAGACGTGGAGGAACAAATGTTTTCCCTGGAGGGACTGGTACCAGTGAAGCAGGGGCAGTTGAAATTAGACACTCAGGAGGAATGATGTGCTGAGGAACGGTTTCATCCTCGGAGGCATCGGTGGAGCGTGATAGGGCATCCGCCCTAATGTTTTTATCAGCAGGAAGAAAATGGATTTGGAAGGTGAATCGGGCAAAGAACAATGACCACCTGGCCTGGCGTGGATTAAGGCGCTGGGCAGACTGAAGGTACGAGAGATTTTTGTGGTCAGTATAGATGGTGATCGGATGAGGGGATCCTTCCAGAAGGTGTCTCCTCTTCCAGTGCCAATTTATTGGCTAGAAGTTCACGATCTCCGATGGCGTAGTTCTTTTCAGGGGGAGAAAAAGTTTTTGAGAAGAAACCGCAGGTGACGTTTTTCCCTTTAGCAGATTTTTGAAGAAGAACCGCTCCGGCTCCAACAGAGGAGGCATCTACCTCCAGGAAGAATGGTTTCAGCGGATCAGGCCTATTCAAGACTGGAGCGGAGGCGAAGGCGGCTTTAAGATGAGTAAAGGCTTCTTCAGCTTGGGGAGGCCAGGATTTCGGATTCGCTTCTTTCTTGGTTAGGGCCACAATAGGCGACACGATAGTGGAGAAATGGGGAACAAACTGACGGTAATAATTGGAGAATCCCAGGAAGCGCTGAATAGAGCGAAGGCCTGAGGGGCGTGGCCAATCCAAGACTGCAGAGAGTTTGTCAGGGTCCATTTGAAGACCCTGTCCAGAAACTAGGTATCCCAGAAACGGCAGACAGCTACGTTCAAAAAGACATTTTTCCATTTTGGCGTACAGATGGTTGACACGAAGGCGCTGGAGCACTTGACGAACATGGCGACGGTGTTCCTCCAGGGTGGAGGAGAAGATTAGAATGTCGTCGAGATAGACCACTACACAAGTATACAACATGTCCCGGAAGATCTCGTTGACAAAGTCTTGAAAGACTGCAGGAGCGTTGCACAAGCCGAACGGCATGACGAGATACTCAAAGTGGCCATCTCTGGTATTAAAAGCAGTTTTCCACTCATCTCCCTCACGGATTCTGATGAGATTATAAGCGCCCCTGAGGTCAGGTATGGAATATAACTGCGCTAACTATTGTGTTCAAGCAGCGACTTAAATTGCGACAAACAATCAAAAAACTTATGGAATGGGTAAGTCGCGCTAATGAATGATGTTGTCAAATATTTACATAAATGTCAAATCATAGACATAGAATCATAGACATAGAATCAATCACCCCTGAGGTCAAGCTTGGTGAAGACCCTTGCTCCGCGCAGACGGTCAAAGAGTTCCGAGATGAGAGGCAAAGGGTAGCGATTTTTTACCGTGATTTTGTTAAGACCGCGGTAGTCAATACATGGGCGTAGTGACCCATCCTTTTTGGCAACAAAGAAAAATCCTGCTCCGGCAGGAGAAGAGGATTTCCTGATAAAACCTTTCTTAAGGTTCTCCTGAACGTATTCTGACATGGCCTTGGTTTCAGGGATGGAAAGAGGGTAAATCCTGCCGCGGGGTGGCGTGGTACCAGGAAGCAAATCAATGGGACAATCATAGGGTCTATGTGGTGGTAAGACCTCCGCCTGCTTCTTGCAAAAGACGTCAGAGAAGTCCAGATAAGCCTTAGGAAGGCCGAGCAATGGTGAGGAAACGGAGACTTGTCTAGTAGGTACCGACTTGAGGCAATGAGTGTGGCAGGTAGGCCCCCATGATTTAATGTCCCCAGAGGTCCAGTCGAGGGTAGGAGAGTGGCGCTGGAGCCAGGGCAGGCCAAGAAGGACGTCAGAGGTGCAGTTCGGTAGAACAAAAAATTCAATGGTCTCTTGGTGGAGGACTCCTATGGTCATGAGCACAGGTTCTGTGCGATAATGCACGGTACAGTTTAGATTCTCACCGTTAACTGTAGAAATGAAGAAAGGCTTGACGAGACGGATCACAGGAATGTTAAAGCGGTTTATGAAGGAGGCTCTAATGGAGTCTAAGAAGGCCTGTGCAGGGAAGAAGACTTTAGCGGTAGAAGAAATCCGTACTGGAACCATCAAACGTGGAGAGGAAGACTCTACACCCAGCGACGCCTCTCCTACGTTCACTAGGTGCGAACGTTTCCCTGATGCTGTGGACGAACTGGACAGTCCTTTAAGAAATGTTCGGAACTCCCACAATATAAACATAAATTCTCATTCCTCCGGCGAGACCTTTCTTGCTGGGTCAGGCGAGCCCGATCCACTTGCATGGCCTCCTCGGCGGGAGGCGCAGCAACCGGTTGCAATAGTTGCTGGAAGAGAGGTGCCAGGCGTGGATAACGCCTGTTGCGAACAAGATTCTTTTCTTAGCGAAGTTCCTGGCGTCTTTCAAGGAAGCGCATATCTATGCGAGTAGCCAACTGGATGAGTTCCGTCAGGGAGTCAGGTATTTCTCGTGCGGCTAGAGCATCCTTGATATGGCTGGATAAACCTTTTTTAAAAGTTGCGCAGAGGGCGTCGTTGTTCCAAGTCAGTTCGGAGGCCAGTGTGCGAAATTGTATAGCATATTCGCCTACTGTAGCGTCTCCTTGGACGAGGTTTAGCAAGGCCGTTTCTGCTGACGAGGCACGGGCAGGTTCCTCGAAGACACTGCGGACTTCAGAGACGAAAGACTGGACTGAGGCAGTGGCAGGATCATTGCGGTCCCAAAGTGGCGTGGCCCAGGCCAAGGCCTTCCCAGACAATAAGCTGACCATGAAGGCCACCTTAGATCGTTCCGTAGGAAACTGGTCGGCCAACATCTCCAGGTGTAGGGAACATTGGGACAAGAATCCCCGGCACATCTTAGAATCCCCATCAAACTTGTCCGGGAGAGACAAACGGATTCTAGCGGAGGTGGCGGCCACCGGCTGCGGAGGTGGAGCGGAAGCAGAAGCAGGCGGCTGCTGCGGTGCGGGAAGAAGCTGTTGCAGCATGGCGGTCAACTGTGCCAGTTGTTGTCCTTGTTGGGCAATCTGCTGGGACTGCTGGGCAACCACGGTAGTGAGGTCAGCGAGACTAGGCAGCGGCACATCAGCGGGATCCATGGCCGGATCTACTGTCAGGGTCCGGACTGGCGGCAGGTGATGGCACTGGAGGTGGATCCTCTGTGTCAGTGAGGGATTGGCGTGGACCGTACCAGGGGACCGGTTCTAAGTTACTACCGGTTTTCACCAGAGCCCGCCGCAAGGCGGGATGGACTTGCTGCGGCGGTAGCAACCAGGTCGTATCCTCCGGTAACGGCTCAACCTCAAAGACAGCTGATTCAAGCGCGGTACAGAAGGACAAGGCAAAGGCAAGGTCAGACGGAGCAAAGGGTCAAGGCAGGCGGCAAGGTTCGTAGTCAGGGGCAACAGCAGAAGGTCAGATACACAAGCAGGGAACGATACACCAAAAGCTTTCTCAAGGTACCAAAGGCAACAAGATCCGGCAAGGACAGGAAGGGGAAGTGGGTTTTTATTGAATTTGGGCTGATTGGACCAGACACCAATTAGTGGTGCACTGGCCCTTTAAATTTACATGCTGCGGCGCGCGCGCCCTAGGGAGCGGGGCCGCGCGCACCGAGAGGAGGAAGGAACCCGCCGTGCGCCGGGAGCAGAGAGGACCCGGCGGGTGAGTTCCACTAATGCGGGGGAACAGCGCTCATGGTCGGGGACGCCGACCGGAGCGCTGCAGCCCGCAGGACGCCTTGAGTGCTCCGGGGAAGCCACGGAACCTGGAGCACTCGGCGTTACAACATACTGTGTATATATATATATACATATATATATATATATATACACGTGTGTATATATATATATATATATATATATACACACGTATATATACAGTGCCTTGCAAAAGTATTCGGCCCCCTTGAACTTTGCGACCTTTTGCCACATTTCAGGCCTCAAACATAAAGATATAAAACTGTAATTTTTTGTGAAAAATCAGCAACAAGTGGGACACAATCATGAAGTGGAACCAAATCTATTGGCTATTTCAAACTTTGTTAACAAATAAAAAACTGAAAAATTGGGCGTGCAAAATTATTCAGCCCCTTTACTTTCAGTGCAGCAAACTCTCTCCAGAAGTTCAGTGAGGATCTCTGAATGATCCAATGTTGACCTAAATGACTAATGATGATAAATAGAATCCACCTGTGTGTAATCAAGTCTCCGTATAAATGCACCTGCACTGTGATAGTCTCAGAGGTCAGTTTAAAGCGCAGCGAGCATCATGAAGAACAAGGAACACACCAGGCAGGTCCGAGATACTGTTGTGGAGAAGTTTAAAGCCGGATTTGGATACAAAAAGATTTCCCAAGCTTTAAACATCCCAAGGAGCTCTGTGCAAGCGATAATATTGAAATGGAAGGAGTATCAGACCACTGCAAATCTACGAAGACCTGGCCGTCCCTCTAAACTTTCAGCTCATACAAGGAGAAGACTGATCAGAGATGCAGCCAAGAGGCCCATGATCACTCTGGATGAACTGCAGAGATCTACAGCTGAGGTGGGAGACTCTGTCCATAGGACAACAATCAGTCGTATACTGCACAAATCTGGCCTTTATGGAAGAGTGGCAAGAAGAAAGCCATTTCTTAAAGATATCCATAAAAAGTGTTGTTTAAAGTTTGCCACAAGCCACCTGGGAGACACCAAACATGTGGAAGAAGGTGCTCTGGTCAGATGAAACCAAAATCGAACTTTTTGGCAACAATGCAAAACGTTATGTTTGGCGTAAAAGCAACACAGCTCATCACCCTGAACACACCATCCCCACTGTCAAACATGGTGGTGGCAGCATCATGGTTTGGGCCTGCTTTTCTTCAGCAGGGACAGGGAAGATGGTTAAAATTGATGGGAAGATGAATGGAGCCAAATACAGGACCATTCTGGAAGAAAACCTGATGGAGTCTGCAAAAGACCTGAGACTGGGACGGAGATTTGTCTTCCAACAAGACAATGATCCAAAACATAAAGCAAAATCTACAATGGAATGGTTCACAAATAAACATATCCAGGTGTTAGAATGGTCAAGTCAAAGTCCAGACCTGAATTCAATCCAGAATCTGTGGAAAGAACTGAAAACTGCTGTTCACAAACGCTCTCCATCCAACCTCACTGAGCTTGAACTGTTTTGCAAGGAGGAATTGGCAAAAATTTGAGTCTCTCGATGTGCAAAATTGATAGAGACATACCCCAAGCGACTTACAGCTGTAATCGCAGCAAAAGGTGCCGCTACAAAGTATTAACTTAAGGGGGCTGAATAATTTTGCATGCCCAATTTTTCAGTTTATTATTTGTTAAAAAAGTTTGAAATATCCAATAAAGTTCGTTCCACTTCATGATTGTGTCCCACTTGTTGTTGATTCTTCACAAAAAATTACAGTTTTATATCTTTATGTTTGAAGCCTGAAATGTGGCAAAAGATTGCAAAGTTTAAGGGGGCCGAATACTTTCGCAAGGCACTGTATATATACGTGTATATATATATATATATATATATATATATATATATATATATGTGTGTGTGTGTGTGTGTGTGTGTGTGTGTATATATGTATATATATATATAAAAAGTACAGTAAAACTACAGGAAAGGGCACTGGGGGGCAAACTAATGTGAATTTATTTTATTTTGCATTGTATCAGTGTGTTTGGTGTGTTTTACATTTGAATTTGCCGCCAGTTCCACCCCCCTGCGAGCGCCACGTCGCAGGAGACGGAAGCCGGGGCACACAGAGGATCGGGAGGAAGATCCGCCGCCACACACCGCCGGGATACATCGCTGGATCCCGTTGACAAGGTAAGTAACCCCTCTACCAGGATCCAGCAATCTTCATAGCGGTACCCCGAGTGTGGCTCGGGGTTACCGCTTTTGGCACTGAAATTTAACCCCGAGCCACACTCGGGAATACCGCTAGGAAGGTTAAGGAAAGTAGAGATGACTTCAACCCCCTTAGAATGAGGTATGCTCGATTAGAGCGCCTCTATATCCAAGGCAACTAATAGGGAACCCTCAGGTACCGTAAGACCCTCCACAACTCTAAGAAGCTCCAGCGTATCTTTAAGATACGATGGAAGTCTGACAACATGTGGCCGGAGCTGATCATCCAAAAATTGGCCAGCCAATGGAGGATTGTAATGCATTTACCAAAATAGATTTTAAACGTATTTTCAATTGTTCAATGATATCTTAAGAGACTGGTGCATACCAGTCGCGGTTGGACAAAATCATGCCCCACATTTCCTCATATTGATGTCTGTTCATAACGACCACTTTGCCACCCTTGTCAGAGGGCTTAATGACAACATGGTCGTTATGGATCAGCCCATCCAATGCCAATCTCTGTGAAGGTGATAAATTGAGCGGTTTGAAAGTGGGTAGTCTAAGATTCTCTATATCCCTAAGGGTTTGTTTCAAGAAGGCCCAAATGGCAGGACATGTTTGGAGTTTGGGAAACTTGGTTGATTTGGCTATAAATCTTCGGGAAGTTGATCTATCATTGTCGCCATCGTCATCAGACGATGAGGAATCTGACGATTGAGCTTCAGTGGTGGTTTTGTTCTCATCTAATAATTGGATAAGTATTTTGAGTCCTGCGCTTTGAATCCCTTATATTGGGTCAAATTCTTCTCCCATTTTTCCTTAAAGTTACCATCATTTACCTGAAAAAAGAGGGGAAGATTTGGATCCGTAAACCCAAAGGGTTCAAGCCTTCCCCTATATACTTATCAAAAAATCTTACATGCCACCTGATGTTGCATTTCCTCTCCAGTCTTTTGTCAATTGTCTTTCTTCTTTCTTTTTCTTTATTCTTCTTTCTTCTTTTTTTTTTGTTTCTTCTTCCATATTTCTTCTTCCTTTTCCTTTATTATTTTTCCTCTTCTTTTTTCTTTCTTCTTCCTTTTTCTTTCTTTTACATTTCTTCTTTTTTCTTCTTATTTATGTTTTCTTTTTCTCTCTTCTTCAATATTTCTTCTTTTTTTTCTTCCATTTTCTTTTTTCTTTCATTTTCCTTCTTCTTTATTCTTGCTTATTTCCTTTTTTTCTTCTAAATTGTATTATTCTTTCATATTCCTTCTTTTTCTTCTTCAATTGTCTTCCTTCTTTCTTATTTTTATTTTTTGTTTCTTTTTCCATATTTCTTCTTCCTTTTTCTTTCTTTTACATTTCTTCTTTTTTCTTCTTATTTCTTTTTTCTTTTTCTCTCTTCTTCCATATTTCTTCTTTTTTTTCTTCTATTTCTTGCTTCTTTCATTTTCCTTCTTCTTTATTCTTGCTTTTTTCCTATTTTTCTTCTAACTTTTTTTATTCTTTCATATTCCTTCTTTTTTTCTTCCTTTTTCTTTCTTCTTTTTTTCTTCTTCCATGTTTCTTCTTTTTCTTCTTCAATTGTCTTTCTTCTTCCCTTTTCTTTATTATTTTTCCTCTTCCTTTTTCTTTCTTCTTCCTTTTTCTTTCTTTCTTTTACATTTCTTCTTTTTTCTTCTTATTTATTTTTTCTTTTTCTCTCTTCCATATTTCTTCTTTTTTTTTCTTCCATTTTCTTTCTTCTTTCATTTTCATAAATCTTTATTATTGCCTATTTCCTATTTTTCTTCTAACTTTTATTATTCTTTCATGTTCCTTCTTTTTCTTATCTTTTTCTTTATTCTTCTTTCATATTTTTTTTTTTTTTGTTCTTTCATATTTCTTCTTCCTTTTTCTTTATTATTTTTCCTCTTCCCTTTTCTTTTTTCTTCCTTTTTCTTTCTTTTACATTTCTTCTTTTTTCTTCTTATTTATTTTTTCTTTTTTTTTCTTCTTCCATATTTCTTCTTCCATTTTCTTTCTTCTTTAATTTTCCTTCTTCTTTATTCTTGCTTATTTCCTATTTTACTTCTAACTTTTATTATTCTTTCATATTCCTTCTTTTTCTTCTTCCTTTTTCTTTCTTCTTTTTTCTTCTTCCATTTTTCTTCTTTTTCTTCTTCAATTGTCTTTCTTCTTTCTTTTTCTTTATTCTTCTTTCTTATTTTTTTTTTTGGTTTCTTCTTCCATTTTTCTTCTTCGTTTTTCTTTATTATTTTTCCTCTTCCTTTTTCTTTCTTCTTCCCTTTTCTTTCTTTTTCTTTCTTTTACATTTCTTCTTTTTTCTTCTTATTTATTTTTTATTTTTCTCTCTTCTTCCATATTTCTTCTTTTTCTTCTTCCATTTCTTTCTTCTTTCATTTTCCTTCTTCTTTATTCTTATTTCCTATTTTTCTTCTAACTTTTATTATTCTTTCATATTCCTTCTTTTTCTTTTTCCTTTTTCTCTTTCTTCTTCCATGTTTCTTTTTTTTTTTAAATAATCTTTATTTTTATTCAATAACAAAGGTTACAGGAAAAAGAAAAACATGGAACCCAAAAGAAACAAGAATTGAGGCAGTGCAGTAAGGGTTGAGGATAAAATCCACACCCGAAGATTCAACAGTGCAATCAATTCTGAGATTATTATTATTATTATTATACAGGATTTATATAGCGCCGACAGTTTGCGCAGCGCTTTACAATATGAGATGAGATATAACAAACATATAACAAATGATTTCTTCATGTGACATCTATTGTTTACAGCTCAAAGAGGATCCAGGCGGTACAACTAAGGGAACCGCCACCTCAGTTACAACTTATCACACCGAGTATAAATGAACTGCCCATAGAACAGGACAAAAGAAAGAAAAATAAACAAATGATAAATGAAAAGTAGAGGGGGGGGGGGAGAAGAAGGGGAGGAGTAAAGAAAGAGAGAGAGAGAAGAATGGAAGGAGAAAGAGGAAAAAAGGAAAGGAAATAGAAGAGAGGAAGCATAACAAAGAACAACCAGATATCAAAACATTCAAAATCCTCCTCTCCCAAGGGTCCGAAACCCAAATATATATATGTGAAGACAGATGAGTTATGGGCCATACACACTATACAATTGTCTTTAGATTTTCTTTCCTTTAGATTTATTAAAACCATAAAATATGAGGTCAAATCTAAACACTTTAAATTTGTATGCAATCAGGCCATTTTCTTTCTTCTTTCATTTCCTTCTTTTTTATTCTTGCTTATATCTTCTTTTTCTTCTAACTTCTATTATTCTTCCATATTTCCTCTTTTTCTTCTTCCTTTTTTCTTTCTTCTTTTTTCTTCTTTCATATTTTTTCTTCCATATTTCCTCTTTCTTTTTCTTTCTTCTTTCTTCTTCTACGTTTCTTCTTTTTTTCTTCTTCCATTTTCTTTCTTTTCTTTTTTTCTTTCTTTCTTCTTTTTCTTCTTATTTCTTTTTTCTTTTTCTCTCTTCTTCCATACTTTTTCTTCTTCTTCTACCGTTTTTTTCTTCTTTTTCTTCTTCCTTTTTTTTTTTTTCTTTCTTCTTCTTTTTCTTCTTCCATTTTCTATTTTCTTCCTTTTTCTTCCTTCTTCCATATGTAGCACTAGTCCCTGAGGAGCCGCTTGTTACGGAATCCCCTGGGTTACCCATAGCAACAACTTGACAATATAGCATATTCTAAGTGCTTGGCTCAGTCAGAAATAGTCTAGTGGTTTTGGTTTTTGTTTTATTTGAGAACTGGGATAGGAGAAGGGATGAGTGGGATACTCCATCTGAATAACTATCCTCAATTGCTGGGACTTCTGATTAACACTAAATGCGGCAAGGCCGCTGCTTCACCTTGCCACTATAGTGAAGAAGAATTTGATGAACTGTACTGTACTGTGAATCACTCTTCAGGGTCCTACTTGGCACCCCCTTTGTCCCTATTCATCAGGGTTTAACACGGCACCCCCTTTACTCTGAGACTCTGTGTGAGCTAGCCTGACTTGATCCTCTGACTTCACTGGAGTGGTCTCCCTTCCTAGGCAGACCCTTTGGCAAGTCCCCTGGTACTCACATACACTGTTTTCCCGGAAGACTCTGCCAGCAGTTCCACCGTCAGCTCTACTGGATCCTCTGCAGCTCAGCTCCACACCTGGTTCACTAGGCCGACCGCCTAAGACCCCTTTCCTCATACAGCAGGAGGAGAGACAGCTGTCAGCCTCCTCCTGGGACTCTGCTTCCCGCCAAAGATGCCCTGTCACATGTCCCCTCAGCTTTTATGAGCAATCCCAGGATTCACTGCAGGAGTGCCCTCCCACTGGGGATCCCATAAAAGCCAATGTGTCACTGGCTGGATTTACTCCACTGTCCAACAGGCTGCCTTTAATGGATACAGTGGGGACACTCCCTCAGACCCAGCAAATCACACCTGGGAACATGCAACAGGCAAACTAACAGTTAGAATGCTGTCAGTTTTATCGGTGTCTGTGCCCCTGTTAGGTAGAGTTACCCTCTCTATTTGTCCTCTTTACCATTAAAAGTAAAAGTAAAAGAAAATCCCAAATTTTCGGTTGTCCCCAGAAATTTAATAGAGGGGAAATCTTCCAATGGAAACACTATTTCTTGTGACCTGGGGTGCCCCAAGTAATTCCCTTAATTTGCAGGGTTTTATCCCCACTGTTTTGCTATGAGACAGGAAGTGAAGGGAAATCTCTGCAATAGGACACAGATGGTGAAAAAATAAATATCTGACAGGGGTTATAACCCTCCCTTACATACAAAAAAAAAAGTTTGCCTAAAGTTCTACTTTAATTACTTGCTGACCGTATACAGCACATTTATGGCTCCTGTGCAGAATCACGCTCCCTGTCGGATACAGCTGTGGCCCATCCTACAGCAGGTCCTCACGGTTTCGGCTTCTCCTCGTCAAAATACCCACAGTATCTCAATTTTCTAGGGATTTGGAGTCCTGTCTCTCCTCCTCTCTGGACTGCCCCTTTCTTGATCAATTTGCTCAGGAAAAACTGTGAAGATCTCCTCCTCTGTGTGTAGGGATTCATGGGAGTAAAACTCCAGTAGCCTTAGCCTCCATAGACGTGCGTGGTGCAACGCTCCTTTAAGAACTACTGTTCTCATAATTCTCCGGTATCTGCATGCAAGTCCTCTCTAAAGCTTCTGTTGGCTCTTACTCTCCCACCCTCTGGATCTGATCAGATCTGCTCTGCCAGGAGAGAGGGAGGAGTCAAGGATTTCATCTAGCATCATGGTATGAGGGGAGAGACTGATAGTTGGGTCATTCATCTGGGTAAAAATGTCTGGGGTGGGGACACAGGAAGGGGGGCATTGATATTATAAGCTCACTTTTAGAAAGATTGAATTTGAGGAAGTGATGTGTGAGGAGACTGAATTGACGAGCTGAGGGGTACAGAGACTGATTTGGGCGTCATCGTATAAAGATGGTGTAACAGATCCCCAATACTTAGACCAAGTGTTTCTGTCTTAGGTCTCCAGAATCTCACGTGATGCAATGACCTGGCCCCTCAATTCCCCCCCCCCCCAGACATCAGCCGAAGCTTGATGAAGGGTAAAACAAAAGACCCTTTATTCACCAACTCACTTCCAATATATACAGTCTCATGTGTTTGATTTTATTATCATATGCAAATGTAATTATATACAGAACATAGTTAACATACCTTGGCCTTCTGGAAAGAGACAATAGGTGAATGAGACTGAAACATTATCATAATTAATTCAACAAACAACCAGCCCAAACATAGCGGAATACACATTCCTAGAAGTGTGAACACACTTCACCTCTAAACAGATGAAAGCAGAAGACATAGGCCCTCAGACTGCCCGTCTCCATTTTCAACACACCTTATTATAACTTCAGTGTCAATACACATCCCCCCAGTATACCATAGTTGATGTCTTATATCATTAGCATCTGTTTAGTCTCTCATGGTGTGAAGTCCTTTGTTGTAATATGCAGCTTAGGCCCAAAGTCTGTGTCGCTTGGGGTGACAGGGACTTGAATTCCAAAGTAACAGTACTCCAAGGTTCCCCCAGCATACACCCCCAACCAGAGCCGTGCTCCCCTACAAGCCAGGGCCATAGTCCGTGGGCAGGAGGCTGGCCTCCACACTCCTCCAGTAACCAGTGACGAACGTCCCAGCAAATGGGCGTTCGTCACAGATGGTATTAGAAGCCATGGGAGGTTATCAACTGACTTAGGGGAAGGAGTAGATAGAGAACAGAAGAGTCCCAAATACAGAGCCTTCTGGTACCCCTACAGAAAGAGGAAGAGGAGATTAAGAGATAGAGCTGTAGGTGACACTGAACGTTTGCTGAAATAGGAGGAGTGGGTGGTCAACAGTGTCAAAGGTAGCAGAAAGAAAGAAGAACCCTGTCAGGTTTCTAATTCTGTACAGCAGGTCTTGGGAGGCTCTTCTTTATTTGTATTGGTGACCAATATGGAAAGCTAAAGTAATGGAAAATCCAAAATGTTACACTTGTTACCAGAAGGTGATGGCAAATCTTCTAATGGGGTCACCTGCTCAGGTGAAGTTGTCTAAGATGGGGCTTCCCTTCACTTTGTAAAGATCCTCTCTTACTTCCTGTTGCATTTCTGGGATGGGAAGTAGAGGGTATTCTCCCCAATGGGCCCTAGACACACAAAAAAAGAGTTTTAACCCTTCCCCACTCTTTTCAAAACAAATACACTTACTTTACTTTGAAGATACAGACCCAAACATACATGCTGTCAATGAGTGTCGCAATTCTCTCTCACTCTATTTGTTTCGGGTCAGCAACTCAGAATGCATTAAAGATGTTTCCGGGTATTGCTGACGTAAAACATGACACTTGCTGTGCTGCCAGCTAGACAGGGACATTGTTTCCTTATTATTTTTAGACAAATGTATTTGCATGAAGGTTTATTTAGCTAATCTTCTTATAATGCAACCTTCTTAAAATGGTACCCTCTGTAATGATTGTTACAGTACTCACCGTCACTGGGAGTGAAAGACAGATACGTAATGGTTTCAAATGAGAGAGTAATATTTATCAACAATATCTCTCAAGAAATATGAAGATTTAATCCCACTTTACACTGTGAGACCTATAGCCTGTTGCCATGAAGTCTGTGACTCCTAAATAATCAAAGCAATGCTTAGATGTGTATTCCATGTACTTCAATGTAGGAGAAGGACAGACTGCTACTGGTCTCTTCCTATTGTCTGAATAATAAGTTGTTCTGTGTTTATACTTAGGATAATGTGTAATTTTGTATTTTGTTTTAGCCTTGGTGATGGCAGTCTGGTCTTCCATGCTGGTTTAAGTGCGCTGAGTTAACTAGCATGTTAATGATAACCTTGTCTAGATGGGATTAGCCATGAGTCAGCTGTACCTCTTTATGTAACCATTGTGTGATGTTTTGGGAAAATATTCGGGTCATTGTTCATGTAGTGACTGACATACTTCTCAAGTGTATAAAAGTCTGTTTCTTGTTCAATAAAGAATAAGATTCCAGTACAAGCTAAGTTGTCAGCTAGCTTTGTATGTAGGGCCGATGGGAAAATCTGCAATCTATGTTCATTGTTGGGAGGAAGCTGTATACTGACGGAAGTCCAGAAGTACAGTGTGGGCTGAGGTTCCGTGACATTGGTGGCAAGCGGTGGGATGCTTCCTGCAGTCTGGGACATCCAAACCTCCACCAGGATCCACGGTCCGGATAGCAGAGGAGGAGAGGTACAGATATCAGCCGCCATGGAAGAGGAATTCGGAAGGAGGTTGCGAGAGATGCAGCTACAGCACAGGGGACCAGTGTCAGAGAAGGTCCTGCTAGAATGGCATGATGTAACCGGCTGGGATCTCTGGAAGGAAGCACTAGCCCCTGAGCAGCGACACCAGGGAAAAATCCTCCCCTCCTTCCCCCTCCTTCCTTGCAGTACGACGTTTGAATGGTGTTTTTGGGGAGACAACCGCACCAGGAATTGAAAGCTGAGTTAAGCAGGCTGATCCAGGTGGAGATGCTGTTGGACAAGGGCTACAGAGCCCTCCGTTGGTATGTAACCCAAGTGTGCCCATGGACAGCGGACAACAGCCCAACAGAAGGCTTTTGCTATGGCAACCAGGGGCTGTTATTAGAGAGGCTGCCAAGGACCCCGACTTTGGGAGTGATTTGGAATGGTGGTTAGAGGAAATTATGGATTACAGAGAAGAGATCCTAAACATCTCGGAAGTGTTCTGGGCACTGGAAGATTTGGAGTTTTTGGCCGTTCAGGAATGGGAGCTGGAGATCGCCTACAGACGGCTGCTAGACTCTGCTGAGCGCCGGGCCTAGGCTCCCCTTTCCTGAGAATATCCAGAAGTACTAGCTGACTGTCCAGAAATTGTAAATGAAGAATTGACAATGTGGCACAGTAATAACATGATTTGCTCACCTGAACACATGGTCTTGGATGCGGAGGTCTTATGGCAGATGCAACAAGTGCTGACTCACCTTGACGAACCTGTTTCTGCACAGGATGAGCTTGGATGGAGGAATGCATCTGTCCAGCCACTGCATAAAGGTATGGGAAAAGAGGAAGCCATCTTAATTTCCCAACCACGGATCACAGATTTAATTGACTTTCCATCGGAGGATGATATGGATGATAAATCACCCGCCAAAGTGTTGGCACTTGGCCCAAGTGCCACCAGCCCATGCCCAGGACTTTCAGCAATTCCAGAGGCTGGGGATTTAATAGACTTTTCTGCTGAGGAGGAGCATCCCAGTAAGCCTACGGCAGATGAGCGGCCATCAAGGCATAGCGCTGCTGACCTCTGCCTGCAACAATTGGTTACCCAGGAAGATGTGTGCAAGGCCACTGACTTTACAGTTTGCTTTCCTGCAGAACAGCGTGCATCAGGGCCTAACATCACTGGGCTCTGCCCAACACCGACAGCAGCTTCAGCCTTTCTGAGAGAAGAGGCAGCTGACCTTTCTCCTACACCATTGACAGGGACATAGGATTTCCTGCCAGCAACATCTGTGGAGTTACAAGAAATTTCTCCAGCTGAAGCGCTGACAACTGGACAGAGGGTCCAAGACCTCTGCACCACACCTGTGGCAGTTCCAGAGGCCCAGGGTGAGAAGGTGGTGATCACTCCCCAACAGCAGCTACACAGTTCGGAGAAGAAGGTGGTCATCCTTCCTCCCCAGGGAGAGATCCACAGTCTGGGAGCGGAGGAAGCCAGTCTCCCTCCCCAACAGTTAGCCGGAGCGGATTATATGGAGTCCCCAGCAGAATTGCTGGCAACAGGGAAGAGTACTACCAACCTCTGCCCAGCACCCGCAACAGCTACAGAGTTCCAGGAAGCTGGGGAAATAGGCCCCTTGCCCCAGCGACAAGCTGATGAAGTGAAGCTTCTACACCCAGTTGAAGCGCTGACAGCCGGACAGAGAGTCAACGACCTCTTCCCCGCACCTGTGGCAGTTCCAGAGGCCCAGGGGGAGAAGGGAGAAGGAGGTTGTTGTCCTCCCTCCCCAACAGTCAGTAAGAGCGGAGGAAACTGTCTTCCCTCCCCAGTGTAATGTTCTGGTACCTCTGGTACCCTTATTCCACTTTCCAATTCAGTGTATGCGTCCCACCATTCTCTTCTGGTAGGTGCGCATACACCTTTAAGACCGATGCTGTCATCACTGAGCGCCGCAGAGCGGCTATTTCAACCGCCGGCGTTCTCACTCACATGGTCGTTCAACCTGCCTTAAAGCTCATATGCTTACAAGCGTACCTCGCTGTCGGAACCTCGCTACTGATCCCTGTATCCCGCTACCAGATCACTCGCTCATACCGAACCTCTCTACTACTGCTTGCTATTAGTGATAAGTACCCCGCAGGGGAATCCTCCATAACCTTCCTACTAAGCTTACACTATCTAGCTCTGCATATTAAGGACTGTTACTATCATCTGCACTATTATTTAGATTGCTAGCTCTTGAGCCTACTAACATCTATCCTTGCACTGGGTTAGTCTCTCCTGTATGTCATCTGCTATCCTACCACCTACTACCATACATGATTGCTAACCTATCTGCATCCTACCTGTTACCATCTATACTCTCATGAACATTTCTCTCAAGTGCTGTTCACCTATTGTCACTGTTCATACCTGTCTCTTCAGCTCATCACCACTATACTGCTATATACATCTATCACTCCAGGAACATCTTATTGAGTGTGTATATTTGTATGCTGAATCAGACAGACCACAGTGATGAGTCTTGGGAGTTGGAATTGGTATTTCAACGTATCTCTACATGACTGCTGAGTGGAGTTTTTCTGCAGCTGCAAATCCATCTTGTTTCAGAAAACGCAGGAGCGTTACACCCAGCCAGGATCTGTGTATCTGGGAAACAGTACCAGAGAAAGGTTGGCCCAACCACCAGATGAGGTTAAGGAAGATGGAGCAGCTGACTCCCCTTCCCAGCAGCAGACGGTGCCCCAAGAATGATGACACCAACCCAGCAGAAGAGCTGGCAGCAGAGCAGAGTGCAGCTGGCCTCTGCCCTCTGCCCTCAACGTTCAAAAGATGGAGTTCCTGTGGTAGTGGATGGGACTACAGTCTTCACTTGTATACCCCAGGGATGCTGGACAGTCGGCCCAGATCCCCAATAGCCTGATGAAGTGAGCCCCACCACCCTGTCTTCTCTCCAGCAGCTGAAAGAACTCCCGGGAGTAGGGCCAGTCCACATTTATCCCCAGCGGCAGGTATGTTCTACGAGAGAGGCAGAGGTTGGCTGGGTGAGTAAAGCTGTTTTCTGGACAATTTGTTTGGGGTACTGGGTGGATTCAGACATTGGGAGGGCCCGTGGAACACAACCTACTTTAGAGAGGTTGAAAAATCCCTCTCTCAGCCCCCTGGGCCCCTCTTTTGTCTAAGTCACCCTGTGTCTATTAGGAACACAGGGTGACCAAGAAGCCCAGTCTGGCCTGCCCAAATCAGAATTCCACAGACTGCTCTGTTATATCTGATATGAGAGCTCCATGTGCCCTGCTGGGACAAACTTACAAACTATGTGGAACTTTGTCAAGGACGCTGCCATGATGGATTGACTCTTTGGGACTTGTTACCCGACTAACTCAGGCACAGACGGAGGTCTGGTACCTGGTTAGTCTACCTTTGGGGGGAAGATATGTGATGGTACTCACCGTCACTGGTAGTGAAAGACAGATACTTAATGGTTTGGATAACTTCAAATGGGAGAGTAATATTTATCAACAATATCTCTCAAGAAATATAAAGATTTAATCCCACTTTACACTGTGAGACCTATAGCTTGTTACCATGAAGTCTGTGACTCCTAAATAATCAAAGCAATGCTTAGATGTGTATTCCATGCAGTGGTTTACCAATAGGGGGGGCGGGGGGCGGTCCGCCCCGGGTGCCACACATTAGGGGGGTGTCAGCGAGCGCCAGGGTGACACCCGGGGCCGGCCGCCGGAAGAGAAACTGTATAGCAGAGAAAGGGAGAGAGACTCACTTCGCTCACGAGCCCTGCATACACTGCAGGAAATGCCGGAGTTAAGTGTGCTAGATAATGAGAAGGCGATTGGTTGCTAGAACCGCCTAGCAACCAATCACGGCTCATTAACTACTAAGCACATTTAACTTCGGCATTTCCCGCTGACCGCTGTGTATGCAGGGCTTGTGAGCCTCTCTCCCATTCTCTCTGAACAGTTCCTCCCTCTCTGCTCTACATAAGGTGAGGGGGGGGGGGAAATAGCGATTTGTATTTTAAAGTTGTTCTATTGGGGGGGGTGTCTGCATTATAGAATGGTTTTATTGGGGGGGGGTGTCTGCATTATAGAATGGTTTTATTGGGGGGGGGGGGGTGTCTGCATTACAGAGGGGTTTTATTGCTGGGGTCTGCATTGTAGAGGGGTTTTATTGGGGGGGGGGTTGTCTACATTGTACAGGGGTTCTATTGGGGGGGGTGTCTGCATTATAAAGGGGTTCTATTGGGGGGGTGTCTGCATTGTAGAGGGGTTTTATTGGGGGGGGGGGGGTCTGCATTGTAGAGGGATTTTATGGGGGGGGGGGGGTCTTCATTGTAAAGGGGTTTTATTGGAGGGGAGGTTGTCTACATTGTAAAGGGGTTCTATTGGGGGGGTGTCTGCATTATAGAGGGGTTTTATTGGGGGGGGGGTTGTCTACATTGTAAAGGGGTTCTATTGGGGGGGGGGGTGTCTGCATTATAAAGGGGTTCTATTGGGGGGTGTCTGCATTGTAGAGGGGTTTTATTGGGGGGGGGAGTTGTCTGCATTTTAGAGGGGTTATATGGGGGGGGGTTTGTATTGTAAAGGGTTCTATTGGAGGGGGGGTTTGTATTGTAAAGGGGTACTATTGGGGGGGTTGTATTGTAAAGGGGTTCTATTGGGGGGGGGTCTGCATTGTAAAGGGGTTCTATAGGGGGTTTGCATTGTAGAGGGGTTCTATTGGGGGGTCTGCATTGTAAAGGGGTTCTATAGGGGGGTTTGCATTGTAGAGGGGTTCTATTGGGGGGGTTGCATTGTAAAGGGGTTCTATTGGGGGGGGGGTCTGCATTGTAAAGGGGTTCTATAGGGGGGTTTGCATTGTAGAGGGGTTCAATTGGGGGGGTTTGTATTGTAAAGGGGTTCTATTGGTGGGGCTTTGTATTGTAAAGGGGTTCTATTGGGAGGCTGTATAATGTAAAGAGTTCTGTTGAGGGGGGGGGGGGGCGAGGGCTGTGTCATGTAAAGGGTTCTATGGGGGGGGGTGGGGGCTGTGTAATGTAAGGGGTTCTTTTGGGGGGCAGGGGCTGTGTAATGTGAAGGGTTCCATGGGGGGTGGGGGCTGTGTAATGTAAGGGGTTCTATTGGGGGATGGGGGCTGTATAATGTAAAAGGTTTTATGGGGGGCGGGGGCTGTGTAACATAAAGGTTTCCATGAGGGGTGTGTGGGCTGTGTAATGTAAAGGGTTCCAGGAGGGGGGGGGGCTGTGTAATGTAAAGGGTTCCAATGGGCGGGCTGTGTAATGTAAAGGGGTCCAGGGGTACGGGGGCTGTGTAATGTAAAGGGGTCCAGGGGTACGGGGGCTGTGTAATGTAAAGGGGGTCTTCCTACATTTTACTCGCAGTTATTACTGCAGTCCTATAGATTTTTTTTTTTTTCTGCATTTTCTGAAAGCGCACCAAAAGTCTTGCATGCTGCATCTTTGGCACGCTTTCAGAAAACAGGAAAAATTTTTTGGGGGGAGTGACACCATGGTTTACTGCACCAGGTGACACCAACCCTAGTGACACCACTGGCAGTAGCACACAGTAAGTATGCCACTGCCAGTTACATGTATTTATGTCTGGCGCCTTAGGTCAATCGGCGCAGTTTTTGCAGAGGAGGAGGGGCCTGGTCGCCGGGTCAATGTGCGGTTCGTCGCCTGCACGCCGGGGGGGGGGGGGTGCCAGATATAGGATCCGCCCCGGGTGCCAAATGCTCTAGGTACGCCCCTGATTCCATGTACTTCAATGTAGGAAGACTGCTACTGGGGTCTCTTCCTACTGTCTGAATAATAAGGTGCTCTGCGTTGATACTTAGGATAATGTGTAATTTTGTATTTTGTTTTAGCCTTGGTGATTGCAGTCTGGTCTTCCTTGCTAGTTTAAGTGTGCTGAGTTAATTAGCATGTTAATGATAACCTTGTCTTTTTTTTATTATTATTAATTAAATTTTATTCATTTTCCAATATACAATATACAGATAAATGTATAAGACAGTAGAAAAAACAAAAAAAAAAAAAAACAAAACAACTACTTCCTCCGCCTTACCACCGCTCCTACCTCCCTCCCAACCCCTACCCACCTAATGCTGCTTTATAGTTCCTTATTTTATTTGATGTCTCTTCCTTTAATTTCCTAGTTTCCTCACTATTTTATATCTTCAATGGATCTGGAGTATTAATTTCCATGTATATACTATATTTTTTAAACTCCTCCCACTTTTTTCCATTTTTTTATCCGACATGTTAAATAATCCTCCCGTCGACTACCAATATATTCCATATTATATATATATGGTTAATTCTACTGCACCATTCTTTTAAAGTTGGACTCTACTTCCTGCCATTTTTTAGTGATTGCTCCCTTTGCGGCGTTTAACAATTTTGGAACCAATGTAGTGTTATACTGCTAAGTGACAGTATAGTATTATGAAATAGACACATCCAAGGATCGTCGGGGATATATATCTCAGTAACCTCAGCAATGGTTTGCCAGACCATTGTACAGTAATCCTTGATCTTGGAGCAGTTCTACCATATATGAAACATCGTCCCAAGTCCCCCACATCCTCTTCATCATTGATCTGATTTTTCTGATTGATATTTATGTATTATTTCAGGCGTTATATACCATCTTGATAAAAACTTGTACAGGCATACCCCGTTTTACGTACACTCACTTTACGTACACTCGCGAGTATGGACATGCCCCGAGAGTGTACGTAAAGTGCCTCGCAAGTACGGACGTTCCGACATTGCCACGCCGCGCAGCCGCAGTATACCCTGGAGTTGCGAGAGGCCAGGTTCCTGCCCAGAATACGCCCACAGACAGCTCGCCGCGCAGCCGCAGTATACCCTGGAGTTGCAAGATATGCCCACAGACAGCTTGGAGTTGACCACCAGCCATCCGCGAGTTGCCTGCCAGGTTACATAAGCCGAGCCCATAGAAGCCTTTACCTCCATTACTTGTGCCAATGTTAAAAAGTTGGAAACAGCTGTGTGTATTTGTGGCTCTATGTTCTAGGCTGTGCTATGATAAGGTGACCACTTTTTGAAAATCAAATTCAGGGAGACCCTACTGACTGCACCCAGTTTTTTTTTGGGGGGGGGGGTAGGTTTGAGCAGAAAGGCTTCTATAATGGCAGCATGTGAAGTGCACTACGCCAACAGTTGGGTGTGGCCAAACTGGAAGGGGCTTAAATAGGTATAGTTTGATAACACCTAAGCCTACTTTGCTCTGGGATGGGAGTGCAGGCCAAGGTGTGCACTGTGGGTCCCTGTCACAAGCAAGGGCAAGGCAAGCTTACAATTTTTTTTTTAATACTGTACTGTATTATGTTTATTTTAGTTATCAATGCAATATCAGTTATGCCTCTAAATGACTATTGGAATGTAGTACATGCATTGAGAAGTGAAAAAAGGTATTGCTTCACTTTAAGTACATTTTCGTTTTACATACATGCTCCGGTCCCATTGCGTACTTAAAAGTGGGGTATGCCTGTAATTGAATGCAATGGTGCCCACGTTGAGCGCAGTGCAGTGTGCGGCCCTCAATATAACATCAATCTCCTGATTTGACAATTGTGACCCAATCTCCTTTTCCCATTTTATCATGTATGGAGGTATCTCCGAGCCTATCCCTTCTGTCAACATTCTATATATTTGGGATATTCCATGTTTTAATTTTTTAGTCGTGTTGCTTAATTTCTCAATTATATTTAGATCTTTCTCAGATCTTATCGGCTGCGGTAAAGATCTTATAAAATGCTTCAGCTGAAAATACCTCCATTCGTTCATTTTCCTATTGTTTTTTACTTAATTCTTGATATTCCCTTCTCTCCCCATTGTGAGTGATATCTTTTAACCAGTGGCGGCCCGTGCATAGGGGGCGCCAGGGCGCCGCCCCCCTGCCCCTAAAAAAAAAGAAAAAAAAAAAGAATTACAAAAAGAACAAATAAAGTTGTGAAAAAAAAAATTGGGTTTGCAGGCCTATGCGGTGGCACTGTTGGCTATGGGGGGGGGGGGTTTACGTCCCAGAAGAGGCACCGATTGGCTGCCTTCTGGGTGCGTAACCTGGGCGCAAGTCATTGCGATTGGACACCCCACTTTCCTCATATCCTGGCTGTGATTGGTCCAGGCTCCAGCCTGGACCAATCATCGTCCAGGACATCCGATTGCGACGCAGCTGACGTCGCAATGGGGGCGGTGCCGGTGCGTGCATCAGTCACTCACCGTCACCGCCCGGTCAGCTTCCCGGTCAGCTCTGCATTGGGGTACAGTACATGTATACTGGTGGTCACTGGAGGCACGCACGCATAGCTCTGCATTGGGGTACAGTACATGTATACTGGTGGTCACTGGAGGCACGCACGCATAGCTCTGCATTGGGGTACAGTACATGTATACTGGTGGTCACTGGAGGCACGCACGCATAGCTCTGCATTGGGGTACATGTATACTGGTGGTCACTGGAAGCACGCACGCATAGCTCTGCATTGGGGTACATGTATACTGGTGGTCACTGGAGGCACGCACGCATAGCTCTGCATTGGGGTACATGTATACTGGCTGCACTGGAGGCACGCACGCATAGCTCTGCATTGGGGTACATGTATACTGGTGGTCACTGGAGGCACGCACGCATAGCTCTGCATTGGGGTACATGTATACTGGCTGCACTGGAGGCACGCACGCATAGCTCTGCATTGGGGTACATGTATACTGGTGGTCACTGGAGGCACGCACGCATAGCTCTGCATTGGGGTACATGTATACTGGCTGCACTGGAGGCACGCACGCATAGCTCTGCATTGGGGTACATGTATACTGGAGGCACGCACACATAGCTCTGCATTGGGGTACATGTATACTGGCTGCACTGGAGGCACGCATGCATAGCTCTGCATTGGGGTACATGTATACTGGTGGTCACTGGAGGCATGCACGCATAGCTCTGCATTGGGGTACAGTACATGTATACTGGTGGTCACTGGAGGCACGCACGCATAGCTCTGCATTGGGGTACATGTATACTGGCTGCACTGGAGGCACGCACGCATAGCTCTGCATTGGGGTACATGTATACTGGTGGTCACTGGAGGCACGCACGCATAGCTCTGCATTGGGGTACATGTATACTGGTGGTCACTGGAGGCACGCACGCATAGCTCTGCATTGGGGTACATGTATACTGGTGGTCACTGGAGGCACGCACGCATAGCTCTGCATTGGGGTACATGTATACTGGTGGTCACTGGCTGCACTGGAGGCATGCATGCATAGCTCTGCATTGGGGACATGTACGCTGGTGGTCACTGCATTGGAGGCACGCACGCATAGCTCTGCATTGGGGACATGTACACTGGTGGTCACTGCATTGGAGGCACGCACGCATAGCTCTGCATTGGGGACATGTATACTGGTCACTGCATTGGGGACATGTATGCTGGTCACTACATTGAAAGGGGGCATTTATACTGGTCACTATATTGAAGGGGCATGTACTGTGGGGTTTGTGCTAGAGGGCCTGTACTGTGGGGTTTATGCTAGAGGGCCTGTACTGTGGGGTTTATGCTAGAGGGCCTGTACTGTGGGGTTTGTGCTAGAGGGCCTGTACTGTGGGGTTTGAGCTTGAGTTGTTTGTGCTTGAGGGGTTTGTACTGTGGGGTTTGTGCCACTCTCAGTCCATGTATCCCATAATAGGATGTCTCTCACAGTATATCCCATAATAGGGCCCCTGTTCCCTATTATGGGATATACTAGCACTGATGGACCCCTTAATATGTGATATATTGGGAGAATTGGTTCATGCAAGCAAAATACAGGGGACAAAATGTGTGGAGTCTATAAGGGGTGGGGCTTATGAGAAATGGGAGGGGTCAAAATGGAAGGGCGGGTCTTGCGCCCCCCCCCATCTTAAAACTTCACCAGCCGCCACTGCTTTTAACTGAGTGTTTCCAATCCAATTTAAATTTTTCTCATTTCCGGGTGTGAAATATTTTGTGCCTTCTAGTGGTATCAACGGAGAATTGTATTCCCAATTATACTGTTTATTAATCGTATCCCAAATTCTATACACCACTTTTGTCACTTCTAATGTGCCCTGTGTTTCTCTAAATTTTGGTGGAATCTATATAGTTTTGTTTAATTGTGTATTGTAAATTCGATTTCATCCCAACTTTTCTATGAATTACCTTTCGCCCATTCTATCATACGTGAGATTTTTACTGCCCTATAATACCCTTCCATATCTGGTGCTGTTAAGCCTCCCTGTGATTTACCACTTGTGAGAACCGCATACTGCACCCTGGATTTTTTTCCCTTGCCAAATGTATTTTATTATCATTGTTTTTTTAATCCTAAAAAAAAGGAAGGTGGAATGTCTATAGGTAACATTGAAAATTTGTATAAAATCTTAGGTAGCAAAAACATCTTGATCACATTTATCCTTCCGACCCAAGAAACTTGATGTTTATTACCTTTCCTTATGTCCCTTTTTTATTTTATTTAACAGGGGTATATAATTGGTCTGATAAAATTTTCCTATAGATGGAGTTATATGTATCCCTAAAAAGTTTAATTTAGATTTTGCCCTGGTAAATGGGAAGTAGCTTTTCAGTGCCTGTTCTTCCTTACTACTTATGTCACAAGTTAGCCTATAGTTTTGTCTGTATATTCTTACCTCCTTGCTGCAGGGCTTCTGTTTTGCCTCCCTTCTCATGTGGTGTTTGGGCTTCTATGGGCGTCGCCTGCTCCACTGTGGGTTATATTCTGTTCCTGTCAATTACTTCCTGGGTCACCTCCCTGTTTGCTTCCCTATATATACACATGCTCAGTGCACTGTTCCTTGCTTGAGCAACTTCGCTGTTCTCTGAGCTCCCATCCGTGTATCCCTTGACTATTGTATCTGATCTCCTGTGTACCGACCCGCCTTTTTTTCTCTGTCTACATTTGTCTGCTGCCTGTCCTGACCTTGGCTTGTCTCTTGGATCTCCTTATAGTCTCCTGTTTACCCTGCACACGCCAGCAGTCTCCACCCACCATCAGGGGCCCTGGTGAAGAAGCAGGCTGGGGCTTAGACTCCGCGCCCTGGGCAGGGCCAGATTAACGTAGGGGCTATTGGAGCTGCAGCTCCAGGCCCCTACCTTTTATATAGGCCCCGGGTTGGCCATATTCACTGTTACCGCTCTTCTGTCACTTGTAAACACAGAAGTCTGGCTTCTATGCTCGCTTCCCTAGGCAGCTCCCTCAGAACCTCCCCACACAGCACGAAGGCCGGACAAGGAGGGACAGTTGCCGATGCATGGATGTGTTTATGGGCTTCAGAGACAGCATCCCATGTTGAATTAGGCATGCATGGCTGCACCCTTCCTCCTCTGGGTGCATGCCAAGGCACGGCCCTTAAGGCCCTTCAAAATCCTCAGCACCAAGCCCATGATGCTCTTAATCCGGCCCTGGCCCTGGGGAATCCTGAGCTGGGGATCTATAAGGGCTCACTACCACAGACCCGTTGACAACTTAATCCTATGTTAAGAATTTCTGATTTTATCGGGTTTATCTTAAAGTTCGAAAGCTCACCATATTATTTTAATTATTTTATAATATTTGGGAGGGTAATTCTGGGATTGGTGATATAAAACAGGACATCATCTGCGTATGCTGCAACTTTGTGTTCTTTTTGCCCTACTTTTACCCCCCCAAATCTCTGTTTAGCCTCACTTTTTCGAGTAGTGGTTCCAACACTAATATAACAGCATGGACGAGAGTGGACATCCCTGTCTCGTTCCGTTGCTCATTTCAAACGTAGCCGACAGCCCCCCATTTATATTAACATTTGCAGTAGGGTTTTTATATAATGCGCCTATCCACTGTCTCGTTTTCGGTCCTATTCCTAGATCTTTTATTGTCTCGATCGTGAAGTCCCAATCCACCCTATTGAAAGCTTTCTCAGCATCGATCGACAGAAGTAAAGAAGGGACCTCAGATTCCTTTGTTTTCTGTAATAACATTAAGGTTCTGATCGCATTCTCTTTTCCTCCTCTCCCCGGAACAAAACCACTTTGAACTGGATGAATCCAATCTTCCAACAGTACTTTTAATCTTGTTGCCAATACTTTTGCCTATAATTTTGTATCTGCATTTAATAGGGCAATTGGCCTGTAACTGGAGCAAAGGGTTAGATCTTTCCCTTCCTTTGGTATCACCATAATATGTGCTTGCAGAGAATCTCCTCTCATTTCTCCTTCATTCCCTATCTCCAGGGCCATCTTTAACACAGGGCAAAAGGGGCAGCTACCCTGGGCCCAGTCATTGTTGAGGGGCACAAAGCAGCTGCCCCTTGAGCCCGCACTGCCTGCAAATAGTTGATAAGTGGAAGAAAATATTTGCCCAGGGTAAAATCAGTATTAAAGACGGCCCTGCCTATCTCATTCATATAAGTACATATTTGGGACTAATATTTCTCCAAATCTGTTATAGTATCGTACAGTATACCCATCAGGTCCCGGACTTTTCCCGTTTGGTGTATCTTTTAATACTTTCCAAATTTCTGCTTGAGAGATTGGAGCATCTAAAATTTCTAATTTATCCATAGATATTTTAGGTAATCTCGCTTCTGTAATATATTTTTTTTAGCTTTTTTATTCTCTCTTGCTTTATTTGTTGTGGCTCATTATTTAGGGCACCATAAAAGTCCTGGAAAGCGCTAGCTATTTCTATTGTCGAGTGTTTTATTTCCCCTTTTACTGTTCTTAATTCTTTCTATATCATTTTTAGATTTCTTCTTTATTAGCATTCTCGCTAAACACTTCCCTGACTTATTGCCAAATTTATGCCTGTATCTGGCTATTTTATTGAAATAACACCTGGTCTCTTCTTCTAATACATCCTTCAACTTTTCCCTTTCTAATACAAGTTTTTCTTCTATTTCTCTTGTCAGTTCTTATTTATGCTTCTGTTCTAACTCAAAGACTTCCGTTGTCAATGTTTTTATTAAACTAGACCTTTTTTTTTTTTCTTTTGAGAAGCAATTGATATTAGTATTCCCCTAATATATGCTTTATGGGCTTCCTACACTGTTGCCACTGAAACATCAGGGGCCTAATTTTTTTATCTTGCTTCCCACTTCCTCATCAAGGATTAAATCTTCATTTAATCTCCAATTATTTGTATAATTTTTACATCCGGTAATTGTTAACTCTAATATTGATGGTGCATGATCAGATAAAGTTATAGTCCCTATTCTTGTACTAACAACCGCCTCTATCAATCAAGATATAATCCAGTCTGGAATACATAGAGTGCAGGAGGAATAATAGGAGAGTAACGTAGACGCCGACCCACACTGAACTTGTGGTCTTCTGTCAGTATACGGCTTCCTCCAGTCTGGACATACAGGGCCGGCCCTACCATGGGTCTCGCTGGGTCCATTGGCACTTTGGGAGGGGCGGCCGTGGCAACAGGGGTGGACTGACGTTTTGTCCAGGAGAGTGCAGTGTAAGGATCACTCTCTTGGCTGTGTTGCGGGGCGGGCACATCAGTATTGACAACACTCCGACTCCCTCCCTCTTCTGTGCAGTGTCATCCTCCTTGCATGTTGTACTGCTAGGGGGCGGGGCTGGGGTGGAGCAGCTCTCACCGGAAAAGCACAAGCTCATAGCAGGAGCTTGCACCTGCCACTGCCAGCGCTGCTGGAGTTGGGCTGACCGGAAGATGCAGAGAGTCAGATGAGACAATCCAATCCTTTCTGTGCCTCTGTAGCAATTGTTCCGCCCCCCCATCGACTCTCAGCCAATCAACATTCAGATCTCTACTATAACCCACCCCCTCCACAGCCGCCACATTTGACAAATTTGAAGAAGATGCGTGCAGCCAGGAGTAAACTAGTAGGTGAGTCAGGAAAACAAACTTGAGGTGCTGGCAGATGTGGGCTGAGAAATGTGGAGCAGTCTCTGTGGCGTGGTCTCTCTGTGTGGGGCAATGTGGAACGGTCTCTCTGTGGCGTGGTCTCTCTGTGTGAGGCAATGTGGAACGGTCTCTCTGTGGTGTGGTCTCTCTGTGTGGGGCAATGTGGAACGGTCTCTCTGTGGCGTGGGCTCTCTGTGTGGGGCAATGTGGAACGGTCTCTCTGTGGTGTGGTCTCTCTGTGTGGGGCTATGTGGAACGGTATGTCCGTGGCATGGTCTCTCTGTGTGGGGCAATGTGGGACGGTCTCTGTGGCGTGGTCTCTCTGTGTGGGGCAATGTGGAACGGTCTCTCTGTGGCGTGGTCTCTCTGTGTGGGGCTATGTGAAACGGTCTGTCCGTGGCATGGTCTCTCTGTGTGGGGCAATGTGGAACGGTCTCTGTGGCGTGGTCTCTCTGTGTGGGGCAATGTGGAACGGTCTCTCTGTGGCGTGGTCTCTCTGTGTGGGGCAATGTGGAACGGTCTCTCTGTAGCGTGGTCTCTCTGTGTGGGGCAAAGTGGAACGGTCTCTGTGGTGTGGTCTCTCTGTGTGGGGCAATGTGGAACGGTCTGTCCGTGGCGTGGTCTCTCTGTGTGGGCCAATGTGGAACGGTCTCTGTGGTGTGGGGCTATGTGGAAAGGTCTCTCTGTGGAGCGGTCTCTCTTTGTGGGGCTATGTGGAATGGTCTCTCTGTGGCGTGGGCTCTCTGTGTGGGGCAATGTGGAACGGTCTCTCTGTGGCGTGGGCTCTCTGTGTGGGCCAATGTGGAACGGTCTCTGTGGTGTGGGGCTATGTGGAAAGGTCTCTCTGTGGAGCGGTCTCTCTTTGTGGGGCTATGTGGAATGGTCTCTCTGTGGCATGGGCTCTCTGTGTGGGGCAATGTGGAACGGTCTCTCTGTGGCGTGGGCTCTCTGTGTGGGGCAATGTGGAACGGTCTCTCTGTGGTGTGGTCTCTCTGTGTGGGGCAATGTGGAACGGTCTCTCTGTGGCGTGGGCTCTCTGTGTGGGGCAATGTGGAACGGTCTCTCTGTGGCGTGGTCTCTCTGTGTGGGGCTATGTGGAACGGTCTCTCTGTGGCGTGGTCTCTCTGTGTGGGGCTATGTGGAACGGTCTCTCTGTGGTGTGGTCTCTCTGTGTGGGGCAATGTGGAACGGTCTCTCTGTGGCGTGGGCTCTCTGTGTGGGGCAATGTGGAACGGTCTCTCTGTGGTGTGGTCTCTCTGTGTGGGGCAATGTGGAACGGTCTCTCTGTGGCGTGGACTCTCTGTGTGGGGCAATGTGGAACGGTCTCTCTGTGGCGTGGTCTCCCTGTGTGGGGCAATGTGGAACGGTCTCTCTGTGGCGTGGGCTCTCTGTGTGGGGCAATGTGGAACGGTCTCTCTGTGGCGTGGGCTCTCTGTGTGGGGCAATGTGGAACGGTCTCTCTGTGGCGTGGGCTCTCTGTGTGGGGCAATGTGGAACGGTCTCTCTGTGGTGTGGTCTCTCTGTGTGGGGCAATGTGGAGTGGTTAAGTAAAGCTTTTGCCCATGGAAACACACAAGGTGTGGGCTGCATTTGCATATGCAAAGCAGCCTATTATTTAGAATAGGCTGCTGTACTTTGGCTTCCAGGACCTTTGTTTAAATGTGGCTGCACAGAAACAGCATGGTGCTTTTTGTGTTAATGTGTGCAGCAAATCACACCATATTTATTCAGTGCACAGGGGTGCCCTTAGGAGTTAATGGTACCCCCACATGTTTTCTTAAATCAGCATGTTTTTTTTTTTTTTTTTTAAAACATTTTATTGAGGTAAAATGGTATGACATAACAAGTGAACATCCTTTTTAAGAAATACATAGTGCATCAAAAAGAAAAGCTAGTTAAACAGCAACAGTATGCACCGTGAATAAGGTTGAGTAAACAGACCTCGTCATAATCATACAGTGAAGTACAGGAATGTACAAGATCAGCACAAGTCAGGCAATGTAGACCGGTCAGTAAAGTGAGGACAATCTTGGTCCCCATACTCTTGGTGCCGGGCCATGGGGATAACACATAAACAAAAACAACAACAGAAGAAAAACCCATGGCGACCTCCACCATGACTGGGCGTGCGACGGATAAGGCTCCTCCAAGGGCAGTGGTGGTTGCCCCCACATGTCCGGACACCCCCAAGGGGGAACATGCTATATCCGGGCATGGGGGGCACCCATCAAAAGCGTAAATGCCGTCTCGGGGTGGGTAATTCCGAAGAAGCCCACATAAGGGGCCAGTGGAGGTGAGTGTTCCGGCCCGTGGGCGGAGTCGGGTCTGCGGCTTGGGGGGAGCAGAGGAGCATCCGGGTGTGGGGGGGGGGGAGGGAGAGGAAGGAGTGGGTAGGAGGGTCGAGGAAAAGACATGAGGAGAGGACGTTAGACAGGAAGAAAGAGGGTAAAGGGAGAATAAGGAGAGAAATAAACAGATGGGGGGCATGAGGCCCGTGGTATTCGTGAGAGGGACTCGATCAACTAAGTGTAATCAGTGGCCGAAGCATCCCACGTCCGGTAAGCATGTTTTTTATGCGGGTGTGGGAACCTGTGCAATTTGTTTACACACTGGCTCCTGCACCGACACCTTGTCAAATTTTTGGTGGGCGTGGCTTTTTAAGGGGGAAGGGGCAGCATTTCATTTTTGGACCCAGGCAGCACAATGTCTTGGGCCAGCCCTGTGGACATATATAGATATTCCAGCTGCCCTACATACAAAAACTAGCCTGAACTTAGCTTGTATGGATCTGAAAGCAACTAACTCTTTATTGAACAAGAAAACAGACTTTTATACACTTGAGAAGCATGACAGTCACTACATGAACAATGACCCCAATTATTTGCCCAAAACATCACACAATGGTTAGATAACGAGGTACAGCTGACTCATGGCTAGTCCTATCTACAGTGCCTTGCAAAAGTATTCATTAACATGCTAATTAAGTCAGCGAGCTTAAACCAGACTGGAAGACCAGACTGCCGGCAACAATGCTAACACAGAATACAAAATTACACATTTATTAGAAGTCTAAACACAGAGTAAATCATCATAATTACGAGGTGTGGAAGACAGGTGATTGAGCTGATGGTATTAACATCTGCTAGGAGTCTGACTGTGTGAAGCCTTATTGGCAATAGGCAGCTAGGCCTAGAGTCCCAGAGTCTTCATATATTCCTTGAGATATTTTGTTGATAATAATTACTGTCCCATTTGAGTAATCCAAACCATATTCTGTGTCCATTAAGTCCATCATTTCCTTGGCCACTCTGTGCCCCTAATAGACACAGGGTGACTTACACATAAGAGAAGCCTAGGGGGCAGAAAGAGGGATTTCCCAACCTCTCTAAGGTAAGCTGGGTTCCACAGGCCCCCCTACAAGGAGTAATCTCTTTCTCTTGGATGTTGGATCCTCCAAGCATCCACCAATTGATTTTGATGCAGCTGCCTCGTAACCTTTCTAAGTTGATGTTCCCCCCACCCATCCGTGCCCTCGATATACAATCCAGTCCTGGGTCCATACAAAAATTGATGTCTCCTGCTATCACTAAAAAACCCTTCCTAAAAAGAGACAGTTCATACAAAATCTTCCCCAAATACCCACTAGGATTTTTATTTGGGCAATATATATTTGCCAAAGTAAAATCTTTACCTTGTAGTTGTCCCTTCAGGAAAATGTACCGACCCATCGGGTCGGATCTAGTCTCCTCGAGGGAGAACCGAATATACTTGGCCAGCCTGATTGCAACTCCTCTAGCTCTTTTAATAGGCGTATCCCTATAATACCATGTTGGATAGTATTTGGAGTATAGTATTCAGGGCCGTCTTTAAAATTGATTGGACCCTGGGCAAACATTTTCTTGGGCCCCCCATGCAATTTCGCTCTCCACCTTCTCTGAGACATACAATAAACAGCAGCTAGACTTAAAATCTGTTTACTTAATCAGATTAGGCAGCAATTGCGATTGGTTGCCAGAGGTTACAGTGTATCATTACTGCTCACTGACTGACTGCTAGAGGTTACAGCACACACTATGGCTATCTTTTTTTTGCTCGAGGTTACAGCACATGACTACTGCTTGTTGATTGGTTTCTAGAGATTACTGTACAATAATACTGTTCACTGATTGGTTGCTAGAGGTTACTGAACATCATTACCACTCACTAATTGGTTACTAGAGGTTAGTGCACATCATTACTGCCCACTGGTTGGTTGCTTGCCTGCACACCATGGACTGGGGAGGTGAGGGGACCCATCAATAGATAGGAAACTCCTAGGGATACTAGGACTCCTGGGATCAGTGGCATTGCTGGGGAAGGGGGGTGATCAGTGGCAATGCTGAGGGGTAGATGGGATCAGTGGCAGTGGTGGGGGGATGGGATTAGTCAGGAGACAGTACACTGTGGAAAATTCTGAATCATGTAGAGCAAAGCAGGAAATATTTGGCAAGTATATAGTGGGGGATTCTACACTGACCACCAATGTGAGGGGAGATTCTACAATGACCACCAATGTGAGGGGCAATTTGCACTGACCACAATGCAACGGGGGATTTTATGCCCCTCACCAATATAAAGAGGGATTTCTACACTGACACCAGTGTAATAGGAGCATTTCTACCAACCACCAATGTAAGGGCAGTTCTGCACTTACCACCACTGTCCTGACACCACAGAAATCTGCTGCCCTTCGCCTGGTACACAGCAGTGGCATTGATTGTTAATAACACCCTCACGCATCTGCTGAGATGTGCGTATTCACATACACCAAAATTCAGGGTGCTGTGCCACCATGGTATTTTGAAAAAAGGTTCCCCCTCCAATTTGCTTACCTTTGCAGAACAGGCTGATGGTGCTTAATGACCTCAGTTGTAGACAGGACTTTCAAGCCTTTACCTCCCCAGTAGGCAGCATTCAACAGAAGTGAAGGTGGATATGACCTCAGGGTGTCATGATATACATATGAATGCTGCCTCTATTTACATATCAATTCAGCTGGTCCATGGCTATTTACTATTTACATATTAATGCCACGCAATTTACATATCATTGCAGGTTATTTACAGGTAAACACAGGGTCTGCAGGTGAGTCATCTGTACATGGCAATAGGGCAGAACTGGGGAGTTATGGGACTAAAACTTTAAGGGAATTTAAACAGGGATAGTTGGCAAGTATGAGGCAGCTGCTTTGGGCCCCACAACAATGATGGGGCCCAGGGCAGCTTCCCCTTTTGCCCTGCCTTAAAGATGGCCCTGATAGTATTACATTTGTTCCCTTGCTTCTTGCCATGTTTCTTGCAATAAGACAATACTAGCAATGTTCCTTCTAAGCTCCTCTAATATTTTAGGTCTTTTAGTTGGAGTGTTCAAACCTCTTACATTGTATGTTATTCATTTTAAGTGGTCCATACCCCAATCTCTTTTCTCTTACGTTTCCTCCTACTATTTCTGCATCCTATACCATCTCCACAATTAAGCAGGAGGTGGTACTGATAGAAAATAGGAAATTGACATCATCCAGAGAAATCATTTGAAAACTCCAACAGCAGTATTTTACCCTTCCCAGACCCTCCACCCCACTCCCCCCCTTCCATCCCTCCCCCCCCACCCCCTCCAACACACCCCACCCCTCCCTCTCCTCCATACTGATGTCATCACTACCCCTAGGGGCAGTGTTATTACCAACTATTAGTATTGTGAAAGTTGGGGGGTGTTCTGCCACTAAACCACCCCCCTCTCCCACCTCTCCTCAGGGTGGTGCTCAGCTACCCACTCGTGCAGGTACGGCCCTCCCTCAGACTAAGGAGAGCCTAGGGCCCTTCTAGACAACCAAACCATCCCTTATTTCTCCTCTCCAATATCCTCCCTTCAACCCCCTTCCACCACGTCACGCACATCCCCTCCCCCCCCCGTCTCCCATACTCCCCTTAGATTAATTTGTATTCAGTTTAATCCGTTATTTTTTTTTTTTTTTTAACTAGACTCTGCTGTTCTTTATTTGCTGTCTCTTTAAGCTCTTCTGTTTCAGTCCAGCTTGGGATTTTTGGGACGTTAATATCCATTTTCTCACAAAAATCCTGTAATTCCCCTGGAAACCTTAATCTTGCTGATCTTCCATCCTTTTTCCCTATCAGACAGGCTGGAAAGCCCCAGTTATATAGGATTTTCTTATTTTGTAATAGTTCCAAAAGTGATTTCAATGTCCTTCTTCTCCTTAATGTGATTTGCGAAATATCTGTAAAAATCTGTAAATTTGCCCCTTCATAATTTATCGGTGCTTTCCGTTTCAAATTAGTCCATATTTGGGCCTTATCCACGTATTTTGGAAACCTAATTATAACATCTTCCCCTGGAATATTTCTTGGTTTGCTGATACGATGAAAACAGATAAAAGCAGCGCCAAAAAATTGATGTAAAATTGAATAAAACGTCCAATAAAATACTGTCCAAAATGTCCAATACGGTATATGGAGAGGGAAAGATCAGAGCGAGATCCCAAATACCAATGGTGAGGTCAGGAGGAATATACACCCAGTCGTGATGATCACACAAACTGCTTACCAGATGGTGGTCAAAAACAAACAATGGAAGGATCTCAAACAGATCAACCAAGGAAAGGATAAGCCAATGGATCTAATTGTATCGAACCATTCCAATCAACTCCAATATACCTCAAAGAACAAAGGAGGACAATAGTGTAGACTCTGTTTACCTTCTTCTCCCGGTCGCTTCTGATACGATGCACTCTCTCTATTAAATCCTGTTCCTCTTCTCCTCTCCCTAATAATGGGCAAAATATTTTGTTGATCTTATCGACCAGATCTTCTCCTCGTTGCTCCGGAAGCCCACATATTCTCAGATTTTTCCTTCTGGATCTGTTTTCTTGATCCTCCATCTGATAAGCGAGATCTCCGTAACCTATTTTTAACTCTTTCACTTCTTCTTTTAACCACCCCCCATCCGCGCTACAGCCTATATACGGCTGCAGCGCGGACTCGAATTTTCGGGAGGCCGTTTTTAAACGGCCTCCCAGTGACACGCCCCCAGCGCGCTCCCGCGAGCGCGATGCGGGGAAAATCTGTGTCGGCCGTGTCCCTTGGACACGGCCGATCACAGATCGTGGTGAATGGCCAATCACAGCGGCCATTCACCACGTGATCTGGCCGTCCAATGAGCGATGATCTCATATGTAAACATATGAGATCATCTCTCATCGCCGGCGCTCCTTCCTCACACGGAGCCTGCAGTGTGAGGAAGGAGGGGGAGCCTCACAGCGCCGGGGACACAGGAGAATGTAATCAGGGCACCGATCACCAGTGCCCTGATTACACAAGGTAAAAACACACACACAGTGCCCCCCCATCAGTACCCACAGTGCCCGCCATCAGTGCCCCCCATCAATGCCCACAATCAGTGCCCATAGTGCTGCTAGTCAGTGCCCATCAGTGCCTGCTCATCTAGGCACTGATGAGCACTGACTGGCAGCACTATGGGCACTGAGTGTGGGCACTGATGGTGCTGCCCATCAGTGCCGCTCATCAGTGCCACCCGTCAGTGTCCAGTGCCATCCGCCAGTGCCCATCAGTGCCGCCTATCAGTGCCCATCAGTGCCGCCTCTCAGTGCCCAGCAGTGCCACCTGTCAGTGCCCAGCAGTGCCGCCTATCAGTGCCCAGCAGTGCCGCCTATCAGTGCCCAGCAGTGCCGCCTATCAGTGCTCATCAGTGCCGCCTCTCAGTGCCGCCTATCAGTGCTCATCAGTGCGGCATATTAGTACCTCCTCATCAGTGCCACCTCATCAGTGCCCATAAGTGCCACCTCATCAGTGCCCATCAGTGCAGCCTATCAGTGCCCATCAGTGCCACCTCATCAGTGCACATCAGTGAAGGAGAAAAATTTATTTTCAAAATTTACTCGCAGAAAATAAGAAAAACTTTTTTTTTTTCAAAATTTTTTGTCTTTATTCTTTTTTTTGTAAAAAATAAAAAACCCAGAGATGATTACATACCACCAAAAGAAAGCTCTATTTGTGTGAAAAAAATGATAAAAATTTCAAATGGGTACAGTGTAGCATGACCGCGCAATTGTCATTCAAAGTGTGACAGCGCTGAAAGCTGAAAATTGGCCTGGATGGGAAGGGGGTTTAAGTGCACAGAAGGCAAGTGGTTAAGATTTTTATTGTTTTCACATATCCTTCCTGTTTTTTTTCCAGACCCTCAACACTAGGGTTGAGCGAACACCTAGATGTCCGTGTTCGACGGGTTCGGCCGAACTTTAAAAAAAAGTCCGGGTCCGTGTCCCGGACTTTTACCGAACTTTTCCCGGACACCGAACCCCATTGAAGTCAATGGGGACCCGAACTTTAAGGCACTAAAATGGCTCTAAAACACCAAAGGAAAGGGCTAGAGTGCTGCAAATGGCAGCAAAACGTAATTAAGAGCATGGCAAGTGCTCTGCAAACAAATGTGGATAGGGAAATAACTTAAAACAACAAAAAAAAAACAGAAAAATAAAACAATGTTCTTCTTCATCTCTGAAGGACGAGGCCCATATGGAGTAGGAGGGAGGTTGAGGTGGTGGTGGATGTGGCGGTGACATAGGCGTGCGCACAGGGTGTGCTGGGTGTGCCTGGGCACACCCTAATCACCTAGGGCACATAGCATTGCCAGTGAGGAGATGGGAAAGATCTCCCTGGGACCTGCTCTGCTCTATTTCTCCTTGCCTACAGGTACATGGCCCCGATACATTACTCTCCCTGCTGGCAAACACATGCATGTGTATTTCAACTTTGGGGTGCACACCTTAATGCAATAGGCTGCGCACACCTATGGGCGGTGTAGGTGGAAGCGGCGGTGGAGGAGGACCAGGGCCGGATTAACAGCATCATGGGCTTGGTGCTGAGGATTTTGAAGGGCCTTAAGGGCCGTGCCTTGCCATGCACCCAGAGGAGGAAGGGTGCAGCCATGCATGCCTAATTCAACATGGGATGCTGTCTCTGAAGCCCATAAACACATCCATGCATCGCCAACTGTCCCTCCTTGTCCGGCCTTCACGCTGTGTGGGGAGGTTCTGAGGGTGCTGCCTGGGGAAGCGAGCATAGAAGCCAGACTTCTGTGTTTACAAGTGACAGAAGAGTGGTAACAGTGAATATGGCCAACCCGGGGCCTATATAAAAGGTAGGGGCCTGGAGCTGCAGCTCCAATAGCCCCTACATTAATCTGGCCCTGAGGAGGAGGACGAGGTAGCCAACACTGCTTCTTTTCAAAAATTTTAAATGAGGGTACACCCCAAAAGAGTGAGAAAGAGCAAAAATGGAACAATGGGTGGGTAAGGTCGGTATCCATTGCTATTCTGCATAAGGTACGGAAAAGTCCCGTGGGATCCATGCCTGGTTCATTTTAATGAACGTGAGCTTGTCCACATTGTCTCTGGACAGGCGGCTGCGCTTGTCTGTTATAACGCCCCCAGCCGTGCTAAATACCCGTTCAGATAATACACTGGCTGCAGGGCACGCCAGCACCTCCAAGGCGTAAAGGGCAAGCTCAAGCCATGTGCCCAATTTGGAGACCCAGAAGTTGAAGGGGGCAGACCCGTCATTCACTACATGTAGGCGTGTGCACACATACTGCTCCACCATGTTGGTAAAATGCTGCCTCCTGCTAAGACGTTCCATCTGAGCTGCTGGTGCTGCTGTTTGTTGTGGCGTGCTGACAAAGCTTTTCCACATTTCGGCCATGCTAACCCTGCCTTCTGAGGTGCTGGCGGTGCCCTGGTTGCGTTGGCGACCTCCTCCTCCTTCTCCTCTGCCTTGTGCTTCCACTGTGGCCCCGCTGTCAGATGGGAATGCCAGCAGCATGGCGTCTACCAGCGTGCGCTTGTACTCGCGCATCTTGCGATCGCGCTCCAGTGAGTGAATTAAGGACGGTACGTTGTCCTTGTAACGGGGATCCAGCAGCGTGGCCACCCAGTAATCAGCACAAGTTAGAATGTGGGCAACTCGGCGGTCGTTGTGGAGACACTGCAGCATGTAATCGCTCATGTGTGCCAGGCTGCCCAGAGGCAACGAAAGGCTGTCCTCTGTGGGAGGTGTATCGTCCGTGTCCTCTGTATCCCCCCAGCCACGCACCAGTGATGGCCATGAGCTGGCCTGGGTGCCACCCTGCTGTGAACATGGTTCCATCTCCTCCTCCAGCTCCTCCTCCTCCTCATCCTCCTCATCCTCCAGAACTGTGCCCCTGCTGGACAATTGCGTCCCTGGCGTTTGCGTGTGCAGGAACCCACCCTCGGAGCCCCTTGCGAATGACTGCCCTGAAAGCCTTGGAAATGTTACCTCTTCATCCTCCTCCTCCTCCTCATCCTGTGCCACATCCTCTTCCATCATCGCCCGAATTGTTTTTTCAAGGAGGCATAGAAGTGGGATAGTTAAGCTGAGAACGGCGTCATTGCCACTGGCCATGTTGGTGGAGTACTCAAAACAGCGCAACAAGGCACACAGGTCTCGCATGGAGGCCCAGTTAAATTAAATAGCGGAATAGAAAATATGATCCAAAAAAAGTGTATGTATATCACACGTACACAACCACACTGGGCCCCAATTACTATTGTTTGTACCCCTAAAAGGCTAGATGAGGAGTAGGGGGAGTATGGAACAGGCAGCACCCTCAAACCTTCAGAAGTATGAGATGAACCCCAACAACTTGGAAAGGTGGATCTCTCTCACACGTACCGACACAGACTATCCCGCAATTCAATTGATCCTCAAAGGTTTTTATTGAATAGCGGAATAGGAAATATGATCAAAAAAAGTGTATGTATCTCGCACGTACACAACCACACTAGGCCCCAATTACTATTGTTTGTACCCCTAAAAGGCTAGATGAGGAGTAGGGGGGGTATGGAACAGGCAGCACCCTCAAACCTTCAGAAGTATGAGATGAACCCCAACAACTTGGAAAGGTGGATCTCTCTCACACGTACCAACACAGACTATCCCCCAATTTAACTGATCCCCAAAGGTTTTTGATTAAATAGCGGAATAGAAAATATGATCCCAAAAAAGTGTATGTATATCACACGTACACAACCACACTAGGCCCCAATTACTATTGTTTGTACCCCTAAAAGGCTAGGAGTAGGGGGAGTATGGAACAGGCAGCACACTCAAACCTTCAGAAGTATGAGATTGTGTTCACTGTACCCCACAAAGATTGAGTTCACTGCACCCCACAATGATTGTGTTCACTGCACCCCACAAAGATTGTGTTCACTGCACCTCACAAAGATTGTGTTCACTGTACCCCCCAAAGATTGTGTTCACTGCACCCCACAAAGATTCTGTTCACTGTACCCCACAAAGATTGTGTTCACTGCACCCCAAAAAGATTGTGTTCACTGCACCCCAAAAAGGATGTTGTTCACTGCACCCCAAAAAGGATGTTGTTCACTCCACCCCAAAAAGATTGTGTTCACTGCACCCCACAAAGATTGTGTTCACTGCACCCCAAAAAGATTGTGTTCACTGCACCCCAAAAATGATTTTGTTCACTGCACCCCAAAAAGGATTTTGTTCACTGCACCCCAAAAAGATTGTGTTCACTGCACCCCACAAAGGATTTTGTTCACTGCACACCAAAAAGGATTGTGTTCACTGCACCCCAAAAAGATTTTGTTCACTGCAGCCCAAAAAGATTGTGTTCACTGCAGCCCAAAAAGATTGTGTTCACTGCAGCCCAAAAAGATTCTGTTCACTGCAGCTCACACACAGAAAAATGGATGTGGATCACTGACACCTGCCTATCTCCAATCCCACACCACACAGCAATATCGATTGTAGTTTGTAGAACACAGTTTCCCTAAAATTCAGCAGACTCTGTCCCTAACAGGATTGAGAAGAGATCGTAGATCAGGATTGAGTGCAGATTCACCCCACCCCCCACACAGCAATATCGATTGTAGTTTGTAGAAGACACTGACCCTATAATTCAGCAGACTCTATCCCTAAAATGCCTACAACTCGCCCTGCCTAAACACTCCGACCTGTCCCTCAATTCTATCCGGACACAAATGGTTTTTTCCTGCCTATCTTTCCCTAATCAGCAGCCAGCACATTGATGTGTGCTCTGTCCCTTAGCTAAGCAGCAGAATGACGCTGCTGCGGCGGCTGCCTCGAACTTATAAAGACTTGGTCACATGCTTCAGACGGCCAATCACAGCTACTGAGACATTTGCAGGCATGGCTGGGATGGCTTAAGGCACACCAGTTAAACGATTGTTGATTGGCTGTTGAAAGCCCGCCATGAAAAGAGCGCCAAAGCATGCAAAACCCGGAAATAAAACGACCGAACACGGATTTTTACCCGAACATACAGTAAAGTGTCCGTGTCCGTGTTCGGGTACAAAAAATCCAATTATTCGGTACGAACATGAATAATACAGTCCGTGTTCGCTCAACACTACTCAACACGGTACAATAAGTGAGCCAAGTCTTTGCTAATAGCTGTTAAATCTGTTTTTAAAGCTATTTCCAAAGTCTTGAGCATGGTGACAATTTCCCCTTTTGTAATAGGTTGGTCTTTAACTGTTGTCCCTGTCTTCTGCTCAAGTCCGTTGTCAACTTCCAAAATATCTATTTAACCACTTTACCCCCGGAGGATTTTGCTGTCCAGGCTACTTTTTGCGATTCGGCGCTGTGCGACTTTAACTGACAATTGCGCGGTCATGCAACGCTGTACCCAAATGAAATTTACGTCCTTTTTTCCCACAAACAGAGATTTCTTTTGGTGGTATTTGATCACCTGTGCGATTTTTACTTTTTGCGCTATAAACAAAAAAAGAGCGACAATTTTGAAAAAATAACAATATTTTTCACATTTTTTTATATGAAATTCCCCCCGCAAAAAAAAAAATGTAAAAAAACAAAATTTTTTATCATTTTTGGCCAATTTGTTTTCTGCTACATATTTTTGGTAAAAAAAATCGCAATAAGCGTATTTTGATTGGTTTGCGCAAAAGTTAGGGAAGGGAAAGATTTCTGTCATTTTTGGTGTTTTTGTTTTTAACGAGTAATGGCGGCGATCTGCGATTTTTTTTTGCGGGACTGCGACATTGCGGCGGACGGATCGGACCCTTGACTGACATTTTTGACACTTTTGGGGGTACCAGTGACATTACTACAGTAATCGGTGCTATATATATGCACTGTTACTGTAAAAATGACACTGGCAGGGAAGGGGTTAATTGTTATTGGAGAGGGAGGGGTTAATGTATGCCTGGTGCTTACTGACATGTGTGGGGGGAGGTGACTGAGTGACACAGGGACAGATCGCAGGTTGAGCTATGCTGAACCCTGCAATCTGACCCTGTCTGTCACTTAGGAGATCCGCCCGCTTTGTTTACACAAGCGGGCGGATCTCCTCACTCGATTCCCCGACGATCGGGGAAGAGCGGCGGTGATCACCACCGCTCCTCCCCTCGCCCGACTCCCGCTGTGACTGAAAACAGCGGGAGCGAGCCTCCGGTGGCGCGCGCGCGCCGCCCACAAGGCAAGGAGTCCAGCGATGTAGGTCTACGTCGATTACGATAACGAGCCACATTGCCGCAGTAGCAGCAATGTGAGCGGGGGTAAAGTGGTTAAGATTGTTCATGAGAAATCGCACCCATGGAAGCGTCTGTTTCAGTCTGTTTCTTTCTTGCACCTTGTGATTTCTCTAATTGCGATTTTTCCATATTGTCTTCATGCATCAAAAACTTTTTGATTGTATTAGGACTAGCACTTATTTTTGATGTTTTATCAGACACATTACTGGGGCCGAGGTTCACCTTCCAGCAGGACAACGACCCGAAACATCCAGCCAGAGCTACAATGGAAAGGTTTACATCAAAGCATATTCATGTGTTAGAATGGCCCAGTCAGGGCTGCCATCAGGGGGGTACAGCCCATACAGATGTAGGGGGCCCAGGCGTCCCGAGGGGCCCAGTCCCGAGGGATACCCAGGCTTCAAGTTGACACCCCCCCTTTTTTCCTTTCCTCCCCTACACTGGCAACTAGTCCCTACTCACGCTGGTGTCACTCGTTGCACAGGCTCCCAGCCTCCCCCTGGCCGCCGCTGTCAAAATGATTGGTTGCTAGGATCGCCTGGTGTCCTTGCATTCAATCAAATGCATTCACAAGCCCAGGCAGAGGAAGAGGATGTAACTTGATGGTCAGGCCCGGGGGCCCAGGCCCAAAGCTGTGTAAGGGGCCACAAAATTTCTGATGGCTGCCCTGGGCCCAGTCACAGTCCAGACCTAAATCCCATTAAGAATCTGTGGCAAGACTTGAAAATTGCTGTTCACAGACGCTCTTCATCCAATCTGACAGAGCTTGAGATATTTTGCAAAGAAGAATGGACAAAAATGTCCTCTCTAGATGTGCAAAGCTGGTAGAGACATCCCCAAAAAGACTTGCAGCTGTAATTGCGGGGAAAGGCGGTTCTACAAAGTATTGACTCCGGGGGGTGAATACAAATGCACCCCCCACACTTTTCATAGATTTATTTGTATCATTTATCGTTTTCCTTCCACTTCACAATTATGGCCACTTTGTGTCGGTCTATCACATAAAATCCCAATAAAATACATTTACATTTTTGGTTGTAACATGACAAAAAGTAGAAAACTTCATGGGGTGTGAATACTTTTTCAAGGCACTGTAATCAATGGCTCTGTGTTTGTTTACTACAGGCCATTCAGAAGACTTTCCATTTGTAAACTTCATAATTTCATTAAGGAAGATAAATCCAGTGCATGGATTGGTGGGGATTTTTTTTAAGATCTTTTTTTAAGATTTTTAATGCTAATTTACTTTTCTTTCTAATTTCCTCTTACATTGCTGCGTGGCAAAATTAGAATATAAATTCACTGAAATTTTGCCAAATATGAACCCACTAACCCACTACCTACAATTTTCAGGTCCAGGTCTTCCAACATGTCTTGCTCATTCCTTATAAGGAGTTCTCCATCATTTCTATGTACAATATGGTGTAAACTTGGAAATACTCAGTTGATGAAGATATTGTGGAATCCCTTGGGAGAGGTATGCAGTGTGCAGCAAACAGCAGGGTGCAGAGAAGCGGTAGAATGAGTCGTGGCTCCATCTTACGTCTTCTCTCTGGTATACAGCGTATGGCGGAAGCAGTGCCAGGATAAGGTCATCCAGTGCCTGGGGGGAAAGATGCCAAACTGTGCCCCCCCCCTTTCTTAGGGTTAGGGTCAAAGCGCCCCCATCCCTCCAATAAACCATTGCGCCCGTATATACGGAACCATCTCATACTGTATATAATATTACCGCCAATGGGAAGATTTTATATTCGTACCTTGCCGGCCATTATGTCATGAAATATTCTGTTTGTTATACATCAGAATCTGATCTGAGCCGGTTCCTTATTACAGGTTGTAGTGTTACCATAACACCAGCTGGGTTTACCATCACTACTCCATCCGGTTTTATTTAATGTTACACCTTGTTTTATTTTTATTGCAATTTTTTTCATGACCTGTGTGGTCCTGTACTGTGTACCCCAACCTGTGTACTCCTATCCTGTGTACCCCAACCTGTGCACTCCTGTCCTGTGTACCCCAACCTGTGTACTCCTGTCCTGTGTACTCCTGACCTGTCTACTTCTGACCTGTGTACTCCTGTCCTGTGCACTCCTGTCCTGTGTACTCCTGTCCTGTGTACTTCTGACCTGTGTACTCCTGTCCTGTGTACTCCTGTCCTGTGTACCCCAACCTGTGTACTCCTGTCCTGTGTACTCCTGTCCTGTCTACTTCTGACCTGTGTACTCCTGTCCTGTGTACCCCAACCTGTGTACTCCCGCCCTGTCTGCTTCTGACCTGTGTACTCCTGTCCTGTGTACTCCTGACCTGTGTACCCCAACTTGTGTGCTCCTGTCCTGTGTACTCCTGACCTGTGTACCCCAACTTGTGTACTCCTGTCCTGTGTACTTCTGACCTATGTACTCCTGTCCTGTGTACTTCTGACCTGTGTACTCCTGTCCTGTGTACTCCTGTCCTGTGTACTCCTGACCTGTGTACTCCTGTCCTGTGTACCCCAACCTTTGTACTCCTGTCCTGTGTGCTCCTGACCTGTGTACTCCTGACCTGTGCATTCCAACCTTGAAACTCCTATCCTTTTTACTCCTGTCCTGTGTACTCCTGACCTGTGTACCCCAACCTATGTACTCCTGTCCTGTGTACTCCTGTCCTGTGTACTCCTGACCTGTGTACCCCAACCTTTGTACTCCTGTCCTGTGTACTCCTGTCCTGTGTACTCCTGACCAGTGTACTCCTGACCTGTTTATCCCAACCTTGGAACTCCTATCCTGTTTACTCCTGTCCTGTGTACTCCTGACCTGTGTAACCCAACCTATGTACTCCTATCCTACTCCTATCCTGTGTACTCCTGTCCTGTGTACTCCTGTCCTGTCTACTCCTGTCCTGTGTACTCCTGACCTGTGTACCCCAACCTTTGTACTCCTGCCCTGTGTACTCCTGACCTGTGCACTCCAACCTGTGTAATCCTGTCCTGTGTACTTCTGACCTGAGTACTCCTGTCCTGTGTACTCCTGTCCTGTGTGCCCCAACGTGTGTACTCCTATCCTGTGTACTCCTGTCCTGTGTGCCCCAACGTGTGTACTCCTGTCCTGTGTACTCCTGTCCTGTGTACTTCTGTCCTGTGTACTCCTGACCTGTGTACCCTACCTGTGTACTCCTGTCCTGTGTACTCCTGACCTGTGTACCCTACCTGTGTACTCCTGTCCTGTGTACTCCTGTACTGTGTACTTCTGTCCTGTGTACTCCAACCTGTGTACTCCTGTCTTGTGTATCCCTGCCCTGTGTGCCCCAACCTGTGTACTCCTGTCCTGTGTACTCCTGTCCTGTGTACTCCTGTCCTGTGTACCCCAACCTGTGTACTCCTGTCCTGTGTACCCCAACCTGTGTTCTCCTGTCCTGTGTACTCCTGTCCTGTGTACTCCTGACCTGTGTACCTGTTGTGTAAATTTTATTAATATTTGTGGGGACATTTTCCAGGAAGTGTTTTATTTAAATATATGCTGGGGGGGAGAGGCCTGCGCTTTGTCCTTGTCTTCACCCCTGCACTCAGTAGGTCAGCAGCAGGGACTTTTCACTTCTCTTCACCAGGAATCCTTTAGGCATGTCTGTAGTGGAAGCGGTGCAGCCTTTTTACGGGCCATCAGAGCAGCCCAGGGGGCAATTGCCCCCCTACCCCCTGGCCCAGTCCTCCTCCGAATGTACTGTAATGTGCACTTGTACTGTACAGGAATTGCCCACACCATGTCAGAAAAGAGAAAAAGTGTGCATGCACCTGCAGAAAGTGCTCTGAAAAAAAAAAGAGAAAATCTATTGATCTTGGTATGAAAATGAAGATCATTAAGGACTATGAGGCTGGATATAAAGTTAAAGAAATAGCAAGTGAATTGGAACTTGCACATTCTACCATTTCAGCAATTGTAAAGGATAAGGATAGAGTGAAAGAGGCAGTAAAAGCATGGACAGGATATCAAGCCATAATAACTAGGCAGCGGAAAGGCCTCATTCATGAAATGGAGAAATTGCTGCCGATTGATGACCAAATAGAAAAAAAGAATGCCAATCAGTCTTTTATTGATTCAAACCAAAGCACGCAGTATTTTTTGACAGTTTGAAAGTGCACAAAGGAGAAGAATCGACTGAAACATTTACAGCAAGCCATGGATGGTTTCAAAGGTTTCGTGGGAGATTCAACCTCCACAATCGGAGTATCAGTGGTGAGGCTGCAAGTGAGGATGTGGAAGTAGCTGAAAAAATTGTTGTTGAATTTGATAAAATCATCGAAAAAGGTGGCTACTGTCCAGAGCAGATATTCAACGTGGGTGAAACTGGACTTTTCTGGAAAAAAATTCCGAAAGGTCCTACATACACAAAGAAGTGTAGCACCATAGGTGTGCGCAGCCTATTGCATTAGGGTGTGCACCCCAAACGGGGCCGGCCTTAGGTGTTCAGGCGCCCTGTGCAAGCTAATCCTGTTTGCGCCCCCCGCACGCATTTTCTTGCACCTTTTTTGCACTTTATTTGACTTTTCTTTTTTCTGATCACTAATAACTTAGCCCCCCTTACATCAGAGACCCCCCACTCAGAGCCCCCCTTACATCAGAGAGCCCCCACTCAGAGCCCCCCTTACATCAGAGAGCCCCCCCACACAGCCCCCTTACATAAGACACCTCCCCTCACATCAGAGACCCCCCACACAGAGCCCCCTCACATCAGATACCCCCCCACACAAAGCCCCCCTCACATCAGATACCCCCCCACACAGAGCCCCCCTCACATCAGATACCCCCCCACACAAAGCCACCCTCACATCAGAGACCCCCCCACATCAGAGACCCCCCCACACAGAGCCCCCCTCACATCAGAGACCCCCCCACACAAAGCCCCCCTCACATCAGACCCGCTGTGCGGCCTGATCTGCTGCGAGCTGTAATGGCCGCACGGCGCCCCTGTTGCCCATGGCGCCCTGTGCGGTCGCACAGCTCGCACACCCCAAAGGCCGGCCCTGACCCCAAAGCCCAAACACATATCTGTGTGTATATACTAATGGTTCCAATAGGGTAGAGATCGGTGTCTGTAGTTTTATTGTTATTTTTTTTTCTTTTTTACAACTTTTTTTTTTTTTTTTAGCCTAGTTAGGGAGCTTTGGTGAAATATTAGGGGTCTAAACAGGGGGAATCTGCACCACAAGGGGTGATTAGGGTGTGCCCAGGCACCCCTGGCACACCCTGTGCGCACACCTATGTGTAGCACCCTCCTAGTCAGTTGCTAGGGTAGAGAGTAGTTTTTGCTCTGTCTGCTTACCAGAAGAGCAGCAGGCAAAACCTATGTGCACTCTGCTTATCAGGGAGCAGGATCTGTAGTCAGGTCTACTCAGTGTGCCCAGTGTGTATTCATCTGGTCTCAGGGAGTGTCCCCAGCTGATCCAATGGGGAGGCATGTTGGATGCTGAAGGAAACCTGACCAATGGTACACAGGCTTTTGGTACTGCCCCAGGGATTGGCACAGACAGTGGTGCATTATGGGGCAGGGTATAAAAAGCCATGGGCACATGAGGAAGAGGTCTTTGGGCGGGAAGCCAGGTCCCAGAAGGAGGGTGGCTGCTGCCTCCTCTTCTGCAGCAGTTGGTGATGGTCACAGGCAGTCGGCCTGGTGAACCAGTGCATGTGAGGCTGAACCCAGAGGTCAAGGAGAAGCTGACTGCAGGAGTTTGTGCATCAGTGAATATGGAAAAACAGTGTCCGTGAGTACAGAGGAACTTGCCCAGTAGCCAGCAAGCGTTGGTCGGAATTCAGCCGGCGCCAAGACAGCGCTAGAAGGCATTTTTTCTTCAAAGTGTCCCGATTTGTACCTAGTTGAGCCAGAGGAGTATCCCCCTTATTCCCTTCTCCCATCGCCATATAAAATAAACAAAACAAACCAAAGATGTCGGGCTGTTCATTGTCTCAGATCTCACACTTGGGCAATCAGCTTAAATGTGCTGTTGGTGTTTACGGTAACCATGGCAGACCCAGGTCAGGCCCAATGCCTGGAAATCCTGCTACAGTTGCAAAAGGATGTTCCCTTAAAAATTATCCTCCTGCTTGATAATGCCCCAGGCCACCCCCAGCATCTGGATGACCTACATCCAGGCGTAAAAATAGTGTATCTGCCTAAAAACACAACTGCTATCCTACAACCAGTGCTTTAAGTGGGCCCGTACGCACTGGTACTCAGTACCGCCACTTCAAAATATGGCTCTTGAGGGTACCGCTACCTCTCCGTGCGCCTTAGCGTACTGGTACGCTCATTTTGGACATCTGCGCCAGACCAGTCACCACCAGTGAGTCCCCCTTGCTCCGGAGTCCCAGCCAAGGCCATGCTGCTGGCCTGTACTGCAGTGCACTGGTTGCTATCGCCGCTCGGCGTCTAGCAACCAGTGAGTTCATCTGAGGAGGAGGAGAGCGAGGCCCCAGCATACACGGCGGAGCCTCCTTCCTCCTCTGCTGCACGCCGAGTGGAGTGTTGGTTCCACCCACCTCCCCCCTCCAGCTACTCCAGGCCAGCACAGCACAGTGAGTCCTGTGTGTCAGCCCCCCTCAGTCTAAAAACGTGAGTAGGGGCAGTTCTGGGGACCCTGATGTGGGATGGGGGGGCTCTGTGGGGACCCTGATGTGGGATGGGAGGGGATGGGGGTGCTCTGTGGGGACCCTGATGTGGAGTGGGGGGGGGGGGGCGCTCTGTGGGGACCCTGATGTGGGGAGGCTCTGTGGGCACCCTGATGTGAGGTGGGGGGTGCTCTGTGGGGGCCCTGATGTGAGGGGAGCTCTGTGGGGACCCTGCTGTGGGGATGCTCTGTGGGGACCCTGATGTGAGGTGGGGGGCTCTGTGGGGACCCTGATGTGAGGGGGGGCTCTGTGGGGACCCTGATGTGGGGAGGCTCTGTGGGGACCCTGATGTGAGGTGGGGGGCTCTGTGGGGACCCTGATGTGAGGGGGGGCTCTGTGGGGACCCTGATGTGGGGAGGCTCTGTGGGGACCCTGATGTGAGGTGGGGGGTGCTCTGTGGGGGCCCTGATGGGAGGGGAGCTCTGTGGGGACCCTGCTGTGGGGATGCTCTGTGGGGACCCTGATGTGAGGTGGGGGGCTCTGTGGGGACCCTGATGTGAGGGGGGGCTCTGTGGGGAGGCTCTGTGGGGACCCTGATGTGAGGTGGGGGGCTCTGTGGGGACCCTGATGTGAGGGGGGGGGCTCTGTGGGGGCCCTGATGTGAGGGGGGGCTCTGTGGGGTCCCTGATGTGAGGGGGGCTCTGTGTGGACCCTGTTGTGAGGGGGGGGCTCTGTGGGGACCCTGATGTAAGGGGGGCTCTGTGGGGACCCTGATGTGGGGGGGCTCTGTGGGGACCCTGATGTGAGGTGGGGGCGCTCTGTGGGGGCCCTGATATTAAAAAAAATGTATAGGCTATAATAGAGTACCAGCACCTCTTTTGGGCCACTTAAAGCACTGCCTACAACCCATGGATCAGGGGGCAATAGCAACATTCAAGGCCTACTATTTGCACACCACCTTTTCCAAAGCTGTAGCAGCAACTGAAAATGAGGAAATTACCCTTCGTGATTTTTGGAAAGCTTACAACATTTTACACTGCATAAAAAAAACATTGCATCAGCTTGGGAGAAAGTAACAGAAAAGTGTATGCAGAGTATATGGAAAAAATGCTTAAAGTGTTTTGAGAAGAATAGTGAAGGGTTTGGTGAAACAGATGTTGAAGTTATAAATGAAAAAAAGTGTGCAACTTGCTAACATGCTGGACTTAGATGTTGAAGTGACAGATATTAAAGAATTAGTGGAATTTTTTGAAGGAGAGCTAAGTAATGAAGATTTAATTGAGTTGGAAGCAGAGCAGCACTTAGAACAGGAAGAAGAAGAAAAGGAGGAAACAATGGAAGAAGTCCAAAAGAAGTTCAGTCAGGGGGTTAGCTGGCGTGTTCTCAAAAGTGAATGCAGCTTCATTACAATTAGAGGGCATGGACACAAATGTTGAAAGGTTCTTTAAAGTGGAACTGCAGATGAAGGAACTCATGCGATGTTATCATGAAATGTATGACAAAAAATAAGAAAATGACAAAGAAAAGCACCTTAACAGAATTCTTCTTGCAAGCTACTCCTACCAGTTCTATCATTTCCTTGTCGACTTCTCCCTCATCTACAACTCCTGATGACCCTGCTGGTAACTCCAATGATGACAACGTCAACCCTGCTGGTAATTTCAATGATGACTTTGCTGGTAACTCCAATGATGACCCTGCTGGTAACTCCAGCGATGACACTGATGGTAACTCTAATGATGACACTGATGACCCTGCTGGTTATTTCAACGATGACACTGATGACCCTGCTGGTAACTCCAATGATGACTCTGCTGGTATCTCCAATGATGACCCTGCTGGTATCTCCAATGATGACCCTGCTGGTATCTCCAATGATGACCCTGTTGGTATCTCCAATGATGACCCTGATGGTATCTCCAATGATGACCCTGATGGTAACCCCAATGATGACCCTGATGGTAACTCCAATGATTACCCTGATGGTAACTCCAATGATGACCCTGATGGTAACTCCAATGATGACACTGAGGACCCTGCTGGTAACTCCAATGATGACCCTGCTGGTAACTCCAATGATTACCCTGATGGTAACTCCAATGATTACCCTGATGGTAACTCCAATGATGACCCTGATGGTAACTCCAATGATGACACTGAGGACCCTGCTGGTAACTCCAATGATTACCCTGATGGTAACTCCAATGATGACCCTGATGGTAACTCCAATGATGACACTGATGACCCTGCTGGTAACTCCAATGATGATCCTGATGGTAACCCCAATGATGACCCTGATGGTAACCCAATGATGACCCTGCTGGTAACTCCAATGATGACCCTGATGGTAACTCCAATGATTACCCTAATGGTAACTCCAATGATGACCCTGATGGTAACTCCAATGATGACACTGATGACCCTGCTGGTAACTCCAATGATGACCCTGATGGTAACTCCAATGATTACCCTAATGGTAACTCCAATGATTACCCTAATGGTAACTCCAATGATTACCCTGATGGTAAATCCAATGATTACCCTGATGGTAACTCCAATGATTACCCTGATGGTAACTCCAATGATGACCCTGATGGTAACTCCAATGATGACCCTGATGGTAACTCCAATGATGACACTGATGACCCTGATGGTAACCCCAATGATGACCCTGATGGTAACCCCAATGATGACCCTGATGGTAACTCCAAAGATTACCCTGATGGTAACTCCAATGATGACACTGATGACCCTGCTGGTAACTCCAGCGATGGCACTGATGGTAACTCTAATGATGACACTGTCGATCCTGCTGGTTATTTCAATGATTACACTGAAGCACTATCACCCTTTGAAGGATTTGATGACTAAAATGTTACTCTAAATGTCTACTTTACAGTATTCGTTTACTTATTTGGGCACTGTACATCATTACTGTATATCCTGTACAATAATGTGTACCCCAACCAGTGTACTCCTGACCTATGTACTCCTGACCTGTGGCCATCAAACATAGCTCCGGACTCGCTGATTCATGCGCACCACACCAGGATGGCCTTCATGCAGTATTCTTAGCATGGTTGGTTGCAAATACTGAGGTACAATCACTCTATTGCCCCATTGTAGGCAACCAGCATTAGTCACAAGCTCACATTTTCTTGCACGAAATTCACCCGGAACTTTCTCTGGCCATCCAGTCTGAACATACCTGTGTACCCCTGACCCGTGTACTCACGACCTGTGTACTCCTGACCTGTGTACCCCAACCTGTGTACTCCTAACCTGTGTACCCCAACATGTGTACTTCTGACCTGTGTACTCCTGTCCTGTGTACTCCTGTCCTGTGTACCCCAACCTGTGTACTCCTGTCCTGTGTACTCCAATCTGTGTACTCCAATCTGTGTACTCCTGTCCTGTGTACTCCTGTCCTGTGTACTCCAATCTGTGTACTCCAATCTGTGTACTCCTGTCTTTTATACTCCTGACCTGTGTACTTCAACCTGTGTACCCCTAACTCGTGTTCTCCCGACCTGTGTTCTCCCGACCTGTGTACTCCTGACTCGTGTTCTCCCGACCTGTGTACTCCTGTCCTGTGTACTCACTCCTTACCTCTGTACTTCTGACCTGTGTACCTGGCTGGGAAAGGTGGTGGTGGGGGGCAGGCAACAAAGATGTATACTTGGAATGATTTCGGGGAGGGGGGGGGGATAGGAGGATATGTGCTAGGGGCACTAAAGGAGGAGGGAGGGCTTGTGCTAGAAGGGTGGTTGGATATAAAATCTGTCCTTTCCCCTCCCAATGTACCCCCTAGCACATTCCCCTCCCCCTTTCCAAATCAAAGAGATGCTTGCAGAGGGGACGATTGTGGCGCCTTGGACCCAAGGTATCCTCCAAGAGATGAAGAGAAAGTGGCCGGACACCAAAACCATAACTTGATAGTAGCAAAGATTTCTTTGTACAAATCTGGATACAAGGTACAGCAGAATGGAAATAGTAGACGCATTTCACACTAACAACTGAACAAGCACGCTGTTGGTTGTGTGAAACGCGTCCACCATTTCCATTCTGCTGTACCTTGTATCCAGATTTGTACAAATAAATCTTTGCTACTATCAAGTTATGGTTTTGGTGTCCGGCCACTTTCTCTTCATGTTCCTGTTATCTGGTGGTGATCCGAGGTCCAGCACCCACGGCTGATAGTGGATATAGATCCACCTGAGCGGTGTACATCTTTTCACCCCCCCCCCCCCAAGAGATGTAGGGCATTTGCCCCAGGTGCCCAAGCTAGTGCCCCCCTGCCAGGCAAAATAGTGGAGCCAGCACTTGGCTCCGGGACTTAAGGCTGGTTTACACCATGAATCGCACAGGAATGCACTGTGCTCTAATGCATAGGGTGGACTCTTATAGGAAGGGTGTGGTAGGAGGATTCTGTAAAGATGGGGGGACCTCTAATATGACGGTGGGACTCTGATATGAAGGGGGAGGGCTCTAATTTTTAGGAAGGTTCTGATGCATAGGGTGGATTCTAATAGGAATGGCTTGTGATGTGGTGAGTATATTCCGTGATGAAGACGTTGATGCGAAGGTGGCATTTAATGTTAAGGGGGCGATTGTGTTCATCTTTGCTGGCTCAGGTTTCCCATTGATAAGTAGTATTTAAATTTTTTACTTTTTAGACTGGGGGTGGGGGGCTCAATATTTAGGGTACTTTTAGGGTGCCCCGACTGAAATTGGTTGATCTAGTATTCCATTAAGGTTGGCAGAGGTTCAAAGACTTCCACAATCTCTCCTAAAACTAAATATAAAGTCTCTGCAGGTTTTACGAGGTGATGCAATCATTGTATGTTGGTGGTGATGGCGGCCGTGCTGTTATCTCACATCTCTGACCTATAAATTGAGACATCAGTTCTGCAGGACGTAAATTGATCGCGTCGTGTAATTCTCTGCTAATTACTGCTTGTTTCTATTCAGATTGTTCCTTCCAGTAAAGACTTGTAATGTTATTCCTCGCCAGGATCATTCTAATTGCAGGTTTATATACAAAGGGAATAATAATTGAACATTGTCTAATGAAAGATTTTAATCAGCTGTAATGACGAAACGTAATGTTTGACGGCGGTGGAACAATATTGTGTGTGATCTCTTTTAAACATTTAAACAGCATGCTGTCCACTGAAAAAAAGTACTTCATAATGTAAAAAAGAAAATTCAGCAAGGATGGTAGGAACCCCTCATAATGGGCACAGCAGGTGTACAGACCCGGGAACTCAGCACAGGGATGGTGAGAACCCCTCATAATGGACACAGCGGGTGTACAGACCTGGGAACTCAGCACAGAGATGGTGGGAACCCCTCATAATGGGCACAGCGGGTGTACAGACCTGGGAACTCAGCACAGGGATGGTGGGAACCCCTCATAATGGGCACAGCAGGTGTACAGACCTGGGAACTCAGCACAGGGATGATGGGAACCCCTCATAATGGGCACAGCAGGTGTACAGACCTGGGAACTCAGCACAGGGATGATGGGAACCCCTCATAATGGGCACAGCGGGTGTACAGACCCGGTAACTCAGCACAGGGATGGTTGGAACCCCTCATAATGGGCACAGCAGGTGTACAGACCCAGAACTCCGCACAGGGATGGTGGGAACCCCTCATAATGGGCACAGCAGGTGTACAGACCCGGGAACTCAGCACAGGGATGGTGATAACCCCTCATAATGGGCACAGCGGGTGTACAGACCCAGGAACTCAGCACAGGGATGGTGATAACCCCTCATAATGGGCACAGCGGGTGTACAGACCCAGGAACTCAGCACAGGGATGGTGATAACCCCTCATAATGGGCACAGCGGGTGTACAGACCCAGGAACTCAGCACAGGGATGGTGATAACCCCTCATAATGGGCACAGCAGGTGTACAGACCCGGGAACTCAGCACAGGGATGGTGGGAACTCCTCATAATGGGCACAGCAGGTGTACAGACCCGGGAACTCAGCACAGGGATGGTTGGAATCCCTCATAATGGGCACAGCAGGTGTACAGACCCAGAACTCCGCACAGGGATGGTGGGAACCCCTCATAATGGGCACAGCAGGTGTACAGACCCGGGAACTCAGCACATGGATGGTGGGAACCCCTCATAATGGGCACAGCAGGTGTACAGACCCGGAACTCCGCACAGGGATGGTGGGAACCCCTCATAATGGGCACAGCAGAAGCACAGACTAAGGATGAGCCAAACTGCCCTGGGTTTGATTTATGCTGGGTTTGGATGCTGAATGTAAACCCCACTGAAATTAATCAGAGCCAAAAATGTCAATTCAAAATAGACCATTTCTGGGCTATTAAACAAAAGGTTGTAAAAAAAAAAAAAAGAAATTAGCATGGGGGGGTTAAGACTGCCCTGGGGAACATGTACCAATGCAAAATATAAAAACTAAAAAAACTTCATTGGGCCAGAGCAGTGATTTATTTATTTATTTATTTTTTTAAGCATTTGAAAAAAAAGTATTTTAAATTGCCAGAAAATGACATTTTAAAGCTGAGCACCCCATGTCCCCATGTCGATGAAGTCAAGGGCCTCCTCCCCACAACCCTGGCCTGGTGGCTATGGGGGTCTACAGGTAGGGGGTTTATCAGAATTTTAAAGCCTCCTTTAACAATAAGGGGACACCTGGAGACCATCCTCCAATGTAAATAGGTAAGGGGTACATAGTACCCCAGTCTGAATGAGTAAGGGGTTCTTAGTACCCCAATTTAAATGAGTAAGGGGTACTTAGTCCCCCAATGTGAATGAGTAAGGGTTACATAGTATCCCCTACTCATTAGCAAAAAAAATTTAAAGCATGAACAAAAAAAAATAAAAAAAAAAACAAATGTCCCACAATGTACATACATCGTCTTGTCATTCAGTGATGTAGAGCCACTTCAACCATGGTGCCCAACATCCGCCAAGCAACGAAATGAAAAAAATATGCAGCCTGATTAGACATGTCTAGTCTGTTCCCTTCACTTCCACCAAATGACAAGGTGAATGAACACCAGCTGGTATTTAGGAGGGGATGGGGTCAATGACGTTAAGGAATCCCAGTGTTGTTTTTTACCATATATGGTCATATCCATAAATGGGCCATGGATATACATAAACTATTATCATACAGTATTTATTTAGCGCCAACAGTTTACACAGCACTTTACAATAAAAAAGGGATACAATACAGTTACAATACAATAAAATACAAGAGGGTTAAGAGGGCTCTGCTCAGAACAGCTTACAACCTAATAGGGTGCAGCAGGGGGTACAAAAGGTTGCCACTGCGGGTAATGAGCTGATGGAAGTGGTAAAAGATTAGTTGGAGGTGTGATAAGCTTCCCTGAAGAGATTAGTTTTCAGGGATCGCCTGAAGGCAGCTAGAGTGGAAGGTAGCTGGACAGACTGAGGTTGAGAGTTCCAGAGCATGGGAGAGGCTCTGGAGAAATCCTGGCAATGAGCATGGGAGAAGGAGACAAGGGAGCTGGAGAGCAGGTCTTGAGAGGAGCGGAGAGGATGGTTTGGCTGATATTTGGAGACAAGATTGGTGATGTAGCTTAGGGCTGATTTGTGGATGGCTTTGTATGCTGTAATTGGTATTTAGAATTTTATTCGCTGGGCAATCGGGAGCCAGTGGAGGGATTGGCGGAGAGAGGTGGCAGACACTGAGCAGTTGGTAAGGTAGATGAGTCTGGCAGTGGCATTCATAATAGACTGAAGAGGGAATAGCCTAAGGAGAGGTAGACCTATGAGAAGAGAGTTGCAATGGTCAAGGCGAGCGATAACAAGGGAGTGAATGAGTTGCTTGGAGGTTTCATTCATTTAAAAGGGGCGTATTTTAGAGAGGTTATAGAGGTGAAGTCTACAAGCTTTTGACAACGATTGGATTTGGACCTGAAAGGACAGGTCAGAGTCTAGGATTACACCTAGTACCCTGGCGTGAGGGGAGGGATTGTTTAATATATTTGATTTTGAAGAAAAAGTCATGGAGGGGGGGGGGGGGAGGGCACGGGTAGGAGGGAATATTATCAGCTCACTTTTAGAGAGATTTAGTTTAAGGAAGTGGTGCGACATTCATGCTGATATGTCCTTTAGTAAGTTAGTAATACGAGAGCAGACTGAAGGAGTGAGGTAAGGAGTAGAGAGATAGATTAGGGTGTCATCTGCGTAGAGAAGCCGTGGGAGGTTATCAAGTGACCAAGGGAAGAGGAGTCGATAGAGAAGAGAAGGGGTCCAAAGACAGAATCCTTGGGGGACCCCAATGGTGTCATCTGCCTACAGATGGTATTGGAAGCCGTGGGAGGTTATCAAGTGACCAAGGGAAGAGGAGTCGATAGAGAAGGGGTCCAAAGACAGAGCCTTGGGGGACCCCAATGGTGTCATCTGCCTACAGATGGTATTGAAAGCCGTGGGAGGTTATCAAGTGACCAAGGGAAGAGGAGTCGCTAGAGAAGAGAAGGGGTCCAAGGACAGAGCCTTGGGGGACCCCAATGGTGTCATCTGCCTACAGATGGTATTGGAAGCCGTGGGAGGTTATCAAGTGACCAAGGGAAGAGGAGTCGATAGAGAAGAGAAGGGGTCCAAAGACAGAGCCTTGGGGGACCCCAATGGTGTCATCTGCCTACAGATGGCATTGGAAGCCGTGGGAGGTTATCAAGTGACCAAGGGAAGAGGAGTCGATAGAGAAGAGAAGGAGTCCAAAGACAGAGCCTTGGGGGACCCCAATGGTGTCATCTGCCTACAGATGGTATTGGAAGCCGTGGGAGGTTATCAAGTGACCAAGGGAAGAGGAGTTGATAGAGAAGAGAAGGGGTCCAAAGACAGAGCCTTGGGGGACCCCAATAGTGTCATCTGCCTACAGATGGTATTGGAAGCCGTGGTAGGTTATCAAGTGACCAAGGGAAGAGGAGTCGATAGAGAAGAGAAGGGGTCCAAAGACAGAGCCTTGGGGGACCCCAATATAAAGAGGCAATGAAGAGGAGGAGACAGAGTTGAAGGTAACACTGAAGGAGCACTGTGATAGGTAGGAGGAGAACTAGGATTGAGCAGAATCTTGGATGCCAAGGGGACAGAGTTTATTAGGAAGGAGAGGGTGGTCAACAGTATCAAAGGCTGCAGAAAGATCTAATAGTAAGAGTATGGAGTAGTAGATGGCAAGAAGATCAAACCACTCAATCTTCAAGGAAATCGACCCTGAATATTGACTGGAAGGACAGATCCTGAAGCTGAAACACAAATACTTTGGCCAGCTAGTGCGAAGAGAGGACTCATTGGAATAGACCCTGATGCTGGAAAACATGGAAGGAAAAAAGAGAAGAGGGTGACAGAAAACAAGATGGATAGATAGCATCATTGAAACAATGAACATGAAGTTATGCAAGCTCCGGGAGGCAGTGGAGGAAAGAAAAGCCTGGTGCGCTATGGTCCATGAGGTCACGAAGAGTCAGACACGACTAAATGACTGAACAACAACAACACTATTGGATGATGCCTATACGATGGATACTGTAATTCAATATTACCTCTGGGTTTGCCGAGCGGACACTCCTGTGAGGGAGGGAGAATATAATAGTGTGTGGGATATTTCCTTACATTATTATTATATAGTATTTATATAGCGCCGACAGTTTACGCAGCGCTTTACAACTTGAGGGTAGACAGTACAAATACAATACACTTTAATACAGGAGGAATCAGAGGACCCTGCTCGTTAGAGCTTACATTATACATACCAGACCTCCTCTGGACTAGGAGTATTATATATGTGTGATCGGGGGTGTATACTATATACATCTGTGTAAGGGAGGTGAAGTGCAATACATTTCTGTGGGGATGTTCTCCGCGTTCACAAGCCGGACATTACAGTTTACCTCCTCTTGATCACAGTTGATGAACCCATTAGTTCCAACTTCATAGCTCGGCTTCTAAGTTTGATATATATATATATATATATATATATATATATATATATATATATATATATATGGAGAAGGAGTTTACACAACGTTTGTATGAGAAAACCGTATGGGAAGATTAAAGCGGAGTTCCGGCTTAAAAATCGATAAAATCGATTTTGGGCCATCCGTTTGCTAAGAGGAACCTGAAAAAGAAATGGATACTGGCGATTTTTTTTTTGGTCACTTACCTTATTATAGAAGAAAATATACTCACCTTCCTTCCACTTCCTCCCTCTTCGCCTGCGCCTGAGATGGCAGCGCTGGAGAAGAAATTTTCAAGGTAAGTATTTCTTCTTACAGGTAAGTGCGACCCGGGACAGTTCAGAGGCTATCCATTATGGAATGTACTAGCCCTGACTGTCCCGGGGGTATTTTTAGCTCAAATTGACCCCCGAGGCCGGAACTCCGCTTTAAATGCAATACAATACAATTTATCCCAAGGAAAACCGCAGATGTGACGAGGATCTTATATACTGAAAGCAGATTCATGGCAAGTCTGTCTTTCCAATATAGTGAGATTATCAATGCCATTATAGCCATTTAATTGATGGACTTCCTCATGGCAAACACATGTCAGTTGGGTGGCCACCCACAGTATTTTATATAATATATGTTAAACTAAGTTATTCTATTGTCCTTTATAGTTCTAGAGCTTTGTTAAGATACAAGCGAGCCACACAATAGAAGCAGAGTGAACATTATATGGTTTTAAATGTGTCTTCTGATCTATATGGTCTAATTGTATAATTTTATAATTTTGGGATAAAGGTCAAGTTTTTATGCAGATGGGAGTTGTCATAATTGTAAATCAATGGCCCACTCTCTCTCCCTCATTGGGATACTAAAGTATCAGATGTTATAAAAAAAATATGAGAAATTAGCTTGAAATTGTATTCACTCGATTAGAATAGCAGGGGTTGAGCTCATATCCATTGTTCATTAGTTTGTTTATTCAATGTTCAAGCAAAGATCAAGTCACGCAGCAGGCACAAGAGTAGTCAATATCTAGGCAGAGGTCAAGTCAGGGGATAGGCACAAGAGAAGTCAATGTCCATACAGAGGTCAGGTCAGGGGATAGGAACAAGAGTAGTCAATGTCCAGACAGAGGTCAAGTCAGGGGACAGGCACAAGAGGGGTCAATGTCAAGACAGAGGTCAAGTCAGGGGATAGGAACAAGAGTAGTCAATGTCCAGGCAAAGGTCAATTCAGGGGACAGGCACAAGAGTAGTCAATGTCCAGACAGAGGTCAAGTCAGGGGACAGGCACAAGATGGGTCAATGTCAAGACAGAGGTCAAGTCAGGGGATAGGAACAAGAGTAGTCAATGTCCAGGCAAAGGTCAAGTCAGGGGATAGGCACAAGAGGGGTCAATGTCAAGACAGAGGTCAAGTCAGGGGATAGGCACAAGAGGGGTCAATGTCAAGACAGAGGTCAAGTCAGGGGACAGGCACAAGAGGGGTCAATGTCCAGACAGAGGTCAAGTCAGGGGACAGGCACAAGAGGGGTCAATGTCAAGACAGAGGTCAAGTCAGGGGATAGGCACAAGAGTAGTCAATGTCCAGACAGAGGTCAAGTCAGGGGACAGGCACAATAGGGGTCAATGTCAAGACAGAGGTCAAGTCAGGGGATAGGCACAAGAGAAGTCAATGTCCATACAGAGGTCAAGTCAGGGGATAGGAACAAGAGTAGTCAATGTCCAGGCAAAGGTCAATTCAGGGGACAGACACAAAAGTAGTCAATTTGCAGTCAGAGGTCTAGTCAGGGGACAGGCACAGGAGTAGTCAATGTCAAAACAGAGGCCAAGTCAGGGGACAGGCAGAAGAGTAGTCAATGTCCAGGCAGAGGCCAAGTCAGGCAGCAGGCACAAGAGTAGTCAATATCCAGGCAGAGGTCAAAACAGGTGGCAGACAAGAGAATAGTTCAAGTCTACCCATATGGAAGAAAAATATATTTCCAATATATTTAGGGAAATTTTTTTAGAAATATATTCAGGGTTCGTACGGTCCTTGAAAACCTGGAAAAGTTATGGAATTTTGAGATGACACTTTCCAGGAAATGGAAAAGTACGATTTTAGAAATGTTTTGGAAAAGTCATGGAAATCTGGGGAGGAGCGGCGGGCAGCGGCGGGGGGGAGCGGATGCTTAAAACTTTATTATTGCAAATGTATTATTTTATGTTTGTGCACATTGATTTCCGGGTCCGCAGCAGCCGAGGAGTAGATCATGCACTAAGCACCAATCGCTGGCAGCGGGGAGGGCCGGGCCGCGGTTTGCCTGGATGTGACTGGCCAGCAGCAGCAAACCAATCACAGGCGGCGGAAGCGTCACTGGAGGGCGGGCCACATGAACGCGATGATGATGATGCGGAAGGGGACGGTAACCGTTTCAGTTACCGCACCCCCGCGTCATCACGTTCATGCGGCCGGCCCGCTCTCCAGTGACGCTTCCGCTGCCTGTGATTGGTTTGCTGCTGCTGGCCAGTCACATCCAGGCAAACCGCGGCCCGGCCCTCCCCGCTGCCTGTCATTGGTGCACGATCATTTCCTCGGCTGCTGCTGGCCAGTGACCGACCGTAGGACAAACTGCGGGCACCTACTGTACCAGTCCTACGGGAATGTTAAAAATAAATGTAAATAAATAATTAAGCATCCAATCCTGAGTCGCCTTTCTGTGAGAACTCTTTTCTGCCTCATGGGACTGTTAGGTTTGGCCTAAGAATAGTAAGCGCTGCATTTTGTCCAGCTGCACCTTCATAGTTACATAGTTACATAGTTAGTGAGGCTGAAAAAAGACACAAGTCCATCCAGTTCAACCTATGATGTGTGTGTGTGTTTGCTTTTAACCGTACATTGTATACCCCTGTATGTTGTACATTGTATACCCCTGTATGTTGTACATTGTATACCCCTGTATGTTGTGGTCTTTAAGGTGTCCATCCAATAGTTTTTTGAAACTATCAATGCTCCCCGCTGATACGACTGCTTGCGGAAGAGAATTCCACATCCTTACTGCTCTTACAGTGAAGAACCCCTTACGCACTTTAAGGTTAAACCGCCTTTCCTCAAGTTTTAGTGAGTGGCCACGTGTCTTATTGTATTCCCTTACTCTGAATAGTTTGTTCCTTATGCTAGGGTCGCCAGTACAGTATTTGTACATTGATATCATATCCCCCCTCAATCGTCTCTTCTCCAGAGAGAATAAGTTCAGTGCTTGTAGTCTTTCCTCATAGCTGATGTCCTCCATTCCCCTAATTATTTTTGTTGCCCTTCTCTGGACTTTCTCCAGTTCCAGCACATCCTTCCTGAGGACCGGTGCCCAGAACTGGACAGCATACTCCAGATGTGGCCGGACCAGAGTCTTGTAGAGTGGGAGAATAATCTCTTTATTTCTGGAGTGAATCCCTTTTTTTATACATCCCAGTATTCTGTTGGCTTTGCTTGCAGCGGCTTGGCATTGCATGTCACTTCCATGACCAATGTAGAATAGATGTCACCCCCAAACTCTTAGGCTGCTTAAAGCCAAAGGCTCCACCCCCATGCCATAAACCTTTCCCTTTACCTAAATAATTGAGACCACACCGTGCTTGGAGTTAATTGGCCACAGCAGCCATTTTATTAACCCTTTTACCTTAAAATTAACATAAGGAGAAAAAACATTCCTTACAAACATAAAACAATCAGTCATTAGGCCTGTTGGTCTTTGAGGCTCCTCCAAATAATTCCAAATCCTGCACTGCGGGACCTGTGCCCTGATAGGCCTCCAGCCGCGTCACCGGCTCGGAGACAAACCACTCCCCGCAGTGCCACCATTTTGAATTCCATTTAAACTGACATTAAATGGAATGCACCATAGGGACCCATACCAACGATGAGTCCCAACCATACCCTTATCCTAAACTGTTCACCTCCCCCGCCAGCAAAGACCAACAAAACGCCCAGCTGCCATGACAATATAAAATTCCCCCAGAAAGGACAGAAAGCACAAAAGACATGAATCAAAATCAACCATAACAGTCCCAGAAATTAGGGAGGGTGGGTGGGAAGCTTCTTCTTCCTTCGTCCGTTGAACTTCCACTGACCTCCAATCTGAGGGGCCACCCCTCCTAACTGTACCTCAACCCCTCCCAAACCTGATACACCAATCCCTGAATACCCCCCAACTCAAAACAATTTAATTTAACTCACACCTGCCCTGTCTCCCCTCTTCACATGGTCATGTCTGCCCTGCGCTATTTTTTTTTTTTTTTTTCTTTCGCTTCGGGCCTTGCTTGACCAATGTAGAATAGATGTCACCCCCAAACTCTTAGGCTGCTTAAAGCCAAAGGCTCCACCCCCATGCCATAAACCTTTCCCTTTACCTAAATAATTGAGACCACACCGTGCTTGGAGTTAATTGGCCACAGCAGCCATTTTATTAACCCTTTTACCTTAAAATTAACATAAGGAGAAAAAACATTCCTTACAAACATAAAACAATCAGTCATTAGGCCTGTTGGTCTTTGAGGCTCCTCCAAATAATTCCAAATCCTGCACTGCGGGACCTGTGCCCTGATAGGCCTCCAGCCGCGTCACCGGCTCGGAGACAAACCACTCCCCGCAGTGCCACCATTTTGAATTCCATTTAAACTGACATTAAATGGAATGCACCATAGGGACCCATACCAACGATGAGTCCCAACCATACCCTTATCCTAAACTGTTCACCTCCCCCGCCAGCAAAGACCAACAAAACGCCACCAGCACCCAAGGGTGACACCTTACCCTTGCGTGCCCCTCCAAACCCTCAAGGCTCGCTGGATCCCATCCTGTAATCCCAGGGCCCATAAATCTATACCCACCGCATTGAGGTGGACTCCATCATCCCGCAGATACCGCCATGTGTCCACTTCCAACTCCAGGTGGCGAACCACCAACCCCCCATTCCGACACACAAAGCGCCCCACTTCCTTGTTCAACTTAATCCGAGCCTTATTAAGGCGCGCGACCGACCTGGCCATGCGCCAGGACGTGCGGGCCACCATATCCGACCAAACTACAAGCAGCGCCGGAAAAGCCGTGCGCAGCCGAAGGAAATCCAACTTTATGTCCCTGATCAAGGCCCGCGCGGACCTGGCCCCCAAATCGTTGCCCCCGGCATGCAGCACCAAAACATCTGGCTGCCTGTCCAACCGGGCGAAACGATGCACTTCGGGAAGGACCCTGCCCCAAGTAAGTCCCGGCACCCCCAGCCACCTGACACAAGCCTCGTGCCGAGAAAAACCAAGTTGTCTACCATTAGGACGCACATCAGCTCTCCGGGCCCCCCAGAAAACATACGAGTGTCCCACGATCCAAACAAGGCAGGGTTCCAAACCTACAAGAAAAGGGGACAAAAGGAAAAGAAAACCAACCAATAATCAGATAACCAGCCGGGCCCACACCCCCCCAGCGACAAAACCACCCCCCGTACATACCCTACACCAACAGCTGTGGACGAACGTACAACAAGAACCTCCTAGACTCCCAGCGCCCAATGCGTTTGACCGCATCGTCATTCAATCCCCAGCGTGCAGCCTCAGTGGCCGCCCCGATCCGAAAGGAATGAGATGCAAACCTACTGGCATCCAAACCCAAAGAGCCCACACACCTTCTGAACACCGATACAAATTGAAAACGAGATAACGACGACCCGTCCGCATGCATTAAAAATGAACCGGGCCGCGAAGGGCGGAGTGCCCAGTAATCCCGAACCGCCCCTACCGGGCACAGCGGTGAAGACGGCACCGCGAACAACCGGACACGGACCCCCTTGCCACTCTGGTCCGTTTTGGACCGTCGAAGGAGGATAGTAACCCCCTCCCGACCGACAGAGACATCCTGACCCAATAGGCCCCCCGGCACCGTCCGGGAGGAGCTGACCAATTCCCCAATCCGGAAAGCCCCGAAGAAAGCGAGAGAAAAGGCCGCCTTAAACAACACCACCTCGTAACTCGAGGCGCAGTGCTCCCCCAATTGCCGGCAGACGTCCTGCAAAAGAGCGAAGGACACCGGGCGCCTAGTGTCCCTCCTCCGATAAGCCCTGGAATAGCCCCGTAACGCTTGTCTCACCACGAAGTCCTTCGTGTAATCCTGACAACCCCGAAATTTAAACAGAAAGGCCAGGCCGGACAACTTGCGAGCCACAGCGGAAGCCGACGCGCCCCTCTCAAAATGATCAGAGACAAAAGAAAGTAACACCCACCTGACCTCCGGACCCAGAGGATCCACCGATGCCACCCGCAACACCTCGAGCCACTCCAACCATACCTTGCAATAAGCCGACCACGTGGACTCGCTCACCGACTTCCTGATCCATCCAGCGAGGACCCCAAGGCAATCCCCCATAGCCACTCCGGACACGTGACTCCGCGTTGCTCCGCTGCCGGTGCCAACTCCCGGAACCTGTCCCACTGAAAACGAGACAGCGCGTCAGCAATATCATTCTTAACCCCCGGAATGTGCACAGCGTACAGGAAAACATTCAACCGTAGACACCGCAAAACCAAATACCTGAGGAGGCGCACCACCGGCTGAGACGAAGCCGACGCGCGGTTGATCACCTGAACCACCCCGAGATTGTCGCAATGGAGGCGAACCTTCAGGTTCCTGAACTCCGCCCCCCAAATCTCCAGGGCCACCACCACCGGGAACAGTTCCAGCAACACCAAGTTGCTGACCAGCCCCGCTACCTGCCATGCCCCCGGCCAAGGGGCGGCGCTCCACGCCCCCCGGTGAAAAGCCCCGTACCCCGCCGAACCAGCAGCATCGGTAAACAGTTCCAAATCAAAGTTGCTGATCGGCCCGGCCATCCACAAGGATCTACCATTGTATGTGGCCAAAAAACCGTGCCACAGACGCAAGACATCCCTGTGTTCCCTGTTGAGCCTGACGAAGTGAGTGGGCAACTTCACCCCCGAAGTCGCCGCCGACAGCCGTCGGCAGAAGACCCGGCCCATGGGCATAATGCGGCAGGCAAAATTCAATTTACCCAGCAACGACTGCAAGCTGCGCAACTGAATCTTGCGCAAACCCAGCACCCCTTCAATTTCAGCTCTCAAAGCCCCCAATTTATCCTCCGGTAGGCGACACTCCATGGCCTCCGAATCCACGACAATGCCCAGGAAGCTGAGCACCGTGGTCGGGCCTTCCGTCTTGTCGGGGGCCAACGGAATGCCGAAGCTCCCGGCCACATGCTGCAACGTGGCAAGCAGGATCGCGCACCCGTTGGAAGCGGGCGGGCCCACACACAGAAAGTCGTCCAAATAGTGGATCACCGAATTCACACCGGAAACCTCCCGAACCACCCACTCCACAAAGGAACTGAAGGTCTCAAACAGCGCGCATGATATGGAGCAGCCCATAGGAAGGCAGCGATCCACATAATACGCCCCCTGCCACCGGCAGCCCAGCAATCGAAAACTGTCCGGGTGAACCGGGAGCAACCTGAACGCCGCCTCAATGTCCGATTTGGCCATCAAGGCCCCCCGCCCATAATGTCGCACCCAGGCCACCGCGGCGTCAAAGGAAATGTAAGACACCGTACAGGCCTCCGGGTCGATGGCGTCATTCACAGACCCACCCTTCGGGAAGGAGAGGTGGTGAATGAGGCGAAACTTGTTGGGTTCCTTCTTGGGAACCACCCCCAACGGCGAAACCACCAAGTCACGCACCGGCACCTCCGAGAACGGGCCCGCCATGCGACCGAGAGCCACTTCCTTGTGCAACTTATCCGACACCACCAAAGGGTGGCGCAATGCCGAACGCAAATTCCTCGCCACCGGCGGCACCGAGGCCAAAGAGCAAGGGATACGAAAACCCACCGCAAAACCCTCCCACAGAAGTCGAGCAGCCGCCCTATCGGGGTACCTATCTAGAAAAGGCCGCAGCCTTTCCACCCTCACCGGCGTCGTCCCCTTTGTGCGAAGGCTCTCCGGACCGCCCTTTTCCGGACTTAAAACACCGAGCCAAGGAATGGGAACCTCCGCAACCGGAGCATTCATGTTTGAAGCGACATGTGCCACCGAACTTACAGGAACCCTCATTAAATTGCCAGCAGAAACCCCTCCTCTTTGCGGCCGGCTGTCCCGGGGTCGCAGAACCACCGGCCCCCCCTGGAAAAAACTGATTCGGAGCCTTCGCAGACGACATGAGCCGCATCCACAGGCTGATGTCCTTGTGGTCCCACCGCAAGGACGGCCTAACCGCCTTCCGCTGCCGGAACTGTTCGTCGTACCGCAGCCAGGCCGACCCCCCGTAAACCCGATAGGCTTCCCCTACAGCGTCCATGTAGCAGAACAGGGCCGAGCAGTTTTCCGGCGCCTTTTCCCCTATGACGCCCGCCAGAATGGCAAAGGCCTGCAGCCAATTGGCGAAGGTCCGAGGGATAAGCCGATAGCGTCGCGCCTCCTCGTCCTCCTTCTTGCGTTCCTCCGGTTTAACCCTGTCCAGGTGAAACTTCTCGAGGGGCAACAGCGTGAAGATTTCCACGTACTCACCCTTCCAGATCTTCTCCCGGACTTCCTGCTTCAAATGTGCCCCCAACGGGCCCTCAAAACAAACATATACCTCACCTTTCGCTGAATCGTCCAGGCGAACAGCGTCCGCCTTCCCCTCCTTCGCCGTCCCGGTCTTGTCCCCTGTCGCCCCGGCCGTCACCGCCACCACTGCCGGAGCACCAACAACCTGGGGAGGGGCCCCAGCCCCCCCCGCAACTAGCCCCGTGGAAGACGGCCCCGCCAGCCCCGGGGCCCCCCCCGGCTCCGTGCCCGAGCCCCCCGCCGGAGGCACCCAAGCCGCCGCTGGAGACAAGCGGCCCCCGTCCCCCGGGGGCAAACGCCCCAAGAGGTCCCGTAGACCCAGGAGGAAGCCCCTTAAACCCCCATTATCACCCCCTTCCGGGGTCCCCGCCCCCACTGGCCGGGACACCCCCACCCCCCGAGCCCCTCCAGCACTCCCACCCCCCACATCAAACAAGCCCCGCAAATCAGACAAAGCCAGAGAAGGAATTGTGACCTCACCTGTCTGCCCAGGGGGGGCGCCCCCAGCCGCCGATCCAGCCTCCCTCGTCGCCGACCGACCACCGACATCCTCTTCCACATCCGATCCGGACACTTCGCCTTCCGAACGATCGTCCCCGGGCACCGCCGACATCCGTCCACCAGGTGTCGCACTCCCGCCATCTGCAGAGCCGAGCGACAGGCGTCCACGCCCCCGTACTCCAGCTCCGCCCGACGGAGACCTCTGTGAACCAGCCGAACTTCCGATGACCCGGCCACGTGACTTGCCCCGCCGCGTCATCTCTCTGCGCCCAGCCGAGGCCGACTCCGAGTCCCGCCGATCACTGCTGCCACCGGCCGCCATGAAGCCGCTCCCACGCCGAGGCACCCCTCCGACCGGAGCATCGCCAGTAGGGGAGCCCGCCAGTCCAGTAGCACCCCGGCGAGAGGGACGGGGAGAGACCGAAGGCCGCCTCCCCCCACTACCCCCAGAGCTCCGTCCATGCAGAGGATTCCTCCCAGAGGCGCGCACGGCCGCAGCAGGAGTACGCTTAGCCGGCGGCCCTGAAGGGTCCCTGTCGGGGCTCCTAGGATGACGCTGAGCTCGAGGGGAAGGGTCCGGTGAAAAACGCTCCGGCGGCCGTGACCGCCGAGCCCGCGGGACCGCAAGCCCCTCCGAATCCTGTGCAGAGTCCTGAACCCCCATCAACGTGGAGACCTGGGACCGGAGCCACTCAGTCCCCTTCACCGCGGCAGCGGCCTTAATTTGCTCCAGCAAAACGTCCAAATCCGCCATCACAGACCAGGGAAGCTGAGGTGAGATGCTCTGCAGTGAAAAAGGTGGGTGACCAAGCTTCTTCTTCCTTCGTCCGTTGAACTTCCACTGACCTCCAATCTGAGGGGCCACCCCTCCTAACTGTACCTCAACCCCTCCCAAACCTGATACACCAATCCCTGAATACCCCCCAACTCAAAACAATTTAATTTAACTCACACCTGCCCTGTCTCCCCTCTTCACATGGTCATGTCTGCCCTGCGCTATTTTTTTTTTTTTTTTTCTTTCGCTTCGGGCCTTGCTAGCCTGTTGTCTACCAGTATCCCCAGGTCCCTTTCCATCCTAGACTCACCCAGAGGTTCCCCCCCTAGTGAGTAGCTTGCTTTCTGGTTACTGGCCCCCAAGTGCATTACTTTACATTTTTCTACATTAAATCTCATCTGCCATGTAGTTGCCCACCCCGTTATTTTGTTCAGGTCTGCTTGCAAGATTTCCACATCCTGCATAGAAGATATTGGCATGCCTAATTTAGTATCATCTGCAAATACTGAGATTGTACTAGATATCCCCTCCTCTAGATCATTTATGAATAAATTAAGCCACCTGAACAGCTTTATTTGGGCAAGCAGGAGCACCACTGTTCTTTCTCCCAAAAGTAAGTGCCGCATTTGTGCACCATCAGATCTGTGCCATCCATACCAGTCCGCCTGCACCTAATGACTGTCGCTTGGGCCTAAAAGGTTTATTGTGCTGCATTTTGTGCATCTGACTGTCTGTGCCATCCATACCAGCATACCTCCCAACCATCCCGGATTCCGCTGGACTGTCCCGCAATTTGGCGGGAGTCCCGCGGTCCCGGGAGCAATGTGGCCGGCCATCTCTTCTCCCCCCAACTCCTCCCAGCTCCGCCTCCCTGCCTCTCTCAGCGCCGCTGCGCCGGCCGCGATCGCTGCAGCGGGGGACAATCAGAGGAACACATGTCAGGGGAAGATAACTCTTCCAGAGAGTAGACAGATGCAGATCGCAGAGACCTCAACTCCTGGGTCCCGCTGCACCCGCCCGCAGGTCCTGCTGCTCGGCACTTCCTGTAATCATCATCATGTGTCAGGGGAAGATAACTCCGCGGCCGCCTGACACAGTCTGTAGTTAATGCTGCAGCGGGCTGTCTTCACTCCTGTACTTTTTAACTACCGTCTGTGTCAGGCTGCCGCGGAGTTATCTTCCCCTGACACATGATGATGATTACAGGAAGTGCCGAGCAGCAGGACTTGCGGGCGGGTGCAGCGGGACCCGGGAGTTGAGGTCTCTGCGATCTGCATCTGTCTACTCTCTGGATCTCCCTGTCTCCCGAGAGGTTAGTGTCCTTTTTGGAACTCCCTACCTCTTGCTGCGATGCGAGGGGGGGTTGTAAATGGAGCTGGGGTGAATGGATGTACCTGGGGAGGGATTTAACCGGGGAGGAGGGACCTGGGGGAGGGATTTATCCAGGGGGTTGTATAGAGCTTGGGTGGGCATTTGGGGTGGATGGATGGAGGGATTTAACCAGGGGAGGCTGTATGGAACTGGGGGGGTTTGTTTGGAGCTGGGGTGGGTGGATGGATGGAGGGATTTAACCAGGGGGGGGCTGTATGGAACTGGGGTGGATGTAGCTGGGGGGGGGGTTGTTTGGAGCTGGGGTGGATGGATGGATGGAGGGATTTAACCAGGGGGGGGGCTGTATGGAACTGGGGTGGATGTAGCTGGGGGGGGTTGTTTGGAGCTGGGGTGGATGGAGGGATTTAACCAGGGGGGGCTGTATGGAACTGGGGTGGATGTAGCTGGGGGGGGGGGTTGTTTGGAGCTGGGGTGGATGGAGGGATTTAACCAGGGGGGGGGGGCTGTATGGAACTGGGGTGGATGTAGCTGGGGGGGGGGTTGTATGGACCTGGGGGGATGGATGGACCTGGGGGAGGGATTTAGCCGGGGGGGTGGATGTAGCTGGGGGGGTGGATGGACCGGGGGAGATGTGTGGAGCTGGGATGGGCATTTGGGGTGGATAGAGCTGGGGGAGGGATGTAGCTGGGGGGGGTGGATGGACCTGGGGGAGGTATTTAACCGGGGGGGGGGGTGTATGGAGCTGGGGTGGATGTAGCTGGGGGGGTGTATGGACTTGGGGGATGGATCGACCTGGGGGAGGAGGGATTTAGCCAGGGGGGTGTATGGAGCTTGGGTGGGCATTTGGGGAGGATGTAGCTGGGGGGGTGGATGGACGGACCTAGGGGAGGGATTTTGCCGGGAGGGTGTATGGAGCTGGGGTGGGCATTTGGGGTGGATGTAGCTGGGGGAGGGATGTAGCTGGGGGGGTGGATGGACCGGGGGTGATGTGTGGAGCTGAGGTGGGCATTTGGGGTGGATAGAGCTGGGGGAGGGATGTAGCTGGGGGGGGTGGATGGACCTGGGGAGGTATTTAGCCAGGGGGGGTGTATGGAGCTGGGGTGGGCATTTGGGGTGTATGGAGCTGGGGGGTAGATGGAGCTTTGTTGGGTATTTGGGGTATATGGAGCTGGGGTGGGTGTTTGGGATGGATAGAGCTGGGATGACAGGTTGGGAAGAGAGTGAATGTAGCTGGGGGGGGGGGGTGGAATGAGCTGACGGAGGGATGTAGCTAGGGGAGGGGTGTATGGAGCTTGGGGTGGGCATTTGGGGTGTATGGAGGTGGGGTGGGCATTTGCGGTGGATGGAGCTGGGGGGGTGGATGGAGCTGGGGGGGGGGTGTAGGGAGCAGGGGTGGGCATTTGGTGTGTATGGAGCTGGGGGGTAGATAGAGCTTTGTTGGGCATTTGGGGTATATGGAGCTGGGGTGGGTGTTTGGGATGGATAGAGCTGGGACGGGAGGTTGGTAAGGGGGTGAATGTAGCTGGGGGGGGGGGTGGATGGAGTTTGGGGAGGGATGTATGGACCTGGGGTGGGCATTTGGGGTGTATGGAGCTGGGGGGGTGGATAGAGCTGGGGGAGGGGGTGTATGGAGCTGGGGTGGGCATTTGGGGTGTATGGAGCTGGGGGGGGGGGGTGTAGGGAGCTGGGGTGGGCATTTGGTGTGTATGGAGCTGGGGGGTAGATGGTGCTTTGTTGGGCATTTGGGGTATATGGAGCTGGGGTGGGTGTTTGGGATGGGAGGCTGGGAAGGGGGTGAATGTAGCTGGGGGGGGGGGTGTAGCTGGGGGAGGGATGGAGCTAGGGGGTGTATGGAGCTTGGGGGGGGGGTTATGGAGCTGGGGTGGGCATTTGGGGTGTATAGAGCCGGTGAGGGGGTGGATGGAGCTGGGGTGGGCATTTGGGGTGTATAGAGCTGGGGGGGGGGTGGATGAAGCTGGGATGGGCATTTGGGGTGGATAGAGCTGGGGGTGGATGGAGCTGGGATGGGCATGGGGGGTGGATGGAGCTGGGATGGGCATTTGGGGTGTATAGAGCTGGGGGGTGGATGGAGCTGGGATGGGCATTTGGGGTGGATAGAGCTGGGGGGAGGATGGTGCAGAGTCCGACCCCTGCATTCTGTACATTACACTCCTGTCCCCTGCGCTCTGCACATTACATACTCCTGTCTCCTGCATTCTGTACATTACATACTCCTGTCTCCTGCATTCTGTACATTACATACTCCTGTCTCCTGCATTCTATACATTACATACTCCTGTCTTCTGCATTCTGCACATTACATACTCCTGTCTCCTGCATTCTGTACATTACATACTCCTGTCTCCTGCATTCTGTACATTACATACTCCTGTCTCCTGCATTCTGCACATTACATACTCCTGTCTTCTGCATTCTGCACATTACATACTCCTGTCTCCTGCATTCTGTACATTACATACTCCTGTCTCCTGCATTCTGTACATTACATACTCCTGTCTCCTGCATTCTATACATTACATACTCCTGTCTTCTGCATTCTGCACATTACATACTCCTGTCTCCTGCATTCTGTACATTACATACTCCTGTCTCCTGCATTCTGCACATTACATACTCCTGTCTCCTGCATTCTATACATTACATACTCCTGTCTCCTGCATTCTATACATTACATACTCCTGTCTCCTGCATTCTGCACATTACATACTTCTGTCTCCTGCATTCTGTACATTACATACTCCTGTCTCCTGCATTCTATACATTACATACTCCTGTCTCCTGCATTCTGCACATTACATACTCCTGTCTCCTGCATTCTGTACATTACATACTTCTGTCTCCTGCATTCTGCACATTACATACTTCTGTCTCCTGCATTCTGCACATTACATACTCCTGTCTTCTGCATTCTGCACATTACATACTTCTGTCTCCTGCATTCTGCACATTACATACTCCTGTCTCCTGCATTTTGTACATTACATACTCCTGTCTCCTGCATTCTGTACATTACACACTCCTGCACTATATACACAATACTGTACATTATATACTTCTCACCAAAGTCTTCATTGTCCCAACAGTTGCTGGTTGCTATGCAGTCTCTGACTATTTTAATGAAGTTCTTCTTTAAGGTAGGCTGAGCAATCAAAGCATATTTTATGAGTACTAGGAAGTCTGGGTTTTGTTTACCCTATCCCTTAAGCCCCTCCCACTGCTACGCAATTGGCCACACCCACAATTTGCCGCAGGCGCACTACGCAGGTTATATTCCTCATTTAGTGTCCCTCATTGCGAAGTTCAAAAGTTGGGAGGTATGTACCAGTCCGCCTGCACCTTATGACTGTGGCTTGGGCCCAAAAAGATTAAGTGCTGCATTTTGTACCATCCATACCAGTCCGTTCACAGTTACAGCAATGCCAGGGAAATGCAGCTTTAAAAATGTATGGCTTCATGACGAAAAGTATGAGAGGGGGCTGGAGAAAGATCAGGATCCGGGACGTGATAAATGTACAGTGTGTGTCGTAAAACATTTGACATTTCGAACATGGGAGAGGCAGCGCTGTCTAGCCACGCTAAAGGTGCAAAGCACCAGTCTGCAGCTGCGTGCTCGACCGCTTCCAATCCGATCGTTGGCTTTTTCACCCGTGCGCCTGAACTAAGTGACACCGGCTCACAGCTGCGGCAGTGGTGCTTCCACCTCATCCTCTGTAAAACAAAGGGACCATTTTGAGTCACGCTGTATCCAGAAACGAAACTCTAACAGCAGATGTACCGGGGGGTCTAAAGGTGGCTAATTCACACTATTCATACAAGTCTTGTGAAGACACAGGTCAGCTTTTCCAGACTATGTTCCCAGACAGCAAGATAGCGGCCAGCTTTGCATGCGGCGAACGTAAGTGTCATTTATATTAGTAAAAATATGCTGGGTGTGACATGGATTTTCTTCTTATTTAACACGTATACATAGACATTTCATGAAACATGAGGTCATGAATATTTACGTGAAGTCATGGAAAAAGTCATGGAATTTCATTGGTGAAAATGTGTATGAACCCTGTTATTGAATATGGCCAAAATTGTAGCATTTCAAATATATTTCCAATATATTTGGGGAAAAAATTAATTTTTTAAAAAAATATATTTTAAATATATTTTTCTTCCATGTGGGTAGACAGAGGTCAAGTGGAAAAATAGCCCTGGACCAAAAAAGTTATCCTATTGTTATTGCTATCTTTAACCATTTTAGGACCGGAAGATTTTACCCCCTTCCTGACCAGGCCATATTTTGCAATTCGGCACTGTGTTACTTTAACGGACAATTGCGCGGTCGTGCGACGCTGTACCCAAAATAAAATATTTTTCACATTCTGCTATATGACATTCTCAAAAAAAAAAAAAAAATTTAAAAATCAAAATTTTTTAACATTTTAGGCCAACTTGTTTTCTGCTACATATTTTTGGTAAATAAAAAAATCGCAATAAGCGTATTTTGATTGATTTGCGCAAAAGTTATCGCGTCTACTAACTACGGGAAAGATTTATGTCATTTTTATTGTTTTTTTTTTTACTAGTAATGGCGGCTATCTGCGATTTTTTTGCGGGACTGCGACATTGCGGCGGACAGATCGGACCCCTGACTGACATTTTTGACACTTTTGGGGGTACCAGTGACATTACTACAGTAAAATATGCACTGTTACTGTAATAATGACACTGGCAGAGATGGGGTTAACAGTATAGGCGTTCAAGGGGTGAAATGTGACCCTAGGGGAGTGATTCTAACTGTGGGGGTGGGGGGGGCGTGGCTTCTGAGATGACCACAGAGACATGTGATCCTATATAGAAGGATCACAGGGGCTCTGTGATCATTTCAGGGAGAAGGACGGTCAGCTGTGTTTACAACATCCATCCGACCGTTCTCTCTCAGCGATTGCGGGTATCAGGCAGCAATTGGAGCCACCTGACACACGCACATTTTCTTGTTCATAAAAGGGAAAACCATGCATTTTAAAGCACATTTGAAGAGTGTATTATATATATAGATAAGACAGTAATGAAAGCACATAGGGCTTTATAAGAGCAAATGCTGGTTAAGAGTGGTAAAAGGTGGTCAGAGGCTGTGCGGACACAGTACAGAAGGAGATGGTCAGAGGCTGCAGACACAGTATAGGAGATGCAGGGGCTGCGGGCATGGTACAGGAGAGGCAGGGGCTGCGGGCATGGTACAGGAGATGCAGGGGCTGCGGGCATGATACAGGAGATGCAGGGGCTGCAGACATGGTACAGGAGATGCAGAGGCTGCGGGCATGGTACATAGTTACATAGTTACATAGTAGGTGAGGTTGAATAAAGACAATAGTCCATCCAGTTCAACCTGTGTAGGTGTGTGTGACTGTAATCATCTAACATAGCCCTCAATCTCCTGATCCTTGAGATGTAACTCTAAGAGTCTTTTGAAAGTCACCATACTACCCGCAGAAACCACCTCTTGTGGTAGACAATTCCACAATCTTGTACAGGAGATGCAGAAGCTGCAGGCATGGTACAGGAGATGCAGAAGCTGCGGGCATGGTACAGGAGATGCAGGGGCTGCAGGCATGGGACAGGAGATGAAGGGGTTGTGGCCATAGTAAAGGAAATGCAAGGGCTGCGGACATGGTACAGCAGATGCAGGGGCTGCGGGCATGGTACAGGAGATGCAGGGGCTGCAGACATGGTACAGGAGATGCAGAGGCTGCAGCCATGATACAGGAGATTCAGGGGCTGCAGGCATGGGACAGGAGATGCAGGGGTTGTGGGTATAGTACAGGAGATGCAAGGGCTGCGGGCATTGTACAGGAGATGCAAGCCCTGTGGACATGGTACAGGGGATGCAGGGACTGCGGGCATTATACAGGAGATGCAAGCCCTGCGGGCATGGTACAGCAGATACAGGGGCTACGGGCATGGTACAGGAGATGCAGGGGCTGTGGGTATGGTACAGGAGATGCAGGCTCTGCGGGCATGGTATAGGAGATGCAGAGGCTGCGGACATGGTACAGGAGATGCAGAGGCTGCGGGCATGGAACAGCAGATGCAGGGGCTGCGGGCATGGTACAGGAGATGCAGGGGCTGCGGACATGGTAAGGAGATGCAGAGGCTGCGGGCATGGAACAGCAGATGCAGGGGCTGCGGGCATGGTACAGGAGATGCAGGGGCTGCGGACATGGTACAGGAGATGCAGGGGCTGCGGTCATAGGACAGGAGATGCAGGGGCTGCAGGCATGATACAAGGAGATGCAGAGGCTGCGGTCATAGGACAGGAGATGCAGGGGCTGCGGACAGGGGACAGGAGATGCAGGGGCTGCGGACATGGTACAGGAGATGCAGAGGCTGTGGGCATGATACAAGAAGATGCAGAGGCTGCGGACATGGGACCGGAGATGCAGAGGCTGCGGACATGGTACAGGAGATGCAGGGGCTGCGGGCATGTTACAGGAGATGCAGGGGCTGCGGGCATGGTACAGGAGATGTAGAGGCTGCAGGCATGATAAAAGGGGATGCAGAGGCTGCAGGCATGATACAAGGAGATGCAGAGGCTGCGGTCATAGGACAGGAGATGCAGGGGCTGCGGACATGGGACAGGAGATGTAGAGGCTGCAGGCATGATACAAGGAGATGCAGAGGCTGCGGTCATAGGACAGGAGATGCAGGGGCTGCAGACATGGGACAGGAGATGCAGGGGCTGCGGACATGGTACAGGAGATGTAGAGGCTGCGGGCATGATACAAGGAGATGCAGAGGCTGCAGACATGGGACAGGAGATGTAGAGGCTGCAGGCATGGTACAGAGGGGTCTTACCGGGCTGTGATGAGGTGTGCGCCACCGCCAGACGCAACTCCACTGCTGCCTTGCATTTAAAAATGGCGCAGATGGGCGCCATTACGTCGCTGCGCATGCGCCCGCCTGCCCGAGATTGGCCGAGCGTGTATGGGCTTTCCCAAGCCATGGCGGCGCATGTGCAGTTGACATGTCAGCCTGGGCCCTGCCGCAGCCATATTTTTTATGGCCGATGCTTCCCTCAAAGCAGCCCCAGGGCAAGCGTCTGTGCCGGCCTACCAGAAAATTTTGTGCTATCCCAGTAGGCCATTCCGGCCCTGCATGCGATTCTTTTCAGTGCGGTTTGCACCCATTCATTTTTTAGTGATGAAGATTGCAATGTAAAGTATCAGTTTTGGTATCGGGAACATTTGTATAAGTATCTCATCCTTGCGCAAATGCTTGGTACCGGCACCGATACCGGTTTCGGTGTCTGTGCATCCCTATTTCAATTCTCTTAAATAAAAGAATGCAAAAGCAAAAAAATATTTATAATTATGAATGTTTATGCTTGGAACTTTATATTATTTGCGATAATTTAGACACCCTAATTATATTGCATTGTGTTTTACACACTTTTTTTTTTTTACAATTTGCATTCACACATTAATTGTTAATGTGAGAGGAGCTGGGGCAGCGCAGCATCACATTTTTACAATACTTTTTCTTTGATTTGTGGGAACACAATTGGATGCTCGCAGCCACATGTATTATCATTGTCATTGTTTTGCAGCACAAAAGAAAGCTGGTGTAATATTTACAACATCCAATAGGTGTCAGCACAGGAATATATAAAACCTCTCCAGTCCTACCTGTTGCCCTTTGCTATTTATTACAAACTCCCCGCAGAAATCTCAAATGTGACACAAGCAAGGTGGCTGTTGAGAGCACAAATGTGTAATTACTGATCTGTAAAGAGGCTGTAATAGTTGTGATCTCAGGCTCATGTAACTTATTTCCAGTCTGTGATCAACTCCTGAACCGCGTCACCAATATTCAACATTCCTATGATGGCCTGCTCACAGTCTCTGACCATCTCCTGTACTATATCTGCAGTCTCTGACCATCTCCTGTACTATGTCTGCAGTCTCTGACTGTCTCCTGTACTATGTCTGCAGTCTCTGACCATCTCCTGTACCATGTCTGCAGTCTCTGACAGTCCCCTATACTATGTCTACAGTCTCTGACTGTCTCCTGTACCATGTCTGCAGTCTCTGACCATCTCCTGTACTATGTCTGCAGTCTCTGACCATCTCCTGTAGTATGTCTGCAGTCTCTGACCGTCTCCTGTAGTATGTCTGCAGTCTCTGACCATCTCCTGTACTATGTCTGCAGTCTCTGACCATCTCCTGTACCATGTCTGCAGTCTCTGACCGTCTCCTGTAGTATGTCTGCAGTCTCTGACCATCTCCTGTACCATGTCGGCAGTCTCTGACCATCTCCTGTACTATGTCTGCAGTCTCTGACCATCTCCTGTACTATGTCTGCAGTCTCTGACCATCTCCTGTACTATGTCTGCAGTCTCTGACCATCTCCTATACTATGTCTGCAGTCTCTGACCATCTCCTGTAGTATTTCTGCAGTCTCTGACCATCTCCTGTACTATGTCTGCAGTCTCTGACCGTCTCCTGTTCTATGTCTGCAGTCTCTGACCGTCTCCTGTTCTATGTCTGCAGTCTCTGACAGTTTAGGGTAGCATTACATTTACTAAATATTATGTTTGATGATGTCAGGAGCCGCACTAGAGGTTGAAGTTGACCATTGCTGATCTAAACTGTGTAAATTCTTTATAAAATTGTATTCTATTTTGTTTATATATCATATGAATCTCTCTGTATATACAGAGCCTGGAAAAAGTATTCACACCTCTTGAAATTTTCCACATTCTGTCATGTTACAACGAAAAATGTATTTTATTGGGATTTTATATGAGAGACCGACACAACGTTGCACATAATTGTGAAGTGAATGGAAAATGATAAATGGTTTTCAAAATTTGCTTACACATAAATCTGTGAAAAATGTGGCGTGCGTTTGTATTCACCCCCCTTTACTCTGATAACTAAAATCTAGTGGAACCAATTGCCTTCAGAAGTCACCTAATTAGTAAAAAGAGTCCACCTGTGAGTAATTTAATCTCAGTATAAATACAGCTGTTCTGCGAAGCCCTCAGAGGTTTGTTAGAGAATCTTAGTGAACAAACAGCATCATGAAGGCCAAGGAACACAGCAGACAGGTCAGGGATAAAGTTGTGGAGAAGTGTAAAGCAGGGTTAGGTTATAAAAAAATCTCCCAAGCTTTAAAAATCTCACGGAGCGCTGTTCAATCCATCATGGGAAAATGGAAAGAGTATGGCACAACTGCAACCCTACCAAGACATGGCCGTCCACCTAAACTGACCGGCTGGGCAAGGAGAGCATTCATCAGAGAAGCAGCCAAGAGGCCCATGGGAACTCTGGAGGAGCTGCAGAGATCCACAGCTCAGGTGGGAGAATCTGTCCACAGGACAACTATTAGTCGTGCGCTCCACAAATCTGCCCTTTATGGAAGAGTGAGAAGAAGAAAGCCATTGGTGGAAGAAAGCCATAAGAAGTTTGTGAGAAGCCATGTGGGGGACACAGCAAACATGTGGAAGAAGGTGCTCTGGTCAGATAGGACCAAAATTCAACTTTTTGGCCTAAAAGTAAAACTCTATGTGTGGGGGGAAAACTAACACTGCACATTACCCTGAATACACCATCCCCACCGTGAAACATGGTGGTGGCAGCATCATGTTGTGGGGATGCTTTTCTTCAGCAGGGACAGGGAAGCAGGTCAGAGTTGATGGGAAGATGGATGGAACCAATATCTTAGAAGAAAACCTGTTAGAGACCGGGGAGGAGGTTCCCCTTCCAGCAGGACAACGACCCGAAACATCCAGCCAGAGCTACAATAGAATGGTTTACAGCAAAGCATATTCATGTGTTAGAATGGCCCAGTCACAGTCCAGACCCAAATCACATTGAGAATCTGTGGCAAGACTTGAAAATTGCTGTTCACAGACGCTCCCCATCCAATCTAACAGAGCTTGAGATATTTTGCACAGAAGAATGGGCAAAAATGTCCTCTCTAGATGTGCAAAGCTGGTAGAGACATCCCCAAAAAGACTTGAAGCTGTAATTGCAGGGAAAGGCGATTCTACAAAGTATTGACTCGGGGGGGGGGGGTGAATACAATTGCACACCACACTTTTCACAGATTTATTTGTATCATTTATCATTTTCCTTCCACTTCACAATTATGGCCACTTTGTGTCGGTCTATCACATAAAATCCCAATAAAATACATTTATGTGAATGCAGCCAAATCATTAATTCCCAGGTTTTGGAAACAATCCAAATGTCCCCATCTGCTAGACTGGAAAAGGGAGGTTGATGCAATCATGGAAGATGAACGGTAGGTTCATACGGTTAAAAACCAGCAAGATAAGTTTAGAAACACATGGCCAGATTGGATGTATTATTCCTCTGAGACTTTGCGATTTCCTCGGATTAACATACCACCACTGTACAGCACCCATGCAACACCCAAGTTGCTACATGTTCTCCCCACAAATACACCCACTATCTGCTTACTTGATCCAAGTGATCTGTTCTGTTTTTTATATCTCCCCCAATCAGGTTGTCCCCAATTCCTTTACCCCCTTTTTACTTTTTCTTTCCCCTTCTTTGCTCCTCACCCATGGTGTGTAAGTTATTATGAATGCTATGTTTACATTTCTCTGATCTTGAGCCGGTGTGGAGATACTCGTGGGCGCTCTCCTTGAAGGACACTTCGGTGGACCCTCCCCTGTCCTGGTGTACCGGTGTTGACGATGGTACTTGGATTGGCGGAGCATCGGGGCTCTCCTTGGTTGGGTGTCCTCCGTTTGCCCCCACTGCTTGGGTCTCCCCGTTTTGTATACTCCATTTGATGTTTATCTCACTAGCCCATTCCCTCAATATTGAATGTATTTTCTTTATTTTTTTTCATATCTCCCCCAATTAGGTTGTCCCCCCTTCCTTTCCCCCCTTTTTACTTTTTCTTTCCCCTTCTTTGCTCCTCACCCATGGTGTGCAAGCTATTATGAAGAAATTAGAGCTATGTTTACATTTTACTGATCTTGAGCCGGGGTGGAGATACTCGTGGGCGCTCTCCTTGAGGGACACCTCAGTGGATCCTCCCCTGTCCTGGTGTACCCATATTGACGATTGTACGGGGCTGGGTGGAGCATCAGGGCTCTCCTTGGTTGGATGTCCTCCGTTTGCCCCCACTGCTTGGGTCTCCCCGTTTTGTATACTTCATTTGATGTTCATGTCACTAGCCCATTCCCTCAATATTAAATATTTTTTCTTTCATTTTTTTCATATCTCCCCCAATTAGGTTGTCTCCCCTTCCTTTCCCCCCTTTTTACTTTTTCTTTCCCCTTTGCTCCTCACCCATGGTGTGTAAGCTATTATGAAGAAATTATTGCTATGTTTACATTTCACCGATCTTGAGCCGGTGTGGAGCGCTCTCCTTGAAGGACACCTCGGTGTCCCTCCCCATATTGACGATAGTACGGGGTCGGGTGAAGCATTGGGGCTCTCCTTGGTTGGAGTGTCCTCCGTTTGCCCCCACTGCTTGGGTCTCCCTGTTTTGTATACTCCATTTGTTGTTCATGTCACTAGCCCATTTCCACAATATTGAATGTATTTTCTTTATTTTTTCATATCTCCCCCCAATTAGGTTGTCCCCCCCTTATTTTCCCCCCTTTTAAACTTGTATTTCCCCCTTCTTTCCTCATCACCCATGGTGTGTAAGTTATTATGAAGAAATTAGTGCTATGTTTACATTTTACTGATCTTGAGCCGGGGTGGAGATACTTGTGGGCGCTCCCCTTGAGAGACGCCTTGGTGGTCCATCCCCTCTCCTGTGTTGCCGATGGTACGGGCCGGGTAGAGCATCGGGGCTCTCCTTGGTTGGGTGTCCTCCGTCTCCCCCCACTGCTTGGGTCTCCCCATTTTGTATACTCCATTTGATGTTCATGTCACTAGCCCATTCCCTCAATATTGAATGTATTTTCTTTATTTATTTTTTTTCATATCTCCCACAATTAGGTTGTCCCCCCTTCCTTTCCCCCCTTTTTACTTTTTCTTTCCCCTTCTTTGCTCCTCATCCATGGTGTGTAAGTTATCATGAAGAAATTAGTGTTATATTTACATTTCACTGATCTTGAGCCGGTGTGGAGATACTTGTGAGCGCTCTCCTTGAGGGACGCCTCGGTGGTTCCTCCCCTGTCCTGGTGTACCCGTGTTGACGATGGTACGGGGTCGGGTGAAGCATTGGGGCTCTCCTTGGTTGAGTGTCCTCCGTTTGCCCCCACTGCTTGGGTCTCCCTGTTTTGTATACTCCATTTGTTGTTCATGTCACTAGCACATTTCCACAATATTGAATGTATTTTCTTTATTTTTTCATATCTCCCCCAATTAGGTTGTCCCCCCCCTTATTTTCCCCCCTTTTAAATTTGTATTTCCCCCTTCTTTCCTCATCACCCATGGTGTGTAAGTTATTATAAAGAAATTAGTGCTATGTTTACATTTTACTGATCTTGAGCCGGGGTGGAGATACTCGTGGACGCTCCCCTTGAGAGACGCCTTGGTGGTCCATCCCCTCTCCTGTGTTGCCGATGGTACGGGGCCGGGTAGAGCATCGGGGCTCTCCTTGGTTGGGTGTCCTCTGTCTCCCCCCACTGCTTGGGTCTCCCCATTTTGTATACTCCATTTGATGTTCATGTCACTAGCCCATTCCCTCAATATTGAATGTATTTTCTTTGTTTTCTTAATTTTTTCTCATATCCCCCCATTAGGTTGTCTCCCCTTCCTTCCTCCCCTTTTTACCTTTTCTTTCCTCTTCTTTGCTCCTCACCCATGGTGTGTAAGTTATTATGAAGAAATGAGTGCTATGTTTACATTTCACAGATCTTGAGCCGGTGTGGAGATACGGAGATACTCGTGGGCGCTTTCCTTGAGGGACGCCTCGGTGGACCCTCCTCAGTCCTGGTATACCCGTGTTGACGATGGTACGGGGCTTGGTGGAGCATCAGGGATCTCCTTGGTTGGGTGTTCTCCATCTTCCCCCACTGCTTGGGTCTCCCCATTTTGTATACTCCATTTGATGTTCATGTCACTAGCCCATTCCCTCAATATTGAATGTATTTTCTTTATTTTTTTCTTCTGTTGCACACCTAAGGCTGATCTGTCATGCATTGTTCTTACGTTACTATTTACATTCTTTGTACTGGTTATACATATTTGGTAAACTTTCAATAAAACTTTATAATAAAAAAAAAATAAACAAATATATATACATTTTTGGTTGTAACATGACAAAATGTGGAAAATTCCAAGGGGTGTGAATACTTTTTCAAGGCGTTGTAGATGTGTCTTACCTGCAAAGAATCTCACCCTTCAGGAATGATGGCCGATGTAACTGATTGACATCCACAAACACATATAAAGGTCAATGAATAACTTTTCACTTTAACAATTTCTACGACTTGATAGATGTGCTCCTCTCTGATTTGATGCAGTTTGATTCCATCGTTCTTCTTTCTTTTTTTGTAGTGTGTGTGGATCATTTTTCTTTTTCAAAAAAAAATTAGGAAGAAAAAAGCCCATGTGTTTATACTATATCAAATATCTTCTTTGGAGCTGAAATGTAATCTGCTTATTATTTGATTGGTGTCAGTAGAGCAGTGGACGGTATCAGTAGAGCAGTGGACGGTGTCAGTAGAGCAGTGGATGGTGTCAGTAGAGCAGTGGATGGTGTCAGTAGAGCAGTGAACGGTGTCAGTAGAGCAGTGGATGGTGTAAGTAAGGCAGTGGATGGTGTCAATAGAGCAGTGGATGGTGTCAGTAGAGCAGTGGACGGTGTCAGTAGGGCAGTGGATGGTGTCAGTAGAGCAGTGGATGGTGTCAGTAGAGCAGTGGACGGTGTCAGTAGAGCAGTGGATGGTGTCAGTAGAGCAGTGGACGGTGTCAGTAGAGCAGTGGATGGTGTCAGTAGAGCAGTGGACGGTGTCAGTAGGGCAGTGGATGGTGTCAGTAGGGCAGTGGATGGTGTCAGTAGAGCACTGGACTGTGTCAGTAGAGCAGTGGATTGTGTCAGTAGGGCAGTGGATGGTGTCAGTAGGGCAGTGGATGGTGTCAGTAGAGCAGTGGACGGTGTCAGTAGAGCAGTGGATGGTGTCAGTGGGGCAGTGGATGGTGTGAGTAGAGCAGTGGATGGTGTCAGTAGAGCAGTGGACGGTGTCAGTAGAGCAGTGGATGGTGTCAGTAGGACAGTGGGCGGTGTCAGTAGGGCAGTGGGCGGTGTCAGTAGGGCAGTGGATGGTGTCATTAGGGCAGTGGATGGTGTCAGTAGAGCAGAGGATGATGTCAGTAGGGCAGTAGACGGTGTCAGTAGAGCAGAGGACGGTGTCAGTAGGGCAGTGGATGGTGTCAATAGAGCAGTGGACGGTGTCAGTAGGGCAGTGGACGGTGTCAGTAGAGCAGAGGACGGTGTCAGTAGGGCAGTGAATGGTGTCAGTAGAGCAGTGGAAGATGTCAGTAGAGCAGAGGACGGTGTCAGTAGAGCAGTGGATGGTGTCAGTAGAGCAGTGGACGGTGTCAGTAGAGCAGTGGATGGTGTCAGTAGAGCAGAGGACGGTGTCAGTAGAGCAGTGGGCGGTGTCAGTAGAGCAGTGGGCGGTGTCAATAGAGCAGTGGATGGTGTCAGTAGAGCAGTGGGCGGTGTCAGTAGAGCAGTGGGCGGTGTCAGTAGAGCAGTGGACGGTGTCAGTAGAGCAGTGGATGGTGTCAGTAGAGCAGAGGACGGTGTCAGTAGAGCAGTGGATGGTGTCAGTAGAGCAGTGGGCGGTGTCAGTAGAGCAGTGGGCGGTGTCAGTAGAGCAGAGGATGATGTCAGTAGAGCAGTGGACGGTGTCAGTAGAGCAGTGGACGGTGTCAGTAGAGCAGTGGACGGTGAGTAGTTTTTATTTTTATTGCGTTTTTTACATTTTATATTTACAATTTTCGTTTTCATTATTTCTCTGCAATATCATCTATTATTATTATTTTTTATTCACTATTTTTTTAGGAGCCCCGTTGGGAAGGCTTTGGTGAAATATCAGAGTCCCTTTCTCTGCAGCCTCAGCTGCACTGGACAGTGAACGAATGGGAAGTGCTCTGTGCTGAGTGGCTTCCTGTTCATTCACAAACCGAAGCATAGCAAATACAGTTTACTATGCTTCAGTTGAGCATGAAAACAGGGGCGATCAGTACAGATCACTCACTGTGTTCATTCATTTATCCATCCTGAAGCAGCCAGCGGAAGAGGAGAGGAGGGAAGCTGGCAGCACTGCAGGGGAGAGAGAGGGGATGCCAGGAAACAGGGGGAAAAGGGACCGCACAGGGTGATTAGGGTGTGCCCAGGCACACCTGATGCACACGCCTGTGGGTGGGTGTCAGTCTGAAGGAGTGGGCATTTCTAGATAGGCTATATTTGCAAAGGTAACGCCCACATGTAATGCTGAGCCTCCATGATTGAATAAACTGAAATCCAATGAAAGGGGCGGGGCCAGGGACAGTCAGGTTGGGGAGGAAAGAGCTATCATATGTGCTGTTACAGAACTACAAGTCCCAGCATGCCTTTGCCTTTGGACATCATGCTTGTAACTGTCAGCCTTCCAATGCCTCATGGGACTTGTACCTCTGCAACAGCAGGAGAACCACAGGTTGAGCATCAATGAGCTAGATGATGCTGGATGTCCTTTAGCCAGAAAATAGGGGCGGGGCTCTCTCTGGCTTGCTGCAGCTTCTAATGCACACTGTGAGAAGCTCACAGTGTTCGGTGAAATCAGAGAAAGCCATTTCAGTCCAGGAAAGGAGCCGGTTCAAGTGGGCAAGACTGAAGGGGAGGATTTATTCGAGGCGCTCAGCATTATATGACCATAGACAGAACAATAAGGGACAATACAAGAGCATGTGTATTTTAAATATATATTTTATTTACTTCATTTATACCCACCCCTACCCACCCACTCAATAAACATAAAAGTATCAGTTTTTTTAAATGGTCAAAAATGTTATTAATTTAAAACTTTAATAAACTTTCAAAAAAAATAAATATATAATTTGGAATCAGGAAACCTGACAAACTCTTCTTATACATCCCAGCAGTGCTTTTTATCGGATACAGATTACAGAAATTATCTACAATCCAAAACACAAACTTCAAAAATAAATACATGTGGTGCTTTGTTGCCCGCGTCTGATACATTGTTTTAATAAAAAGTTCATCAAAAGTGCAAGTAAATCAATCCTTTGCACAATCAAATGTTATTCATTGTAAAAAAATAATATATATATATATATATACTGTGCAAATTATGGATATACCACATTATGGCCACTAGATGCTTCTGAGTATCCTAAGAAATAAATATGCTCCTCAGCTCCATCTAGTTGCCATGTTGTGGTATTTTTCACGTTCACTCAGTGTAAATGGTGAAAATACCACATTACAGCCACTAGATGGTGCTAAGTACCCTAAGAAATAAGTATGCTCCTCAGCTCCACCTAGTGGCCATATTGTGGTATTTTTCATATTCACTCAGCGTGAATTGTGAAAATACCACATTATGGCCACTGGATGGTGCTAAGTAATATAATGGCTCGTTTCCACTGAGCTTTCTGGTTCGGTACGGTACGCTATTTATGCCGTTTCCATTGTGAATGGTACCCTAATTCCGAACCGTACCGTACCACTTTTTTGGGACCCTTTTGTTGGGGTACCAAGCACATTAGTACCGTACCAACAGGGTGGAGCTACACTCTGCAGAACTTTGATTGGTTGACAGAAAATCGTCTATCACAGCTTTCCTGCTACACCACACCTATCATGAAAGGGTACTATTGGCAGTGGAAACGCAAGGTGTACCGTTCCGAACCGTACCGTACTGAACCGTACCGTACCACTCAGTGGAAACGAGGCATTAGAAATAAGTATGCTCCTCAGCTCCATGTAGTGGCCATAATGTGGTATTTTTCACGTTCACTCAGTGTAAATGGTGAAAATACCAAATTACGGCCACTAGATGGTGCTAAGTATCCTAAGAAATAAGTATGCTCCTCAGCGCCATCTAGTGGCCATATTGTGGTATTTTTCATACTCACTCAGCGTAAATTGTGAAAATACCACATTATGGCCACTAGATGGTGCTAAGTAATATAATGGCTCGTTTCCACTGAGCTTTCTGGTACGGTTCGGTACGGTACGGTACGCTATTTATGCCGTTTCCATTGTGAATGGTACCCTAATTCCGAACCGTACCGTACCACTTTTTTGGGACCCTTTTGTTGGGGTACCAAGCACATTAGTACCGTACCAACAGGGTGGAGCTACACTCTGCAGAACTTTGATTGGTTGACAGAAAATCGTCTATCACAGCTTTCCTGCTACACCACACCTATCATGAAAGGGTACTATTGGCAGTGGAAACGCAAGGTGTACCGTTCCGAACCGTACCGTACTGAACCGAACCGTACAGTACCACTCAGTGGAAACGAGGCATTAGAAATAAGTTTGCTTCTCAGCTCCATCTAGTGGCCATATTGTGGTATTTTTCACGTTCACTCAGTGTAAATGGTGAAAATACCAAATTACGGCCACTAGATGGTGCTAAGTATCCTAAGAAATAAGTATGCTCCTTAGCGCCATCTAGTGGCCATATTGTGGTATTTTTCATACTCACTCAGCGTAAATTGTGAAAATACCACATTATGGCCACTAGATGGTGCTGAGTAACATAAGAAATAAGTATGCTCCTCAGCGCCATCTAGTGGCCATATTGTGGCATTTTTCATGTTCACTCTGTGAATAACATGTGATCTATCAAGCAAGAGGACAGCTGGCATCTCTGTAAAACTTCCAATATAGTCACATCCCAGGGAGTAAACAGACAGAGTGGCTGAATAACATGTGATCTGCAAAGAATTTAGCCTGAGAACATTCAATTTTGTCGCATTCACTCAGAATGAATCTACAGCTCTGTGAATTTTTGTTATGAATACAACCCATGAGGTTTCTAGTCTGAGGGTGACTTAATTGACTTAAGGCAGAGGTCCCTAATCCCTGGGCCATACTGGTGCCGGTACATGCCCTGGTGGGACCAGGCCGTGTGGCGGGCAACAGGTGAGGCCTAATTTGCATTTGTTGCCACCTGGGCTCCCCCCAGCCCGGCTAGCTCTCTACGATATATCTCCCACTACTCAAGCTGCATAGGGGGTGAGGAGAATAGCTGCCATACCAGTTGGAGGGTGCCAATAAGCTGATTGTTCCTGGGAATTGTAGTCAGAGAACCTGAAAAAAAAACTGAGACCAGCCCTGGGCCTGACTACCCATCCCAGAATCCCCTGCGCCAGGCCAGATCAATCAATCTAGAGCAGCCCATCAGCTCAGGTGTTCCTCAGATTTGAAATCAATGGGGTATACTTAGGTTAGTGATGTGGAAGATGGAAAGAAGGTTGGCACGGCAGCCCGGAGACTCCTATGGAGGCCATATTGGTGAGCAGGTAACAACTGGGCTGCACCACAATTTCCTCCACTGAACCGCAGAGGAGTTGTCTTCGGTGAGATCTGTCCCTGGTACCAGGGAGGTTGGGGACCACTGACTTGAAAGACCTGTTGGTCCACCTGTAGGTGGGCTTGGAGGCTGGCACTGCCCAGTTTCTGGTGGTTATACCAGTTCCTAGGTCAAAATTGGTCAACCACTGACCTGCTCTACTCCAGAACCGGCACTGGTGTAAGGCAACGGTGGGATTGAAGTCTACACTGTGCCGGAAACAGTCCTTCTAACGAGATCCCTCAAGTTTTCTACGAGGGTTCTTCAAAAGGTTTTCGCACTTTTTTTTATATATAATAGAGTTTAGAAAAGTGCGAAAACTTTTTGAAGAACCCTCGTAGAAAACTTGTTTTTTGAGGAGATCTCGTTAGAAGGACTGTTTCCGGCACAGTGGAGACTTCAATCCCACCGTAAACTTTTTGAAGACCCCTTGTAATAAAGTTTCAAATTCAGCTCTGTAAACGTTGCCCCCCAAAGCTGATACTCTACATTCCGACCTGCTCAAGCACACATGATTTTGACCACCAATAAAGTAATTTCTGGAGGTAATAAAAACAAAAAATACTAAAAATACGGGTGATAGTAATCTGTACGTCCTGAGTAATGAATCTGTACGTCCTGAGTAATGCAAAAGTCACATGACTGTAATTATTCCATACAGGCGCCATCGGTGAATGTCTGTCCCGTCATTGAAGTTGCTATTACATAGTCATCTGACAAATTGATTCCAGTTTTATTGTCCACGTTGCTCTTTTAACACCCAAATTCAGATTTTCTCAAGGTTTGTTCCAGGCGGTGTCTAAATAAGTTGATTGTCTATGAGGTGTCATGTGACTAAATGATACTTTTATGTATCTGTTATGTATGTAGTTTCATATCTCTTACAGCAAATTGTACAAAATTGGAACAATATGGAAGCAATTTGATTATGTGACACATAAGGTCCCCTTAGAGGCATCACAAGATCAAAGGGAGGAATACAACACCTTGGTGGGGTCACCCTGAGATGACGACAGAGAGATCATATCTACCAGTTGGCCCGGAGACTCCATAGAATCCTCCAGAAAAAATAGAAAATTTGACCAAAATTTGACCAAGCAAAGGAAAGTTTGAGAAGATTTTTTCACTCTCTACTAGAAGAAAAGATTGATAATTTTTATGAACGAATCTCCGACACTCTGTGAAGCCTTTTGGTCACCTGGGTTGGCTCAAGTCCTGGTTGACATCAAAGTTAAGGATTTTAATTTTTTTCAAAGTTTCTTCTGATTTGGGAAGAATTTTTTTGGATAATCCAGCTTGGCTCCATCCAATAGGGTTATGTTCGGGACTACAATAATGGGGCAGATTTTGGGTTGTATGGTCCACCAGTCATCTCATGCTTGCCAATTGTAACAGAAGTCGGCAGACCAGATTTTTCTCTTAAGCCATATCATTCAGTTTCGAATAATGTTCAGCAACTGTTCATGTGTCCCACGATCCCTTGGGCTTACTGCACATATGACCTGAAGTTGCGGTATTTGGCTGTTCTGGGCATGTCTTTATCAACCACAACCAGCTTGTGGAGAATTTCTCTGATGTCTTGATCTTCGTGTTTCTCTGTGTCGTTTTCGGTTATTATTTTAAAGTAGACGTAGTAGGGTGAGGTCTCTATGATGGCCTTGCAGGGGTCAAACGGGGGCATTTTTCTTTTGTTTTGTGTCGGCTGCGGTGCTGCTGGTAGAACTTGGTGATCCTTAGGTTTGGGAGGCACTGGTGGAGGTGGTCGCTTGTCTTCATGTGGCCGTCCATTGGCTGGTGCTGAGTCCTGCTGTAAAGGAGAGAACATTAGAAATGTTAAATAAGCTTCAAATATACACCATATGGCCAGATGTTTGAAGACACCTGACAGAGGCGTAACTAGAACCTTCAGGGCCCCGGTACAAGAAACCATGAAGGGCCCCCCGGGGCAGCACAGTAGGGAGGGGGGGGCCAGGGGAGCACACAGGGGCCCAGAGACAGCAGAGCACACAGGGGCCCAGAGACAGCAGAGCACAAGTGAACTGGATAGGAGGAGTGGCGGGGGCAGCATACAGAGGAACCAATCTCCTCCATTTTCCTCCTGCAGCTACAGGAGGAAAAAGGAGGACAGTGATTTCTCTACATGCTTCCCCCGCCGCCCCTCCTATCCAGGTGTACAGGGGAGCTGCATGGGCCCCCTGGAGCATGGGGCACGGTTGCAATTGCAACCCCTGCAACCCCTGTAGTTACGCCCCTGACACCTGACCATCACACCTATTTCAGCTTGTTGGACCTCCTAATCCAAAACCATGGTCATTAATATGGAGTTGTCCCCCTTTGAGGTTATAACACCCTCCACTCTTCTTGGAAGGTTTTTCACAAGATTTGGAGTGTGTCTATGGGAATTTATGATGAGCCTGGCTCAGTGTTCTATTAGTGTGTGACTGTGGAGGAGAGGACATTAGAGTGTAAGCTCCTCTGGTACAGAGACTGATGTGAATAGCTCAGTGTTCTCTGTACAGCACCGTGGTATAAGTCATAGCTATGCAGGTGAGTAAGATAGTTTTCTTTCGACTTATGTCACTACTATAGTTTCATGTTGCATTCTTCTGATTCTTGGTGTCAGTCATGGGTTCAGGCCTCTCGGTGTGACATGATTACACACAGGTGAAGTATGTAGAGAGTGTATGTGACTCAGGCAGGGTAACACCCTAATCCCGGGACTGAGAATCGGCGCTCACACACCTGTCCACAGCAGACGATGAGTACAGTCAGGTTATAACAGTAATATAACTATACAATATTATCAACTAATGTATATAGTCAAATCAATGACAGGGACAGATGGAGACGGAGGAACTCAAGGTTCAAAAAGAGCAATTAAATTGTTATCTCCTGGGTGGGCCGTGTACACAGAGCATCTGGCAGAACGAACACAATCTGGGGGGGGGGGGGGGCCTACGTCCATCACATGCCCGATAAAATTGCTTGAGTGTTCCCTGAACCCACAAATATATTGCTTTTTGACAATTTTTTTTAATTGCATTATTTTTTCAAACTCTATAAAAATCTAAACAAAGCTATGAGGTTGATGTCCAGTGAATGTCGGGTGAATGTACACCTACTGAAAAGTAACTAACCAAACGTTAAGAAAGAACTTCTGCTACCTTGTCCATATTTCTTTTCCTGGCTCCCCTCCACTGGAAATAAAGAAGCCCGGCTTAGAGTGGAGTACCTATGACCCAATACAGACTTGCCCCAACAGTCCGTACATTGGGTTGGAGAAGAGCATCACTGGGGAGACAGCTCTGTGCTTACTGACCACATTTTCAAGATGGCAGCACCCAACGGTAGTCGGATGATTCACTGCCGGCACAATGAAAGGTAATTAATAAACACCATTGGTATCTTGGTCCACTTCTAAATAAAGATGAGCTGGGTTCAGTCGGAACTTGGTCCTAACCCGTAAGTCATGGAAAGTTGTACTCCGATAGTTTAGTAGTAATGATGAGCTTGGTTTGCTTTGAACTTAATCCAAAACCAGTTTGGCAGAACCTGTGTGAAGCTTTCACATGATCTTATTTGACCACATTTTCAAGATGGCAGCACCCAACAGTAGTCGAAAAGATGATTCACTGCCAGCACAATGAAAGGTTATTAATAAACACTATTGGTATCTTGGTCCACTACTAAATAGGGATGAGCTGGGTTCAGTCTGAACTTGGTCCTAACCCATAAGTCATGGGAAGTTGTACTCGGATAGTTTAGTAGTAAGGATGAGCTTGGTTTGCTTTGAACTTAATCCAAAACCAGTTTGGCAGAACCTGTGGGAAGCTTTCACATGATCTCATCCCCACCAGCACAATCAGTGGTGGCCCAGAAATTTCTCAGCCTGCATATACTGAAAGGCGTGGGGACGTTTCTGACATCATTAGCTTAAAATGGCCACTTGGGCATATTTGGTCAACGACATCATGGGCTTCCCCTCCCCTTTGATAATGTGCAGCTGCAGGGAATTCCCCCGGCCCAAGCTAATTTGCCCGGTGGGGATGCAATCATGTCACCGCTTCTCATGGGTTCTGTTGAACCAGGTTCGGATCAAGTTTCATCTCAAACCAAGATCATCCTTACAACTAAACCATCTGCGGACAGGGTCTCTTTTAACTAACCATGCATGAGGCCACTGGGAATTAGGGGTGAAATAAAGGTTGGGGTCAGACCAGGCATAGCCAGCTTGTTCGCAGTCTGTGGATCAACCAAATCGATGTGGGTTTAGCTGCCCAAATTCCTGGCATCCTACTGGCTCCTGATGGTTAACTCTGTGTCTACTGGGGTCACTGACCACATTTTCAAGATGGCAGCACCCAACGGTCGTCGGAAAGATGATTCACTGCCAGCACAATGAAACACTATTGGTATCTTGGTCCACTACAAAATGGGGATGAGCTGGGTTCAGTGTGAAGTTGAACTTGGTCCTAACCCATAAGTCATAGGAAGTTGTACTCAGATAGTTTAGTAGTAAGGATGAGCTTGGTTTGCTTTGAACTTAATCCAAAACCAGTTTGGCCGGACCTGTGGGAAGCTTTCACATGATCTCATCCCAACCAGCACAATCAGCGGTGGCCCAGGCATTTCTCAGCCTGCATATACTGAAAGGCGTGGGGATTTTTGTGACCTCATTAACTTAAAAAATGGCCACTTGGGCATATTTGGTCAAGGTTAGGTGACCTATAAAGGCCATTTGGCCATATTAGGCAAAGGACATCATAGGCTTCCCCTCCTCTTTGTGAATGTGCAGTTCGGGGTGCAATCATGTGACCGCTTCTCATGGGTTCTGTTGAACCAAGTTCGGATCAAGTTTAGAGCAAACCAAGTTCATCCTTACAACCATCTGCGGACAGGGTCGCTTTAACCACTTCAGCTCCAGAAGTTTATACCCCCTTAATAACCAGGCCATTTATTTGTGATATTTTAACTAACAACTGCGCGGTCGTGCGACACTGTACCCAAATAAAATTGATGTCCTTTTTTCCCCACAAATAGAGCTTTCTTTTGGTGGTATTTGATCACCTGTGCGGTTTTTAGATTTTGTGCTATACACAAGAAAAGAGCGACAATTTTGAAAAAAAAAAAAAAAACAAACAATATTTTTCACTTTCTGCTATATAACATTCCCAATAAAAAAAAAATTAAAAATCACATTTTTTATCAGTTTAGGCCAATTTGCATTCTGCTACATATTTTTGCCCAAAAAATATTCCAAAAAGCGTATTTTAATTGGTTTGCGCAAAAGTTATCGCGTCTACAAACTACGGAATAGATTTTTTGACTTTTGATTTATTTATTTTGTTTTTATTAGCAATGGCGGCGATCTGCGATTTTTAGCGGGACTGCGACATTGCAGCGGACAGATTGGACCTGTCTCAGCTAAGCAAAAACTCAGATCTCTGTGTAACTTTCCCAGAGTTAGAAAGCACATTTAGGAGCACACTTAACCCCTGGGTTAACCCCTTCCCTGCCAGTGTCATTATTACAGTAACAGTGGATATTTTTAGCACTGATTATTGTAGTAATGTCACTGGTCCCCCCAAAAGTGTAAAAAATGTCAGTTAGGGGTCCGATCTGTCTGCCGCAATGTTGCAGTCCCACTAAAAATCGCAGATCGCAGCCATTACTAGAAAAAAAAATACATAAATAAATAAAAATGACATAAATCTTCCCCCTAGCTTGTAGACGCGATAACTTTTGCACAAACCAATCAATATACGCCTAAAAAAAACCAAAAAAACAAAAAAAAACAATAGCTTGCCTATTAGACTTTAAAATGTCCAAAAAGACACAATTCCCCTCCCACGGTCTTCATCAGGGTCTGCTGACTTCAGGTTGGCTTCACTGAACTTCCCACGAATGAACGCGGCCAGACCCGCGCGCCCCCTACTGAGCACACCGCAACGACGCTCCTGATTGTCTGTTTATCTCCATGCAGCAGCCATTAATTGCTGAGGATCAAAAATGACGTTCCCACTAAGCACGTCAGGACCAGCAAGAACCATTAAAGGTCTTCAATTAGAGCTGGCAGCCATAAGGACGCAGGATATGCCGCGACGAGTCTTATTCTAAGAAAAGGCATCAAAACGGCGATCCTCCCACTGACACCATACTGAGAGGAGGCAATATATTATATTATTTTATATTCTTCTTTAATATAATTATTTATATAATGAAAGTTTTTTATGATTTTAGACAATTATGGCCCCAAACATGCTTATCAGAACTGGCTCTAGGTGTATCTTCTGTACACTTTTCAAGATACGCTACTGGGTTGTGAATCAAATTTTTTTTTTTTTTTATGAAAAATAGATTACAGGACCATTAAGTAGTGGGTGTGTAGAGATTATTTCTAGAGAATAAGGATATTGCTTAGCATCACTAATATCATTATGCATCTCTTAAAAAACCTTTTATCATAAATGTTGCCATTCCACATTGATAGATCAGAAAAAGTCATAGATTACATGTTTTTGCACCTGCCATGCTTCCCTATTGGGCAGTGATGCTGTATGATGCATCTCATGGCCAATAGGAAGGCACTTGGGGTGCCCTTTTATAATCCATTATTCAGTCAGCCCACTATAATGCAGGAGAACAGAAGAGGAGTTTTTAGTGCAATCAATTGTGCAGTCAGCCCACCATAATGCAGGAGGACAGGTGAGGAGCTCCTAGTACAATCCATTGTGCAGTCAGTCCACCATAGTGCAGGAGGACAGGTGAGGAGCTCCTATTACATTTAATTGTGCAGTCAGTCCACCATAGTGCAGGAGGACAGGCGAGGAGCTCAGGGCCGATCCTAGGGTCACAGGCGCCTGGGTGCAGAAATTTTTCTGGCGCCCCCATATGGGCGTGGTCATCTTACTAGCTCCTCCCCTTTACACATGTTTCTATGGCAACGACTCAAACACAGAGATGCTCCCCTAAGAAGTCTTCCTTACCCCGGGACCCTCCTACGATCTCTTAACAATAAACAAATTACAGGAAGAGAAGCAGAGTACTCTAATGGGAACTGGAGGGGGGTCTATCTAATGGACACAGAGAGGGCATCTGTTAGAGAGTCTGTTAGACAGAGCCCTCAGACAGGAGATGGTCAGAGACTGCAGACTTTATACAAGAGATGGTCAGAGACTGCGGATATGATACAAGAGATTAATGCTATGATGCAGCCTCATCAGTGCCCACCAAATGCAGTCTACCAGTGCCCACTAAATGCAGCCTACCAAAGCCCACCAAATGCAGCCTTATCAGTGCCCACCAAATGCAGCCTTATCAGTGCCCACCAAATGCAGGCTTATCAGTGCCCACCAAATGCAGGCTTATCAGTGCCCACCAAATGCAGCCTACCAGTGCCCACCAAATGCAGCTTACCAGTGCCCACCAAATGCAGCCTTATCAGTGCACACCAAATGCAGCCTACCAGTGCCCACCAAATGCAGCCTCATCAGTGCCCACCAAATGCAGCTTACCAGTGCCCACCAAATGCAGCTTACCAGTGCCCACCAAATGCAGCTTACCAGTGCCCACCAAATGCAGCCTTATCAGTGCCCACCAAATGCGGCTTACCAGAGCCCACCAAATGCAGCCTACCAGTGCCCACCAAATGCAGCCTTATCAGTGCCCACCAAATGCAGCTTACCAGTGCCCACCAAATGCAGCCTTATCAGTGCACACCAAATGCAGCCTACCAGTGCCCACCAAATGCAGCCTCATCAGTGTCCACCAAATGCAGCCTTCCAGTGCCCACCAAATGCAGCCTTATCAGTGCCCACCAAATGCAGCCTACCAGTGCCCACCAAATGCAGCTTACCAGTCCCCACAAAATGCAGCTTACCAGTGCCCACCAAATGCAGCCTACCAGTGCCCACCAAATGCAGCTTACCAGTCCCCACAAAATGCAGCTTACCAGTGCCCACCAAATGCAGCCTACCAGTGCCCACCAAATGCAGCTTACCAGTCCCCACAAAATGCAGCTTACCAGTGCCCACCAAATGCAGCCTACCAGTGCCCACCAAATGCAGCCTTATCAGTGCCCACCAAATGCAGCCTACCAGTGCCCACCAAATGCAGATTACCACAGCCCACCAAATGCAGATTACCACAGCCCACCAAATGGAGCCTTAACAGTGCCCACCAAATGCAGCCTACCCCCCACCCTGACCACACGCTCAGATACCCCCCACTCTGATCACACCCCCCAGATACCCCACCATCCGGATCACAAACACATCCAGATACCCCCACCCTGATCACACGCCCAGATACCCTCACTCTGAACACGCCCCCCAGCTACCCCCCACTCTGATCATACCCCCTACTCTGATCACGCCCCCCCCCCCCCAGATACTCCTTCATCCTTATCGCACACCTCCAGATATCCCCACTCTGATCACATGCTCAGATACCCCCTACTCTGAAAACACCCCTCATATACCAGCCCCCACTCTGATCACACCCCCCAAATACCCCCCCCCCACTCTGATCACAGCCCCCAGATACCCCCATACTCTGAAAACTCCCCTCATATACCCACCCCCACGCTGATCACACCCCCTTAGATACCCCCTCACTCTGACCACCCCCCCCTCCAGATACCCACCACACTCTAAACACACCACCTAGATACCCCCCCACCTAGATATCCCACCCCACTCTGATCACACCCCCCTAAATACCCCCCAGTCTGCTCACACACTACAGTCTTTCTTTACATTACAGTATCTCCCCTGTCTGGGGACACTTACTTTTGTCAGGCTCCAGAATGAGGACACATCATGGGACAGCCTCAGACATTAGGCTCACTACAGGCTCCTGGGGGAGGAGCCGAGTGCAGAGGGGTGGAGCCCTGTCCATAGTGCTGCATGTGGATCTTCTGATTGGCCCTCCGCTGTGGCCAATGGAGACAGAATAGGCGTGGACTAAAGCATGTGAGAGACACCGGCCGCTCTCTCTTCTCCCGCACTGATAAGGGAGGGGGAGGGGGGGCACTCTGACAGCCCGCAGCTCGCCTCTCCCCAGTGTCACAGCGCCGGCCCTGGGTACACCTCTGGAGGAGGAGAGGACAGACCGGCGCCGCAGCTAGTCTCTCCCCTGTGTCACAGCGCTGGTCTGTGTACGCCGCTGGAGGAGGAGAGGACTCAGTGCCACTGGAGCTTCGGCGCCCCTCCCCCGCCTCAGCTTGCGGCGCCTGGGTGCGGTGAACCCCGTGAACCCGCCCAGGATCGGCCCTGGAGGAGCTCCTAGTACAATCCATTGTGCAGTCAGTCCACCATAGTGCAGGGGAACAGATAAGGAACCCCTTGTACAATGCAGCGTACCATCATCCCATACTGCAGAAGGTGAGGTGAGGGGCTTCTTGTAGTACGATCCATTGTGCAGTCAGCCCACCATACTGGTGCAGGAGGACCAGGGCCGCCATCAGGGGGGTACAGCCAGTACTCCTGTATGGGGCCCCGGCACATAGGGGGGCCCGGACAGCAGGAAGATCGGTAGGATGACAGCATACCTCCCAACCTGGGCAGGACTGTCCCGCTGTACAGAGGCTTTGTCCGGCATAATTCTGGTGATAAATGTTAGCTTCTAGCTCAGAAGGACCAACAGCAGTGGGAACATTTAGAACAGCCAGGGATTGGCTAACAAACCAGCTGGGTGTGCACTATGCAGAGACTGCACCTGTCAAATTCATGCTGTGATGTCGGTAATGGGCGGGACTGCTACTCAGACCCGCCCCCTGTGTCAAGCAACACGTGCATACTGCATAGGGAAGAAGGAGAAGGAAGATATGGCAGCCAGCAACAGAAAGGTATTTTAGAAAGGAAATCATGTGGAAGATGGGGGACCTTTGGGGAAGATGAGGGCAGAGGAGAGGTGTGTGTGTTCCAGAGGTTGTAGCAGCTGGGAAGAGGTGCAGTACAGAGGCATTTACATAAATTCGCTACTATGTACAGCTTGGTATGGCACTACTCCTGATTTTTAACATTGGCCTCAATGGAGAATCTTGGTCAATTTGGTATGGCACTGCTCCCTGTCTAACATTTGCATCTATAGGGAAATCTTGGTCAGCTTAGTAAGGTACTACTCCCTATCTAGCACTCTCCTGAACCCTGTGCATAATGCACTCCAGAACCCTGCATTCTGTATCTAGCATTCTCCTGAATGTATTCCTGACCCCTAAACTCCATACGTAATGCATTCCTGACCCCTGCACTCTGTACGTAATGCATTCCTGACCCCTGCACTCTGTACGTAATGCATTCCTGACCCCTTCACTCTGTACGTAATGTATTCCTGACCCCTGCACTCTGTACGTAATGCATTCCTGACCCCTGCACTCTGTACGTAATGTATTCCTGACCCCTGCACTCTGTACATAATGTATTCCTGACCCCTGCACTCTGTACGTAATGCATTCCTGACCCCTGCACTCTGTATGTAATGCCTTCCTGACCCCTGCACTCTGTATGTAATGCATTCCTGACCCCTGCACTCTGTACGTAATGTATTCCTGACCCCTGCACTCTGTATGTAATGCATTCCTGACCCCTGCACTCTGTATGTAATGCATTCCTGACCCCTGCACTCTGTATGTAATGCATTCCTGACCCCTGCACTCTGTACGTAATGCATTCCTGACCCCTGCACTCTGTATGAGGATGGGGTTGTGGATTTGTGGAGGGATTTGGGGGGTTGCGCTGTGAGGGGTGATTGGGAGGGATTTCTGCCCAATTATAATATAATTTTGATATTTTCGGTGGAAGGGGGGGGGGCCCTGCCAGGTAGGCTGTATGGGACCCCAGGATTTCTAGAGGCAGCCATGAGGAGGACATGTGAGGAGCTCCTAGTACCTTCCATTGTGCAGTCAGCCCACCATGACGCAGAAGGACAGATGAGGGGGATCCTAGTACAATCCATTTTGCAGTCAGCCCATCATACTGCAGGAGAACAAGTAAGGAACCCCTTGTACAATGTAGGGTACTGTCATCCCACCATACTGCAGGAGGACAGGTGAGGGGCTTCTAGTACGATCCATTTGGCAGTCAGCCCACCATAATGCAGGAGGACAGGTGAGGAACCCCTTGTAGAATGCAGTGTACAGTCATCCCACCATACTGCAGGAGGACAGGTGAGGATCACCCTGTACAATGCACTCTGCAGTCAGCCCACCATACTGCAGGAGGACAGGTCCACTTTATACAATTGTAATCAGGAAGAATCAGTATAAGACTGAGATTGATATTTTGTTTCTTTCTCTTTTTATTTTGTTACATTTGCTACATGTTAGTCTGCAGATACTGAATTGTATCATTAGTGTGTCTGATGAATGGTCATTTCCTCCATGGGGAAAGGGGGGGGGGGGGCATAGGAGGTGTATCAGACTGCTGGCAGGTAATAAGGTACAGATGATGAAGTCCCTTACAATTTGGCGCAGTTTATAAATACGCACCGGCTGGGCGGACATGGGAGAGCTAAATCTTATTATTAGAAGGAATTCTGCTCCTTGCCGACAAACATCTTCAGTAGAGGAGGCCATCAACAAGGGGTTAATTCACTCCCTAACAAGACATTGAAATCTCATGCGCAACTCCGGGCTTTTTTTTAACTACTTTTCCCCCCCACCGGGACAATTTAAAAAAAAATTTGCACACATTTTAAAATCAGAAATTTTTTTTGGGTGGCAGTGGCAATCTTTTATGTCACCTGATATTTGCAAGCTCTATATTTTTAGGGGACAAAATGGACTGAAATAAATGTGCACAATATGACCCCCCCCCCCCACCCTAAAAAAAAAAAAAAAAAAAATATGGAGCTGCGTCTAGTAAATACATACCAAACAAGCCTTAAAGTTATATGCAACCTTGAAATGGCAAAAGACGAAAATTACCCAAAATTGTTCATAGGCAACACTTTAAAAGCCTTTACAGGTCATCAGTTTGGAGATACCCACAAATGATGGCCCATGAATTATCGATCTCACTCTGACAGACGTGGTGATATATTACATGTGTGGTGCAATCGTTGTTTACATACACATGTGCGCACGACCAGCCTAAGGCTCAGCGACCTGCTACATGGTAAACAATTTAAAATAATTTTTTTTCATCAATTTTAGGCCAATTTGTATTCTGCTACATATTTTTGGTAAAAAAAAAAAAAAAAAATCCCCAATAAGTGTATATTGATTGGTTTGCACAAAAGTTATCACATCTACTAGGACTAAGAGATAGATTTATTTCATTTTTATTTATTTATTAATTTTTACTAGTAAAAGCGATTTTTAGCGGGACTGCGACATTGTGGCGGACAGATCGGACCCCTAACTGACATTTGTGACACTTTTGGGGGGACACTTGTTCTGTTTGGGCTCCAGCATCATGAAGGCCAATGAACACAGCAGACAGGTCAGGGATAAAGTTGTGGAGAAGTGTAAAGCAGGGTTAGGTTATAAAAAAATCTCCCAAGCTTGGAACATCTCACAGAGCGCTGTTCAAACCATCATCGGAAAATGGAAAGAGTATGGCACAACTGCAACCCTACCAAGACATGGTCGTCCACCTAAACTGACCGGCCGGGCAAGGAGAGCATTGATCAGAGAAGCAGCCAAGAGGCTCATGGGAACTCTGGAGGAGCTGAAGAGATCCACAGCTCAGGTGGGAGAATCTGTCCACAGGACAACTATTAGTTTTGCGCTTTTTTACTTAAAGGAGCAATGCTGATATATATACTGTCCAGTTCTGGTCGCCAGTCCTCAGGAGGGATGTGTTGGAGCTGGAGAGAGTCCGGAGAAGGGCAACTAAACTAATTAGGGGATTGGAGGACCTTGATTATGAAGAGCGTCTGCAATCGCTTGATTTATTCTCCCTGGAGAAGAGACGTCTGAGAGGGGACATGATAGCAATTTATAAATATCTCAATGGCGATCTCAGCATAGAAGAAAAGCTATTCAGTCGAAAGGATTGCATGAGGACTCGAGGGCATACAATGCGATTAGAGGAGAAGCGTTTTAACCTCAGGCAACGTGGGGGGGTTCTTTACTGTTAGGGCTACAAGATTGTGGAATTCTATACCACAAGAGGTGGTTTCTGCGGGAAGTATGGTGGCTTTTAAAAGACTCTTAGACTTACATCTCAAGGATCAGAACATTCAGGGGTATGTGAGATGATTACGGCCACACACACCTACACAGGTTGAACTGGATGGACTATTGTCTTTATTCAACCTCCACTACTATGTAACTATATATCACTATAAAACAGTGGGGGGCCCTGGGAAATTTTGATGGTCAGGTCCAGGGGGGGCCCAGGCCTAAAGCTGTGTAAGGGGGCCCCAAAATTTCCAATGGCTGCCCTGAGTGTTAAAAACCAGAGAAGGATCTTACCTTGTTCTGTTTGGGCTCCGGGATCCTGGGAATATACTCGGCATACTTCTGAGGTCCGATCGGCAGCGATCCCTGCGTGCGATACTTCAGTGTGGTGTCCATGTCAGCTGGCTGGGTGGAAGGGTTGTGCGGGAAGAAGGCGGCTCTCAGCTTTATATATATATGTGTGACACTCGTCTACGAGTCATCCCTTTACAATGTGCGGGGCGTGTTGTGATCTGTTCGTAGGGTTTTCACAGGCTCGGCCGCATTAGTAATTTATGAGTGCCGTAAAAGCATTTTTTAATAAACCAACATTGACACATCTGCCTTTCCTTCCAGGAGTCCGACAACAACATCGGCGTCAATGTGTCCCGGCGGGAGGATTGTGTGTGCAGAGACCGAGGAGTGACACCGAGTCGTTACAGGTGACAAGGCTGATCCTCCGTCAGCTCAGCCAAGGACAGATCTGGAGCTGTCAGGGAAAAGTCACAACTAAAATGAAAAGTTTGTTTTGTCTATTGTAACAGTTACTGAAACAATTTTATGTCAGCGTCATTTTTTATTTTGTTACTTTGTTGCTGCTCCATATTTCTGTGAGGTTAGCAGCCAGATAGGTGATGACAACTGAAATTGCAGATGTCCACCAGCCAACAATTCCCATAATCTGAAATCTCCCCCAATCACTCGTTCTCCAGTCAATTCAGCATTCTCTGTAATAGAAGAGGTATTCTACCCCCCTCTCCAGTGCCCTGTGTCTCCTACCTCCTCTCCATTCTCTGTAATAGAAGAGGTATTCTTCTCCCTTCTCCGGTGTCCTGTGTCTCCTACCTCCTCTCCATTCTCTGTAATAGAAGAGGTATTATACCCCCCTCTCCGGTGTCCTGTGTCTCCTACCTCCTCTCCATTCTCTGTAATAGAAGAGGTATTATACCCCCCTCTCCGGTGTCCTGTGTCTCCTACCTCCTCTCCATTCTCTGTAATAGAAGAGGTATTGTAACCCCCTCTCCGGTGTCCTGTGTCTCCTACCTCCCCTCCATTTCCTGTAATAGAAGAGGTATTATACCCCCCACTCCCGTGTTCTGTGTCTCCTACCTCCCCTGCATTCCCTGTAATAGAAGAGGTATTATACCCCCCTCTCCCATGTTCTGTGTCTCCTACCTCCCCTCCATTCTCTGTAATAAAAGAGGTATTATACCCCCCTCTCCAGTGTTCTGTGTCTCCTACCTCCCCTCCATTCTCTGTAATATAAGAGGTATTATACTCCCTCTCCAGTGTCCTGTGTCTCCTACCTCCTCTCCATTCTCTGTAATAGAAGAGGTATTATACCCCCCTCTCCGGTGTCCTGTGTCTCCTACCTCCTCTCCATTCTCTGTAATAGGATAGGTATTATACCCCCCTCTCCGGTGTCCTGTATCTCCTACCTCCTCTCCATTCTCTGTAATAGAAGAGGTATTGTAACCCCCTCTCCGGTGTTCTGTGTCTCCTACCTCCCCTCCATTTCCTGTAATAGAAGAGGTATTATACCCCCCTCTCCCATGTTCTGTGTCTCCTACCTCCCCTCCATTCTCTGTAATAAAAGAGGTATTATACCCCCCTCTCCAGTGTTCTGTGTCTCCTACCTCCCCTCCATTCTCTGTAATATAAGAGGTATTATACTCCCTCTCCAGTGTTCTGTGTCTCCTACCTCCTCTCCATTCTCTGTAATAAAAGAGGTATTATACTCCCTCTCCAGTGTCCTGTGTCTCCTACCTCCCCTCCATTCTCTGTAATAGAAGAGGTATTCTACTCCCTTCTCCGGTGTCCTGTGTCTCCTACCTCCCCTCCATTCTCTGTAATAGAAGAGGTATTGTACCCCCCTCTCCCGTGTTCTGTGTCTCCTACCTCCCCTCCATTCTCTGTAATAGAAGAGGTAGACTCTCCTTTCCAGTGTCCTGTGTCTCCTACCTCCCCTCCATTTCCTGTAATAGAATAGGTATTATACCCCCCTCTCCAGTGTCCTGTGTCTCCTACCTCCTCTCCATTCTCTGTAATAGAAGAGGTATTCTACTCCCTTCTCCGGTGTCCTGTGTCTCCTACCTCCCCTCCATTCTCTGTAATAGAAGTGGTATTATACCCCCCTCTCCCATGTTCTGTGTCTCCTACCTTCTCTCCATTCTCTGTAATAGAAGAGGTATTAGACTCTCCTCTCCAGTGCCCTGTGTCTCCTACTTCCCCTCTATTCTCTGTAATAGAAGAGGTATTATACCCCCCTCTCCAGTGTCCCATGTCTTCTACCTCCTCTCCATTCTCTGTAATAGAAGAGGTATTATACCCCCCTCTCTGGTGTCCTGTGTCTCCTATGTCCCTTTCATTCTCCGTAATATAAGAGGTATTATACCCCCCTCTCCGGTGTCCTGTATCTCCTACCTCCTCTCTATTCTCTGTAATAGAAGAGGCATTATACTCCCCTCTCCAGTGTCCCATGTCTCCTACCTCCTCTCCATTCTCTGTAATAGAAGAGGTATTATACCCCCCTCTCTGGTGTCCTGTGTCTCCTATGTCCCTTCCATTCTCCGTAATATAAGAGGTATTATACTCCCCTCTCCGGTGTCCTGTGTCTCCTACCTCCCCTCCATTCTCTGTAAAAGAAGAGGTATTATACCCCCCTCTCCAGTGTCCCTTGTCTCCTACCTCCCCTCCATTTCCTGTAATAGAAGAGGTATTATACCCCCCTCTCCCGTGTTCTGTGTCTCCTACCTTCCCTCCATTCTCTGTAATAGAAGAGGTATTATACTCCCCTCTCCAGTGTCCCTTGTCTCCTACCTCCCCTCCATTTCCTGTAATAGAAGAGGTATTATACCCCCCTCTCCACTCTGCGTGTATTTAGAAATATTAATACCTTCACGCCAACGTAGCACAAATATGAAGCTCCACTAGACTGTGTTTTTTTACGTGGGGTTGTATATTTGCATATCTGCCTTTGTGCTGGGAGTGCGCCACACGAGGTCTCACTGTGAGCTCTGAGAACTCCTGATTCTTGGTCACCTGATCACTGTGATAGCCTCTGATTGGCTATCACAGTGATATGTCACTGTGAAGCCTGCCCCCGTGTTTTCTTTCTCTGTGAATGGAGGAGAGAGATACATTGTATCTCTCTCCTCCATTCTCTAGAGGGAAAATAGAAAAATATAATTAATAGGAAAATAGAATTAAAAAATGTGGCAAATAATTGTGACGTGGAAAGAAAACGATAAATGGTTTTCAACATTTTTTACAAATAAATATCTGAAAAGTGTGGCGTGCATTTGTTTTCAGCCCCCTTTACTCTGATACCCCTAACTAAAATCTAGTAGAACCAATTGCCTTTAGAAGTCACCTAATTAGTAAATAGACTCCCCCTGTGTGTTATTTAATCTCAGTATAAATACAGATGTTCTGTGAAGCCCTCAGAGGTTTGTTAGAGAACCTTAGTGAACAAACAGCATCATGAAGGCCAAGGAACACACCAGACAGGTCAGGGATAAAGTTATGGAGAAGTGTAAAGCAGGGTTAGGTTATAAAAAAATCTCCCAAGCTTTGAACATCTCACGGAGCGCTGTTCAATCCATCATGGGAAAATGGAAAGAGTATGGCACAACTGCAACCCTACCAAGACATGGCCGTCCACCTAAACTGACCGGCCGGGCAAGGAGAGCATTCATCAGAGAAGCAGCCAAGAGGCCCATGGGAACTCTGGAGGAGCTGCAGAGATCCACAGCTCAGGTGGGAGAATCTGTCCACAGGACAACTATTAGTCGTGGGCTCCACAAATCTGCCCTTTATGGACGAGTGAGAAGAAGAAAGCCATTGGTGGAAGAAAGCCATAAGAAGTCCTGTTTGCAGTTTGGGAGAAGCCATGTGGGGGACACAGCAAACATGTGGAAGAAGGTGCTCTGCTCAGATGAGACCAAAATTCAACTTTTTGGCTTAAAAGTAAAACGCTATGTGTGGGGGAAAACTAACACTGCATATCACCCTGAACACACCATCCCCACTGTGAAACATGGTGGTGGCAGCATCATGTTGTGGGGATGCTTTTCTACAGCAGGGACAGGGAAGCTTGTAAGAGTTGATGGGAAGATGGATGGAGCCAAATACAGGACAATCTTAGAAGAAAACCTGTTAGAGTGTGCAAAAGACTTGAGACCGGGGCGGAGGTTCACCTTCCAGCAGGACAACGACACAAAACATCCAGCCAGAGCTACAATGGAATGGTTCACATCAAAGCATATTCACATGTTAGAATGGCCCAGTCACAGTCCAGACCTAAATCCCATTGAGAATCTGTGCCAAGACTTGAAAATTGCTGTTCACAGACGCTCTCCATCCAATCTGACAGAGCTTGAGATATTTTGCAAAGAAGAATGGGCAGAAATGTCCTCTCTAGATGTGCAAAGCTGGCAGAGACATCTCCAAAAAGACTTGCAGCTGTAATTGCAGGGAAATGGTAAAAGGAAAAAGCAAGCGCTCTGGGGTAACTCTATCAAGGGGTCTGATATGATCAATATCAATGTATAATCAGCCAATAAGATGAAAATAAAAGCTGATACAGGTCATAAAGGTGGAATATAAAAACCATTCATATACATGAAAAAATTATCATACATGAAAAAATTAGGAGGTATTCAAGTCCATAATAATGAGCAAAGTCCCAAAAAAGGAGTCAGTGTGCTGATGGGGTAGATGTATAAGGGCTGCAATAAGGGCTGGCTCCGAAACACAGGGAAGTCAGTTCTGTGGATGGGAGCAGATAAAAAGACACACGGAGCGCCTCTAAGTGCAGTATTTGTTTATTAAAAGGAAAGCACACAATATTAGCAACTCACATTAGGTAGAAGGTGACAGGCTTAAAAATACTCCGGTGGTCTGTGGAAGTAGGCTGTGGAGTCCAAGTGTCCAGAGGAGAAAGATGGTAGCAGCCGAAGAGATGGAGCCAGGAGACGGAAAAGCCGGCCGGGCGTCTTCCGGGTTCAGCTGATGTCCGGGAACCAGGCTGGAAGGCAGCGTACGTAGGTAAAGTATCTTTTATTCCAGTCCACTATTATTATCATTATCTTCTTAAAACTCCCCTTACCTGCTTGTCGTTTTGATTAGGTATAGTCAGTGGCTGCTGGTGCTCAAAATTTGGGGGGGGGCGAAAACAGAAAAATGTAATAGGCATTGCTTTGCGGCAAAAAATGCTGTAAAAAATTGCGTGACTTTGAGGTCGCAAAAGTGTGAAAGGGGCCTTCAGTAATTAAGGTATAGCGTGCCCCCTTTCAATGCAGAGAGACCAGCGTGCCCCCTTTCAATGCAGAGAGACCAGCATGCCCCCTTTCAATGCAGAGTGACCAGCGTGCCCCCTTTCAATGCAGAGTGACCAGTGTGCCCCCTTTCCATGCAGAGTGACCAGCGTGCCCCCTTTCAATGCAGAGAGACCAGCGTGCCCCCTTTCAATGCAGAGGGACCAGCGTGCCCCCTTTCAATGCAGAGTGACCAGTGTGCCCCCTTTCAATGCACAGTGACAAGCGTGCCTCCTTCAATGCAGAAACCAGCGTACATGCCCCCTTCAATGCAGTGACCAGCATACATGCCCCCTTCAATGCAGGGACCAGCATACATGCCCCCTTCAATGCAGTGACCAGCATACATGCCCCCTTCAATGCAGTGACCAGCGTACATGCCCCCTTCAATGCAGTGACCAGCGTACATGCCCCCTTCAATGCAGTGACCAGCGTGCATGCCCCCTTCAGTGTAGTGACCAGCCTACATGCCCCCTTCAGTGTAGTGACCAGCATACATGCCCACTTCAATGTAGTGACCAGCATACATGCCCCCTTCAATGCAGAGACCAGCGTGCGTGACCCCTTCAATGTAGTGACCAGCATACATGCCCCCTTCAATGTAGTGACCAGCGTACATGCCCCCTTCAATGTAGTGACCAGCATACATGCCCCCTTCAATGTAGTGACCAGCATACATGCCCCCTTCAATGCAGTGACCAGCGTACATGCCCCCTTCAATGCAGTGATCAGCGTACATGCCCCCTTTCAATGCAGTGACCAGCTTACATGCCCCCTTCAATGCAGTGACCAGCGTACATGCCCCCTTCAATGCAGTGACTAGCGTACATGCCCCCTTCAATGCAGTGACCAGCGTACATGCCCCCTTCAATGTAGTGACCAGCGTACATGCCCCCTTCATTGTAGTGACCAGCATACATGCCCCCTTCAATGTAGTGACCAGCGTACATGCCCCCTTCAATGCAGTGACCAGCATACATGCCCCCTTCAATGTAGTGACCAGCATACATGCCCCCTTCAATGCAGTGACCAGCCTACATGCCCCCTTCAATGCAGTGACCAGCGTACATGCCCCCTTCAATGCAGTGACCAGCGTACATGCCCCCTTCAATGCAGAGACCAGCGTGCATGCCCCCTTCAATCCAGTGCACTTACCTGGATCATCAGCAGCAGCGACGGCGCGGCTTCTCCTCAGTCCCCCAGCGCGGCTCCTCGGGTCCTCCCGCTCCCGCCTCCTACTCGGCCAATAGCATGGGGTTTGCCTTGCGGCCAATCAAAAATCAGGTATTAGACCCGCTCCCTGATTGGCCGAGAGGAGGATCCATGTGACAATAGCGAATTTTCATTCGCTATTGTCACACAATGGGTGGAGTCAGGGCGCACTGCTCTGCGCCCCGGGTCCACCCTTTGCATCACCCTTTTAGAGCCTCTGGCTCTAATCAGGTGATGCAAAAAAAAAAAGTCCCATTGAACTCCATGCGTCCGGCGTCCCCAACACACCGGCCGCCACTGGGTATAGCATTGTTCGGCCATGTCCCCTTTTTCATCTCAGTCTATAGTAACCAGGCTTTTTCCCTGCTTACCCGATCCTACACTTGAAAAAAGAGCGCGCATGCCCATTGTGAGCTTGGCGCATGCTCTGAAACGCATCATGTCATCTCCCAGCTCCGGTGACGTCACGTGGCGTACGCTGCGTTCCAGCCTGGTTCCTGGACATCAGCTGAACCCGGAAGACGCCCAGCCGGCTTTTCTGTCTCCCGGCTCCATCTTTTCGGCTGTTACCATCTTTTTCCTCTGGACACTTGGACTCCACAGCCTACTTCCACGGACCACAGGAGTATTTTTAAGCCTGTCACCTTCTACCTAATGTGAGTTGCTAATATTGTGTGCTTTCCTTTTAATAAACCAATACTGCACTTAGAGGCGCTCTGTGTGTCCTTGTAATTGCAGGGAAAGGCGGTTCTCTACAAAGTATTGACTCCCTGCTGCTGATTCTGGGCACTGATTAGCACATAGATAATAAAAAAGAAAAAATATCAGGAGATACCCTTTACCATTTACCACCCAATAAAAACCCAATTTGTCCTAAAAAAAAGAAAAAAAAACACCTGGATGCACAAAGTAGTTGTGATGATATGTATGTTACTACCGTAACATGTCAAAGTTGCAAACATTGCTTAGTGCTTAGGCATTTAGATTTGTTTTATGCTTAGGTATGAAGGGGTTAAATATTTGCAGTTCTCTGAATTGTTTTCTGTTTGGAAATAAATTTGCTCCCTTTGCCAATTTGCAAACTTTGCCAGTTGCTAAATCATCATTTGGCAAATCTGCGGCTTCCCAAGTTATTATTCCAAAAAGAAATCCGTGAGCCTTCCAGCTTCTATATGATTATTCGGATAATTGTTTGGGCAACACCAGGATTAGATTTAAATGTTGACAATAACACCGACATCCCAATGAAGAACAAAAATAAGACGAGATGTTGGACTTTAAGGCTACGTTCACATGTGGGCGTAGCGGATCACGGGCAGAATCACAGTAATTCTGCCCCGATCCAGAATCATTGCAAATCGCGGGATGCCTGTGCGATGCCCGTGATTTTCAATGGCACCCCAAACGCTGTGTGATGTTGCCCTGCCGAATCGCGGTATCATCGCACAAACAGAATCGCGGGCCGCCCAAAAAAGGTACAAGAGCTTCTTTTGGGTGTCATTTTATGGCTCTACGCATTTCGTGGAGTTATCATCCACTTTGGATGATAACTCCACGAAATGCGTAGAGCCATAAAATATGAAATATGAAGATTTATCAGGACATGGATTACGCAATATGTATGAAAGAGCCCATGAGCCACTGGATGTATTCTTGCTATGTATTTGATATATATATGCCGTTGTATGATATTTGTATCTGCTATTATATATCTATTTATTATGTGTATATGCCTAGCAAGACATTTCCTTTACTACCTTTTGTATGTCCACACCTGAATTGTCTGTATCTGTACTGTGAATATGCGAGATTCTATTTATTCTATTTATTGATTATTGCTGCATGATCCATTCTTTTACAGCCCGTTCACACTGGGGCGACCCAACTTTGCCGGGCAACCTGTGAAGTCGCGGTGCGCAGCTCGCACCGCGACCTCGGAGCGGCCGGCACGGACTTCATATCATTGAAGTCAATGCAGGTCGCTCCAGGTCGCCCCAAAGAAGCTCCGGACCCTTTTTCTAAGTCGGAGCGACTTGTGTCGCTCCTATTAGAACAGGTCCTGTGCTGCTCTATGGCAGGCGACCCACGGCAACTTGTCAGGCGACCAGGTCGCCCCAGTGTGAACGGGGTCTTATCGTGCAGCAAATAATAAACTAATATTTTGAAAACATTTTATCTTTATTTTCATTTGGATATTTGCAATAGCAACCTACCTCATATAAAGTCCCATTATCCTTACGCCCCCCCTGTTGTATACAATACTAGGGATGGAGGTGGTTGCTGTGATGCTTCAGATCATTTATTTTTTCATACATTCTTATAATATGTCAACAAAAGTTAGATTTTATTTCCATCATTGACACTTTCAAAATAACAGAAAATAAAAAAAAATGGTGTCTGCAAAAGTTTGGGCACCCTGCAGAGTTAATATCTTGTACCCAAACTTTCAATCACCACTGTACCTGATGATGAGGTAAGGCCCCCTGATATGTGTGGTAGAGAGTCTGTTGACATTGTATCAACCTGCCCAAGGTAATGAAGTCAAAGACAGGATTTTCTTCATTTAACTTTTTTCTTTTTTCATTTTTTTTTTTTTTTTGTTTTTCATTGTATAAGTTTCAGTCATTTGTGTATAAATATTTTCTCTGTCCAGAGAGTTAGAAGATATTGCACATTTCCTGAAGAAGCCTATGTCGGCGAAACATGTCAAAATAGGAACGCATAACATCTTTAAACAACTTTCCAGCTCCTTAAATGCTTAACGACCACCCGCTGCAGTTTCCTGCAGCAGGTAGCCCCTCCTGCGTGAACTGGCGTAGGTATACGTCGGTCGCGTGCCTGCAGCTAGGGGGTAGTGTGCCGCCGCCGGTAGCAGGAGAGGGTACTCCGATGCACGGCGCTCTGATTGCCGCCTGGCACCCGCGATCGCTCCCCGCTGAGAGAGAAGGATGGGCTGCTGTTGTAAACACAGCTGACCGTTCTTCTCTCTGGAATGATCACAGAGCCCCTGTGATCCTTCTGTATAGGATCTCAGGTCTCTGTGATCATTTCAAAAGCCCTGCCCCCATACAGTTAGAATCACTCCCCTAGGCTCACTATTAACCCCTTGATCACCCACTGTGTTAACCCCTTCCCTGTCAGTACAGTGACAGTGCATATTTATAGCACTGATTACTGTAGTAATGTCACTGCCCCCCCAAAGTGTCAAAAATGTCAGTTAGGGGTCCGATCTGTCCGCCGAAATGTCGCAGTCCCGCTAAAAATCGCAGATCGCCGCCATTACTTGTAAAAAAAAAAAACAATAAAAATGACATAAATCTTTCCCGTAGTTAGTAGGCGCGCTAACTTTTGTGCAAACCAATCAAAATACGCTTATTGCAATTTTTTTTTACCAAAAATATGTAGCAGAAAACAAATTGGCCTAAAAAATGTTAAAAGATTTTGATTTTTTTTGGGGAATGTTATAGAGCAGAATGTGAAAAATATTGTTTTTTTTTTTCCAGAATTGTTGCTCTTTTTTTGTTTATAGCGCAAAAAATAAAAATCGCACAGGTGATCAAATACCACCAAAAGAAATCTCTACTTGTGGCAAGAAAAGAACATCAATTTTATTCAGGTACAGCGTCTCACGACCGCACAATTGTCCGTTAAAGTGCCGAATCACAAAAAATGGCCTGGTCATTAAGGGGGAAAATCCTTCCGGTCCAGAAGTGGATAATGTTGTACGGTGATATAATGATGTGTTTTTGATTTTATGGATTTGTGTGTTTTTGTATACTTTTTTGTGTAATAAATATGAGATATTTTAACTTTTGGTATATGTCAGTTACTATTTGGTAAATGTCAGCACCTTTAAAGTCCCACATCTCGTCTTACTTTTGTTCTTCTGTATCACATATGTCAAACACAAGGCCCGCGGGCAAAACCTGGCCCTCCAGGCCTTGTCACGTGGCCCCCACACCCAGTTTTGCAGCTTGAATTTGGCGGTACTTCATTCTGCCACCTCCAACTTTCACCCTCCACTTACGCTCCCTGCAAGGTGAAGCAAAGCTGCCTACAAAGGGAGGTACTAGAGCCAGGCAATGTAGGAGAGAGATGCAAGGAAGCTTTGGGGAAGGAATTGGTGTTGCACACTGTGCCTAGCGCACCCCTAAACCCTGCACTCTGTACACAGCACACCCCCAAACTCTGTACATAATGCACTCCTGAACCCTGAACTCCATGCATAGCGCAGTCCTGAACCCTGCACTCTGTACACAGGGCACTCCCGAACTTTGTACATAATGCACTCCTGAACCCTGCACTCCATGCATAGCACACTCCTGAACCCTGCACTCTGTACACAGGGCACTCCCGAACTTTGTACATAATGCACTCCTGAATCCTGCACTCCATGCATAGAACACTCCTGAACCCTGCACTCTGTACACAGGGCACTCCCGAACTTTGTACATAATGCACTCCTGAATCCTGCACTCCATGCATAGCACACTCCTGAACCCTGCACTCTGTACACAGGGCACACCCCCAAACTTTGTACATAATGCACTCCTGAACCCTGAACTCCATGCATAGCGCAGTCCTGAACCCTGCACTCTGTACACAGGGCACTCCCGAACTTTGTACATAATGCACTCCTGAACCCTGCACTCCATGCATAGCACACTCCTGAACCCTGCACTCTGTACACAGGGCACTCCCGAACTTTGTACATAATGCACTCCTGAATCCTGCACTCCATGCATAGCACACTCCTGAACCCTGCACTCTGTACACAGGGCACTCCCGAACTTTGTACATAATGCACTCCTGAACCCTGCACTCCATGCATAGCACACTCCTGAACCCTGCACTCTGTACACAGGGCACTCCCGAACTTTGTACATAATGCACTCCTGAATCCTGCACTCCATGCATAGCACACTCCTGAACCCTGCACTCTGTACACAGGGCACTCCCGAACTTTGTACATAATGCACTCCTGAATCCTGCACTCCATACATAGCACACTCCCGAACCCTGCACTCTGTACACAGCACACCCCCAAACTTTGTACATAATGCACTCTTGAACCCTGAACTCCATGCATAGCGCACTCCTGAACCCTGCACTCTGTACACAGGGCACTCCCGAACTTTGTACATAATGCACTCCTGAACCCTGCACTCCATGCATAGCGCACTCCTGAACGTAATCATGAGTTCTGCACTCTGAACGTAACATACTCTTGAACCCAGAACTTTTAACTGGCAAAGTGAAATAGAAGTGTGTGGCACTTCTCTTATGGCAGAGCAGGTCCGAGGGAAATCTTTCCCATCTCCTCACTGGCAAACAGAGCGATAATGCTAATGTGCCCTAGGTGATTTGGGTGTGCCCAGGCACACCCAGCACACCCTGTGCGCACGCCTATGGTCGGAGATAGTCGGACAGATGGGGGTAGAGCATTCCAGAGGATGGGAGAAGCTCAGGAGAAGTCCTGGAGGCGAGCATGGGAAGTGGTTACAAGAGAGCAGGAGGTCCTGGGAGGAACGAATAGAACGAGTTGGTTGGTATTTTGAGACCAGATTAGTGATGTAGCTGGGCGCCAAGTTATGGATGGCTTTGTAGGTTATGGTTAGTAGCTTGAATTTAATTTGTTGGTTGAGTGGCAGTCAATGGAGGGATTGGCAAAGAGGGGTAGCAGACACCGAGCGGTTTGCAAGGTGGATGAGCCTGGCAGCAGCGTTCATGATGGACTGAAGGGGGGATAGTCTATTTAAAGGTAAGCCAATGAGAATGGAGTTGCAGTAATCGAGACGAGAGATGACCAGGGAGTGGATTAGATATGATTGTATTTAGTGTGGGAATGTTTATTTTCTTCCTTACTGTTGCACTTTGTGGAATGAATTATTCTGCGTCATGTGACTTGTTCAATAAACTCTCATTAGGAGCCGCAGCTTGCAGCTCAAAGATCTAATCACACCAATTATCTTCATTAAGCTCCATGTTTGGAGGCCCCGAGGGGAAATTATCCCTGCAGTCTATGGAGATGGTTCCAACAGAGACGTGTTTCACTAATGATATTTAATATCAAAAAAATAATTAACACAGAAAAGCCAATCAGGGCTGATGAAAAGGGCGGCTGCTGTTATTAATTATCGCATTGTCGCTGACATCAGCTTTTTGTTGGATTTCCCTGACTTTTTCGAGCTTGGGCGTCATAAGAAGAAGAAGAGATTATACCCAACACGAAGTGAGACATCTGTATACATGTGTCTTGGGTATCTATCACTGGATGTCCCAACAATTACAGGAATTCTTTTATTGTTTACAAGGAAAATGAGGAACAACTGGGATTTTATGTGAAGATGATGACTTTGTTACAGCTGTTTGTTTCAGGAATTCATTCTGACCTCCCGCCAGGCAACTTTCAGCCCAGGGGGCAAGTACAAACCAGAGGCCCATGGTGCAGCGACTCGGCGCCCCTCCCACATAGCTTGTATAAGATCTGGGGGCCTTTATTGAACAAACTCATACAGAATATATACACCATCAGGTCAGATGAGCCTGATTACATTATCATTTGAAGATAGAATTGTACACAGAAACATAATTAACCTGAGCTAATTAACTAGCCACACAAGGATCAATATCTGGCCAGTCCCTGCTGAACCGGCTGAATTTTGATCAATCTATGGGCAGCTTTAGTCTCAGAAGCTTAAATGCATAGATGTCAACTGTGACGGAACCCCCGTACTCAAAAGATTATATCCGTTGTTTTAAGCTTCCCTTCCCTGGTACCAGAGCGATCTAAGATCCCTTAGCCCACCCAGTCACCTGTCAAGACATCACATATTGTAGCAACGATACACAAGTCTAGCTGACAATAGCTTGTATAAGATCTGGGGGCCTTTATTGAACAATCCCATACAGAATATATACACCACCAGGTCAGGTGAGCCTGATTATATTATCATATGAAGATGAAATTGTACATAGAAACATAATTAACCTGAGCTAATTATCTAGCCACACAAGGATCGAAATCTGGCCAGTCCCTGCTGAACCGGCTGAATTTTGATCAATCTATGGGCAGCTTTAGTCTCAGAAGCTTAAATGCATAGATGTCAACTGTGACGGAACCCCCGTACTCAAAAGATTATATCCGTTGTTTTAAGCTTCCCTTCCCTGGTACCAGAGCGATCCAAGATCCCTTAGCCCACCCAGTCACCTGTCAAGACATCAGATATTGTAGCAACGATATACAAGTCTAGCCGAAAATAGCTTGTATAAGATCTGGGGGCCTTTATTGAACAATCCCATACAGAATATATACACCACCAGGTCGGGTGAGTCTGATTACATTATCATATGAAGATGAAATTGTACACAGAAACATAATTAACCTGAGCTAATTATCTAGCCACACAAGGATCGAAATCTGGCCAGTCCCTGCTGAACCGGCTGAATTTTGATCAATCTATGGGCAGCTTTAGTCTCAGAAGCTTAAATGCATAGATGTCAACTGTGACGGACCCCCGTACTCAAAAGATTATATCCGTTGTTTTAAGCTTCCCTTCCCTGGTACCAGAGCGATCTAAGATCCCTTAGCCCACCCAGTCACCTGTCAAGACATCAGATATTGTAGCAACGATATACAAGTCTAGCCGAAAATAGCTTGTATAAGATCTGGGGGCCTTTATTGAACAATCCCATACAGAATATATACACCACCAGGTCGGGTGAGTCTGATTACATTATCATAGGAAGATGAAATTGTACACAGAAACATAATTAACCTGAGCTAATTATCTAGCCACACAAGGATCGGAATCTGGCCAGTCCCTGCTGAACCGGCTGAATTTTGATCAATCTATGACCAGCTTTAGTCTCAGAAGCTTAAATGTATAGATGCCAACTGTGATGGACCCCCCGTACTCAAGAAGAGCCTGTCCGCTGTATAAGCTTCCCTTCCTTGGTACCAGAACGATTCAAGATCCCTTAGCCCACCCAGTCACCTGTCGAGACATCAGATATTGCAGCCACCATGTACAAGTCTAGCCGAGAATAGCTTGTATAAGATCTGGGGGCCTTTATTGAACAAACTCATACAGAATATATGCACCACCAGGTCAGGTGAGCCTGATTACATTATCATATGAAGCTGAAATTGTATACAGAAACATAATTAACCTGAGATAATTAACTAGCCATCTGGACAGAAACAATAGGTGAGTTAATTAACAATTAACAATGGGACAGACATGCTTAGCAGTAAACACAACACCTCAATACACAGACAATAGCAGGAGATCACCAGTAACAAGTCTGTCTCTTATGTTGAAGAACATGGAACAGAGACCATTGTGAGCAGATCTTTCAATTAACATGTTCAGAATCAAACAGGCCAGGAATAGTCTTAGAGCCCATTCAGACTAGCGCGACACGCCTTTGGGGGGCGACCTGTGAAGTCGTGTGCACCGCTGTGCACCGCGACTTCAGCGCGACTTGCAGAGACTTCACATAATGGAAGTCTATGAAAGTCGCCTCCAGGTCGCCCCAAAGTAGTACAGGACCCTTTTTCTAAGTTGGAGCGACTTGTGTCGCTCCTATTAGAACGGGTCCTGTGCTAATCAATGGACCGCGACCGAGCGCGACTTGTCAGGCTGACAAGTCGCCTGACAAGTCGCGCTAATGTGAATGGGCTCTTAAGGGAAAATACAAGAAAACAGTCCCTAAAAAATGTAACAAAAAAAAGAAATTTAGCAATAACAAATAACAGGGTGAATGTGGGCAGAAAAGGTCCCTGCAGCCAGTGTCTGTGACACCAACTATCCCAGATTAGGCGGGACAGTCCCACACCTCAGGCCCCTGCTCTGATGATGATGATGTGTCCCGGGCTGTGTCCTGGGATCACAGCATCACCCTTATTTGAGCTGCTGAGCATGATAATAACTGGGGAGGGGGGAGGGGGCCACAAGTGGGCATTTCTGACATATTAAGGGACAGGACTGTGCCACAAAAATGGGTGTGGTCTGGGCATGATGGTCCTGAAGGTTGGGGTTTCAAGTGTTACAATGTAAGCAGGTGCAGTTAGCTAGCCTGCCATTAGGTGGCTCTGTTCCAGAATAGTGTCTGGTTAGAGAAAGCAGTGTCATCCGGTGCTATCCCCTTTTTAGCCCTCATGGGTTGGCACAAAGGGGCAAATCTCACATATTTAGGGGCAGGATTGTTCCACAAAAATGGGTGTGGTCTGGGCATGATGGCCCCAAAAGTGGGGGTTTCAAGTGTTATAATGTAAGCAGGTGCAGTTAGGTAGCCTGCCACCAGGTGGCTCTGTTCCACAATAGTGTCTGGTTACAGAAAGCAGTGTCCTCAGGTGCTAGGCCCCTACTAGCCCTCATGGGTGAGTCAGGGCCCAGTTATTAACTAACTAGGCCCTGAACAGGGAGAGGTAGCCCTGCACCCAGGAGAGCTAGTAGTGGATTTCCTGGCCATTTTGGAGGTGGGGTCGGGGCAGGAGGCAAAAAGCCTTTCAGGCCTGGCCAAGAGTTTCTTAAATGAGGCTATTCCCCTGGAGGGTCCCGGGAGAGGTATACCTAATGGAGAAGGTGGCTGCAGAGATCCTATCCAGTGAGTGGGGAGAGACTGTTAAGGGAAGATGGTTTACTTTAATGGCTGCATAATGCTCTCACATGTGACTACTGTTGACCGTCAACTAAATTTAATTAACTATGTACTGTCAAATGACCACAGATAGTATGTCGGTGTGATGTGACTGTATGCGGCATTTTCCAAATACCACCAGTAAAGTGCAGCAACCCTATCTATGTGTGAACATTCCTTCCTTTGAGGATATAAAGCTTAATGGTTGGTAATGTGGGGAGGAGGCCTCTGACATGGAGTGGAGCACAAAATGGCAGAGAATTAAAGCCTCAGCAGAAGGGTCACTGTTCTAACAGGAGTGGAACGGGGCAGAGACTTGTGCCCTTGGCACCAACATTTAGCCTATCACAAGCCTATAGGCAGGTGCAGTCAACTTTCTCTATGGCAGGTGGCGCTCTTCTGCAGTTAGAGAGGAAATCAAGAGGAAAATGGTTCCTCTGTGGTTTCCTGGGTCACTGGGGAAGAACTCAATTGGATGCTGCCACCCCATACGACTCTAGGAGCCATTTTGGGTCAAGCAGAGCCTATTTACGGGCTTGGCTTCCAGGCTTCGTGTACATTTTTCAAGTGGGTATAGTAGGGAAAGGTACCCCGCCTGGTAGGGACAGAACTAGCAGCAGGGAAAGGTTCCTGATGAGGAGAGAAAGTGAAGGGCTAGCAACTTCTCTGGCCATCTTCCTGCTTCGGCACAGAATGGCCAGGCCACATTCTGTCCCTCCTAACGGTTTGGTTTGTCAGTTCGGCTGGAACCGGCTCTTTATATGCTTTTGAACCTGTGAGTGTTCCCAGCTGGGCTGTCCTCCCACCAGGTTTATTGTGAACTGTCTTTTCATTATTTTAATACAAGTTATTTCATTGCACTCAAACTATGTGTGTGTTCTTGCCGCCACACCTCTTTGCACCCACCTACTTACAACAATGCTCGGTAACTCAAAAAGGATAATGCTGTGATTCGTAGTGTTTTCTGGTTTTGTGCCCTCCAGGCAAATCTAAAATGGGCCCCCCAATCTAAATTTGTCCAACCACTTTCTTCTCAAGTGGCCATGCGGGGTCTCTGGTGGCTATGTTGGGTCTCTGGTGGCCATTCAGGGGTCTCTGGTGGCTATGTGGGGTCCCTGGTGGCTATGCAGGGTCCCTGGTGGCTATACAGGGTCTTTGGTGGCTATGCGGGGTCTTAGGTGGCTATTTGGGGTCTCTGGTGGCTATGCGGGGTCTCTGGTGGCTATACGGGGCTGAGGACAGGGGTGAGTGGGGCTGAAGACAGGGGTGCCCCCCCAAATCTAAATTTGTCCCACCCCTTCCTTCTCAAGTGGCTATGTTGGGTCTCTGGTGGCTATGCTGAGTCTCTGGTGGCTATGTTGGGTCTCTGGTTGCTATACTGGGTCTTTGGTGGCTATGCTGGGTCTCTGGTGGCTATGCTGGGTTTCTGGTGGCTATGTTGCATCTCTGGTGGCTATGTTGGGTCTCTGGTGGCTATGTTGGGTCTCTGGTGGCTATGCTGGGTCTCTGGTGGCTATGCTGAGTCTCTGGTGGCTATGCTGGGTCTCTGGTGGCTATGTTGGGTCTCTGGTGGCTATGTTGGGTCTCTGGTGGCTATGCTGGGTCTCTGGTGGCTATATTTGGTCTCTGGTGGCTATGTTGGGTCTCTGGTGACTATGCAGGGTCTATGGTGGCTATGTGGGGCCTATGGTGGCTATGCCGGGTCTATGGTGGCTATGTTGGATATCTGGTGGCTATGCTGGGTCTCTGGTGGCTATGCCAGGTCTCTGGTGGCTATGCTGGGTCTCTGGTGGCTATGTTGGGTCTCTGGTGGCTATGTTGGGTCTCTGGTGGCTATGCAGGGTCCCTGGTGGCTATGTTTGGTCTCTGGTGGCTATGTTGGGTCTCTGGTGGCTATGCAGGGTCTATGGTGGCTATGTGGGGCTATGGTGGCTATGCTGGGTCTATGGTGGCTATGCTGGATCTCTGGTGGCTATGCTGGGTCTCTGGTGGCTATGCCAGGTCTCTGGTGGCTGAGGACAGGAGTGAGCGGGGCTGAGGATAGGGTCAGCTAGGCAGAGGACAGGGTTCAGCAGGGCAGAGGATGGGGTAACAGAGCATGGGACAGGGGTCAGTAGGGCAGATGATGGGGTAATTGCTGGCAGGACTCTCAGCAGTGCTGCTCCTCCCCAACTGCAAACAGCCGACGTTGGATTCTTTTACAGACACGGCCTCAGTCTGCACAGAGTGTAGCAGGCTATTGCAGCTCTGCACGGGCCCTCTTGAGCATGGCTGGGGTCACCATTGTGAACCCTGATGCTACGCCCATGCTCATAGTGTCCCTTCTGCCTTGGAGCGACGACGCCCCTCTAAAAAAATGCCTTGCGGTAGGTATGCCCCTGGCTGTGATCCCAGGACACAGCCCAGGACACATCATCATTGGGGAAGAGGTCTGATACGTGGGACTGTCCCACCCAACCTGGAATACTTGGCATCTATTCACTTCTTAGATGAACAAAGGAAGCAGGCACTCTGACACAATCAGTCACAATTCACCTGTATACAAAGTTTAATACGAATCACTCTGATTGGATGGTGGTGAGGCAGGACAGGCAGGTGTATAGGGACTTATGGCTGAATATAATCAGCTTCTATCGGATGTGACTGTGTACACGTCTTATCACAGATAATAAAAAAGGAAAACATAAAACACATGAAGACTCTCTACATTGTAAATCACCCCATAATAAAAAACAAAAAAATGTCGTATTCACAAAGGCATTCCTAGAACGCAGGATAATGACTTCCTTTGGAATGTGTATATGTATATTTGTATATGGCAATTTCTTTCAGGGTTATGTAGATTGTGTTCATGTGTTTGCACTGCGCTTTTATGTTTGTCTTTTTTATCATCCGTGACATGACACGTACCCAGACACATCCCATATTCACCGATCAGCCACAACATTATAACCACTGACAGGTAAATTCAATTACATTGATTATATGGTTAAAATGGCACCTGAAAGTGGGTGGGATATATTAGGCAGCAAGTAGAGATGTAAAATTTCAAGCCATGGGACAACATTTTTTTTTTTCTGGGAAAAAAAGGGAAATTTTCAGAAAAATTTAAAAAAATTCAGAGTGGATTAGTTTTACAAATTGAAAGTCGTGTTGTTACACTTGGAAGGTGACATGCAGTGTATATATATGTCCGGAACAGTGACGTACCTATACGTTGCTGGACTTTCACTGATTTTGCTAGGATGATATGCAGCCACAGGCATCTCCCCAGTACCCAGTCGGCTCTCTTGTAAAAGCAGTCCTAGCGGCTAACTAGCCGCTGGATTGCTTTTACAAGTAGCGGGAGGGGACGTCCCCCTTTCCCCGGCACCTTCCATGGCTTGCTTGGGCTCTCCCGTCTCATCGGGAGACCCGAGCGATCAGCCAGCATGTCCGCTGACTGGCAGACGGGGATTGGCTTTGATAGGCTCTCGGCTTTGGTAACCCGGAAGTGATGAGATGACATCACTTCAGAGTTACCCGGATGTCAATGGCGTCATTTTTAAAAATATCTAAAGCATTCAAAGACACAGATCTTGGTTTTTTAAATGCTTTTAAGGGCAGAGGAGGGATTTGGGGTCTTATAGACCTCAGATCTCTCCATAAAGAGTACCTGTCACTGCCTATTTCTGTCAAAAAGGATGTTTGCATTCCTTGTGACAGCAATAAAAGTGTAAAAAAAAAAAAAAGTAAATCAACAACATAAAAAAATAATTAAATAAATAAATAAAAATAATGAATAATTAAAAAAAAATATATATAAAGTGCCCCAGTCCCCCCACATTCGCGCGCAAAGGCGAACTCATGTTTCAGTAACACATGCACACAAACAGCGATTGTCCCCCACATGTGAGGTATCACCTCGAATGTCAGATCATGGGCAGTAATTCTAGCACCAGAAGGGCAGAGGAGGGATTTGGGGATATCCCAGATATCCCCATAAAGAGGACCTGTCACTGCCTATTGCTGTCACAAGGGATGTTTACAGTCCTTGTGACAGAAAAAAAAGTGATTAAAAAAAAAAAAACAGTCTAAGAAGAATAAATACAAAAAAAAAGAATAAAAAAATAAATAAAGTAGTCCCCACCCCCCGCGCAAAGGCGACGCGTGCGTCATTACTGCATACACAGAAACAGCAATCTTCCCACACACGTGGGTTATCCCCATTAGTGATCGACTGATATTGGTTTTTCATTGCCGATACCGATATTTTGGCCAATGTATATCGGTATCGGCCGATATTGGCCGATATTTTCATACATTAAATAAAAAAAAAAAAGAAGAGGGAGATCCCACCCCCTTTCTCTCCGTCAGGAGAAAAAAAAGGAATGGAAACACTAAGAGGGATTTGACGGTGCCAGGCAAAAATTTGCATATAAGAAATGATTAGAAACAATGCAATTTATTAAAATATCATCAATAAAATCCATTAGCATTTGGTAGTGCAATAGCAATACATTCTTTTACATGGTGTGCCTCAGGCAAAAAGTGGTAGTTGAGGCATATGTGGGTAATTCCAGATCAATGCGTTTCACCTGAATCTAGGGGCTTCCTCAGGATCCAAAACAATTGAATTAACACCACTTCAGTTGTAAGTAAAAAATGTCAGACAGTCCGGAAGATGGAGATACCAAAAACTGTAACTGACCCAACGCACCACAGAAAAAGTATAAAATCAGTGTCATCAGTGCCAGCATGTGAACCGACCAGCTAATGGGAACGCTATAGGAAACTGAAGAGATATCCCACACATCCTAAACCTGAAGATATCAAACAGCTGTGTGAATGCAGGCGGCACGTGGAAATGGCGCAAGCCTTCTGATCAGCTGCTTTACCTTACTCGGCAGTGGGATCTTGGGTTACATCTCTACCTGAGGACTATTGGGTCCATTAACCAATGTGAGAGGGAGGGTGAATCTGTGATCCGCTGACCCTGCTCAATTCACATAGTTGACACACAAGGTGGTCCCCTGGAAGCTCGTTTACTTATTATGTATATGTAATGTTCCGGTACCTTTGGTACCCTAAATTACTCTTTTCACAAGTGTATGCGCCCCACCATTCTCTTTTGGAAAGGTGCGCATACACCTTTAAGACTGAAGCTGTCATCACTCAGCGCCGGACTAGATGGCTATTTAAATCGCCGGTTCTCACTCACATGTGTTCGTTCAAACACCCTTACCTGGATGCTAACTTGGCTTGAAGCTTTCGTGCTTGCAAGCATACTTCGCTGACGGAACCTCGCTGCGCTGATCCCTGCATCCCGCTTCCGGATCATCCGCTCCTCCTGAACCAACCTTCGGCTGTATTGCTATTAGTGCTAAGTACCCCGCAGGGGAACCCTCTATAAACTTATACTAAGCTTACACTATCTAGCTCTGCATAGTAAAGACTAATTATCACATCTGCATATCTAGATTGCTAGCTCTTAAGACTACTGCTACTTATTCCTGCACTGGGTTGATCACTCTTGTATGTCCACCTGCTACTCTGTCATCTGCTACCATACATGATTGCTAAACCTACCTGCATCCATCTGCTACTGTCTTACCTTCAAGTGTCTGTCACCTACCACCTCCACTCAACCTGTCTCTTAAATCTTCATCACTGTGTTACTACATACATAAAGTCACTCTAGGAACCAGCTTGTTGAGTGTGTGTATTTACTAGCTGAATTAAGACCTTCCACACATGATGAGTCATTGAGGTTGGGAATGGTATCTCAGCATCTCTCTTACATGACTACTGAAGTGGAATATTTCTGCAGCTGAAAATCCACACCATACATGAAACGCAGGAGCGTTACAGTATACTCCCCCTTTCTCTCTGATATCTTCAGGCTGAGGAAGTGTGGGATATCTCTTCAGTTTCCTATTAAGTTCCCATTGGCTGGTCGGTTCACATGCTGGCACTGATGACACTGATTTTATACTTTTTCCGTGGTGCTTTTCACTTGGGTCAGTTACAGTTTTTGTTATCTCCATCTTCCGGACTGTCTGACATTTTTTTACCTAGAACTGAAGTGGTGTTAATTAAATTGTTTTGGATCCTGAGGAAGACCCTAGCTTTGAGTGAAACGTGTTGATCCGGAATTACCCACATATGCCTCAACTACCACTCTTTGCCTAATAAGGCACACCATGTAAAAGAATGTATTGTTATTGCACTACCAAATGCTAATGGTTTTTATTGATGATATATTAATAAATTGTATTGTTTTTAATATTCATTGCTTATATGCAGATTGTTGCCTGGCACCTTCAAATCCCTCTTAGTGTTTCCATCCTCCCTTTTTTTCTCCCGAGGGAGAGAAAGGGGGTGGGATCTCCCTCTTCTCTACTTTGTTACCTGAGGGATAGGGCCTTGGCATATAATTACTATTGTTGTCTGGTATAGTGTCAGAACCAAATCTCTCCCCATTTTTTTCCCCCTTTACAGAAATCATCATTTACTTCAGGGGTTGGCAACCTATGGCCCGCAGGCCGCGCCTGGCCCGCCGCCGCTAAATGTCCAGCCCATCAGTGTGCATGTGATGAATTCATGTGCACCCGGCCCGTGGACATTTTAAGGAAGAGCAGAGCGGAGCAGGGAGCTAAATGAGAACACAGGAGAGACACACAGGAGCATGGATAAAAAAGCGGGAGCTTACGGAATTAACTTTCCAGGTGATTGGTTGCTAGGTGGTCCTAGCAACCAATCATAAGCTTGTTAATATGAAAAATTAACTCCGAAAGCTCCCGCTGTCTACTGTGTGTCCCTCCCGTGTTCTCATTCAGCTTCCTGCTCCTCTCTGCTTGGTCTCCCTCTCTGCATGGGGCAAGGTAGGAAAGGGTAGAGCTGGGGGGGGGGGGTGGCTGTGTAATATGCAGGGGAGGTGTGTAGGTGGAGGCTGTGTAATATTCATGGGGGTTGTGTAATATGCAGGGGGGGGTGTAATATGCAGGAGGGGTGGGTGATGTGCAGGGGGGCTGTGTAATGTAAAGGAGCCCAGAGGTAAGGGGGCTGTGTAATGTAAAGAGGTCCGGAAGAGACATGCTGGAGGTGCATAGCAGCAATGGAGAGTGTGAGTATAGGGTGAACAAACTAATAGCTGCAGGAAGGGGAGGGGGTGGGAGACCCAGCAGCGATGCCAGAGCCTCGAGGGAGTCAACCTGCATGCCCCCTCAGGGTGACTTGGTGTGGTATTAGGGAAGCACCTTAAAGTGAGGTAAACCTGTACTGTTATTATTACTATGTTAGGATTATTATTATCATAATTTATTAGCAAGTGAATGCGGCCCTCCATGCATTCACATATCACATTCCAGCCCTTAAGTGGAAAAAGGTTGCTGACCCCTGGTCTACTGTAACCCAACAATCACCCAACTGTAGGAGGTACAAGATGGAGCTCACAAACAAACTAAACTGGAGCCTTTCCCCTGCAGTACCCACTAGAGGCAGACATGCTTTTTTCTCTTGTTTGAGAACAGTGTTACTTGAATTGTATTCCAGGATTGTCTTCATAGAAAATTTGCAATAATTTAAGACTTTACATAAAGTCTCAGAAATCTTTAATTAAGGTCTCCATGTCATAAAGTTTGAATATCATGTCATATATCTACAGCAGGGCTTCCCAAACTTTTTTGGGCCAAGACCCACTTCTGAATACAGTTATTTTTCAGGACCCACTTGCTTGTAATTGAATATTGTAAAGCGCTACAGAATTTTTTGGCGCTATATAAATGCAAATAATAATAATATTAATGCATATTTTAAAGGGAGGGGATGTTAAATTAAAATATCAATATACTTTTCAATTTATTATTAAATACACTTGCCAGATGTTCTAAGTGAGGGGTCGGAAACCTGTGACATGTGTGGCATATAAGCGGAGTTGTAAGTAATCAGCACCCTCATAGACAGTACAGAGTACAGAAATCAACCGCCCAGGACAGTGATCAGCAGGTTATATGGCACTCCCCCTCCTTCCTCTCCCAGCGGTCCACAGTGAAGGTGAAGCCCCTGTTTGCGCTCTCCAGGGCCAAGCACACCTCACCCAGAGTCTCCATGATGAGGAGCTCTATGCTGGTCTTGGTGTCCTGGCTCTTCTCCTTCAGATCCTCTACTGGGGTCACAGAAGCTGCCATGAACTCCTGACACCGCTGGGCCACCTGGTCCTCCTATTACACCGAGACTGCCGTCTCTGCCCGCTATAGCTGATAGAATCCCGCCGCCAGTCTATCCACCACCACTGCCGCCAGCAGGACCGAGCAGCTGGCTCTGCACAGCATGAACATATCCTACATACCAGCCCACATACATGCTCCTCGCGGGAAATGCAGACCAGCCTCCATAAACTGAGTGGGCAGGGTCCTGAATCCATCACGATTTGACTGCTCTGGCTCTCTGTAATTTGCGTGGGTTGGCAAAGCACAATTTAAGCGGGCCTGCTCTCAGTGATTTCCGGCTCAGCACCACCCACTCAAACACAGCTCGCGACCCACCAGTGGGTCCCGACCCACAGTTTGGGAACTCCTGATCTACAGTATTACTTATCATTGAAAAATAACTTATTCAATGCTTTTTTCCATTTTTTCTGGAAACAAACAAAACATGGCTTTGTAGAAAAAAAGGCAATTTTTTCCCCAATTTTTCCATTATTTTTCAAGGCCTTTTAATCTCTAGAAGCAAGTAAACATGCTGTCCCTGAAGTTGATGTGTTGAAAGCAGGAAAAATGGGCAAGTGTGAGGATTTGAGGAACTTTGAAAAGTGCCAAATTGTAATGTCTGGACAACTGGGTCAGAGCAACTCCAAAACTACAGCTCTTGTGGGATGTTTCCGGTCTGCAGTAGTCAGGACCGATTAAAAGTGGTCCAAGAGAACCGGCCAACTGGTGACAGGGTAATTGATGGAGGTGGGGAGGAAACGCTCATTCATGGAGATGGGGGGGGGGGGGGGAGGCTCATTGATGGAGGTGAGGAGGGAAGTCTCATTGATGGAGGGAAGTCTCATTCATGGAGGTGGGGAGGGAAGTCTCATTCATGGAGGTGGGGAGAAGGCTCATTGATGGGGGGGGGGGCTCATTGATGGAGGTGGGTAGGGAAGGCTCATTGATGGAGGTGGGTAGGGAAGGCTCATTGATGGAGGTGAGGAGGGAAGTCTCATTGATGGAGGTGGGGAGGGAAGTCTCATTCATGGAGGTGGGGACGCTCATCGATGGAGGTAAGTGTGAAGGCACATTGATGGAGGTGGGAGTGGAAGGCTCATTGATGGAGGTGGGAGTAGAAGGCTCATTGATGGAGGTGGGAGTGGAAGGCTCATTGATGGAGATGGGAAGGGAAGGCTCATTGATGGAGGTGGGGAATGAAGGCTCTTTGATGGAGGTGGAGAGGGAAGGCTGATTGATGGAGGTGGGAGGGAGGTTCATTGATGGAGGTGGGGGGAAGGCTCATTGATAGAGGTTGGGAGGGATGACTCATTGATGGAGGTGGGGAGGGAAGGATCATTGATGGAGGTGGGAGTAGAAGGCTCATTGATGGAGGTGGGGAAGGAAGGCTCAGTAATGAAGGTGAAGAGGGAAGGCTGATTGATGGAGGTTGGGAGGGATGGCTCATTGATGGAGGTTGGGAGGGATGGCTCATTGATGGAGGTGGGGAGGGAAGGCTGGCCTATGTAGTCCGATCCAATAGAAAAGCTACTGGAGCCCAAATTGGTGGTGAAGATAATACTGGTTCTGATAGAAGGGTGTCAGAACACACAGAGCATCACAGTTTGTTGTGCATGGGGCTGTGTAGTCGCAGACCAGTCAGGGTGCCCATGCTGACCCGTGTCCTCAGCCAAAAATGCCTACAATGTGAGCCTTAGAACTTGACCACAGAGCAATGGAAGAAGGTAGCCTGGTCTGATGAATTCAAGAATGGTTTGAGCAACGCAATAACGAGTTTAAGGTGTTGATTTGGCCTCCAAATTCTCTAGATCTCAATCCAATCGAGCACTTGCATTCCAGCATGGTTCCAGAAGCCCGACCGCTCTGCTGTTCTCTGCACTCATACACGCCAGCGCCCATCTGGACACTGGATAGCCGCGAGTCGGTCCCCCTCCTCACCCCATCCCTACAGGACGATGCTGGAAGCTGAGAATAAGCACATTTAGTGTTTTACCACAATGGATTATCCTGTAAGAGTTTTTAATCCTTTTGTGTCTTAAAAAATGGTCAATACTGCACTTAGAGGCGCCTTGCGTGCTTCCTACATAAGATGGATTGTGACTATTCCACTCCTAATATATCAATGTGTCAGATTGTCCATTTACTTTGTTCATCTAATCGCTGCAGTCATCTTAATTATAACATAATTAAATGATATCACATCAGAGTTCTGTAGATTAACATTTTATTGGATGATTTGATTCTTCTGATGACGGATCTCCACAATACATCGGATAGAAATAAATCCTGTAAATGGTAATGAGTCTGACAGACTGTGGGTGAGGCCGGAGTATCACACCCGAATAACACCGAGCGGAGCAAACGGTGACACCCCCAGCCTGCAGGATAAATGAGAAAATAGAAAATCATTCTGAGTGCCTTGTAGAGGCTTCCGTTGTGTTTGCAATGTGTTGTAACGTCCCGCATTCGCTAAATCCAAGAAGAGAAATGTCATACAGTATCTCACAAAAGTGAGTACACCCCTCACATTTTTGTGAATATTTTATTCTATCTTTTCATGTGACAACACTGAAGAAATGACACTTTGCTACAATGTAAAGTAGTGAGTGTACAGCTTGTATAACAGTGTAAATTTGCTGTCCCCTCAAAATAACTCAACACACAGCCATTAATGTCTAAATCACTGAAAACAAAAGTGAGTACACCCCTAAATTAAAATTGGGCCCAATTAGCCATTTACCCTCCCCGGTGTCATGTGACTCGTTAGTGTTAAAAGGTCTCAGGTGTGAATGGGGAGCAGGTGTGTTAAATTTGGTGTTATCGCTCTCACTCTCTCATACTGGTCACTGGAAGTTCAACATGGCACCTCATGGCAAAGAACTCTCTGAAGATCTGAAAAAAAGAATTGTTGCTCTACATAAAGATGGCCTAGGCTGTAAGAAGATTGCCAAGACCCTGAAACGGGGCTGCAGCACGGTGGCCAAGACCATACAGCGGTTTACCAGGACAGGTTCCACTCAGAACAGGCCTCTCCATAGTTGACCAAAGAAGTTGAGTGCACGTGCTCAGCGTCATATCCAGAGGTTGTCTTTGGGAAATAGACGTATGAGTGCTGCCAGCATTGCTGCAGAGGTTGAAGGTGTGGGGGGTCAGCCTGTCAGTGCTCAGACCATACGCCGCACACTGCATCAAATTGGTCTGCATGGCTGTCATCCCAGAAAGAAGCCTCTTCTAAAGATGATGCAAAAGAAAGGCTGCAAACAGTTTGCAGAAGACAAGCAGACTAAGGACATGGATTACTGGAACCATCCCCTGTGGTCTGATGAGACCAAGATAAACTTATTTGGTTCAGATGGTGTCAGGCGTGTGTGGGGGCAACCAGGTGAGGAGTACAAAGACAAGTGTGTCTTGCCTACAGTCAAGCATGGTGGTGGGAGTGTCATGGTCTGGGGCTGCATGAGTGCTGTCGGCACTGGGGAGCTACAGTTCATTGAGGGAACCATGAATGCCAACATGTACTGTGACATACTGAAGCAGAGCATGATCCCCTCCCTTCAGAGACTGGGCCGCAGGGCAGGATTCCAACATGATAACGACCCCAAACACATCTCCAAAATGACCACTGCCTTGGTAAAGAAGCTGAGGGTAAAGGTGATGGACTGGCCAAGCATGTCTCCAGACCTAAACCCTATTGAGCATTTGTGGGGCATCCTCAAATGGAAGGTGGAGGAGCGCAAGGTCTCTAACATCCACCAGCTCTGTGATGTCATCATGGAGGAGGGGAAGAGGACTCCAGTGACAACCTGTGAAGCTCTGGTGAACTCCATGCCCAAGAGGGTTAAGGCAGTGCTGGAAAATAATGGTGGCCACACAATATATTCACACTTTGGGCCCAATTTGGACATTTTTCACTTAGGGGTGTACTCACTTTTGTTGCCAGTGATTTAGACATTAATGACTGTGTGTTGAGTTATTTTGAGGGGACAGCAAATTTACACTGTTATACAAGCTGTACACTCACTACTTTACATTGTAGCAAAGTGTCATTTATTCAGTGTTGTCACATGAAAAGATAGAATCAAATATTTATAAAAATGTGAGGGGTGTACTTACTTTTTGGAGATACTGTGTGTGTGTGTGTGTGTGTGTGTATATATATATATATATATATATATATATAAAACCATTTTTCGCCTTCATATTTTTTGTATATGTATACCCGTGGCCAAATGTTTTGAGAATGACACAAATAGTAATTTTCACAAAGTGTTTTTAGATCTTTTTGTCAGTTGTTACTATGGGATGCTGAAGTATAATTACAAGCATTTCATGAGTGTCAAAGGCTTTTATTGACAATAATATGAAGTTTATGCAAAGAATTGATATTTGCAGTGTTGACCCTTCTTTTTCAAGATCTCTGCAATTTGCCCCGGCATGCGGTCAATCAACTTCTGGGCCACAACCTGACTGATGCCCCCCCCCCCATCCTGATTCTTGCATAATCAATGCTTGGAGTTTGTCAGAATATGTGGGATTTTTGTTCACCCGCCTCTTGAGGATTGACCACAAGTTCTCAATGGGATTAGGGTCTGGGGAGTTTCCTGGCCATGGACCCAAAATCTCGACGTGTTGTTCCCAAAGCCACCTAGGTATCACTTTTGCCTTATGGCAAGGCGCTCCATCACGTTGGAAAAGGCATTTTTCCTCACCAAATGGTTCTTGTATGGTTGGGAGAAGTTGCTCTCAGAGGATGTTTTTGTACCATTCTATATTCATGACGGTGTTCTTAAGCAAAATTGTGAGTGAGCCCACTCCCTCGGCTGAGGGGCAACCCCACACATGAATGGTCTCAGGGTGCATGACACAGGACTGATGGTAGTGCTCACCTTTTCTTCTCCGGACAATTTTTTTTCAAGATGCCCCAAACAATCAGAAAGGGGATTCATTAGAGAAAATGACTTTACCCCATTCCTCAGCAGTCCAATACTTGTAACTTTTGCAGGATATTAGTCTGTCCCTGATGTTTTTCCTGGAGAGAAGTGGCTTCTTTGCTGCCCTTCTTGACACCAGGCCATCCTCCAAAAGTCTCCTCACTGTGCGTGCCGACGCACTCACACCTGTCTGCTGCCATTCCTGAGCAAGCCCTGCACTGGTGGTGCCCGATCCCGCAGCTGGATCGAATGTAGCAGACGGTCCTGGCGCTTGCTGGACTTTCTTGAGCGCCTTGAAGCCTTCTTCACAAATGCAGTGGAAATGTTTCATATGGGATTAATCTCATTTTCATGGCAAAGAGGGGACTTTGCAATAAATGCAATTCATCGGATCACTCTTTATAACATTTTGGAGTATATGCAATTTTCCATCATAGAAACTGAGCCAGCAAACTTTGTGAAAATGAATATTTGTGTCATTCTCAAAACTTTTGGCCATGGCTGTATGTTATGGTTAAATGATAAGAAATCTCAGATATTAGTAAAACCCAACAATAAAATAGTTCTGTCTCCATCTCCAACTTTGGCCCATAGACTATGGTCCTGTCCTACCATTTCCAAATTTTGGCTCGAGGTGCAACAGTTAATCTTCACTGTCTCAGGATTAGACCCGACGAACAACCCTCTACTTCTGGTCTTTGGCAACCTTGATGGACACTCCCTGGGGTTGGGGCCTAGCCAGGTATTGCTTCTTAACCACCTCAAAGCCTGGATCTTGACATGCCTCATGATCGCCAGGCAGTCCATCCTCAGGAAATGGACAGTCCCTCGTCCCCCCAAAATCTTTGAGGAACTCACAAAACTTCATGACAAATAACTTTTAGACTTGCAGTTTCTCTCTAGACCCTCTCCTCGCTTCCTATCCAAATGGGATTCCTGTGAAAAAATAAAGGTGCGCTGATAAACGTGCGTAAAGCTGCTACCAAGATATATAAGTGGTATGAATGTAAAAAAAGGTTGGTGCGCTAAACTTGAATTTTCACAAATGAACAATACATACAAAAGTAATAGTGAAAAATTCAGAAGAAAAAGTCCATTCTCATTGTGGCAACGTGAAAATGAATAAACTTTGAAGTGACTTGAAACAAATTGTGAATCCTGTAACTTGATTGAATGTGTATAACCACCACGTGAAACGATCCCCACCACCGACAAGCTATTCTTCTTACCAGATAGACAGATATATACGTGAGTTGATTGATAGTACAACTACTCACTCCCCATGCAGCTTCACCCGAGGTGTGTGTGTAAGCCGCTTACCAGATAACAATATGGTTGAACATGGGAATGTAATCTCCTCTCTTCAGAATCAAGGCTGTCTGTTGGTATGACGATCCAAATACAAAGTATAGTGTCTCCTTGTGGCTCCGCAACGAATATGTAAGGAATGCAAGAGGACCAATAGTGCATTACCCCCGATTTATTTAAGAATAAAAGCAATTGCACTTACATGTCTCTAGGTGATCACAGGCATATACATTGAGACGTTATATCGATACAGGAACGCTCCCGTGTCCGGCTGCAGCAACGGACGAACGGGATGACGCGAGTGACGGCGCGGCACGCCTCCTCTCTGACGCGTTTCCTCTTACGAGACTTCCACCGAGATAGGAGGGACTTCCTACCTAGCTAAATTCCCTAAGCCTACCCCTGGACCTTACTAATATTTTGAAATACTCCTCAACACCTGCCAATGTTGTTAAGTTCATGTTAAGTTCAAATGTTAAGTTTGAGCCATGAAATAATCTACGCCAATCAGGTTTGCATCTGTTCAGGTAAGCTTTACTGAGAATACTTGCGCAAGGACCACATCTCATACAGAGAGAGAGAGCATGTGATGCCTTATACATTTTTGATACATCCTTTTATAGCCAGTTATTACATTATAGCCTATGGCGGGCATAGGTCCAAAAACATGGTCATACAAGATTACACAATATTTCATAATACATCCTTTGTTGATTATTTAGCAAAGTTCTTGGTCATCTTGACCGAAAAGCAGGATGGGTGTCTTATAGAACATGACAATTAAAAATGATTGAATATGTTAGGGAAAATAACATTTTATGGTAATAAGGGCTTATTTTCATAAACATCTCTTTCCGGGAACTTTATCATTTTTGGCAGAACATTTCATATCCTCTGGGACAATGTGAGACACAGTATTTAAAACATACCAACTAGAATTCTAAGCATTTAAGAAGAATATATTTTTTTAGTATATTAAAGGGGACTCTGACTATATAACGATATGCTCTTCATATATTTTCAAATCTTGACAATGTGACTTTGTGATCCTCGATTTTAATCCTGCCCTGTCCTCCCAACAAAGGTATTCCTTCCCCCGTTACTCCCCCCCCCCCCTTCTCGGTCCCTTCCTCTCTTTAACTGTATCAATGTCTTGATACTTTGAAACATATGACATTGTGTTGTGTGAGGGATTAGCTCGGTGGCGGGTGTGGATGACCCCTTGGGGGGTGCGTTTTCCCAGAGAGGTAGCCGACAAGTGCTTGCAAACAAACAGTGTGGTTTATTAAATGGTGTTTTCTTCACCAGGCTGTATGCAGCAAAACATCCAAAATAAAATAAAACAGAAAATAAATCCTTGCCTCTGTGGGCGGCTAGCTTCTCACAACTGGAACCTGCCTAAGTGTCTGTCTCCAACCTACCGTCGGGCAGACTTCCTTGTCCTACAGCGGACACTCAATAGTCCTTTTATAATAGCTTCACAGGGCAACACAGTCCTTTTGTTTCTTTCACATCAACAGTTCGTCTTCTCACCTTTGAGACGTATTCACCCTTGGTTACCGTCCCGGGCACACATCACTCCGGGGGGTCTTCTCCCAGGCCCACACATCCTGTCGGGAGGCACACGCTGACTGTCCTCCTGCTCCCAGCCCACATGGCTTCAGGACACAGCTTCTGGAGGCAGCAAACAATAGGAATTTCTCTGAACAAATTATAGAGCCTTAACTCCCTCATTCTGAACAGGTGAAGGCCTTTCAACTTCCTGCTGGCTAGCTCTGTAGCCAACACCCTAAATTAATTAATGGACTTTCTAAATCAGGTGGAAATGTATCTCCTTCCTGTGACTACATTCCCAGATTTAGCTGACTTCCTGTTACAGTTGTATAATGGGCTTTGTGTATTTTGGATGTTGAATCTTCTTTCCCTTTACTATTTGTAAGTTATGTTTTTAAAAATTTCCCAATAAAATTTATTTAAAAAAAAAAAGTTCTGTCTCTTTACATATTTTTTTTGGATTTCCCATTTTTTTTTAAACTTAAATAGAAAAAAAAATTAAGCTTAAAAACCCAAACAAAAAGAAAAAAAAAAAAGGTGTTTTTTTTTATTATTCTTGTTACTTTAGTTTTTCTTTTCTCAAACATGACATTTGGGTGGCAATACTTTGTCCAGCTTTGCCTCCAGAGATCTGTTACCTCCAAGGGCTCATTTACACTTGTGGTTGACGGCAGTAAAACCCAATGGTTGAGCTGTGTTTTTACTACCCCTCAGAAGATCCTCCTGTAGCTGGGAATGCCACAATGCTTAGCTGGTGCAGCAGGAATTGTACCCTCTTTTTTTTTCAGCCCGTGGTGTGTGAAACACACTCAAAAGCTACACTCGGGGGGCGTGGCCTGACTATGGAGGAGTGAGGACGCACGCTGCCTGAGCTCCGCACCCGCCGCCGCTTTTCTTCAGCAACCCGGGATCACCCGACTCGCAAACTTTGCCCAGCGATGTCCCAGCGCCACCGGACCGCCTCCCAACCACCGCGGCCCGATCGCACCAAACAGGGACGTCTCCCCTCCTTCTTCCCGGAGACCCGGGGCAGAGAGGCCCCAACATCCAAGATGGCGGCGGCCGCGCCGGCCTCTCCTCACCTCGAGGCGAGCCCAACATGGAGCGCTGACCAGGGACTGTCACCGCAGCGGTCCGTGAGTACACCTCTCCCCTTCACCTCCCCCCCCTCCCCACAGGAGTCCCAGGGAGGGGGCTCTGAGGCCGCTGGCTTTCTGTGTGATGGGGATCTGAGGAAACATATTTGGGCTCTGCCTACTAATTCTGACCTGGACAGATTTATCACTAGGGTGGAAACTGCCTTTAAGGAGGATATTGCCCAGCTTAAAACTGACACGTCCCACTTAGGATCCCGGCTGGAATCGGTGGAACAAAGACTGGATGCAGCCCTTCCTGTCATCTCCGAGCTTCAGGCCCAGTGTCTGGACCAGGACAGGAGGATTGAGACCCTTTTGAGTCAACTTGATGACTTTGAGAACCGCAGCAGACGCGGTAATATTCGCATCCGCGGTCTGCCTGAGGCTACAGCACCGAGAGACATCATCCCCACTTTGGTTGATGTCTTCCGAGCCATCCTGGAGCTCCTTGCCACTGCTCCAATTGAGATAGACAGAGCTCATAGGGCCCTGCGGCCTCCTTCACAGGACGTGAACAATCCGAGGGATGTCATATGCAAACTCCACAAGTTCACCCTCAAGGACAGCATCATGCGGAAAATGCGCGCCAAGCCCTTTTTTTAATTTGATGGGGCCCGCCTGTATTTCTACCAGGACTTGTCCCGTCGCACACTGATGCAACGCAGGGCTCTGTGCCCCCTCCTGGAGTCCCTCCACGCTGCTGACATCACCTACCGCTGGGGGTTCCCATTCTATCTTCAGGCTTCCAGGAATGGGGTCTCGGCTACCCTCCGCACCAAGGATGATCTGCCTGAATTCCTGTCCACCCTGGACCTGGACCCTGTGGACTTTCCCGACTGGAGGAATGTCGCTGACCTCCCTGCAATGCCTCTGCCCCAGCCTTGGCAGTCGGCCTCTCGCAAACGCCGCAAGCGGAACCGCCAGCGCTCAACGGATGCGCAGCCGCCGGCAGCCCCGGTTGTGGATCCCTGACCGGCGGCCCAGACGGCCCCTTGTATCTCACCCTCTGTACCCCCCATTGACTGAAGCTCACTGTCCCCCCCCATGCTGCTCACGGTCCCCTTAACTCGGGCCCCTGTTCCTGCTGCCCTGGACTTGTGCTGGGCGGGACTGTTTTTGCTCAGGGTATGGTTGGGTTGGACTTTTATTGCGACCCCTGGGTTTGGTGGCACGCTTGTGTTGGGCTGGCGGGTGCGGGGTGGGAGTCCCCCCTTGTACCCCCCCTTCCCCTTTTTTTTTTTTTTGAGTTGGGGTGCAGTGCCTCCCCCCCGCCTCTGTGGTTGGCCCACGATACCCCCCAGTAGGCCCTACCTTCACGGGTTCTATAGTCCCCTTTGTTGGACGATGGCTCCGGCCCGGGCTGTGTCCCCCTTGGGGGGCCCACCCTTGGTCGGACCCTTAGATGGTTTCTCGCCTGTCGGCGAGCTATGTTGGTCACTCGTAGTGGCCCCAATATGTTTATTGTGTTTTACATGTCTTCTCTTGATCTCTCATGTTTTGTACTTTTGTTTCTTCCCTTTTTCTTTCGGTCCCCTGCAGTGCCTGCCACCTTGGATCCGTCCACTGCCCTGCACCTTGAGACGAGCCTGCTGCCTCCTGTGGATCCTCCTCCCTCTCCTGTCTACTGATGGCGTCGCTTAAGGTAATATCGTACAATGTCCGTGGTCTGTGCTCTCCGCATAAGCGTAACCGCCTGTGGTGGGAGCTGAAACGGCTCAAGGCACAGGTGGTCCTCTTGCAGGAGACCCACTTCACCCCTAGATCTCTCCCTAAGCTGCCCTCCCACCTATTCACGCAGTGGTTCCACAGCACCTCCTCGATTAGCAAATCCCGGGGCGTGGCTATTGCCATCCATAGGGCATGTCCATTCCAGCCGGTGGCTCACCTGGTGGACCCCCTGGGCCGCTATGTGTTCTTGAAGGGAACGATCATGGGTAGGATGTACACGTTTGCGTCTGTTTATGCCCCCAACACGGGTCAGCTTACTTTTATTGATGCGACACTTGAACGCCTGGCCTCGTTTAGGGAGGGTTCCCTGATCGTTGGCGGCGACTTCAATGTCTGCTCCGATCCACTCCTGGACACCTCTCATGGTCGCTCCTCCCACTCATTCTCCTTCCTGAAGCACTACCGCAAGACTCTACAGTCACATCTCCTTATTGACTCCTGGCGGGTACTTCATCCCCAGGACAAGGATTTTAGCTACTTCTCCTCCCTACACGAGGTGTATACACGGATCGATGCCATCTACATCGACCACTCCACCCTGGAGTCCCTCCTGCGGTCGTCCATTGGTAACATCACTATTTCAGATCATGCTCCGGTTGTTACGGAGCTGTCTCTGCCCCATGGCTCTTCTAGGTCTTGGACCTGGAGGCTGAATGAAAACTTGTTGGACGATTCGCAGGTGGTCTCCAGGGTCTCGGAGGTCTTGAGGTGTTATTTTGCGGAGAATGCGTCGGATGAGCTGAGTGGGGGGTTGATATGGGAGGCACACAAGGCGGTGGTGCGGGGTGAGCTCATCTCCCTGGGGGCTAGGCTTAAGCGGGAACGCCAGGCGGACTTTAACCGTGTTCTGACCTCTCTGCAGCAGGCTGAACTTTCACACAAACAGACGGGCACCCCTGACGCACTGACTAAGCTGGTTGACCTGCGCCTCTTATTCTCCCGTCTTTTGGACAGGCATACCCGGGCCCGCTTGCGCCATGTCTCTCACAAATTCTACGAACAAGGCAACAAGTGTGGCCGCATGCTTGCCCGGGCCCTGCGTCGGAAACGTGCCCAGATGTGTGTACACAAACTGCGCTCCCCTTCCGGTGTCCCCATTATTAAACCTTCGGAGATTGCTGACCAATTTCGCACTTACTACGCGGGCCTCTACGACCTCTCCGGCTCCTCCACGGCGGACTCCCACACGACTAAGTTGACGGCCATTAGAGACTACCTTTCGGACCACGTCTTCCCCTCCCTCTCCGCTGACCAGCGCTCTGATCTAGACGCCCCTTTACGCTGGCTGAACTGGAACGCACCATACTCTCCCTGCCTAACGGCAAAAGCCCCGGCCCTGACGGCTACACGAAGGCCTATTACAAAACGTTACTCCCTCTCCTGCAGAAACCCATGTGTGCCTACTTCAATTCGCTGGCCGCAGATGGGGAGATACCCTCGGAAGCCTTACTGGCCCACATAACGGTGATCCCGAAGGCTAACAAAGATCCCACAGCCCCACAGAGCTACCGCCCCATCTCATTGCTCAATGTGGATGTCAAAATCTTCGCTAAACTCCTGGCAAACCGCCTGAAACATCTTATGCCCCAGATTATTCACCTGGACCAGACCGGGTTTATTGCCGGTCGTGAGGCTAGAGACAATGCCATCCGGGCGATACAGCTAATTCACTGGGCTACCACCCGATCTGACTCCCCGTCCTACCTGATCCTCTCGACCGACGCCGAAAAGGCGTTCGATCGGGTGGACTGGACTTATTTGAAGGAGGTCCTGGAGTCGTTGGGCCTGGGGCCGCATGTGCTGGCGTGGATCATGGCACTGTACAGAGACCCGAGCGCTAGGGTCCGAGTTAATGGCTGTCTCTCCGCCGGGTTCCGGATCCGGAACGGCACCAGACAGGGGTGCCCTCTCTCGCCCCTTCTTTTCGCCCTGGTCCTGGAGCCCTTCCTGGCCAAGGTCAGGGCGAATGGGGACATCAGAGGCGTGCGTGTTGGGACAATGGAGCATAAGCTCTCGGCTTACGCCGATGACATCCTGTTCCACCTTACTGATCCCCTGCTCTCGCTGCCGGTCCTGGTGCGGGAACTCGAGCGGTTTAGCCTGGTCTCTAATTTTAAGATCAATCTTGGTAAATCCGAGATTCTCCCCGTCTGTGTGCCCCCACCCCTGTCTGCTTCCCTGCGGGCTGCCTTCCCTTTTAGGTGGACTGACTCCTCCCTGACGTACCTGGGCATACGACTTACTGACTGCTTTGACACACTCTACAAGACTAACTACCCCCGCCTCTTGGCTGACATTAAACAGGACCTCCTACATTGGACTAAAACGGCCTTTACCTGGTTAGGGCGGGTAAATATTATTAAGATGAACGTCCTCCCCAGGGTGTTGTTCTATCTCCAGATGTTGCCTATACCTTTGCCTCGAAGTTTCTTCCGCCTTCTGGACGGCCTGATTACGGGTTTCGTATGGAATGGTAGACGCCCCCGCATTGCCCTGGCCACCCTAAAACGCCCTAAACATCTGGGAGGCCTTGGCCTTCCTGATGTGCGGCGTTATTACCGCGCTATTGTCCTTCAGCGCATCCTCAACTGGCGCTTCCACACTCGATCCAAGCTATGGGTCCCTCTTGAAAAGTTCATGGCGGGTAGTAACCTTGCCTACGGGAATACCGGGGGCTGTCAGACAATGTCTCCCCCCTCACGGTCCATGCGCTGAAAATGTGGGACCGTGTGAATAAGCTCCTGGACCTGGCGCCCCCTGTGTCCCCGCTGGCCCCCTTGGGGGGCTACCTCTGGTTCCCTCCGGGGGAACAGATGGCCTTTTTTGACCCATGGGTGGATGATGGCAACGCCAGTTGCGGGAAACTAATGGAAGATGGTAAACTTCTGTCCTATGACTCTCTGAGGGCACGTCACGGCGGGTCCCCTATGAATTTTTGGAGGTACAGGCAACTACACCATTTCTTCGCTGTTCATGGCCCGAGGATTCGTCCTCAGACATCTCTTACACCCTTCGAACGTCTGTTCATTCAGGAAGACCCTATCCCTCACATGGTTTCCGAGTTGTACCAACTGTTGGGAGCTGCATCCTCTGATTCCGCACCTATATGTATTAGGCTTTGGGAGCGGGACCTGGGAATGCGGTTTATGGCTGCTCAGCTTTCTGGCCTCTACCAACTGACCCACTCGAGTTCGGCGAACTCAAAGATGCAAGAAACAAATTATAAGCTCTTGACGCGCTGGTAACGAGTACCGGCGGACTTAGCACGCATCTACCCCCCGGCCTCCTCCGCGTGTTGGCGAAACTGTGGCGGTACTGGTACCCTGCTGCACTTGTGGTGGGAGTGCCCGGTGATCGCCCCTTTTTGGCACGACGTCCGGGACCAGGTCAAATCTATCCTGGATCTGGATGTGCCATTCAGCCCCCTCCATTTTCTCCTGCACGTGCCCTGCATGCCGCTCAGCCGCTATAGACGTAGCTTGCTGCCTCGTATTGTACCCCCACGGTTAGCTGTGGGGGGTTCGAGTTGCCTGGGGGGGAGCCGGCTGGGGTCGTCTTACTGGGGGCGGTATGATGGAGGCGGATGCCCCCCTCCCCCGGCGGTGTGCTCCCGCTTGGGGCTCCCTCGGGCTTGCAGTTGCGCCCTCTGGGACCCACAGACGTCTGTTGCTGACCACGACGCATGACACCCGGCAGACCGCCCTCTAATCTGTCCTGCTGAATATTGATTTGCACTATGGTGTGCTGACGCACGCTACTGTTTTATTTTCGATATGTTATGCACCGTATTGCACTTTTATGCCCTCTGGGAAGCGGCAATGTTATGCTGCCTCCCCTACTTTGTAGTTTTGTTGTTGATATCTTATTCTTGTCTGTTCTCTTGTACACTAAATAAAGATTCATTAAAAAAAAAAAAATAGCTACACCCGGTGCATAAAAAAGTACACACACGCAAACGTCAGACACACAAAAAGTGCATAAGGCGTACACATGGCCCTCCTCCGAAAAGGAAGGGCCCTGACCCTGATCCCCCGAGGCACAAGACTTCTGACGGGGATTGAGGTACTCACTATGGCCTGCCCAGCCAAAACCAGGCAGACCCCGCTCTCCAGGGGGACTGCCGAAACATCCCACCCCAAGTGCTAGGTGGGGCTCCCCCGAAGGGAGACCCCATGAGAAAGGGCGAACAAAGCCAGAAGGCCATATCCGCCCCCTCCCAAGACGTTCAGGGCAGGCCTGAGGACCTACGCCGTACTAATCATGCAAGTGACAACCAAAAAGGACAAACGTGGACACAAAACAAAGAAAAAATAGTGGGGAAGGGGGAGTGGAGAAGTGCAGGTAGTGCCAAAGTGAAATACCTTGACAGGCCCCCCGGCCAGGAATAGAAAATTCCTCTGGTGCCAGCCAAAAGGCCTGTCCCAAGAGGCAGGTGCAGAAAAAGTGTGTGTGGTGCAGTGACCAAGGTGCCGAAAAACTCAGGTAAGCTGCCCCTCACCAGTGAGAATTAAGGCACCCCTGGGCTGCCACCCCAGGGGCACGTACACCACTGGCTTTTTCGGTCTCGGCCCCCGGCCAGACCCGGTGTAGCCCATCCCTACCAGGAGGCTTGGAACATGGACAGCTTATGGAGAGCCTGCCTTCCACTGGGGACAAGCCCCCCATGTGAGACCAGATTCAACCCAGGAGGAAAGGCCCTCCCACCGCCATCGCCATTCCTTACCAATTACATCCAGGAGCAGTACTAACCGGAAACTGGCGGAACCGGCTTTCTCGCTCCCTTCAAACTGATAGGGGCGGATCCCATTCAAATCAGAAGGCAATGGACCCATCCGGCTTTCTCTGACAGTGCCTACTTCCCAGTCCCCCAGATTCTCCTGGGTGCCCTGCTTCATTTCAGCAGATACTAACCATCAAGGTCCATACCAACCGATAAGAACAGATACTATCGAATCTGTCACCAACCTATCTGCACCGAAAGACCCCCTTCTTCTGCCATTCGGCTACTGGGACAAGCGTCTTCAGAAATGGTCAAGTGTGTCGACCGAGCCTCCTCGTCTATGGATACTAACCACTCTACTCGTTGCCAGACGCCTGATATTGAAGCACTGGATTGCATCTACCCCTCCTCAAATATCTAAGTTACTGCCAGAGCTAACCACACTCTTTTCCATTGACCTCCTAAATACGGACTTTACGTCGCCCTCAGCGACCAACGCCTTTCAGGCCAAATGGAACGTTTTTCTTACTCACTTGTCTAAAACTTTGGACTACCCCCTTGATGGATTTACATTCACGATACGAAATCCTCCAACCTAAGCAACCTCCACTACTCCCAGACCCACCCATGCATAGGTCATTGAGTTCTGACCGCGTCCCCCCCCCCCACTCCCTCTCCTCCCCCCTGCCACAGGCAACATTCCTGCCCCAGGTATTCCCTATGTACTGTTGTTTATATTGTCTCTCAATACTTGTCGATATCTGTTTTGCACTTTGTTAAACTTGAAAATTTTAAATAATAAAAAAAAAGAACAGATACTACACTTAGTACAAAAGGCTGAGAAGCGAATTTTACCCCCTATTGCACTTGACGGGCACTACTGCCCACTGAGCAAGTGAATGTGGCTGCACTTACACCCCCCGCAACCGTACAATACAATCACTTGCGGTGCAGTAGTCCAGCATGTAGGGAGTTAAAACAGGCAGTGAAGAGGGAATACAACGCTTCCTTACCACCTATCAAATGCTCTCTCAAAAGTGATCCAAATGCGGATCGCACTTCAGAGAGCAAAGCTCGTGTGAATGACCCCTAAAGGTGAAAAAGGTTCTCCAATTGATTTCAATGCAATTCGAATTTGACAAGTTAAAAAAAATATATATTACCGATTTGGTATCGAACTGAAATTCAGCCGTTTCGCTCATCCTTCTATTTTGGGTCAAAGGCTCAAACTATTGAAGTCACCTGGAGAAGTAAGCATGGCAGCCAGGCAACCAGCATCTTCCTAAGTCAATGGCAGCCTCCACACTTGGCATACTTTGACAAGTTGACCTGACTGAACACGCAAGGTTGCTGTGATAATAACAGTCTGTAATGGAGATTTATTTTATTTCTTGACGTATTCTCGCTCTGGATGTGCAATGTATGAACTTGTTTCATTTCGCAACAAAAACCTAAAAGTTCATCAAAACTGCCAGACTGGAAAAGTCACTTTTCTCTTTCCTTCTTCTGTCCCATGTCATCAGTGTGTCCGTCCCAGAGAGCCAGTGGGTGCGTCCTCCGATCTCACAATACAAGTCTCAGGATGTCTATACAGAGGCAGCCCGGGGATATCCAACTCTGGGGGAAATACATCTAAGTCATACTATTGACATCATGGTGACTGACAATGAAACTCATGCAGGAGCAGTGCAGGGAGAGTCCCACTGGATCATGGGAGCCGGAGCTCTTCTGATGGATGGCACCTTAAATTGCAAAGTGAAGCATGGCTTGGAGTTTGGGCAATGCATCATTACCCCTAACTTGAGTCCCCCTTGCTGCAGTGACCTTACACGTCCTACATGTCTGCCTCCTTCTCTGTGCTTCTTCAGCTGCTGGTGTACACTGTACTGCCCCTCTTGTGTGGCAGGGTTTCCAGTGCACCCCCGGTGTCTCTAGTAGACCCCATGACTGTAGTGCAGAGCACCCTGTGTCTTCTAGAGACTCCAGTGAGCTCCATGCACCACCAAATCTCCAAGAGTACTCCAGTGCACCCTGTGAGCCCCAGTGCACCCCCAGTGTCTCTAGTGGACCCCATGACTCTAGTGCCCCCCAGAGCACCCTGAGAAGTAAAATGTCCCTGCCACTGACCTACTGAGTGCAGGTTGAAGACAAGAACAAAGCGCAGGCCTCCCCCAGCCCCCCCAGCATGGATGGTGTAAACTATATCTGAGCAGAGGCTGGTTCCATGGCCCACTGGAGACTCTTCTGCCCCAGCCAGCCCCAACCGAGCTGTCCCAGCTCCCCCTAACCTCCCCTGCTGGCCAGGTCAGGAACCTGGATTCAGCCAGGCTTCAGCCTCGAATGGGGGTCAGGAGGAGGATTGGGAGAGTGGGGGGGGGGGGGGGTTGAGGGAAAGTGGGAGGGGAGCCGAGTCGCTGCACCATGGGCCTCTGGTTTGTACTTGCCCCCTGGGCCAAAAGTTGCCAGTCTGTCCCTGTGCCTCCCCATCTTACCCATCAGGTTACAAATTAGCCACTCCCACTGCAAGCCCGATGTCTTATCTTCTATGCAGTATGGTACATGAATACAACCACCTGTGCTAGCTGTGGTCTGATGACATGACACAGTGCTGTGTGAGCAGACAATTATCCATCTCTTTATTACTGACAGCATAAAACGTTTTGTTGTTTGGAAGCGTCTCCCGCCTTCTTGCCCAGTTTTTTATGTGCTTTTTCAATAAACAGACCCCACCCGTCACTGTTGTGTTAGAAAGGATCCGACGCTGGAATGCCGGGTGCTCAGGCATGGAGTCACACGCCCAGAATTCAGAACTCCACAAACTCTGACTTCATTCTGTGATGAGAAGGGATTCTCTTCCCGCAGTCAGAGGAGTGAGATCAGTACGACGTGTATACCATGTATCTTACTGTATCGTCTACATTGTATCAACTAAGGGCCTACATTGTATCATCTGATCTTCTACATTGTATCATTAGATGGTTTACAATGTATTATCTAATGGCCTACATTATATCATCTGATCTTCTAAAGCAGTGGCGGCTGGTGCTCCATGGGCCGGGGGGGGGGGCGCAGACGGACCGCACCATACCCCCCCTGGACCACAGCAGGCCACCGCACACCATACCCCCCCCCCCCAGACCACAGCGAGACAGGACAGACAGGAGAGATAGGAGACAGGACCCCCCCTCTCACTCACCCTGCCTGGATGCAGCAGCAGGCGGCCGCGGCTTCGGCTTCTTCCCCCTGTCTTCTGCGTCTCCTCCCTCCTCCTCCATGCCCAATGGCATGGCTTCTCCTTTCGGCCAATCAGGAAACGGTTCTCAAACCCCGCTTCCTGATTGGCCAGGGGGAGGATCCATATGACAATAGCGAATTTTCATTCGCTATTGCCACACAACTGGGTAGGCTCAGGGCGCATGGCTCTGCGCCCCGAGCCTACCCTTTTTTTTTTAGCCTGTGAGAGCCTCTGGCTCTAATCACATGTTTAAAAAAAAATCCCCATTGAACTCCATGCGTCCATGCGTCCGGCGCTCTGCATGTAGATTAGGGGGCCGGATGCATGGATAGGGGGGGCGGCGCCCCTGCGCCCCATATACACCAGCCGCCACTGTTCTACAGTGTATCATTAGATGGTTTACAATGTATAATCTGATGGTCTACATTGTATCATCTGATCTTCTAGAGTGTATCATTACATGGTTTCCAATGTATCTTCTGAAGGTCTATATCAGGGATCCTCAAACTATGGCTCTCAAGCTGTTGCAGGACTACACATCCCATGAGGCATTGTAAAACTCTGACATTCACAGACATGACTAGGCATGATGGGAATTGTAGTTCCTGAACAGCTGGAGGGACATAGTTTGAAGACCATTATCTATATTGTATTATCTGATGGTCTGTATTGTATCATCTGATCTTCTATGTTGTATCATCTAATGGTCTACAATGTATCATTAGATGGTCTACATCAGTGGTCTCCAAACTACAGCCCTGAGCCAGATGCAGCCCTTTGTATGATTTTATACAGCCCATGGGACATTATTCCTACCACTGACAGCAACAATGCGGCACTATTCCTTCCACTGACAGCAACAATGGGGCATAATCCCTTCCACTGACCACAAAAATGGGGTATTATTTTTCCCACTGACACTAATTCCCCTTCCCCCAATACCAAAGACTGGCATTGTTTACTCTCACTGGGCACAGTCTGGCCCCCCTTAAGTCTGAAGCACAGTACACTGGTCCTTTCTTTAGAAAGTTTGAAGACCCCTGGTCTACATTGTATAATCAGATGGTTTGCAAAATGTCATCTAATGGTCTCTGTTATATCATCTGATGTTCTATATTATATCGTCTGATGGTCTACATTGTATCATCTGAAGCTCTACATTGTACTATCTTATGATCTACATTGTATCATCTGATGGTTTACAATGTATCATCTGATGGTCTACATTGTACCATCTGCGCCCAATAATGCACTGCGCTGTTGCAGTGCATTGATTGCTGATGATTGGCCAAAGCTTGCACCTGACCTGTATGCTTTGGCCAATCACAGCACAATGTTCTGTCAGAGCCAGGATTGGCCAAAGGCAGGGTGCCTTTAGCCAATCATGGTTCAGGGGCTAAGTCCATGCCCCACACTATATAAGGCTGCCGCTTTTACGGCAGCCGTGTATAGAGTGAAACAGTAGAGAGAGATTAGGCTGTTAGTTAGTGGATAGGGAGTTAAGTTAGTTTAGTGCAGTCAGTGTAGTGTACAGTCATACCCTACTTTTAAAATGTATAGATATGTTGTAGTCCTGGGTCCCCTCTCGATGCTCCCCAAGTTTGGTATCCCTGTCACTTATAGTTCGGGAGTAGTGCCATGCCAAGCAGACCAATATTTCCTATAGACGCCAATGTTAAAAACAGGGAGCAGTGCTATGCCAAGCAGACCAATATTTCCTATAGATGCCAATGTTAAAGACAGGGAGCAGTGCTATGCCAAGCAGACCAATATTTCCTATAGATGCCAATGTTAAAGACAGGGAGCAGTGCTATGCCAAGCAGACCAATATTTCCTATAGACGCCAATGTTAAAGACAGGGAGCAGTGCTATGCCAAGCAGACCAATATTTCCTATAGACGCCAATGTTAAAGACAGGGAGCAGTGCTATGCCAAGCAGACCAATATTTCCTATAGACGCCAATGTTAAAGACAGGGAGCAGTGCTATGCCAAGCAGACCAATATTTCCTATAGACGCCAATGTTAAAGACAGGGAGCAGTGCTATGCCAAGCAGACCAATATTCCCTATAGACGCCAATGTTAAAGACAGGGAGCAGTGCTATGCCAAGCAGACCAATATTTCCTATAGACGCCAATGTTAAAGACAGGGAGCAGTGCTATGCCAAGCAGACCAATATTTCCTATAGACGCCAATGTTAAAGACAGGGAGCAGTGCTATGCCAAGCAGACCAATATTTCCTATAGACGCCAATGTTAAAAACAGGGAGCAGTGCTATGCCAAGCTGACCAATATTTCCCATAGATGCCAAAGAGCACTGAAAGCTGAAAATTGGTCTAGGCAGGAAGGGGTGAAAGATTTCAACCAATATAAATCTGCTCTCCAAAAATACAATTCCACTCTCCACACTGCCAAGCAGACCTATTTTATCACTCTCATTAACAACTTATCATCCCGTCCCCGGCAACTCTTCTCTACCTTCACTTCTCTAATTCATCCTCCACTGCCTCCACCCACTAACTCACTCACTGGAGATCGCCAATCACTTCAAACAAAAAATTGATACAATTTGTGAAAAGATCTCTGCTGTTCAGCTACCTTCCACGCTTTACACTTCATACCCACAGGTACAATCACTACTTCCCTCATTCAACCCCCACCACTATAGACGAGGTTACTAAACTACTTGCTAACATCAATCTAACCACCTGCCCTCTGGATCCTGTTCCCTCACAAATGCTACGTTCACCCTCTGGCTCTATTCTACCCTCTCTAACCCACATCTTCAATCTCTCCCTCTCTTCTGGAATCTTCCCCAACTCTCTAAAACATGCACTAGTCAACCCCATACTTAAAAAGCCCTCACTGGACCCAACCAATCTTAACAACCTACGCCCTATCTCTTGGCTCCCATTTTTATCCAATGTCTGGTTTACAACTGACTGAGCCACCACCTTGCCGAGAATAGCCTTCTGGTTCCCTACAGTCTGGATTTCGGCCTCAAAACTCCACAGAAACTGCTCTCCTAAAGCTGACAAACGATCTACTAACAGCCAAAACCAATGGACACTATTCTGTACTCCTACTCCTGGACCTTTCTGCTGCCTTTGATACGGTTGACCACCCTCTCCTCCTCAAAAAACTTCACACCTTTGGTCTCCGTGACTGTACTCTTCACTGGTTATCTTCCTACTTATCTAACCTCACCTTTAGTGTTACTTATAATTCTACTTCTTCCTCTCCTCTTCCTTTCTCTGTTGGGGTCCTCCAAGGTTCTGTTCTTGGACATCTCCTATTTTCAATCTACATCTCCTCTCTGGGTCAGTTGATAGCCTCCCACGGCTTCCAATAGCATCTCTACGCTGACGATACCCAAATCTATCTATCCACCCCTCAGCTTTCTCCCTCAGTCTCCTCATGTATCACTAATTTACTATCAGACATATCACTCTGGATGTCTCACCACTTCCTCAAACTCAATCTATCCAAAACCAAACTCATAATTTTTCCTCCACCACGTGCCCCTTCCCCTGATCTCACTGTCAAGATCGATGGCACAACTGTCAGCCCATCTATACATGCCAAGGTCCTAGTTGTAGTCCTGGACTCTGAACTCTCCTTTAAGCTCCACATCCAATTAATGTCCAAATTTTGCCGCCTCAACCTCCGAATCATCTCCAAAATACGCCCCTTTCTAACCAAAGACACAACAAAACTCCTAGTTCACTCCCTGGTAATCTCGCGCCTCGACTACTGCAAATCCCTTCTCATTGGCTTACCTCTACACAGGCTCCTCCCCCTTCAATCCATCATGAATGCTGCTGCCAGACTCTTCCACCTTACCAATCGCTCAGTGTCCGCTGCTCCCCTCTGTCAATCCCTCCACTGGCTTCCACTCACCCAACAAATTAAATTCAAAATATTAACAACATCTTACAAAGCCATCTACAACTTAGCCCCCAGCTACATCACTAGCCTCGTCTCAAAATACCAACCTAATCGCTCTCTTCTTTTCTCTCAAAACCTCCTGCTCTCTAGCCCCCTTGTCACCTCCTCCCATACTCGCCTTCAGGACTTTTCCAGAGCCTCTCCATTCCTATGGAACTCCTTACCCCAATCTGTCTGATTATCTCCTACTCTATTAGCTTTTAGACGATCCATGAAAACCCTCCTCTTCAGAGAAGCCTATCCTACTCAAACCAAACAACCGTACTTCCATTTTCTCCATCAGCCAATCCCCCACAGTCAGTGCTGGGACAAGGTCATATGGTGCCCAGGGCGAAGATGGCAAACTGCGCCCCCCCAAACCCCCCACCCCCCCGCAGTTCAGCGTTCTTACAGAGTGCCGAAATATGCCCGGTATACAAGTGGTTAACTGTCCCAGGAACCTCTTATGGCAAATGGACCCACCGTCCAGGAAACAAATACACAGATGGTCCCCAAAATACAAAAGTCTCGCTAGTAGTAGTCTAAAAATCTTTAAAAAATGTATTTAAGGTATAAAATATTGCACTTATAGCTAGAAGAACGTGTCATTTCATTAGGATCAAAACAAGCCAGCTGGCTAATCGCAGCTACCTGTCCTTCCGCAGACATCCCAAGTCTCCCGCAAGTCGCGGGAGACTCCCGCTTTCCGCCCTGAGCTCACGGACACCCGCGAGCTCAGGGCAATATCCCGGCTCTGTCTGTGTGTGAGTCAGATGACTCATCGATGCAGGCAGAAGAGTGTGCCAGCAAGCCTGCACAGAGCCGAAGTAGGACCGGCTCACAGGCGGAGTGATATGAGTCATCCACTCCGTCTGTGGAAGGAGCTGCAGAGAGCAAGCAGAGGCTTTGCTCTCTACTACAGCCACATCGTCTACTCCAGGAGGCATTTTGGCACGCGGGGGGACCAATCATCGTGACACCCCACTCTGTGACAGACACAGTGACCTAACCTGAGAGCAGCACCAGAGAGCCATGCCCTGAGACCAGTACCAGCAAATGACCAGCACCTATGACCAGCGCCAGTACCAGCACCAGTGACCAGCACCAGCACCAGTACCAGCACCAGTGACCAGCACCAGTGACCAGGCCAGTACCAGCACCAGTGACCAGTACCAGCACCAGTGACCAGCACCAGTGACCAGGCCAGTACCAGCACCAGTACCAGCACCAGTGACCAGTACCAGCATCAGTGACCAGTACCAGCACCAGTGACCAGCACCAGTACCAGCACCAGTGACCAGGCCAGTACCAGCACCAGTGACCAGGCCAGTACCAGCACCAGTGACCAGGCCAGTACCAGCACCAGTACTAGCACCAGTGACCAGGCCAGTACCAGCACCAGTGACCAGGCCAGTACCAGCACCAGTGACCAGGCCAGTACCAGCACCAGTGACCAGGCCAGTACCAGCACCAGTACCAGCACCAGTACCAGTACCAGCACCAGTGACCAGCACCAGTACTAGCACCAGTGACCAGGCCAGTACCAGCACCAGTGACCAGGCAAGTACCAGCACCAGTGACCAGGCCAGTACCAGCACCAGTGACAAGACCAGCACCAGTGACCAGGCAAGTACCAGCACCAGTGACCAGACCAGCACCAGCACCAGTGACCAGGCCAGTACCAGCACCAGCACCAGTGACCAGGCCAGTACCAGCACCAGTGACCAGACCAGCACCAGTGACCAGGCCAGTACCAGCACCAGTGACCAGACCAGCACCAGTGACCAGGCCAGTACCAGCACCAGTGACCAGGCCAGTACCAGCACCAGTGACCAGACCAGCACCAGTGACCAGGCCAGTACCAGCACCAGTGACCAGACCAGCACCAGTACAAGTGACCAGGCCAGTGACCAGACCAGCACCAGTGACCAGGCCAGTACCAGCACCAGTGACCAGACCAGCACCAGTGACCAGGCCAGTACCAGCACCAGAGACCAGCACCAGTGACCAGACCAGCACCAGTACCAGCACCAGTGACCAGGCCAGTACCAGCACCAGTGACCAGACCAGCACCAGTGACCAGGCCAGTACCAGCACCAGTGACCAGACCAGCACCAGTGACCAGGCCAGTACCAGCACCAGTGACCAAGCCAGTACCAGCACCAGTGACCAGACCAGCACCAGTGACCAGGCCAGTACCAGCACCAGTGACCAGGCCAGCACCAGTGACCAGGCCAGTACCAGCACCAGTGACCAGACCAGTACCAGCACCAGTGACCAGGCCAGTACCAGCACCAGTGACCAGGCCAGTACCAGCACCAGTGACCAGTACCAGTGACCAGACCAGCACCAGTACCAGCACCAGTGACCAGGCCAGTACCAGCACCAGTGACCAGGCCAGTACCAGCACCAGTGACCAGACCAGTACCAGCACCAGTGACAAGGGCCAGTACCAGCACCAGTGACCAGACCAGCACCAGTGACCAGGCCAGTACCAGCACCAGTGACCAGGCCAGTACCAGCACCAGTGACCAGGCCAGCACCAGTACAAGCACCAGTGACCAGGCCAGTACCAGCACCAGTGACCAGGCCAGTACCAGTGACCAGGCCAGTACCAGCACCAGTCACCAGTACCAGCACCAGTGACCAGACCAGCACCAGTACCAGCACCAGTGACCAGGCCAGTACCAGCACCAGTGACCAGTACCAGCACCAGTGACCAGACCAGTACCAGCACCAGTGACCAGGCCAGTACCAGCACCAGTGACCAGGCCAGTACCAGCACCAGTGACCAGGCCAGTACCAGCACCAGTGACCAGGCCAGTACAAGCACCAGTGACCAGACCAGTACCAGCACCAGTGACCAGACCAGTACCAGCACCAGTGACCAGACCAGCACCAGTGACCAGGCCAGTACCAGTGACCAGGCCAGTACCAGTGACCAGGCCAGTACCAGCACCAGTGACCAGGCCAGTACCAGCACCAGTGACCAGACCAGTACCAGCACCAGTGACAAGGGCCAGTACCAGCACCAGTGACCAGACCAGCACCAGTGACCAGGCCAGTACCAGCACCAGTGACCAGGCCAGCACCAGTACAAGCACCAGTGACCAGGCCAGTACCAGCACCAGTGACCAGGCCAGTACCAGTGACCAGGCCAGTACCAGCACCAGTCACCAGTACCAGCACCAGTGACCAGACCAGCACCAGTACCAGCACCAGTGACCAGGCCAGTACCAGCACCAGTGACCAGTACCAGCACCAGTGACCAGACCAGTACCAGCACCAGTGACCAGGCCAGTACCAGCACCAGTGACCAGGCCAGTACCAGCACCAGTGACCAGGCCAGTACAAGCACCAGTGACCAGACCAGTACCAGCACCAGTGACCAGACCAGTACCAGCACCAGTGACCAGACCAGCACCAGCACCAGTGACCAGACCAGCACCAGTGACCAGGCCAGTACCAGTGACCAGGCCAGTACCACCTCCCTGAAATGAGTTTTTGCAGGTTGGGATGTCTGCCTTCCGGGATTCGAGAAGCGCCGTGACGTCAGCTGACGGAGTGATGTGCTGATGTCACCATGGTACCGGTCACATTGGTACTTTGTGTTTATCACTGGTGTTTGACTCAATTTGTATTATGCAACATGAGGGGGTTAATGTATTGCGCTGGTCACTGATACATTAATGACCAGTGGCAGTTAATTAACCCCTTTGTGCTGCATTAGTGGCACCAGTGTCAGTGTTACTGATGTATCAGGGACAATACATTAACCCCCTCATGCTGCATGTTACAGAAATTAAATGATAGAGAGGGGGGAGAGAGAGGGGGAGAGAGGTGGGGGGGAGAGAGAGGAAGGGAGAGAGAGGAAGGGAGAGAGAGAGAGAGAGAGAGAGGAAGGGAGAGAGAGAGAGAGGGAGGGAGAGAGAGAGAGAGAGAGAGAGGGAGAGAGAGGGAGAGGGAGGGAGAGAGAAGGGGAGAGAGAGGGAGGGAGAGAGAAGGGGAGAGAGAGGGAGGGAGAGAGGGAGAGAGGGGAGGGAGGGAGGGAGGGAGAGAGAAGGGGAGAGAGAGGGAGAGATAAAGAGAGAGAGAGAGGGAGGGGGGGAGGGAGAGAGGAAGGGAGGGAGTTACATCAGAGTACTCACTGGGAAGCAGAAGGGAGGGAGTGGATGGATGGGATGGATGGGATGGATGAATGGATCAGACTGCATCTTTCCTCTTCTGGTGCTTACTGTTCAATCTTCCCGCCCACACATCTTCTCTGATGCAGTCAGGCAGAAAACTGTCGGGGAGTGTGGGCGGGGCAAGCACAGGAGGGGAGGGCGGGAGGAGGAGCAGCAGCAGAAGGAGCTCTGTCTACTCTCCTGTTTGTGGGGGAGGGAGGGGGGAAGTGTTAGCGCAGCGGCTCTCTGACTGATCTGAAATGAAAGGATGAAAGGCTGGACTGCTCTAAGGCTTGTGCCGAGTGCAGGAGCGCACTCGGCACATCGTTGCAGGAGGTACAGCAATCACACACAGTTGTCCTTTTTAGAAGTGCACTTCACTGCGCCCCCCTCCCTCCAATAAATTGTTCCGCCCAGGGCACCCGTCCCTTTCGCCCCCGCCTTGTACCGGCTCTGCCCACAGTTATTGCCATCTGTTTCACTTGACCCTCCCTTCTAGATTGTAAGCTAACGAGCAGGGCCTTCTAATTCCTCCTGTATTGAATGGTATTGTAACTGTATTGTCTTCCCGTATATTGTAAGGCGCTGCGCAAACTGTTGGCGCTATATAAATCCTGAATAATATAATAATATACGCTTATTAGCACAAAAAAATTTAGCAGAATACATATTAGCCTAAATTTATGAAGAAATTAGATTTTTTTTACATTTTTCTATTGGGTTTGTTTTATAGCAGAGAGTAAAAAATATTGTTTTTTTTTTATTATTATTATAGCGCCAAAAATAAAAACCGCAGAGGTGATCAAATGCCAATTTTTTTTTTTTACATTTTTTTTTTCTTATTTTTTTTTTTTTTTTTAATTGTCGGCCTTTTTTTGTTTAAAGCGCAAATAATAGAAACCCCAGAGGTGATTAAATAGAACCAAAAGAAAGCTCTATAGATTGTAGATGCTATAACATTTGCGCAAACCAATCAATATACGCTTATTAGGATTTTTTTTTTACCAAAAATATGTAGCAAAATACATACTGACCTAAATTTATGAAGAAATTTGATTTTTTTTTACATTTTTTTATTGGGTATGTTTTATAGCAGAAAGTAAAAAATATTGTTTTTTTTTTTATTACAGCACCAAAAATAAAAACCGCAGAGGTGATCAAATGCCAACAAAAGAAAAGTCAATAGTTTGTAGATGCTATAACTTTTGCGCAAACCAGTCAATATACGCTTATTAGGATTTTTTTATTTTACCAAAAATATGTAGCAAAATACATACTGACCTAAATTTATGAAGAAATTCGATTTTTTTACATTTTTTATTGGGTATGTTTTATAGCAGAAAGTAAAAAATATAGTTTTTTTTTATTATAGCGCCAAAAATAAAAACCGCAGAGGTGATCAAATGCCAACAAAATAAAGCTCAATAGTTTATAGATGCTATAACTTTTGCACAAACCAATCAATATACGCTTATTAGGATTTTTTTTTTTTACCAAAAATATGTAGCAGAATACATACTGACCTAAATTTATGAAGAAATTAAGTTTTTTTACATTTTTTATTGGGAATGTTTTATAGCAGAAAGTAAAAAATATAGTTTTTTATTATTATAGCGCTAAAAATAAAAACCGCAGAGGTGATCAAATGCCAACAAAAGAAAAGTTAATAGTTTGTAGATGCTATAACTTTTGCGCAAACCAATCAATATACGCTTATTAGGATTTTTTTCTTTTACCAAAAATCAGTAGCAGAATGCACATTGGTTTAAATTTATGAAGAAATTTTTATTTTTTTTTTTAATTTTTATTTTTTTTTTAAATTATTGGCCTTTTTTTGTTTATAGCACAAATAATAGAAACCACAGAGGTGATTAAATAGCACCAAAAGAAAGCTCTATAGATTGTAGACGCTATAACTTTTACACAAACCAATCAATATACGCTTATTAGGATTTTTTTTTTTCCAAAAATATGTAGCAAAATACATACTGACCTAAATTTATGAAGAAATTAGATTTTTTTACATTTTTTATTGGGTATGTTTTATAGCAGAAAGTTAAAAATAAAAAATAAAAAAATTTTCAAAATTGTCAGTCTTTTTTTGTTTATAGCGCAAATAATAAAAAACCCAGTGGTGATCAAATACAGTAAAACCTTGGATTGCGAGCATAATTTGTTCCAGAAACGTGCTTGTAATCCAAAGCACTCTTATATCAAAGCGAATTTCCCCATAAGAAATAATGGAAACTCAGATGGTTCGTTCCACAACCATTTATTCATATAAAAATAATCATAATATATATTATGTATGTATATATATATATATATATATATATATATAAAATAATAATCATCATAAAAATGATTTAACAGAGGACGTTTCTGTTTAAAAGTCCTAATCAGCTGACACAAAGAAGAAAATGAAGCAGCGCCATCTAAGTGTACTGTAGTATAATCACAGTTTTAATGTAAAAAAGTGGAATGACTTTCTCATGCCTATGCACAGACTCCTCCCTGCCTGTTATGGCCAATTTCGAGTGTATTTGCAAAAAACTTTTGTTTTTGCCCCCATTTTTCATGAGCTGAACTCAAAGATCTAAGACTTTTTCTATGTTCCCCAAAGGCTGATTTCTCTCAAATATTGTTTGTAAGTCTGTGTTAGTGAGCGATTCTCCTTTGCCGAGATAATCCATCCACCTCACAGGTGTGGCGTATCAAGATGCTGATTGGACAGCATGATTATTGCACAGGTGTGCCTTAGGTTGGCCACAATAAAAGGCCACTCTAAAATGTGCCGCTTTATCACACAGCACAATGCCACAGATGTCGCAAGTTTTGAGGGAGCGTGCAATTGGTGCGCTGACTGCGGGAATGTCCACCAGAGCTGTTGCCCGTGAACTGAATGTTCATTTCTCTACCATAAGCCGTCTTAAAAGCCGTTTCAGAGAATTTGGCAGTCCATCCAACCGGCCTCACAACCGCAGACCACGTGTTACCACACCAGCCCAGGACCTCCACATCCAGCATCTTCACCTCCAAGATGGTCTGAGACCAACCCAGGACCTCCACATCCAGCATCTTCCCCTCCAAGATGGTCTGAGACCAACCCAGGACCTCCACATCCAGCATCTTCACCTCCAAGATGGTCTGAGACCAGCCACCCAGACCTCCACATCCAGCATCTTCCCCTCCAAGATTGCCTGGGACCAGCCCAGGATTTCCACATCCAGCATCTTCCCCTCTAAGATGGTCTGAGACCAGCCCAGGACCTCCACATCCAGCATCTTCACCTCCAAGATGGTCTGAGGCCAGCCCAGGACCGCCACATCCAGCATCTTCACCTCCAAGATGGTCTGAGACCAAGCCAGGACCTCCACATCCAGCATCTTCACCTCCAAGATGGTCTGAGACCAACCCAGGACCTCCACATCCAGCATCTTCACCTCCAAGATGGTCTGAGACCAACCCAGGACCTCCACATCCAGCATCTTCACCTCCAAGATGGTCTGAGGCCAGCCCAGGACTTCCACATCCAGCATCTTCCCCTCTAAGATGGTCTGAGACCAGCCACCCAGACCTCCACATCCAGCATCTTCCCCTCCAAGATCGCCTGGGACCAGCCCGGGACTTACACATCCAGCATCTTCACCTCCAAGATGGTCTGAGACCAGCCACCCAGACCTCCACATCCAGCATCTTCACCTCCAAGATGGTCTGAGGCCAGCCCAGGACTTCCACATCCAGCATCTTCCCCTCTAAGATGGTCTGAGACCAGCCCAGGACCTCCACATCCAGCATCTTCACCTCCAAGATGGTCTGAGACCAACCCAGGACCTCCACATCCAGCATCTTCACCTCCAAGATGGTCTGAGACCAGCCACCCAGACCTCCACATCCAGCATCTTCACCTCCAAGATGGTCTGAGACCAGCCACCCAGACCTCCACATCCAGCATCTTCACCTCCAAGATGGTCTGAGACCAGCCACCCAGACCTCCACATCCAGCATCTTCCCCTCCAAGATCGCCTGGGACCAGCCCGGGACTTACACATCCAGCATCTTTCCCTCTAAGATGGTCTGAGACCAGCCCAGGACCTCCACATCCAGCATCTTCACCTCCAAGATGGTCTGAGACCAGCCACCCAGACCTCCACATCCAGCATCTTCATCTCCAAGATGGTCTGAGACCAGCCCAGGACCTCCACATCCAGCATCTTCACCTCCAAGATCGTCTAAGATTGGCCACCCGGACATTTGCTGCAACAATCAGGGAAGCTCATATGCACGCTCGTCGTCCTCGTCGGGGTCTCCCCCTGACTGCAGTTCCTCATCATAACCAACTTGAATGGGCAAATGCTCACATACAATGGCGTCTGGCACTTTGGAGTGGTATTCTCTTAACGGATGAATCCCAGTTTTCTTAGATCTTTGAGTTCAGCTCATTAAAAATGGGGGCCAAAACAAGTGTTGCGTTTTATAATTTTTTCAGTATAAAACTGTTAGATTCGCCACCTTGCACATCCCTACACTATGTAACCAAATGGGAATCTGACTTGGGTCTCCAAATGGACGCAGCCGACTGGTCCAACATTTGGGCTGCCACAAAATCAGCCTCACAGAATGTTGTAGCCTCTGAAACTAACTACAAAGTACTGATGCGCTGGTACCTGGTCCCTTCCTGGATTGCCAATTATCTGTCAAGGTCTTACCTTCCCCTCCTGTTGACAGCCATCTTGGACACGTGCAGACTGCTGCCTCTTATAGACTCTGATTGCATCATCGCTTGCCTTCTCCCTGGGTGTCGCACAGTGATGATGCTGCACACCTGACTATATCAATCACCTGATGGGTTGCAGTCCTTGCCCTTGTGTTTGTGCTCCAAGGTGCATCTCTGCTAGCAGTCTTCTGTTCTCCGTATTCTTTGTGTATGACCTGGCTTGGCTGGCGACTCTACTGGATTTCGAACCCGCATCAGCAGGCGACCCCACATCGGCAGATGACCCGGCATCGGCAGACTACCCGCTTCTGGACTCAACCCCGGCTTGGATCACTACCCGCTTCTGGATTTGACCCCGGCTTGTTTCTCATCCCTCTTCTACCCTTTCTGTGCGTTTATTCTGGTTTGCTCCAATAAACTGCTTTATTTTACCTGCATCCCCATGTGGTCTGGTTTCCTGGCACCCTGACAGTACGCAAGGACCATGACGATGCAGGTACTCCTATGCTTCCCATGCTGGTTACCAGGCTCGATCAACAAGATCACCTTTTGAGTCAGTTCGCTCAGGCGTTGCAGATGTTGCTTGCACGCACAGTGCACTTAGCTCCTGGTGCTGCTAGGACAGTGGTTCCTCCTGTTGTTGCTCCTGCTGCTGCTCCTGTTGCCACTCCTGCAGTTGCAGCTGGAGTCGCTGTTACCAAAGGGATGACTGGTTCAGCCCCCCTTCCGCAGCACTATGGGGGTGAACTGAGCCAGTGTCATGGCTTCCTAAACCAAGTTGGCATTTATTTTGAGATGGTTCCTCAGGCGTTTCCTTCTGATAGGTCCAAGGTGGGCTTTCTAATCTCATTGCTCTCAGACAAGGCCTTGGCCTAGGCGAATCCCTTATGGGAAAACAAAAATCCTGTGGTACTCGATTACTCATTTGTTGCCTACTTTATTAGGGTATTCTATGTGCCTGCTCGGTATACGAACCGTTGCCAAGTATGCCATATCATTTCATACTCTGGCAGCAGAGGTGGGGTGGAATAATGAGGCTCTGGTGGCGGTCTTCTCTCATGGTCTCTCCAATGCATTGAAGGACGAGATTGCGGCCAAGGATCTCCCTGACGAGCTTGAGGCTCTCACTTCCTTCCAGATTTTGATCGATACCAGGCTCAGGGAGAGACCATCATTTAAGGAGCGCCTGCAGAGGCCTCCTACCAGATTGGCTCCTACGTATTCTTTCCCACCCATTCTTCCCTCACCTCCCACACCTCCTGGGGATGGTGCGTCTGGCTGTGAACCCCTGCAGCTGGGGTTCACTCACCTTTCCAGGGCTGAGCGGGCTTTTAGGTGGAGAGAGGGCCAGTGCCTGTATTGCGGTCTTGGTGGGCATTTCCTGAAATCTTGTCCGACCCGTCCGGGAAACGCTCGCACCTAACATCCTGTCGGGGGAAAATCTTAGGTGGAGTTTCCTCATCCTCGGTTTCCCGTAAAGAAAAAACACTAATCACTGTTGTCCTCTCCTGGGCAGCGGGTTCAGTGGTTGCTGGTGGCGGCCGGTGCGTTGGGGGCGCAGGGGTGCCGCCCCCCCTATCTATGCGTCCGGCCCCCTAATCTACATGCGGGGCACCGGACGCATGGAGTTCAATGGGGCTTTTTTTTCTTTTTGAATCACCTGATTAGAGCCAGAGGCTTCACTAAAAGGTGGACCCAGGGCGCAGAGTAGTGCGCCCTAAACCCACCCATTGTGTGACAATAGCGAATGAACATTCGCTATTGTCACACGGATCCTGCTCCTGGCCAATCAGGAAGTGGGTCCTCCCGATTCCTGATTGGCCGAAAGGCAAACCCCATGCCATTGGCCGATGAGGAGGCAGGAGGACTGAGGACTCGAGGAGACGCCGGGGGACAGAGGAGAAGCTGCCACTGCATGCTGGTATCTCTGCATTGAAAGGGGGCACGCTGGTCACTCTGCATTAAAATGGGGCACGCTGGCATCTCTGCATTGATAGGGGGCACGCTGATCTCTGCATTAAAGGGGGCATGCTGGTCTCTGTACATTGAAATGGGGCACACTGATCTCTGTGCATTGAAAGGAGGCACGCTGGTCTCTGTGCATTGAAAGGGGGCACGCTGGTCTCTGTGCATTGAAAGGGGGCACACTGGTTTCTGTGCATTGAAAGGGGGCACGCTGGTCTATGTGCATTGAAAGGGGGCACACTGGTCTCTGTGCATTGAAAGGGGGCACACTGGTATCTGTGCATTGAAAGGGGGCACGCTGGTCTATGTGCATTGAAAGGGGGCACACTGGTCTCTGTGCATTGAAAGGGGGCACGCTGGTATCTGTGCATTGAAAGGGTGCACGCTGGTCTCTGTGCATTGAAAGGGGGCACGCTGGTCTCTCTGCATTGAAAGGGGGCACGCTGGTCTCTCTGCATTGAAAGGGGGCACGCTATACCTTAATTACTGAAGGCCCCTGTCACACTTTTGTGACCTCAAGGGCACGCAATTTTTTACAGCGTTTTTTGCCGCAAAGCAATGCCTATTACATTTTTCTGTTTGCGCCCCCCAAAACATTTTGAGCACCAGCCGCCACTGGTGGTTACTCAGGCATTGGTAGACCCCGGTGCTGGTGGGTATTTTATTGACAGTACGTTTGCTGCTGCGAATTCCATACCCTTGCAGCCTTATGTTTCTCCACTGGTTATCGAGGCGATTGATGGAAGACCCCTGCAACCGGCACAGGTTACCCACGAGACTGTTCCGGTTGATATGGCGATAGGAGCTGTTCACAGGGAGTCGACCTGTTTCCAGGTTATTTAGTCCCCACACTACTCTGTTATTTTGGCATTTCCTTGGCTTCAGAAACACAATCCGACCTTGGATTGGCAGTCGAGATCCTCTCTTGATCTCCACAGGGTGACGCTGTTTGTATCCATGGGCCTGTTAACCACTTGCGACCGCCGCAAGTACATATACTGCGGCAGTCTGGTGCTCCTGGGCCCCACGAGCCTCTAGGGGGCGAGCACACGCCGCCGGAGGCGCGCTCCCACCCCCGCTCGTTCCCTGACATCCCCGCAGGAGTGACCGCCGGCTCCGACGTCCGCCGGCCACTCGCGATCTCCCGCTGGAGAGGGAGAAAGGCAGGCGGCTGATGTAAACACAGCCGTCTGTCATTCTCCCTGGTGTAACTGCAGAGATCATACGATCCTGCTATGTAGGATCGTATGTCTCTGTGGTTACATCAGAAGCCACGCCCCTTGACAGTTAGAATCACGCCCCTAGGGACACACTTAACACCTTGATCACTAATAAAGTTAACCCCTTCCCTGCCAGTGTCATTTTTACAGTAACAGTGCATATTTATAGCACTGATTACTGTAGTAATGTCACTGATACCTCCAAAAGTGTCAAAAATGTCAGTCAGGTGTCCGATCTGTCCGCCGCAATGTCGCAGTCCCGCAAAAAAAAAAAAACGCAGATCGCCATTACTAGTAAACAAAAAAAAACAATAAAAATGACAAAAATCTTTCCCGTAGTTAGTAAACGCAATAACTTTTGCGCAAACCAATCAAAATCCGCTTATTGCGATTTTGTTTTACCAAAAATATGTAGCAGAAAACAAATTGGCCTAAAATGTTAAAAAATTTTGATTTTTACATTTTTTTTGGAGACTTTCACATAAAAAAAATGTGAAACATATTGTTATTTTTTCAAAATTGTCGTTCTTTTTTTGTTTATAGCGCAAAAAGTAAAAATCGCACAGGTAATCAAATACCACCAAAAGAAAGCTCTGTTTGTGGGAAAAAAAGGACGTAAATTTAATTTGGGTACAGCGGTGTACGACCGAGCAATTGTCCATTAAAATCATGCAGTGCCGAATCGCAAAATAGGCCCTGGTCTATGAGCAGCCAAATCCTCCGGGGCTTAAGTGGTTAAGGTACTTTCGGATTCAGTGTTACCTACTGAACGTCATGAGTATCAAGGTGTATTTGACAAGGTGCATGCTGGTACTCTTCCTCCTCATCGTCTGTACGATTGTGCTATAGACTTGCAACCTGTACCATTTCCCCTCGTGGCAGGGTCTATTCTCTTTTTAAGTTGCGGAGAATAAGTCTATGGAGGAGTATGTTGCAGATGCCCTTGCACATTCACAAGTCCACTTCTCCAGCAGGTGCCGTTTTTTTCTTTGTGAAGAAAAAGTGGGGTAAGTTGGGACATTCCATTGATTATAGGGGCCTCAATCTCATCACGGTTAAGAATGCATACCCGATTCCGTTGATCACTGAATTGTTTGACCACCTCAAGGGAGCAACGGTCTTTACCAAGCTTTACCTAAGGGCCACATATAACCTCGTAAGGATCAAGGAAGGCAACGAGTGGAAGACCGCGTTTAATACCAGAACCAGTAATTACTAATCTCTAGTTATGCCCTTTGGCTTGTGCAATGTGCCCGCTCTCTTTCAGGAGTTCATCAATGATGTCCTTCGTGATATGTTGCAGCAATGCGTGGTAGTCAATTTGGATGACATTTTGATTTACTCGGAATCCATTGAATCACACTACCTGGATGTCAGACGGGTGTTGCAATGGTTACTTGAGAATGGGCTTTTCTGTAAGCTTGAGAAATGTGAATTCCACCAGTCTCGAGTTGCCTTCTTGGGCTTCATCATTTCTGCTGAAGGGTTCTCCATGGACGCTCAGAAGGTTTCGGCTGCTCTACAATGGCCTCACCCAGTGGTCTCCGTTCTATTCAGCATTTCCTTGGGTTTGCTAAAAACTATCAGACAATTATCAGTAACTTTTGCTCTTTGGCCAAACCTATCTCAGATCTGACCAAGAGGGGCAGCGTTTCCCACAATTAGATGCCTGTTCCCATACAAGCTTTCGAGGCCCTCAAGTCTGCTTTAGCTTCAGCTCCTATTCTGTCTCATCCCAATCCTTTGCCCTTTGTCTTAGAGGTGGGTGCATCTGATACGGGAATAGGCACCCCCCTGTCTCATCACCGGACACCTGATGGTCCCTTACTTCCTTGTGGATTCTACTCGAAGAAGCTGTCTCCAGCTGAATGCAATTACGAGATTGGAGACAGAGAGCTCTTGGCCATTATCCTGGCTCCCGAAGGTTCTGTGGTTCCAGTTCCCATTCTCACCCATCATAAGAATCTGACGTATCTCTTGGAAGCCAAGAGGCTCACACCCCGTCAGGCCAGATGGGCCTTTTTCTTGTCTCCTTTTAACTACATGGTCTCCTATTTGCCTAGTTCCTATAATGTTAAGGCTGATGCCTTGTCTTGCCAGTATTCTGAGTTGTCCAGGGAGGACACCGGTCATACCTTCAGATCATATCCTGGCTGCCATCCGCACCAACTTAACCTCTCCTCTTGGGGAGCAGATCTTGGCTGCCCAACCTGATCCCAAAGAGAGACCTGCTGGCAAATGTTTTGTACCTGAGAGGTTGCGCATAAGACTGTTGCGCACAATTCCAAGACTGCCGGTCATCCTGTTAAGAACCAGATGTCCTGGGCTATTTCCCGTCAGTTCTGGTGGCCATCTCTCCGCATTGATGTTGCTGCGTATGTGGCACTGGTGGGCACTGATGGGACTGCTCTGATAATCAGTGTAGATGTCTCTTGTGTGTATTTGCCAGTAATCGACTTTACTCTCTGCATGCGCTGTCAGCTTGAGGAGAGGAATGCCTATAACCGGCAAATCTTGTTTACACTGTGATCAGCTGTGATTGGACACAGTTGATCACATGGTAAAGAGCCGCTGTGATTGGCTCTTTACCCTGATCTGTGATCAGCTGTGTTCCAAGGAAACCGTAATCACAGATCCCTGTGGATGTATGCCGGAGGGGGTGCGGGAGAAGCGAGATCATGGGAAGACGTCAATAGACACCCTTCCGGCACTGTGTGAATGCACTGTAGCCGCCATTCGGCTGTAGCGCGGTCATGAAGAGGTAATAAAGGAGTGAAGGCTAGCGAGCCTGTTAGATTTGATCTCTTTCTGTGTCCTTGTAGATTTTCCCTTGTCCGCGGGGACAGGAAGAGAGGGGAAATATCAAATAGAGTCCTGGAGAGCACCAAAAAAACCCAACAAGAGTTCTAATACTTCTCCAGTCCATCCAAAACGAACACGTTTTTGGCTTGGCAGACGCTCCCAGAAATAATGATTATGTTCTTATCACGTTGGATCAGTTTATTAACACATAAAGTATGTATGGTACAAATTATGAATCCAGTTATTATGTGGAACCACCTGTTTAGCACACATGAATGGGATGCCGAGCAGATTATCTGACACCTGTGTCTGGTAATGAGAACAGGAATTTCCGGAACCTCGGCTGATGTGTTTCCTCATCCAGACAATGTCACCCGTCTCGGAATTACGGTGAGTGACATTCCCAGATAGGAATTGGCGGGTGATTAGTTTGCTGTATGTCTGTCTGTCTGGGCTGCTCATCTGCCAGCCATGGAATGACAACAATGTAACAATATATCTCAAGTTGTTACTTTAGTAATTAATTACAGTTTACGTGCCAATATAAAAATACACACGCTGTATGAAGATAGCCGGATGGTAAGGATAGTTTCTCCATGTATCATTCATAAAACATCCTGAACAATAGACTATAAATGCTAATTGAACTTTCAGTTTAAATCAGCTGAATACATTCGAGGTGAATCATGGGCAGACTGGCAACTTCCGGCCCAGGGGGGCAAGTACAAACCAGAGGCTCATGGTGCAGTGACTCGGCCCCCCTCCTACTCTCCCTCTTCCCGGGCCTCCTCCTGACCCCTATTCCAGGCTGAAGCTCTGCTCCAGGTATTCTCTACTCACTGGCCGAATCTAGGTTCCCCACCTGGCCACCAAGGGGTTTGGGGGGAGCTGGGACAGCTCAGTCAGGGCTGGCCGGGGGGCATAGAACCGGCCTCTGCTCAGACACAGTTTACACCATCCATGCTGGGGGGGGGGAGGCCTGCGCTCTGTCCTTGTCTTCAACCTGCACTCAGTAGGTCAGCAGCAGGGACTTTTTTACTTCTGTTCATCAGGAATCCTTTAGGCATCTCTGTGGCAGAAGCAGTGCAGCCTTTTTACAGGGCATCAGAGTGGCCCCCAGGGAGCAATTGCCCCCCTGCCCCTGGCCCAGTCCAGTCAAAGGAATGTGATTTTGCATTGAAGTCAATAGGGGGGCGTTTTTGCATTGAAGCCAATAGGGCACGGTTTTGCACTGAAGTTAATAGGGGGCATTTATGCATTGAAGTCAAAGGGGCATGATTTTGCATTGAAGTCAATGGGACGCGATTTTGCATTGGAGTCAATAGGGGGCATTTTTGCATTGACGTCAATGGGACACGGTTTTGCATTGAAGCCAAAATGAGTGTTTTTGCATTGAAGTCAATGGGAGGCGATTTTGCATTGAAGTCAATGGGATGGGATTTTGCATTAAAGTCAATAAGGGCGTTTTTGTGTTGAAGTAAAGGCAACACGATTTTTCATTGAAGTCAATGGGATGCGAATTTGCATTGAAGTCAAAAGGGGACATTTTTGCATTGAAGTCAATGAGATGCAAATTTGCAATGAAGTCATTAGGGGGCATTTTTGCATTGAAGCCAATGGGATGCGATTTTTGCATTGAAGTCAATAGGGGGAAATTTTCCATTGAAGTTAATTGCATGCGATTTTGTATTGAAATCAATGGAACGTGATTTTGCATTGAAGATAATGGGACTCGATTTTGCATTAAAGTCAATAAGGGCATTTTTGAATTGAAGTCAAGGCGAGACGATTTTGCATTGAAGTCAACGGGATGCAAATTTGCATTGAAGTCAATAGGGGTAATTCTTGCATTGAAGTCAATAGGACACAATTTTGCATTGAAGTCAATGGGACGCAGCATTCCATTATCAGCACTTTTTTTTTCTATCTGGAAATTTTTGGGTGATAATTTATGGCGGCCGATATATGGGTGCATTACTTGTTTCATTGTGGCATGTAAACGGCAACAAATTACTAATAAATCATTACTAATGTATCATCTTGCAAAAACTTTTCAGCGAATGAACTCACATATACTCAGAAGAAGGGTGCAGTGTACACCGCCCATATGGTGAGATATGTGAGCCAGTTCTAGGGCCAATGACTATGCTGTGGGAGAGCTGTGTACCTCCTCCTCCAACGATCTGTGGAAGCAGTAGTCTCTCTGCAGAGGTCCAACATGTCCCCTGCTCAGTCAGAGCTAGAGCTCCCAAATCAGCATTGATCATGAGCTTTGCTGTTTACCGAGCTATAGCTCTTACCAGGGCTGCTGTTAGAAACCACAGGTCCCCATACAGCCAACCTGACAGACCCCCCTTCACCCTTCGCCTCCCCCAAAAAAAAAAAAAACTCACAGTTTTCTAGGCTTCAGTTATGAATGAACACAGCGAGTGATCGGTACCGATCACTCATTGTGTTCATTCAGGAAAGGAAGGGGCTGGTAAATGTGACATATTTACTGGACCCTTCCTCCACTCTCAATCCCGCAGGACCCTTTTGTGTGCTTGCAGCTGGCGGTGGGAAGGAGAGGAGGTAAGCCAGTGCACAGGTGGGTCAGGGCCAGGGGGGAAAGTATGGTGCACAGGGAAGGTGATTGGTGCAGCAGGGGGGCAATTATTGGAACCAATCTCTATGTAGCAGCTGAAAGCCAACTGGATGGAGAGGAGAAGAAGCTGCTGCAGAGAGAAAGCCATACAGGCAATCGGTTCCAGTAATTGCCCCCCAGCCAATCACCCTCCCTGCCCACATCTCATTCACCCAGATGCCTGGTCCCCCCTGCTGGCCTGGGCCCCGTACAGGAGGAATGGTGGTACCCCCCTTATCCATGGCCCTGGCTCTGACTCAGCAGGGGGGGGGGTGTCAGACCTCTTCAGAGGGACCACTGCTTCCACACAGAGAGCAAGGGTCCTTATTTGCAGCATGCTGGCAGGGAGCAGGCTTTTCTACTCAGGCTGTGGCTGTTTTCCATAGATAATGAACTGTAAGCCTTTGCATAGCTTTTGTTTAGATGTACCTGGAAGTCAATCAGTGACGTCAGCACAGTCCAGAGTGACCCCCCTGGTGTGGAGAGCTGTAAGGGCACGGGTTGGGGGAAACACAACAGCGGCCTGGCTTGCTATGTAATCAAGGCAGATCCCCGTTCTGCCAGTAAGGAAGGCATTGATCCTGTATTCCTGTAAAGCAGGGACATGGATCCATGTCTTTTCCTAGTAAAAGCACCTCCCCCACAGTGCACAAGCACTGGCTAGGCACATATTTAACCATTTGATCGCCCCTGATGTTAACCCCTTCCCAGCCAATGTCATCAGTACAGTGACAGTGCGTATTATTAGCACTGATTATGTATTAGTGTTACTGGTTTCCACAAGGTGTCAGTTAGCGTCCGATTTGTCCACCGCAATATCGCAGTCCCACTGTAAGCCGCTGATTGCATTACTAGTAAAAAAAAAAGTAGATAAAAATATTCCATAGTTTGTAGACGCGAAAACTTTTGCGTAAACCAATCAATATACACTTATTGGGGTTTTTTTTTTTTTTACCAAAAATATGTAGCAGAATACAAATTTAGATTTTTAAAATTTTTTCCCCTCCTTTTGGTCTCTTGTGGCTCAGCCTTGCAGCGGAGTTGCAGTCCTTTATAACCACTTCCCACCCAAGGATGTGCCCGTACGTCCTTGGGTTTGATTGGTTATACCGGGATGGTGGGCGCACCTACAGGCATCACATACTGTTATTTGCAGCCGGCGATTCTCTGCCAATCAGAAGCGATCTAAGTGGCTAATTAGCCACTCAATCACTTCTGCGGTGGCGGAAAAGGGTCCCACCCCCCTCCCGCCGCTGCCGCCTCTCCCAGGCTCTCCTGCCCCAATGCGGAGGCCGGCGGCGATGGCTGCCTGGGACAGAGAGAGAGGAACTGGCGTTGTTCCCATCTCTCTGTAGCCCTGGATACCAGGACCGACGACTATTTGTAACGTCCGGTTCCGCCCCCTTTGTTTACCTAACCAGCGGCCAGAGAAGCAGCCAATCGGACCGATCTCAGTCCATGCATGGGGGGGCCAGACGAGAGATCTGGGGTCTAATAGACCCCAAATCTCTCCATAAAGAGGACTGGTCACGGTCAGTGCTATCACAGTCAGTGCTATCACCGTGCGTAAGCATGGTGGGACGGGGTGCTTTAAACTATTTTTATTTATTTTATACGAAAAAATTTTTTTTTTACAATTTTTAAATGTTTTTTTTTTTTTTTACAAACTTTATTGTTATCACAAGGGATGAACAACATCCCTTGTGATAGCAATAAAGTTTGTAAAAAAAATATTTTTTTTAAAAAATTGTAAACAAAAATTTTTTTCGTATAAAATAAATAAAAATTGTTTAAAGCACCCCGTCCCACCGTGCTTACGAGCAAATGTGAATGCATACATTACTCCCGCGCGCATATTTAAATGGTGATCGCACCACACAACTGAGGTATTTTCGCGAACGTCAGAGCGAGAGCAATAATTCTAGCGCCAGACCTCCTGTGTGACTCTAAACTGGTAAACTGTAAAAGGCGTTTAAAGAGTCGCCTATGGAGAATTTTAAAGCACCGTAGTTTGCCGCCATTCCACGGGCAGACGGAATTTTAAAACGTGACATGTTGGATATCTATTTACTCGATGTAACATTATCTTTCACATTATACAAAAAAATTGGGCTAACTTTACTGTTTTTTGTTTGTTAGTTTTATTCATGAATGTGTGTTTTTTCCAAACAAATTGCGTTTGAAAAACTGCTGCGCAAATACGGTGTACATAGTAAATTACAACACACACCATTTTATTCTCTAGGGTCTCTGCTAAAAAAAAAAAAATATTATGTTTTGGGGTTCTAAGCAATTTTCTAGCAAAAAAAAAGTAGATTTTTACATGTAGGAGCAAAGTGTCAGAATAGGATTGGGAAGGAGGTGGTTAAAACCGATATGGTAACGTGCCTGTGGGTAATTGAGGTAGATGGTTTAATTTATTCACAAATGATCTAGAGGAGGGGATATCTAGTACAATCTCAGTATTTGCGGATGATACTAAACTAGGCATGCCAATATCTTCTATGCAGGATGTGGAAACCTTGCAAGCGGACCTGAACAAAATAATGGGGTGGGCAACTACATGGCAGATGAGGTTTAATGTTGAGAAATGTAAAGTAATGCACTTGGGTGTCAGAAACATGAAAGCAAGCTACTCAGATGGAAAAGGACTTGGGGGTACTGGTAGACAACAGGCTTGGCAGTGGCATGCAATGCCAAGCCGCTGCAAGCAAAGCCAACAGAATACTGGGATGTATAAAAAAGGGGATTCACTCCAGAAATAAAGAGATTATTCTCCCGCTCTACAAGACTCTGGTCCGGCCACATCTGGAGTATGCTGTCCAGTTCTGGGCACCGGTCCTCAGGAAGGATGTGCTGGAACTGGAGAAAGTCCAGAGAAGGGCAACAAAAATAATTAGGGGAATGGAGGACATCAGCTATGAGGAAAGACTACAAGCACTGAACTTATTCTCTCTGGAGAAGAGACGATTGAGGGGGGATATGATATCAATGTACAAATACTGTACTGGTGACCCGAGCATATAGAACAAACTATTCAGTGAAAGGAGATACAATAAGACACATGGCCACTCACTAAAACTAGAGGAAAGGCGGTTTAACCTTAAAGTGCGTAAGGGGTTCTTCACTGTAAGAGCAGTAAGGATGTGGAATTCTCTTCCACAGGCAGTCGTATCAGCAGGGAGCATTGATAGTTTCAAAAAACTATTAGATGGACACCTTAAAGACCACAACATACAGGGGTATACAATGTACAACATACAGGGGTATACAATGTACAACATAGAGGGGTATACAATGTACAACATACAGGGGTATACAATGTACAACATACAGGGGTATACAATGTACAACATACAGGGGTATACAATGTACGGTTAACAGCAAACACACACACACATCCTAGGTTGAACTGGATGGACTGATGTCTTTTTTCAACCTCACTAACTATGTAACTATTTAACTATGTAAATGGAGAGATGCATGGTCTCTCTTTTAGGGGGCAGGACCTGCGCCTGATCAATATCTATGGACCGCAGTCAAAACGGGACAGGAAATGCCTCCTCACAAAGATCAAGCCCTTCCTTTTTACATCCCAGCAGGTTGTCTTTGGAGGTGACTTTAACACCATAATTAGGCCTGAAGACAGGAGGGTCTCCATAGACAGGCTGGGTTATGATAGCGTTTTTCTTAGAGATATGGTTAGACAAGCAGGCCTGGTAGATGTGCACATTAAGCACTGCCCTGGCAGCAAGGGATTCACGTTTCAGAGAGGGAATAGTCAGAGTAGGATAGATAGGTTTTTTTTTTTTTAAAGGAGAACTCTGCTTTCTCGGCTCCTGAGTTGAGGGCGGTGGAGTTCTCTGACCACTGTATGCTGTCTGTGACTCTGAATGCCTCGGACACTCCACCCAGGGGAAGGGGTACCTGGAAACTGAATTCGGCTCTCCTGGAAGATGTAGAGGTAAGACAATCCTTTGAGGATTTTTTTCAGGCACAGGTTTCTATTCTGGACTTTTGCAGCAGTAAGTCAGAGTGGTGGGAGCTTGTGAAACAAAGGGCGATTGGACTTTTCAAGGCCATAAGTAAGAAGAAGCAGCTTGGTATGTATATTGCCTACCAGCATTTGCGGAGGAAGCTTGATCGTCTTGTCTCGTATGGAGGAGATCCAGGGGAGATCTCGGAGGTAAAGCTTCTTCTTAGGAAGTGTCAATACGACCAGCATGCCTCCTTGGTTCTGGAGAGGGATTATGGAAAATATCACTCGCCTGATCCTTACCAGAACTGTAAGCAAGGCATAGCAGTTAAGACGGTCATAGGTCTGAGGGATAGTACGGGTTCCCTGGTGAAGTCCAGATCAGGGATCCTGGAGATCTTCAGGTCATATTACGCAGACCTTCTGGGAAGAAAGGACCTTAGTCGGGACAGGATGGAAAGCTTTCTGGATTCTACTCCAGGATTGGGAAATGGTACATTGCCTTTGATGGATTTAACAGAAGCAATTTAGCGGATGAGGTAGTTCGTGCTATAGAGAAGCTGGCTACCAAAAAGTCGCCTGGGCCAGATGGGTTGACGGCTGAATATTACAAGTGTTTTAAGTCCATTCTGGCTCCCTTTTTAGCGGAGGTTTATAACAGCTGTTTAGAAGAGGGTTCTCTCCCTCCCTCCATGAGGCAATCCGCTGTGATTCTTCTGTCCAAAGGTAAAGACCCCTCAATAATTGAGAACTGGCGCCCCATCAGTCTTCTCAATGTTGATAGAAAGATTCTTTTTTGGCATTTGTCATCAGTAACAGGCGATTTGTTGTCCAATCATCAGCACTGCTCGGTCCAAGGCAGAAGTACTTTTTCAGCAGTTTTAGCTGTCTGGGAGGCTTTGGAGCGATGCAGGGCAGCTGGATGGAGAAAGTACTTGCTGGCATTGGATCAGTCGAAGGCTTTTGATTGAGTCAATCATGAGTACCTGTATTTGCTACTTGGTAGATACGGCCTGCAGGGGAGGTTTATTGATTGGCTGAAAACATTATATAAAGGGGCTGAGAGCTTCCCACTTGTTAATGGTTGGGTTGGACGGCCTTTTGAGGTTGGCTCTGGTTTGTGCCAGGGGTGTCCTTTTAGCCCCCTGCTATATGTATTCGCAATCGACCCCTTCATTTGAAGGTTAGAGGGTGGATCGTTGTGCGGGATGCCTTTGGGCATTGCTGGTGTGCCACCTTTGAAGGTCGTGGCCTATGCCGATGATGTGTCTGTTATTATCTCGGGGATGGAGGAGGCACAGGAGGTGGTCTCTGTGATAGAGCAGTACACTGAGGCTTCTGGCTCTAAAATCAATCATGAAAAGAGTGAAGTTTTCTGGATGGGTGAGGAGGGTGAAAGCTTTGAACTTCCGGATGCCTTCCCAGAGCCCCAGCAGGAAATTAAAGTGCTAGGCATCAAATTTGGTCCTGGCAACTATGGTCATCGAAATTGGGAAAGCAGGTTGTTGAATGCCAATGCCAAAGTAGCAAGCTGGAAGAAATGGAAACTTTCCTTGAGGGAAAGGGTTGACTTGATTAAAACTTACCTGATCCCAATCTTTTTATATGTCAGCTTTGTCTGTATCTTGCCGGAATCTCTCTATGCAAGGGTGTACAGCTGATTTTTCCAACTGTTATGGGGAAATAGGCTGAACCTGATCAAACGCAATGTAACTTACCTGTCCAGGCGGGAGGGTGGTCTAGGAATGGTCAACCCGATAGTTTTCTTTTCTCTGCTCTTTTTAAAGTATAATCTTGGTAACATGTTCGCAGAGACCCCGCCGGGATGGGTGGGTATTTTTCAATCTTGGTTTAGGCCTTTTCTGCGATGCTGGGAAGATGGCAGGCCAGTGAAAAGTCTGAGAGTCCAACATGGCAAGCTTCTGGCTTATGTTGCCCTGTGTCTGAAAATACTTCGGCAGTGGCAGATGACCATGGAGGATATCAAGTCCCTCCCCAGGAAGCTTCTGGAGAAGAGGATTTTGGGCTCTGCTTTCAGTGTGTCACTGGCCTTAAGTGATTGCCCAGGCTCCCTAATGAGGGAGGGGTTGTGTTTAATTAATTTGGGAAGAATCCCATTTAAGTTTAGGGATCAAGCCTGGCACGCTTTCCATGGAAGGCTTCATGTGAGAGATAACCTGAAGCATCGCCCTGTGGATTATCGGGATTGTCCTAGAGCAGATTGTGTTGGTAAAGTGGAGTCTATGGACCATTTTTTGCTCCAGTGTCCCTTTAACATAGAGGTGTATAAAAGGGTGGGGAGGGCTCTAGGCATCCCCTTTCTCTGTTGCATGAGTTATGCGGAGTGGGTGTACAGGGCATTCCCGACTCGCTGGGATTTTGATTTGGATACACTTTTTCTAGTTAGTATAGTTGTCCGTTACTTCACGTGGAATGCACAGTGCCAGATTACCCTGCGGAGGAAAGTCCTCCCTGTCGAGGTGGTGGTGTACGATATTCCGGGTGAGGTTGGGAAGATTCGGGGTCTTGAGAAGGGCAGGGTGCCTCGAGTGTTCTGGATAAGGGCGTGGAGGAATATCGGACCTGCCTTTGGTGAACTGTCCATCTCTGGGTGAGGATCTCTTTCCTATGCTATTTCTTTCACGCCCTAGCTTTTGTTGGTTAATATCTTCTTTTTTGAAGAAGGGCTGCATGCATAATGGGAGTGGTTTTGTTTCTTGACCTCGCAGGTTTGATGTCTGGTGTGGTGGTGTGAGTCCTACTAAGATTATTTTCTCCGGTAATGACTTGTTCATGATGTGAGTTTTGTTTTTGCTGTAAAGGCAGTCTTTGCTTGAGAGCAGATTTTGCTATGTATTTTTTCCCCCTTTTCATGTAAATTTGTATATATTTATTTATGTATTTTGATTTTATGCTTATTGATTGCAAGACTTTTAATAAACAAAAATTGGGAAGAATGCTCCTTACATTGGGGGTCAGAGGGAAGAATGTCCCTTACATTGGTGGTCATTGGGAAGAATGCTCCTTACATTGGGGGTCAGAGGGAAGAATGATCCTTACATTGGTGGTCAGTGGGAAGAATGCTCCTTACATTGGTGGTCAGTGGGAAGAATGTCCCTTACATTGGTGGTCAGTGGGAAGAATGTTCCTTACATTGGTGATCAGTGGGAAGAATGTTCCTTACATTGGTGGTCAGTGGGAAGAATGATCCTTACATTGGTGGTCAGTGGGAAGAATGCTCCTTACATTGGTGGTCAGTGGGAAGAATGTCCCTTACATTGGTGATCAGTGGGGAGAATGTCCCTTACATTGGTGGTCAGTGGGAAGAATGTTCCTTACATTGGTGGTCAGTGGGAAGAATGCTCCTTACATTGGTGGTCAGTGGGAAGAATGTTCCTTACATTGGTGGTCAGTGGGAAGAATGTCCCTTACATTGGTGATCAGTGGGGAGAATGTCCCTTACATTGGTGGTCAGTGGGAAGAATGTTCCTTACATTGGTGGTCAGTGGGAAGAATGCTCCTTACATTGGTGGTCAGTGGGAAGAATGTTCCTTACATTGGTGGTCAGTGGGAAGAATGCTCCTTACATTGGTGGTCAGTGGGAAGAATGTTCCTTACATTGGTGAATAGTGGGAAGAATGCACCTTACATTGGTGGTCAGTGGGAAGAATGTTCCTTACATTGGTGGTCAGTGGGAAGAACGCTCCTTACATTGGTGAATAGTGGGAAGAAACCCCTCAATCCTTACAGATAGCTTAAAAAAAACCTTGATTTCAGAAATTACTGAGACAGAAACTGCTTTTTGTACAGGGCACCCATGAGGTCCTCTGGAAAAGCCCTGAATGAGAAAGACTCATTTATTTTATAAAGCATTTCATTGTTTTATATAGGATTATTCCTTTGTTGGGTCATTCTGCATTTTTCTATAGAAGCAATCAGGATGAAGAATTGTATCTTTGAGTTTCCTGTTTTAAAGCAACTATTTCTATCGACTGAGCAATCATCGAACCGTGTATTATGTTGCCACCTAGTGGTCAGGATATATAACTTACTTGCCGTAATACGGAGTCATTATGTTTTCTTAGATGATAATGATGTATTCATTTCCTTTTTAATGGTGTTTGTAATAGTTTTTAATGGTATTTTGTCTCGTGAAATGTCATGGTTATATTTTAGATACATACATATTCGCCAGCACAGCAAGGATCTTGCACAGCAGTCAGAAGAAACTTTTTATTGCAAAAGGAAAGGTGCAACGTTTTGGAGTCATGCAGGACCCCTTCGCTAGGCACCCCTTCATCATGCCTGATGAAGGGGTCCTGCGTGACTCCGAAACGTTGCACCTATCCTGATGTGATCCTTTTGCAATAAAAAAGTTTCTTCGGACTGCTGTGCAAGATCTTTGGTGTGCTGGCGAATTTGTATGTATGTATCTGTGATTGATCCAGTGTCCAGCTGGTGATCGCTGCAGCGCCCATAACTGATGTGCCTATATCCAGGAAGGTGTGCGATGGGAATATGACCTATTATAGTTATATTTTAACCACTTGCCGAACGCTTACTGTATATATACAGTGGCAAGGTGGCTCGTAGAGGCAAAACAACGTATGGTTACGTTGCTTGCCTGGTGGCAGCTAGAGGGCGAGCGCGCGCCGCCGGCGGCACGCTCCCGCCCCCGATCATAAGCGCAGAAGCCGATGCGTGTGTCAGTTGACTCCGATTGCCGCCTGACAACCGCTATCGCTCCCCGCTGAGAGGGAAGAACAGTCAGGGAATGATCACAGAGCGCCTGTGATCCTTCTATATAGGATCACAGGTCTCTATGATTATTCTAAAACCCCCGCCCCCACCCCACAGTTAGAAACACTCCCTTAGGTACACATTTAACCCCTTGATCACCCACAATGTTAACCCCTTCCCTAACAGTGTCATTATTACAGCAACAGTGCATATTTTTAGCACTGATTACTGTAGTAATGTCACTGGTACCTCCAAGTGTCAAAAATGTCAGTTAGGGGTCAAATCTGTCCACCGCAATGTCGCAGTCCCGCTAAAAATCGCAGATCGCCGCCATTACTAGTAAAAATAAAACAATAAAAATGACATCAATCTTTCCCGTACTTAGTACACGCGAAAGCTTTTGTGCAAACCAATCAAAATACGCTTATTGCGATCTTTTTTTTCACCAAAAATATGTAGCAGAAAACAAATTGGCCTAAAATGTTAAAAAATTTTGATTTCTAAATTTTTTTTTGGGAATGTTATATATCAGAATGTGAAAAATATATATATTTTTTTTTTCAGAATTGTCGCATTTTTTGGTTTATAGCGCAAAAAAATAAAATCACACAGGTGATCAAATACCACCAAAAGAAAGCTCTGTTTGTGGGAAAAAAAGGATGTCAATTTTAGTTGTCCGTTAAAGTAACACAGTGCCGAATCGCAAAATAGGCCCTGGTCTTTGAGCAGCCAAATCCTCCGGGGCTTAAGTGGTTAAGGGGGCAAATCCTTTCCGGTCTTAAAGTGGTTAATTTGTATTCTTCCTATCTGAATGTGAATTTCCTGTCAGTAGCACCACTCTTTATAGCCACCCCCATTCACAATTGCCAGGCTTGAGAAAGGGGGACTATCCCCAAAATGCTTCGTCAGTTATGGGTGTTACCTGGGTTGACCTGCATGCAAATACAACTCACCAAGGCATTTTGTTATTTGCATAACTCCTCCCAAGATCCAGCCCACTGCTTGCATCAGGACTGTATTTCATTACAGAAGTCTAAAGCTATAAAGTTTGCACCATCATCAGGGATTAAATTCCTGGTTTTGTTGGGGGTCGTAGAGGTTACCAGCAGGGGAGGGCTGGCAGCCTTTGGCCTGGGGGTCAAGTCCAGTCAAGTGGCCCATTGAACCATGGAATCAGCTCACCATCCATGCCCACCTGGTTTTGGACTGACAGCTGTATACAGTGTCTGGCCCCTATATTAATCCAGCCCTGAGTGCGGCCTTTTTACCAGTTTTTACCACTTTCCAGAGTGGCCTGGGGGGCAATTGCCACCTTGCCCCCCTTGCCAGTCCTCCCCTGGTTACCAGAGAGTTAAACCAACCCCGCAATAAATGGCATTTTTTTGTATCCTTATAGGAGCCAATTTGTAAAAGCATGTACTACCAGCGGTCACCAACAGGTGTCTCTCAGCTATCTCTGTTGTTATATGGAAAGATTTAATGTGCCTAATGTTGAATTTCCAGATGTGGCATTGGATGATAAACTTCTTGGAGGATATTAAAAAAAATTAGCAGTTTAATAATTATCAAAAATTGAAGGGAAACACAATTTAAACACTGAAAGATTGCCGGCTGCAGTTTTACTGTGGAAGGTCGGCTCTGTCCCAGCGAAACGACCACTTCAGGATTTACCCATTAATGACCAGGCCATTTTTTTTGCGATTGTAAGTGTGCTGCTTATTTTAATAAAGTGTTTTTAATGTGATACTGACCTCAGTGCCCTGCTATTCATTTTCCTCCACATTGAGGTGATCTTACCCAGATCTTCTGCGGGAGCTGCAGAGGTTCCAGTCTCGGTCCCTTCTCCTGTTCTTCCATCCATCCATCCAGTTGCCTCATCCATACCTCCACCATGTTGATGGTGTTACGGACGCGGGTATCAGATCCCTGCCCTTCTCACTAACTCGTGACAAAGGACCGGCCAATCTCACACCACGCTTACATAACAATACCACTCTCAGCGGCACCCTACACAAAGATTTTCCAGCTTGCGGGACCACAATCTAAGTGCCAGCCGGCTGAGAGCAATTGTCACTGGGCTAATTAACCAATTAACCCTTTAACTGCCACCACCTCTGTTGGTCTGAGCCAGAGTAAGCTCGTAATTTTAGCAATACCAATTATGATTTTAGAATAATCGTCTGTAATACACACTGTCACCTCAGACAGGAATGTTCATAGGATTTATTCTATACAGTAGCACTCTTCAAGGGACAGGTTCTTTGTTAGTTTGCATTGGGAGCTTAGGGACAAGGTTAACACTTTTCAAAATAAAGTTTAACCACTTAAGCCCCAGAAGATTTTACCCCCTTCCTGACCAGGGCCTATTTTGCGATTCGGCACTGCGTGACTTTAACGGACAATTGCGCGGTCGTGCGACGCTGTACCTAAACTAATTTGACGTCCTTTTTTTCCCACAAACAGAGCTTTCTTTTGGTGATATTTGATCACCTGTGCGATTTTTTTGATCATGCGCTATAAACAAAAAAAGAGCGTCATTTTTGCAAAAATAGCAATATTTTTCACATTTTTTTTATATGAAATTCCCAAAAAAAATGTAAAAATCAAAATGTTTTAACATTTTCAGCCAATTTGTTTTATGCTACATATGTTTGGTAAAAAAAATCACAAAAAGCGTATTTTGATCGGTTTGCGCAAAAGTTATTGCGTTTACTAACAAAGGGAAAGATTTTTGTCATTTTTGTTGGTTTTTTTTAACGCGTAATGGGGGCGATCTGCGATATTTTTGCGGGACTGGGACATTGCGGCGGACAAATCGGACCCTTGACTGACATTTTTGACACTTTTGGGGTTACCAGTGACATTTCTACAGTAATCAGTGCTATACATATGCACTGTTACTGTAAAAATACACTGGCAGTGAATGGGTTAACTTTTTTTGAGAGGGAGGGGTTATGTGTGTCCCTAGGGGTGTGATTCTAACTGTGATTGGCTGTGGCTTGAGCTGTAGGAACAGTGATCAATGGTCCTACATAGTAGAACCGTATAATCACTATTCATACACAGGGGAGAATGACAGGCGGCTTGTTTACATCAGCCGCCTGCCTTTCTCCCTCTGCACCGACGATCGCCGAGCGACCGGCGGACATCGGGTCCGCCGGTCACACGCGCGGGGGGGTCCGTGACCACGCGGGAGCGGGAGCGCGCCTCCGGGGGCGCACGCTCGCTCCCTAGACCCTCACAGGCTAGCGACGTAGATCTACGTCGCTCTGCCTGTGAGGGGCTGACTGCCGACGTAAATAGTCGTGCGGCGGTCGGCAAGTGGTTAAGACCGGAGGATTTGGCTGACCAGGCTCTATTTTTCGATTCGGCACTGCGTGACTTTAACTGACAATTGTGCGGTCGTGCGGCGCTGTACCCAAATAAAATTGTCCTTTTTTTTCTCACAAACAGAGCTTTCTTTTGGTGGTATTTGATCACCTGTGCGATTTTTATTTTTTGCGCTATAAACAAAAACAGAGCAACAATTTTGAAAAAAAATATATATATTTTTCACATTCTTTTATAAGAAATTCTCAAAAAAAAAATGTAAAAATCATAATTTTTTAACATTTTCGGCCAATTTGCTTTCTGCCACATATTTTTGGTAAAAGAAAATCGCAATAAGCGTATTTTGACTGGTTTGCGCAAAAGTTATTGCATTTACTAACCAAGGGAAAGATTTATGTAGTTTTTATTGTTTTTTTTTTTACTAGTACTGGAGGCGATCTGCGATTTTTTGCAGGACTGCGACATGGCGGCGGACAGATCGGACCCCCTAACTGACATTTTTGACACTTTTGGGGGGACCAGTGACATTACTACAGTAATCAGTGCTATAAATATGCACTGTTACTGTAATAATGACACTGGCAGGGAAGGGGTTAACAGTATTGGTGATCAAGGGGTTAAATGTGACCCTAGGGGAGTGATTCTAACTGTGGGGAGGCGTGGCTTGTGAAGTCATCACAGAGACATGTGATCCTATATAGCAGGGTCACATGACATCTGTGATCACTTCAGGGAGAAGGACAGACGGCTGTGATTACATCAGCCGTCCGTCCTTCTCTCTCAGCAGCAGGAGATTGCAGGTGTCAGGTGGCCATCGGAGCCCCTAACACCCGCACTGGCTTCCCCGCTGATGCCCCCTAGCGCCTCCCAGGCCAGCGCCGTACATGTACGGGGTTTTGCCTGGGAGAGCCGACCTGCCGCTGTACATCTACGGCGGCTGGTCGGCAAGTGGTTAATAAAAATATTTGAAGAAATAAAAATGTGGATAATGTGTTAAAATGGATGAGCCTGTACAGCTGCAATATTACGGTAATTCAGCATTCAATGAGAGATAGCCTGTCTGTAAGGATATCTGTGCTGTCTCTTTAGATAACCCATAGTGCTGGGAATCCTGTGTCCTGTGTGTAATGTATTTTTGTAAAAACAGAGACAAGGTTTTAGGCACTTGATAAAAAAATGCTGTAAAGTAAGGATGCATTGAAAAAGAAAGCAATAAATATTTCTATTTATTTAATATTTGTCATATAACAACCTAAAAATTGCATACATTAAAAAATAAAAATCAGATCAATATTAGGTGTGTCCCCACCCTTACCACTTCAGCTCTTCTAGATTTACCCCCTTCATGACCAGAACGTTTTTTTGCTATTTGGCACTGCGCTACTTTAACTGGTAATTGTGCGGTCATGCAACTCCGTACCCAAATGAAATTTATAAAATTTGGACTCGGCCCTTCCGCTCTATAAACTGACCTATATGGGCCGCCAATGCCCACAGAGGTTTGGGAAGATATGGGATCCGTGGCTTGGGGCTAAGTCTGTACAACTTTAGATCTCTGGGACTTGGCTTGGTGGCGGGGGAGCTGTTCTACTTCTTTATGTTCCTGGGCGATGTATTGGTTATATTTCCCCCTGGAGGATTTGGGGGGGGGGGGTGGGAAACGGTGGTGGTGCCCCCTACCTCGGTCCTCTGGCCCCACACCTGCTCCTCCCCCGGAGACCCCGAATTTCCGTGGGTTTGGGATTTGGTTACTGTTGTGTCTCTATTTTTACTTATGTCTATCACTCCATGACTACGTCTTTGACTCGTTTTTGCTGTTTGCATACCTTGCATTTGTGCACGTGATATTATTTTATGCTGTTTTTGATTTATTTTTGGATAATGTGCCTTGATGGTTGTATCTGATATATTACTGTTTTTTTTTTTATCAATAAAACTTTTCTGTTAAAAAAAAAAAAAGAAAGAAATTTATAAAATTTTTGTCACACAAATAGAGCTTTCTTTTGGTGGTATTTGATCACTACTGTTTTTATTAATTGTATGAACAAAAAAAAGACCAAAAATTTTGAAAAAAATATATATTTTCTACTTTCTGCTACAAAACATATCTAATTAAAAAGAAAAAAAAATCTTATTTCTTCATAATAAATGTAGGTCAAAATGTATTCTGCCACATGTCTTTGATAAAAAAAAAATCCCAAGAAGTGTACATTAAGCACTTTGCCGCTGCTCACTAGAGCTCTACTGCGGCAAAGTGGCTCTTGTAGGTCTGATGACGTAGACCTACGTCGGCAGACACTCCCCCTCCCCCGGAGGCTCACTCCCGCTGTATTCAGTCACAGCGGGAGTCGGGTCAGGGGAGGAGCGGCGGCGATCGCCGCTGCTCTTCCCTGATCGTCGGGGAATTGAGTCTGGAGATCCGCCCACTTGTGTAAACAAAGCGGCAGGCAGGGTCAGATAACAGGGTTCAGCATAGCTGAACATGCGATCTGTCCCTGTGTCACTCAGTCACCTCCCCCCACACACGTTAGTAAGCACCAGGCATACATTAACCCCTCCCTCTCCAATAAAATTAACCCCTTCCCTGCCAGTGTCATTTTTACAGTAACAGTGCATATTTATAGCACTGATTACTGTAGTAATGTCACTGGTACCCCCAAAAGTGTAAAAAATGTCAGTCAAGGGTCCGATCTGTCCGCCGCAATGTCGCAGTCCCGCAAAAAAAATCTCAGATCGCCGCCATTACTCGTTAAAAAAAAAAACACCAAAAACGACAGAAATCTTTCCCTTAGTTAGTAAACGCAATAACTTTTGCGCAAACCAAACAAAATACGCTTATTGCGATTTTTTTTACCAAACATATGTAGCATAAAACAAATTGGCCTAAAATGATAAAAAAAATTTAGATTTTTAAAAATTTTTTTGGGGGGGGGGGGGGGAATTTCAATATTGTTATTTTTTCAAAGTTGTCGCTCTTTTTTTGTTTATAGAGCAAAAAGTAAAAATCGCACAGGTGATCAAATACCACCAAAAGAAAGCTCTGTTTGTGGGAAAAAAAAGGGTACAGCATCGCAGGGCCGCGCAATTGTCCGTTAAAGTTGCACAGCGCCGAATCGCAAAAAGTGGCCCAGACGTAAGACAGCAAAATCCTCCGGTGGTAAAGTGGTTAACTGTATGAACAAAAAAAAGACCAAAAATTTGGAAAAAAATATATATTTTCTTCTTTCTGCTACAAAACATATCTAATTAAAAAAAAAAAATCTTATTTCTTCATAATAAATGTAGGTCAAAATGTATTCTGCCACATGTCTTTGATAAAAAAAAAAGAATCCCAAGCAGTGTACATTAATTGGTTTGTGTGAGTTATAGCATCTACAAACTACGGTCTGTATATATACTGGAATTTACACACCTATAGAAGATACACTGTAATGGCGGTGATCAGGGACTTATATTGTGACTGTGATAGGGTGGCGGACAATCTGGCGCTAACAGACACTATCTGGGAGGGTCACTAACTGGCGCTGATGTCGTTAGTGACACTTATTTCCCGTTCACACTGGTGCGATTTGTCATGCGATTTGACAGTTCCAAATTGCATGACAAGTCCCACCCCATTGTTGGCAATTGAACCGTTCAAATAGCTGCGACTCAGAAATAGGTTCCTGCACTACTATTTGCTGATTTCATTGTGGCTTGCATAGACTTCTGTTGTATGAAGTGGCAAGCCGCAATGAAGTCAGCAGCGCAAATCGCACTCATGTGCGGCTTTGAAATCGTGCTGAGATAACATGCAGGGTAACCCCTTGCCACCACCTCCCACTGGCCTATTAGGTGGATTTTACCCCACCAGGTGGCAAAGTCTCTGATCATGTGATCACAATGATAACGCTCCAATCAGCTTAAAGGGGAAATGTAAACATTCTGTTTATTGGGTGTTTCAAGCAAGAGTGGGGGTTTAGATTCCCTCTAATAATTGTATTTCTATTGTCAATGAGAAGGATACAGCTCAGGTAATATGTGATCTATTCTTATCAAAATTGCAGTGGATGGAAGATCAGGCTTTTGGCTTCCATTAATGGGTGTTCTTGATGCTTCGTCCGCCATCTTGCCACCTCCTGGCTCCGCTATTGTTTTATGCACAGATTGACTCTCTCCCCTTGCGACTCCGTTGTTGGCAGACTGGCCTGCTTTGAAGTAACAGTAGAGGGGTGTCAGCACCATTGCCTTCACGTATTCTTTATTGCCTTGTGACCCCACATTCTGGTCAGGTGCCCATCCCCCATCATGTCCCGGTGTCTTCTCGCGATCTTCTTCGTCATTTCTCATAATCCCAACCTGAACTGATGTTGAATTCTGGAGAAATAAAATGAAAAATAAATATAAAAGCCTGCCAAATGGGACAATGCTGGATCTAGTTATATATAAAAAAAATTTGCATAGCTATTCGCCCAGTGACTCTGCATGTACATTCGTTCAAAAGGGCAAAAACAAACGTTCTTGAGGCTATTTCCTCTTCTGAACAAGTGTTCTTTTTTTATTTGTGATAGAAAAATACCGCATTATGGCCACTAGATGGAGCTGAGGAGCATAGGAAAAGCATAGGTTTTTATAACTGGAGATACAATGTAACAAATCTAGAGAGCACTAGAGGGAATTGGCAAATAAATTTAACCAGTGGTCCAAAATGAATGTACATGCAGATTCATTGGATACATTTCTATGCAAATTTTTATAAATAGACGCTAATGACATTTGTAGTGGAAGCACAATGTGTTTCATTTGGGAAAGAGAGAGGATTCTTGTGAATCTTCTCAGTGGGAATATTTTGCAGTCTGGAAGGGTGTTACATTGCAACTTCAATGGGGCCAGTCAACCAGAAGGGGCCCATGTGTTGTCCATGCCCCTCCCCCTCCTTTTTTTAAAAGGGAACCCTTAAATGAGATCCAATGACAGGAGCTTTTGCTGGCTTATTGTGGCCAGCACAGTAGCTATGTTTAAACATCTGGCCTAGCAGCACTAAGGTCCGGAGATTAAGTACCAGCAGGGATGCCGGTGATTATATTTGTACATTCTCCTATATCGAAAAGAGTTTCCTCCAAAATTATACTGGTTAAATGGGCTTTCATCTGTGGTTGGATCTGTTGTGTTTGTATTAATCTGTGGACAAAGGCTTTTGTTGGCATCAGAAATACTTTCATACACATCAATGGGAATGCAAAAGCAGCTAAGAAGGTCAGCTGCAGGTCAGAAGATGCTCAGTTTCAGGTCAGAAGAAGGTCAACTGCAGGTAAGAAGGGGGTCAACTGCACAACAGAAGACAGTCAGCTGCAGGTCAGAAGGAGGTCAGCTGCAGGTTAGATGGAGGTCAACTGCAAGTCACAAGACAGTCAGCTGCAGGTCTGAAGGAGGTCAGCTTCAGGTCAGAAGGAGGTTAACTTTATGTCAGAAGACAGTCAGCTGCAGGCCAGAAGGAGGTCAACTGCAAGTCACAAGACAGTCAGCTGCAGGTCAGGAGGTCAGCAGGGGTGTTGCTAGGTGGGAAAAAGACCAGGGGCTTCAGCCCAAAGGTAAATTTGATAACCCCTCCCACATTTTAAAGTAATTCCAGCCCAAGCTCCACCCAATGCCCCCCTCTCACCCCTGCCTAATGCCCCACCATGCACAATGCCCAGTGCCCATCAATGCAGCCACACTAGTGCCCATCAGCTCAGCCTCATCAGTGCTCTACAGTGCAGCCTCATCAGTGCCTATCAGTACAGCCTCATCAGTGCCTATCAGTACAGCCTCACCAGTGCCCATCAATGCAGCCTCACAAGTGCCCATCAACGCAGTCTCACCAGTGCCCCTCAATGCAGCCTCACCAGTGCCTATCAATGCAGCCCCACCAGTGCCTCTCAATGCAGCCTCACTAGTGCCCATCAATGCAGCCTGATCAGTGCCCATCAATGCAGCCTCACCAATGCCCATCAATGCAGCCTCACCAGTGCCCATTAGCTCAGCCTCACCAATGTCCCTCAATGCAGCCTCACCTGTGCCTATCAATGCAGCCTCAGTAGTTCCCATCAATGCAGCCTGATTTGTGCCCATCAGTGCAGCCTTACCTGTGCCCATCAATGCAGCCTGATCAGTGCCCATCAGCTTAGCCCCATCAGTGCCCATTAGCTCAGCCTCACCAGAGCCCACCAGCTCAGCCTCATCAGTGCCCATCAATGCAGCCTCACCCGTGCCCATCAATGCACCCTTATCAGTGCCCATCAAATCATCAATGCAACCTAATCAGTGCCCATCAATACAGCCTGATTAGTGCCCATCAATGCAGCCTGATCAGTGCTTATTAGTTCAGCCTTACCAGTGCCCATTAGCGCAGCCTTTCCAGTGCCCATCAATGCAGCCTGATCAGAGAGTGCCTATCAGCTCAGCCTCACCCGTTCCCATCAGCACAGCCTTGCCAGTGCCCATCAATGTAGGCTTGCCAGTGGCCATCAGCGCAGCCTTGCCAGTGGCCATCAGCACAGCCTTGTCAGAGCCCATCAATGCAGCATTGCCATTGACCATCAGCTCAGCCCAGTTATTATTATTATACAGGATTTATATAGCACCAATAGTTTGCACAGTGCTTCACAAAATAACGGGGGACAGTATGAATACAATACAGTTCACTACAGAAGGAATAGGAGGTCCCTGCTCATGGAGCTTACAATCTAATGGCTAATCGGTGTAAATAAAATAGACATTCATCTTCTGCTAGACCAAAGGTCTTCAAACTGCAGCTTGTTGCTTGCCGTTATCCCGCCCTCGGGGCATTATTACTCCAACAATGAGACACTAATGATGGGGTACTATTCCTCAGTGGTGATTCTAGGAACAATAAATAGGGGGGCACATACGATACCACAGTCAAAACTGGGTGGGCACTCATAATTTTCACCACTAGATCATACCACTGAAAAAAATGAAATGAGTATATATAAAAAGGTATTAAAATACGAGAGTCATACACAGTCATATCCCCTAGTATTGGTGCAAGATTACAAATTAATAGCCCCTAGTATTGGTACCAGTTTACGCAGTAATTACCCCTAGTATTAGTGCCAGTTTATGCAGTTATAACCCCTAGAATTGGTGCCAGTTTACACAGTAAAAGCCCCTAGTATTGGTGCCAGTTTATGCAGTAATAGCCCCTAGTATTAGTGCCAGTTTACACAGTATAAGCTCCTAGTAATGGTGCCAGTTTACTCAGTAATAAACCCTAGTAGTGGTTGCCAGTTTACTAGGTAATAGCCCCTAGTAGTGGTGCCAGTTTATGCAGTAATAGCCTCTAGTATTGTTGCCAGTTTACACAGTAATAGCCCCTTGTATTAGTGCCAGTTGATGCAGAAATAGCCCCTAGCATTGGTGCCAGTTTATTCAGTAATAGACCCTAGTGTTGGTGCCAGTTTATGTAGTAATAGCCCCCAGTATTGGTGGCAGTTTATGCAGTAATAGCCCCTAGTATTGGTGCCAGTTTACACAGTCATAACCCCTAGTAATGGTGCCAGTTTACGCAGTAATAGACCCTAGCATTGGTGCCAGTTTATGCTGTAATAGCCGCTAGTATTGGTGCCAGTTTACGCAGGAATAGCCCCTAGTATTGGTGCCAGTTTACGAAGCAATAACCCCTACTAATGGTGCCAGTTTACACAGTAATAGCCCCTAGTATTAATGCCAGTTTACACAGTAATAGCCCCTAGTATTGGTGCCAGTTTACGCAGTAATAACCCCTAGTAATGGTGCAAGTTTATGCTGTAATAGTCCCTAGTATTGGTGCCAGTGTATGCAGTAATAGCCCCTAGTATTGGTGCAAGTTTATGCTGTAATAGCCCCTAGTATTGGGGCCAGTTTTTCGCAGTAATAACCCCTAGTAATGGTGCCAGTTTACGCAGTAATAGCCCCTATCATTGGTGCCAGTTTACGCAATAATAGCCCCTAGTAATGGTGCTAGTTTGCACAGTAATAACCCCTACTATTGGTGCCAGTTTATGCAGTAATAAAGCCTAGTATTGATGCCATGCTCAGTGTGGAGGAGGTAGAGAAGAATATTGAGACCTGCCAACCACAGTGATAAAAGTGTTTAGGCCGGCCGCGACAGTGCCGGCGGTCTTAACACTTTTATCAACTTCATGGGAGATCTTTATGATCCTGATGCATTACAATACAGCGCCTCTCTCCATCCGGCACTCCTTCCCTCCGCCACACACCACGGCAAAACTAAGGGGGAAGGCTGCTACAGTGCACACCTCCATCCGGGACTCATGCCCCTACAGACGAGGTGCTCAATCTTTTGAGGAGTGAGGGCCACTTTAGTGACTTAACCAGTCATGGGCCACAATAAGCGGAGCAGGCAGATGACAGGTCCGTGTCCACTCAGCATATGCAGAGCAGACATGGACACAGCAGGCCCCAGCAGAGGATGTAACTTCCTCCTCCCGGTTCTGCCTCCAAGTGCCCTGTCTCCTGGCCTCTGCCTTGCAGACAACGGAACAAACTAAGGTGAGGGGGACCCAGGACTGGGGACCTGTCACTGTCTGGTAATAAGAGAATGGGAGAGGAAGGGCACAGACTCTGGTAGTGGCAGCGTGTGTGGGGCACTGCAGCAGCCAGGGAGAGAGGGTGTCCTCTCCTGCAGGGCAGTCATGCTCAGTCATGCTGTGTGTGGTGGAATGGGGAGCAGTTGAAAAATGGGGCCCCAGCCTGCTATGACAAAAATTATTGGGGGGGAAAGGGGCGACGGCACCAACCCTAGTAACTCCTCTGAAAATACCATGATCTGGATAAATGAAAACCTTCAGACATGTGGACTGTCCCCTCCAGTCCTCCCTCTGGGCTTAATTCAGGAACTTACCAATCCAGCAACTGAACCTACCTGAGGTCTTCTTGCTCCAGGTTCTGTGTAGTTCCCCCGTTGCTTTGTCCAGTTCTCCATACTGTCTTTCTTCTGTGCAGAGAGAAGAATTGTCCTCCGTATAAAGTATTTGCTTCCTCTTCTTGCACTGGGCTCCTTATATCCTTCTCCTTGGGATGGCGAGTGGTGTGACAGAATCCTAGAAATATCTACACTCCTCCTTGATTTGCCTAAACATTACTTTACTGAGCAGGATAATTGCTTTGTAATTACAATGTAATTGCCAAACTATCAAATATTGCCCAATTAGGAGGATCCCTACTGCAATGTATGACATTTATTCTTGAGTTTCAATATACTTTAACTAGTTCAGCTCTTCGGATGTGCATGTTACACCCAGAGAGTGAACAGGTAAAACCAGGTTCACATCTCTGGAGTCACCCCATCACTATTGACTGATGCATGATGCCCCTCCCACTGTGCTTCGTGGTGGTTTCCCGGGTCTCCCGTTCCTCGTAGGACCACAACATCTACAGCCAGGATAGCAAGTGGGAGGAGACAGAGGAACATACGTTCCCCCATCTCCTCTGAAGCACTGTGAACCACACAGCCCTGAGCACTTCCAGTTCAGAACTGTCAAAATCCCAGCCAGGAAGCTGGGTAATGTCTCTCCTGCTCTGGGAAATAAGGGGTTTAATAAGACCCCCTGATCTCTCCTCTGCTCTGGGAGAGTAGGGGTTTAATAAGACCCCCCTGATGTCTCTCCTGCGATGGTAAACTAGAGGTTTAAAAAGACCCCCTGATGTCTATCCTGCCCTGGGAAATTAGGGGTTTAATAAGACACCCTGATGTGTCCCCCTACTCTGGGACAGTAGGGGTTTAATAAGACCCCCTGATGTGTCCCCTGCCCTGGGAAATTAGGGGTGTAATAAGACCCCCTGGTGTCTCCCTTACTCTGGGACAGTTGGGATTTAATAAGACCCCCTGATGTTTCCCCTGCTATGGTAAAGTAGGGTTTTATTAATACCCCCTAATGTCTCCCCTGCCCAGGGAAATTAGGGTTTTAAAAAGACCCCCTGATGTCTTCCCTGCCCTATGGCATTAGGGGTTTTATAAGACCCCGGTTGTCTCCCCTACCTTGTGACATTAGAGGTTTAATAGAACCCCTGTGTTCCCTGACCAAAGACATTAGGGGTTTAGTCAGACCCTTGACGTGTTCCCTGCCCTGGGACATTAGGGGTTTATAGGACCCCTGATGTGTTCGCTGCTATGGGACATAGGGGGTTTAATAAGACCCTTGATGTTTCCCCTGCCCTGGGACATTAGGAGTTTAATAAGACCCTTGATGTCTCCCTGTCCTGGGACCTTAGGGGTTTAATAAGACCCCCTGATGTCTCCCCTGCCTTGGGACATTAGGGGTTTAATAAGACCCTAACGTGTTCCCTGCCCTGGGGCATTAGGGGCTTAATAAGCGCCCCTGATGTTTTCCCTGCCCTGGGACATTAGGGGTTTAATAAGACCCCTGATGTGTTCCTTGCCCTTGGACTTTGGGGGTTTAAAAGGACCCTTGATGTTTCCCCTGGCTGGGAGGAGATGGGATGGAGGATATAGGATTGGAGGGGGAGGACATGGGATGGAGGATATAGGATTGGAGGGGGAGGACATGGGATGGAGGAGATAAGATTGGAGGAGGAGGACATGGGATGGAGGAGACTGAGTTCACATGGGGTTCAGAGCAGCGGACCGCATTCCTGGCTGCTAAAGAAGCCATTCTTACAGCATCAAGGATTGGAACCTGTGAGACAAGGAGTACAATTTCATCTGGATGTAGTTGAGCAGGATGGTACAATAACTTGGAGTCTGTGGCAGCCAAATGAAAAGATTTTGGTCCAAACAACTGACAGGGGCACAGAAGAGATACACACCCCTAGAGAAGTACCTGATTGGGACCTACACAGCACTTCAGCACGTAGAGACCATTACAGGAAAGGACACAGTCACCATCCATACTGCATTGCCAATAGCAGGATGGGTGAGAGATAATGGACTGACCACTAGGGCAGCTGTAGCCCAGAACCAAACACTTATGAAATTGAAGTGGTGCCTTCAAGCTGGGGATGTCTGGGGATGTCAGAGACATTTGCTGGCTGGGCTTGTCACTTTTACCAGCACCCATACAAAAGAAGAAATTCCTGTTTTGCAGTCATCCCCCATTCAAGAGGCTCCAGCCTTTGAGTGATGGTTCACATTGGGGCGACTTGTCAGACGACCTGGTCGCCTGACAAGTCGCTGTGGGTCGCCTGCCATAGATTAGCACAGGACCCATTCTAATAGGAGCGACACAAGTCGCTCCGACTTAGAAAAAGGGTCCTGTACTACTTTGGGGCGACCTCGGAGCGACCTGCATTGACTTCAATGATATGAAGTCTGTGCATGCCGTTCCGAGGTCGCGGTGCGCGCTGTGCACCGCGACCTCACAGGTCGCCCCGGCAAGTCGGGTCGCTCCTATGTGAACCGGCTCTGAGTCTCTGTCAGATAAGATGAAGGAGTCAGCAGGGCCGGTTTTAGACAAAGTGTGGCCCTGGGCAAACCTAAAAGTGGGGCCCGAAATTTTTTTATATTCTACCAAAAAATATAGGCGCATTTAATCAATTTAGCCAAATAAAACATACAACTACATGAAAATATGCTTTAATTAAATAACATTAAATAGAATAAATAAGAAATCAAGTGAGCTTTGCACCTTCACACCTCAGACCACCCCAATTCCTGCACCTTCACACCACCCCAATTTCCGCACCTTCACACCTCAGACCACCCCAATTCCTGCACCTTCACACCTCAGATCAGACCCAATTCCTGCACCTTCACACCTCAGATCACCCCAATTCCTGCACCTTCACACCTCAGATCACCCCAATTCCTGCACCTTCACACCTCAGATCACCCCAATTCCTGCACCTTCACACCTCAGATCACCCCCAATTCCTGCACCTTCACACCTCAGATCAGACCCAATTCCTGCACCTTCACACCTCAGATCACCCCCAATTCCTGCACCTTCACACCTCAGATCACCCCAATTCCTGCACCTTCACACCTCAGATCACCCCAATTCCTGCACCTTCACACCTCAGATCACCCCAATTCCTGCACCTTCACACCTCAGATCACCCCAATTCCTGCACCTTCACACCTCAGACCACCCCAATTCCTGCACCTTCACACCTCATATCACCCCAATTCCTGCACCTTCACACCTCAGATCAGACCCAATTCCTGCACCGTCACACCTCAGATCACCCCAATTCCTGCACCTTCACACCTCAGATCAGACCCAATTCCTGCACCTTCACACCTCAGATCACCCCAATTCCTGCACCTTCACACCTCATATCACCCCAATTCCTGCACCTTCACACCTCAGATCAGACCCAATTCCTGCACCGTCACACCTCAGATCACCCCAATTCCTGCACCTTCACACCTCATATCACCCCAATTCCTGCACCTTCACACCTCAGATCAGACCCAATTCCTGCACCTTCACACCTCAGATCACCCCAATTCCTGCACCTTCACACCTCAGATCACCCCAATTCCTGCACCTTCACACCTCAGATCACCCCCAATTCCTGCACCTTCACACCTCAGATCAGACCCAATTCCTGCACCTTCACACCTCAGATCACCCCCAATTCCTGCACCTTCACACCTCAGATCACCCCAATTCCTGCACCTTCACACCTCAGATCACCCCAATTCCTGCACCTTCACACCTCAGATCACCCCAATTCCTGCACCTTCACACCTCAGATCACCCCAATTCCTGCACCTTCACACCTCAGACCACCCCAATTCCTGCACCTTCACACCTCATATCACCCCAATTCCTGCACCTTCACACCTCAGATCAGACCCAATTCCTGCACCGTCACACCTCAGATCACCCCAATTCCTGCACCTTCACACCTCAGATCAGACCCAATTCCTGCACCTTCACACCTCAGATCACCCCAATTCCTGCACCTTCACACCTCATATCACCCCAATTCCTGCACCTTCACACCTCAGATCAGACCCAATTCCTGCACCGTCACACCTCAGATCACCCCAATTCCTGCACCTTCACACCTCATATCACCCCAATTCCTGCACCTTCACACCTCAGATCAGACCCAATTCCTGCACCTTCACACCTCAGATCACCCCAATTCCTGCACCTTCACACCTCAGATCACCCCAATTCCTGCACCTTCACACCTCAGATCACCCCAATTCCTGCACCTTCACACCTCAGATCACCCCCAATTCCTGCACCTTCACACCTCAGATCAGACCCAATTCCTGCACCTTCACACCTCAGATCACCCCCAATTCCTGCACCTTCACACCTCAGATCACCCCAATTCCTGCACCTTCACACCTCAGATCACCCCAATTCCTGCACCTTCACACCTCAGATCACCCCAATTCCTGCACCTTCACACCTCAGATCACCCCAATTCCTGCACCTTCACACCTCAGACCACCCCAATTCCTGCACCTTCACACCTCATATCACCCCAATTCCTGCACCTTCACACCTCAGATCAGACCCAATTCCTGCACCGTCACACCTCAGATCACCCCAATTCCTGCACCTTCACACCTCAGATCAGACCCAATTCCTGCACCTTCACACCTCAGATCACCCCAATTCCTGCACCTTCACACCTCATATCACCCCAATTCCTGCACCTTCACACCTCAGATCAGACCCAATTCCTGCACCGTCACACCTCAGATCACCCCAATTCCTGCACCTTCACACCTCATATCACCCCAATTCCTGCACCTTCACACCTCAGATCAGACCCAATTCCTGCACCTTCACACCTCAGATCACCCCAATTCCTGCACCTTCACACCTCAGATCAGACCCAATTCCTGCACCGTCACACCTCAGATCACCCCAATTCCTGCACCTTCACACCTCAGATCACCCCAATTCCTGCACCTTCACACCTCAGATCACCCCAATTCCTGCACCTTCACACCTCAGATCACCCCAATTCCTGCACCTTCACACCTCATATCACCCCAATTCCTGCACCATCACACCTCAGATCAGCCCCTGGTAGGCTGGCACTGGCAGCAACAATTTTATTCAAATCAGGATTTCTTCTGCAAATAGGCTGGCATCAGAGTCAGACAATTACCAAAACCAATGTCATCATGACACATGATCAAAAAATGAGGAAAAATAAGGATTTCTTCTGCAAATAGCCTGGCAGTGACATCATCAGATCAGACAAGGCACTGGCAGGCATTGTACTAGACTAGTACAATGCCTGGCTGCCAGTGCCAGGCCAGCCTATTTGCAAAAGAAATCCTGATTTGAATTAAATTGTTGCTGCCAGTGCCAGCCCAGCCTATCTGCAAAATAAATCCCTAAGTAGAAGTCACTCCTCTCTCCAGTCCTCCACTTACCTTGGGTGTGCTGTGCGGTGTGGCTGCAGAGTGTTCCCGCTGGACATAGTATAGGAGATGGTCAGAGACTGCAAACATGGTACAGGAGATGGTCAGAGACTGCAAACATGATACAGGAGATGGTCAGAGACTGAGGACATGATACAAGAGATGGTCAGAGACTGACGACATGATACAAGAGATGGTCAGAGACTGACGACATGATACAAGAGATGGTCAGAGACTGAGGACATGATACAAGAGATGGTCAGAGACTGACGACATGATACAAGAGATGGTCAGAGACTGAGGACATGATACAGGAGATGGTCAGAGACTGCAAACATGATACAAGAGATGGTCAGAGACTGAGGACATGATACAAGAGATGGTCAGAGACTGACGACATGATACAAGAGATGATCAGAGACTGAGGACATGATACAAGAGATGGTCAGAGACTGAGGACATGATACAGGAGATGGTCAGAGACTGAGGACATGATACAGGAGATGGTCAGAGACTGAGGACATGATACAGGAGATGGTCAGAGACTGAGGACATGATACAAGAGATGGTCAGAGACTGAGGACATGATACAGGAGATGGTCAGAAACTGAGGACATGATACAGGAGATGGTCAGAGACTGAGGACATGATACAGGAGATGGTCAGAGACTGAGGACATGATACAAGAGATGGTCAGAGACTGACGACATGATACAAGAGATGGTCAGAGACTGAGGACATGATACAAGAGATGGTCAGAGACTGAGGACATGATACAAGAGATGGTCAGAGACTGAGGACATGATACAGGAGATGATCAGAGACTGAGGACATGATACAGGAGATGGTCAGAGACTGAGGACATGATACAGGAGATGGTCAGAGACTGAGGACATGATACAGGAGATGGTCAGAGACTGAGGACATGATACAAGAGATGGTCAGAGACTGAGGACATGATACAGGAGATGGTCAGAAACTGAGGACATGATACAGGAGATGGTCAGAGACTGAGGACATGATACAGGAGATGGTCAGAGACTGAGGACATGATACAGGAGATGGTCAGAGACTGATGACATGATACAGGAGATGGTCAGAGACTGAGGACATGATACAGGATATGGTCAGAGACTGAGGACATGATACAGGAGATGGTCAGAGACTACAGACATGATACTGGAGATGGTCAGAGACTACAGACATGATACAGTAGATGGTCAGAGAGTGCAGAGGTGATACAAGAGATGGTCAGAGACTGCAGACGTGATACAAAAGATGGTCAGAGACGATACAAGAGATGGTCAGAGAGTGCAGACGTGATACAGTAGATGGTCAGAGAGTGCAGACATGATACAAGAGATGGTCAGAGACGATACAAGAGATGGTCAGAGACTGCAGACGTGATACAAGAGCTGGTCAGACTGCAGACATGATACAGGAGTTGGTCAGAGACTGCAGACGTGATACAAGAGCTGGTCAGAGACTGCAGACGTGATACAAGAGCTGGTCAGAGACTGCAGACGTGATACAAGAGCTGGTCAGAGACTGCAGACGTGATACAAGAGATGGTCAGAGACTGCAGACGTGATACAAGAGATGGTCAGAGACTGCAGACGTGATACAAGAGATGGTCAGAGACTGCAAACATGATACAGGAGATGGTCAGAGACTGCAAACATGATACAAGAGATGGTCAGAGACTGAGGACATGATACAAGAGATGGTCAGGGACTGAGGACATGATACAAGAGATGGTCAGAGACTGAGGACATGATACAAGAGATGGTCAGAGACTGAGGACATGATACAGGAGATGGTCAGAGACTGAGGACATGATACAGGAGATGGTCAGAGACTGAGGACATGATACAGGAGATGGTCAGAGACTGAGGACATGATACAGGAGATGGTCAGAGACTGAGGACATGATACAGGAGATGGTCAGAGACTGAGGACATGATACAGGAGATGGTCAGAGACTACAGACATGATACTGGAGATGGTCAGAGAGTGCAGACGTGATACAAGAGTTGGTCAGAGAGTGCAGACGTGATACAAAAGATGGTCAGAGACGATACAAGAGATGGTCAGAGACTGCAGACGTGATACAGTAGATGGTCAGAGAGTGCAGACGTGATACAAGAGATGGTCAGAGTAATGAAAAAACTTGAGATAGAAAAGACGGGGCTTTGCGGGCCAGTGGGAGTAGAAGGATCAGAGACAAAACTAATTATAAAATCAAAAATACATTTTATTGATACATAAAGAGAATAAAAAACACGCATGGGCTACCATGCATGCATCATTGCAACACACAGACATACAGATAAAATCAAAACATATAATGTCACTGTTGGTCTAGAAACATATCCCGTAGGGATTAAAGCCAAAAGACAAAGCCTGTATAGGATGGAAGATGGGTCTCAAGCTGAGTTCGGTCACGGTAGGTCCCCAGCAAGCCGACGCGTTTCGCTCAAGGCTTCCTCAGGGCCTGAGAGACCATAACAGACCGATGTTTCTATAAGTAACATAAAGGTATATCAAATCAATGTGAGTTGCAAATTTCATAATACACCATACATATACTATAAAATATTTTTATGTCTATGTTTATACTTAGTTCTAGTTTTGTACTGACCCTTCTTAGCAGTGACCGGTATTAGGCGACAGGGGTGCAGCGATACATATGCCGTTCGGAAGATATTGCTTCCATATTCACCATATAGAGTCTAAAATAAACCTCAAAAAGACCTCAAGGGTATATTTTTCTTGCACCGAGTCCGATATGCTGGGTCCCGACTACTTCATCAAAGGCAAGGCTGTGAATCAAAGTACCAGTATATATATATATCTGTGTTTGCCATGTGGTCGCTAGCAATTTGATGTAATCATTATTTTTCACCAACCTTCTGAGGATAGTTCCACTATAGCCTCTTGGGGTAAAGTCACCCCTTAGCAGGTGGATGTCCTCTTCCTAAATTATTCGTCCTTATGTGTACATTCACTCCCAGATGCAATAAATCTAAGAATATGGGTATGTATATTATTATTCATTTTCAATGGAGAGCATTTAAGATTATAATATCTCCATAACATATAGCTACTTATTTAGATAACGGTGAATATTCAGGAGGTGAAATTGAGCTACATAAAGGGAAGAGAGGATAAGAGGGGGTGGTTGTCAATTATATAATGATTAAAGTAAGTAGCATAATATAAACACCCACCTAGCATTCACATTACGATAATCACCACAATTATAATCCGGGAGCCAGACACCTTCCACTGTGCACTTGATAAGAAATATATCCTCGGGATACGGGTCAATTGTAACGACCACGTTAACCTAAAAGGAGGACCAATATCTTATATAGATATATGTATAGGGATTACTTGTCATAGCTCTGGCATGGAACCAGAGACTGTAGGGGCAGATGTAGTATCAAGGGAGGGGGGGGGGGGGGGTTTGACATATATACATACCTCTCTTCAGGCTGAGAAAGTATTAGAGGCAGGAAAGGGGGGCTTACAACAAACATATATTCCAGTTATATGGACCCAAAGTCCTGGGCTATCCAAGCCCTGAAAGACATAGGCACAAGGGTTAATTACAATATGGATATTTTAGCCTGTATATCCCCAATCCAGCCAGTGATCCCTCTATTGTTCTGGAGCTGATATCACTTACCTCTGTATCGTGTATACTGCATCACCTGCCTACCTGCCTTTGTCTTGCCTGGGTAATATATAGGGAGATGGAAATACGCCCTCCTCGTTGTGTTTGGCGCTCAAACTGGGTCCGCTCCGGTGAGACTAATCATTTGTAATTGCAGTTAGCGGCAGGCGCCGCTTAACCGCATCACTTCCGGTCGCTCCGAAAGTGAGGGCAATCTTTTTTCTTTGTTATTGTCTCCGTGGATGATCGCGTGACTTCATAACATCACTTCCGGTTCCGCCGGAAGTGAGGACGTTGCTCACCAGAGTGGGCTTGTTCCCTATCTGTAACCCTACGTCTCCCGGACTGCATCCTACAATCGGATGCTGTCTGCTTTCTCAATGGATATTTGCGTTGGGCTCCCTCTAGTGGACCGATATCTTATCATCACAACCACATTGCCTATTGTAGTCACATAGGAAATTACCCATCGGTCTCAGGGTGCAAGATGATGTTATAAACAACCCAATAGTCAGCATTACAAGATCCATTTGTGAGTTACTACCATTTCTGGAATACAATACCAGTCAAAAATCTTGTATCGCTGTGCGACAATGTCCGCTATATCCGTGTTGCCCTACCGGTCACCTATAGTATACAAAAGGAAAACATATACATATTAATCACTACATATGTGCTGGGATTACAATTTGTCCGCAATATTCATATGAAATACATATTTCCTTATATTTTTTATTATTTCTTGATTTTTAATTTTTAATATTTTTTAAATATTTTTTAATTTTTTAATAACAGTCCTTATTTTAGATTGAAAAAAACTTCATTTGTCCTTTGTATTAATGTAGAGGGGGACACATTTTGTGGGGAAGGAAGAGAAACAAGAGAACAAGAGACAAAGATATCGTCCCTATACTTTAGAAGAGGATCATTTTAGTACGACTAATTATAAAAATGGTTTGTAACTGATTACGTCATTCAACCCTGGGTACACGGTGGCTCTTAAATCGTATATCCATCTGGCCTCACGTGCCAGAACTTTTTTGTCAATGTCACCTCCTCTTGTGTCTACGGGGACAACATCTAACACAGTGAATTTGACAATGCTGTGATCATACTTGTGTTTTAATCCAATATGGCCACCTATTGGAGTATTAATTTGGCCATTATTAATGTACGAAATGTGATCCGAAATTCTCTTCCAAAGGGGCCTTATGGTTTTACCCACATAGAACGCCCCACACGGGCATAACATGATGTATACTACTGCCTTTGTTTGGCATGTAACCATCTGGTTGATGTATCTCCTATGGCCATTAGGCATTGTGAAAGACTCACCTTCAAGGATGTATGGGCAAAAATCACATGACCCACATTTATATAGGCCTTTACTTTGTGATGTTTCGTTTGGTCTATGATAATGGCTCGTAACTAGGCCATCCCTTACAGATTTAGCTCTTTTATACGTGATATTGGGATAATCATCTAAGTATTTACTCAGGATTGGGTCGCTTGTCAAAATTTCCCAGTTTTTTTGTAAGATACTACGAACTTCATTGTGCTGTCTAGAGTATGTAGAGATAAATCTAACCTTATCATCTATTTTTTTATTTTTCTTTTTGAAAAGTAAATCGTGCCTGGTATTGGCTTTTGCCCTATTATATGCTTTCCTAAGCATTGTTGAACTATACCCTCTCTGTAGTAGTCGTGTTTTTAATTTGTCCGCTTCCCTTTTAAAAAAAACAATGTGTTTACATTTGATGGTTCCCATTTCATCCAGGTGCAGGGCGTGGCCATGGGCACATGTTGTGCCCCAGCCTACGCCAACCTGCACCTGGGTGGATGGGAACGTAATATCTTCCATGATGAGGCCCTCTCCATGTACCTGAGCCATGTAGTTACGTGGCTCAGGTACATAGATGATGTCCTCATCATTTGGGACGGGGATATTTCACTCTTTGAAACCTTCTTTCAAAGGTTACAGATTAATTCCTTTAATCTAAAGTTCACTATGTCCTGGAGCGGACAGCAAATTGACTTTCTTGATACCACTCTCTATTTTGAAGAAGACGGAAGTATTGGATCAACCCTATTTCGCAAACCGACAGCAGGGAACACAATATTACACTCTGAGAGTTCCCACCCTAAAGCTCTGATCAGAAGTATCCCTTACTCCCAATACCTGAGATTAAGACGAAATTGTTCCAAGGATGTAAACTTTAAAAGGGAAGCGGACAAATTAAAAACACGACTACTACAGAGAGGGTATAGTTCAACAATGCTTAGGAAAGCATATAATAGGGCAAAAGCCAATACCAGGCACGATTTACTTTTCAAAAAGAAAAATAAAAAAATAGATGATAAGGTTAGATTTATCTCTACATACTCTAGACAGCACAATGAAGTTCGTAGTATCTTACAAAAAAACTGGGAAATTTTGACAAGCGACCCAATCCTGAGTAAATACTTAGATGATTATCCCAATATCACGTATAAAAGAGCTAAATCTGTAAGGGATGGCCTAGTTACGAGCCATTATCATAGACCAAACGAAACATCACAAAGTAAAGGCCTATATAAATGTGGGTCATGTGATTTTTGCCCATACATCCTTGAAGGTGAGTCTTTCACAATGCCTAATGGCCATAGGAGATACATCAACCAGATGGTTACATGCCAAACAAAGGCAGTAGTATACATCATGTTATGCCCGTGTGGGGCGTTCTATGTGGGTAAAACCATAAGGCCCCTTTGGAAGAGAATTTCGGATCACATTTCGTACATTAATAATGGCCAAATTAATACTCCAATAGGTGGCCATATTGGATTAAAACACAAGTATGATCACAGCATTGTCAAATTCACTGTGTTAGATGTTGTCCCCGTAGACACAAGAGGAGGTGACATTGACAAAAAAGTTCTGGCACGTGAGGCCAGATGGATATACGATTTAAGAGCCACCGTGTACCCAGGGTTGAATGACGTAATCAGTTACAAACCATTTTTATAATTAGTCGTACTAAAATGATCCTCTTCTAAAGTATAGGGACGATATCTTTGTCTCTTGTTCTCTTGTTTCTCTTCCTTCCCCACAAAATGTGTCCCCCTCTACATTAATACAAAGGACAAATGAAGTTTTTTTCAATCTAAAATAAGGACTGTTATTAAAAAATTAAAAAATATTTAAAAAATATTAAAAATTAAAAATCAAGAAATAATAAAAAATATAAGGAAATATGTATTTCATATGAATATTGCGGACAAATTGTAATCCCAGCACATATGTAGTGATTAATATGTATATGTTTTCCTTTTGTATACTATAGGTGACCGGTAGGGCAACACGGATATAGCGGACATTGTCGCACAGCGATACAAGATTTTTGACTGGTATTGTATTCCAGAAATGGTAGTAACTCACAAATGGATCTTGTAATGCTGACTATTGGGTTGTTTATAACATCATCTTGCACCCTGAGACCGATGGGTAATTTCCTATGTGACTACAATAGGCAATGTGGTTGTGATGATAAGATATCGGTCCACTAGAGGGAGCCCAACGCAAATATCCATTGAGAAAGCAGACAGCATCCGATTGTAGGATGCAGTCCGGGAGACGTAGGGTTACAGATAGGGAACAAGCCCACTCTGGTGAGCAACGTCCTAACTTCCGGCGGAACCGGAAGTGATGTTATGAAGTCACGCGATCATCCACGGAGACAATAACAAAGAAAAAAGATTGCCCTCACTTCCGGAGCGACCGGAAGTGATGCGGTTAAGCGGCGCCTGCCGCTAACTGCAATTACAAATGATTAGTCTCACCGGAGCGGACCCAGTTTGAGCGCCAAACACAACGAGGAGGGCGTATTTCCATCTCCCTATATATTACCCAGGCAAGACAAAGGCAGGTAGGCAGGTGATGCAGTATACACGATACAGAGGTAAGTGATATCAGCTCCAGAACAATAGAGGGATCACTGGCTGGATTGGGGATATACAGGCTAAAATATCCATATTGTAATTAACCCTTGTGCCTATGTCTTTCAGGGCTTGGATAGCCCAGGACTTTGGGTCCATATAACTGGAATATATGTTTGTTGTAAGCCCCCCTTTCCTGCCTCTAATACTTTCTCAGCCTGAAGAGAGGTATGTATATATGTCAAAACCCCCCCCCCCCCCCCCTTCCTTGATACTACATCTGCCCCTACAGTCTCTGGTTCCATGCCAGAGCTATGACAAGTAATCCCTATACATATATCTATATAAGATATTGGTCCTCCTTTTAGGTTAACGTGGTCGTTACAATTGACCCGTATCCCGAGGATATATTTCTTATCAAGTGCACAGTGGAAGGTGTCTGGCTCCCGGATTATAATTGTGGTGATTATCGTAATGTGAATGCTAGGTGGGTGTTTATATTATGCTACTTACTTTAATCATTATATAATTGACAACCACCCCCTCTTATCCTCTCTTCCCTTTATGTAGCTCAATTTCACCTCCTGAATATTCACCGTTATCTAAATAAGTAGCTATATGTAATGGAGATATTATAATCTTAAATGCTCTCCATTGAAAATGAATAATAATATACATACCCATATTCTTAGATTTATTGCATCTGGGAGTGAATGTACACATAAGGACGAATAATTTAGGAAGAGGACATCCACCTGCTAAGGGGTGACTTTACCCCAAGAGGCTATAGTGGAACTATCCCCAGAAGGTTGGTGAAAAATAATGATTACATCAAATTGCTAGCGACCACATGGCAAACACAGATATATATATATACTGGTACTTTGATTCACAGCCTTGCCTTTGATGAAGTAGTCGGGACCCAGCATATCGGACTCGGTGCAAGAAAAATATACCCTTGAGGTCTTTTTGAGGTTTATTTTAGACTCTATATGGTGAATATGGAAGCAATATCTTCCGAACGGCATATGTATCGCTGCACCCCTGTCGCCTAATACCGGTCACTGCTAAGAAGGGTCAGTACAAAACTAGAACTAAGTATAAACATAGACATAAAAATATTTTATAGTATATGTATGGTGTATTATGAAATTTGCAACTTACATTGATTTGATATACCTTTATGTTACTTATAGAAACATCGGTCTGTTATGGTCTCTCAGGCCCTGAGGAAGCCTTGAGCGAAACGCGTCGGCTTGCTGGGGACCTACCGTGACCGAACTCAGCTTGAGACCCATCTTCCATCCTATACAGGCTTTGTCTTTTGGCTTTAATCCCTACGGGATATGTTTCTAGACCAACAGTGACATTATATGTTTTGATTTTATCTGTATGTCTGTGTGTTGCAATGATGCATGCATGGTAGCCCATGCGTGTTTTTTATTCTCTTTATGTATCAATAAAATGTATTTTTGATTTTATAATTAGTTTTGTCTCTGATCCTTCTACTCCCACTGGCCCGCAAAGCCCCGTCTTTTCTATCTCAAGTTTTTTCATTAGTCCCTAACAGGGGTAAGGGCCTATATTGCACGGCAATTTTTGTGTACAAATTGCAATTTGGGTGGATAACACACCCTTCTCCCTCTTTTCTTTCGGTCCGTGCTCATGTGGGAGTAGTACGATCATATATAGTATTGTATATCTAAAGGTTCAATTTTTGTTATATAGAATATTAGATATATCCATCATAACAACATAGAATATATACAGTCCTGGTATTTCAGACGTGTAAGCAAATCACCTATACCACTATACAAAAATAATTGTCCTTCGTGTATGTGGGTGGGACCCTTGGTGTGGGGACATGGCTGAATTTTTAGGGGAGGATTGGGAAGGATATATGATCAAAATACAACAGGAATGCTCAGATACAACTAGTAATGATGTAGAAATAGAGGTGGTTATACAAAAGCTACAGCGTGCATTGGAACGTAGGGCTAGTTTGTTTTGGCATATAAAATACTTTCAGAAGTATATATTGGAGGATTTGAATCCTAAAGGGCTGCGTATCCAGGTGTTTCCTAACATCTGGCAGATCAGCCCAGAATTCAAAAACTCATGGGAAAGTAACTTGAAAGCATGTTCACGTAAAATGATGGAATTGTTAATAGGATATTATCAAGAAGAACAAAAAGCCATCAATGAAGAAATAAAAGCCATGCAGGTAGAATATAAGGATATTTTTGTAAAAGCCACCTTTAAGGAAAAAGAAAAAGAAACTAAGGAACAATTAGACACTTTCACGAAGGAATTAATCCAAAAAAAAGAACAGAAGTTTTCCAGGGATAAGTTAGCTTTCGGAGCAGGATCAGCATATGCATGGCCACAGCCTAGAAATAATTTTACAGGCAGAAATTGGCGAGGACAGAGAAATAATAATAGAAGGAGAAATTAGAATGACTGCGAATCTGACTCTAATGTATCACAATTCTCTTTCTCTTCACGCACTACGGAACACGCACGACCAAGGAATCGTACTTATAGGAAGAGATCCAAGGCACCTGACGAGCACGGGGGCACTGAAAAGAGACGACTGGTGGAGGACACCACAGTCTCTCACTCACTTAATAATTTTGGTGATGGTTCTGTTCACTCTTCTTCTATCACTTCACCTTTATCTCTTCAATCTACACAGATGGATACAGGTAATGTAAAAATTCGTGCAAAGACACAAGGAACAAATGATGGCACTATAGGCACACAACAAGCACTAATCACATCATATGCAGGGGCATCAAGTAATACAAACTTAGGTGCTACACCGAAAAGTATGAAAAGGCAATGACTCGATAGAGGAACACATCCAAACCCACATAATATAGAATCTACTGTGGAGTCAACCTTCTCTATTATTAATTTGTCCTCATATAGTCCAACCCAGGATGAACTTGAGGTCCTACGTCGCGGCCTTAGTTTCTGCCCCGACAGCAACACAACACACTTTGACATCGTCAAGGATGTACAGCTTTTTGCTAGAAAGCTAACTTACCGTTATATTTTTGATAAAGAAAGACAGCAAACTAAAAAAGATAAAGAGCTATCAGATCTATGGAAAGACTTCTCAGTGAAAGATTTCAGAGCATTAAAGGATCTCATCCAACTTTTGGATGAAAACGATCCCCCTGAAATTTCAGACACAGAGGAAGCAACAATTGAACTAGAGGATGATGATATAGATGTAGAGGGGACACAGGTGACAACACAGCAACAGATGGACATGATCCAGACCCCTTTGGCCAAGAAAAAATCTAATAGGTTTCCTCCCTTACAGACTAACCCCAATGTATTAGCCTTTGTTAATAAGACCACAGCAGATATTAACCGCTTGAAAATCTGTAACTCCATGAAAGAAAATTTAGGTGATCATCTTAAACAAGCTCTTCAGTCACTTCGAAAAAATTCCCAGATTATAATAAAGCCCTCCGATAAGGGGGGCAATATTGTAATCATGGATCATTTACAATATCGCAATATGTGCTGGGACATTCTAAAGAATAGAGAGTGGTACAAGCCTATCAATGAGGAGAGGATATTGTCCGCTCAAAATAAATATAAAGTACTAATTTATCAAGCATACAACAACGGCATAATCAGCAAGGACACATATGAAGCCATAAAAATTGATTCACCCCGCTTACCCACATTTTACACATTGCCAAAAACTCATAAAAACCCACAAAACCCTCCAGGACGCCCAATTATATCGGGAATTGGATCATATACGGAACCATTAAGCAAAGTAATTGATCAGTATTTAAGACCTCACGTAACCAGCCTGCCCTCCTTTATTCAGGATACACCAGATTTATTGAGGGTATTGTATGATCAAGTAATGCCCCCTGAATGTATCATGATTGCGTTGGATATCGAGGCTCTATACTCCTCGATTCCACACACACTCGGTCTCCAGACAATCAAAAAGTTCTTAGATGAACGGGGCCCTCAGGCAAAAATGTACAATCAATTTATCCTGGATGGACTAGCGCATATTTTGAAAAACAATGTGTTTACATTTGATGGTTCCCATTTCATCCAGGTGCAGGGCGTGGCCATGGGCACATGTTGTGCCCCAGCCTACGCCAACCTGCACCTGGGTGGATGGGAACGTAATATCTTCCATGATGAGGCCCTCTCCATGTACCTGAGCCATGTAGTTACGTGGCTCAGGTACATAGATGATGTCCTCATCATTTGGGACGGGGATATTTCACTCTTTGAAACCTTCTTTCAAAGGTTACAGATTAATTCCTTTAATCTAAAGTTCACTATGTCCTGGAGCGGACAGCAAATTGACTTTCTTGATACCACTCTCTATTTTGAAGAAGACGGAAGTATTGGATCAACCCTATTTCGCAAACCGACAGCAGGGAACACAATATTACACTCTGAGAGTTCCCACCCTAAAGCTCTGATCAGAAGTATCCCTTACTCCCAATACCTGAGATTAAGACGAAATTGTTCCAAGGATGTAAACTTTAAAAGGGAAGCGGACAAATTAAAAACACGACTACTACAGAGAGGGTATAGTTCAACAATGCTTAGGAAAGCATATAATAGGGCAAAAGCCAATACCAGGCACGATTTACTTTTCAAAAAGAAAAATAAAAAAATAGATGATAAGGTTAGATTTATCTCTACATACTCTAGACAGCACAATGAAGTTCGTAGTATCTTACAAAAAAACTGGGAAATTTTGACAAGCGACCCAATCCTGAGTAAATACTTAGATGATTATCCCAATATCACGTATAAAAGAGCTAAATCTGTAAGGGATGGCCTAGTTACGAGCCATTATCATAGACCAAACGAAACATCACAAAGTAAAGGCCTATATAAATGTGGGTCATGTGATTTTTGCCCATACATCCTTGAAGGTGAGTCTTTCACAATGCCTAATGGCCATAGGAGATACATCAACCAGATGGTTACATGCCAAACAAAGGCAGTAGTATACATCATGTTATGCCCGTGTGGGGCGTTCTATGTGGGTAAAACCATAAGGCCCCTTTGGAAGAGAATTTCGGATCACATTTCGTACATTAATAATGGCCAAATTAATACTCCAATAGGTGGCCATATTGGATTAAAACACAAGTATGATCACAGCATTGTCAAATTCACTGTGTTAGATGTTGTCCCCGTAGACACAAGAGGAGGTGACATTGACAAAAAAGTTCTGGCACGTGAGGCCAGATGGATATACGATTTAAGAGCCACCGTGTACCCAGGGTTGAATGACGTAATCAGTTACAAACCATTTTTATAATTAGTCGTACTAAAATGATCCTCTTCTAAAGTATAGGGACGATATCTTTGTCTCTTGTTCTCTTGTTTCTCTTCCTTCCCCACAAAATGTGTCCCCCTCTACATTAATACAAAGGACAAATGAAGTTTTTTTCAATCTAAAATAAGGACTGTTATTAAAAAAAAAAAAAAAAAAAAAAAAAAAAAAAAAAATATTAAAAATTAAAAATCAAGAAATAATAAAAAATATAAGGAAATATGTATTTCATATGAATATTGCGGACAAATTGTAATCCCAGCACATATGTAGTGATTAATATGTATATGTTTTCCTTTTGTATACTATAGGTGACCGGTAGGGCAACACGGATATAGCGGACATTGTCGCACAGCGATACAAGATTTTTGACTGGTATTGTATTCCAGAAATGGTAGTAACTCACAAATGGATCTTGTAATGCTGACTATTGGGTTGTTTATAACATCATCTTGCACCCTGAGACCGATGGGTAATTTCCTATGTGACTACAATAGGCAATGTGGTTGTGATGATAAGATATCGGTCCACTAGAGGGAGCCCAACGCAAATATCCATTGAGAAAGCAGACAGCATCCGATTGTAGGATGCAGTCCGGGAGACGTAGGGTTACAGATAGGGAACAAGCCCACTCTGGTGAGCAACGTCCTAACTTCCGGCGGAACCGGAAGTGATGTTATGAAGTCACGCGATCATCCACGGAGACAATAACAAAGAAAAAAGATTGCCCTCACTCCCGGAGCGACCGGAAGTGATGCGGTTAAGCGGCGCCTGCCGCTAACTGCAATTACAAATGATTAGTCTCACCGGAGCGGACCCAGTTTGAGCGCCAAACACAACGAGGAGGGCGTATTTCCATCTCCCTATATATTACCCAGGCAAGACAAAGGCAGGTAGGCAGGTGATGCAGTATACACGATACAGAGGTAAGTGATATCAGCTCCAGAACAATAGAGGGATCACTGGCTGGATTGGGGATATACAGGCTAAAATATCCATATTGTAATTAACCCTTGTGCCTATGTCTTTCAGGGCTTGGATAGCCCAGGACTTTGGGTCCATATAACTGGAATATATGTTTGTTGTAAGCCCCCCTTTCCTGCCTCTAATACTTTCTCAGCCTGAAGAGAGGTATGTATATATGTCAAACCCCCCCCCCCCCCTCCCTTGATACTACATCTGCCCCTACAGTCTCTGGTTCCATGCCAGAGCTATGACAAGTAATCCCTATACATATATCTATATAAGATATTGGTCCTCCTTTTAGGTTAACGTGGTCGTTACAATTGACCCGTATCCCGAGGATATATTTCTTATCAAGTGCACAGTGGAAGGTGTCTGGCTCCCGGATTATAATTGTGGTGATTATCGTAATGTGAATGCTAGGTGGGTGTTTATATTATGCTACTTACTTTAATCATTATATAATTGACAACCACCCCCTCTTATCCTCTCTTCCCTTTATGTAGCTCAATTTCACCTCCTGAATATTCACCGTTATCTAAATAAGTAGCTATATGTAATGGAGATATTATAATCTTAAATGCTCTCCATTGAAAATGAATAATAATATACATACCCATATTCTTAGATTTATTGCATCTGGGAGTGAATGTACACATAAGGACGAATAATTTAGGAAGAGGACATCCACCTGCTAAGGGGTGACTTTACCCCAAGAGGCTATAGTGGAACTATCCTCAGAAGGTTGGTGAAAAATAATGATTACATCAAATTGCTAGCGACCACATGGCAAACACAGATATATATATATACTGGTACTTTGATTCACAGCCTTGCCTTTGATGAAGTAGTCGGGACCCAGCATATCGGACTCGGTGCAAGAAAAATATACCCTTGAGGTCTTTTTGAGGTTTATTTTAGACTCTATATGGTGAATATGGAAGCAATATCTTCCGAACGGCATATGTATCGCTGCACCCCTGTCGCCTAATACCGGTCACTGCTAAGAAGGGTCAGTACAAAACTAGAACTAAGTATAAACATAGACATAAAAATATTTTATAGTATATGTATGGTGTATTATGAAATTTGCAACTCACATTGATTTGATATACCTTTATGTTACTTATAGAAACATCGGTCTGTTATGGTCTCTCAGGCCCTGAGGAAGCCTTGAGCGAAACGCGTCGGCTTGCTGGGGACCTACCGTGACCGAACTCAGCTTGAGACCCATCTTCCATCCTATACAGGCTTTGTCTTTTGGCTTTAATCCCTACGGGATATGTTTCTAGACCAACAGTGACATTATATGTTTTGATTTTATCTGTATGTCTGTGTGTTGCAATGATGCATGCATGGTAGCCCATGCGTGTTTTTTATTCTCTTTATGTATCAATAAAATGTATTTTTGATTTTATAATTAGTTTTGTCTCTGATCCTTCTACTCCCACTGGCCCGCAAAGCCCCGTCTTTTCTATCTCAAGTTTTTTCATTAGTCCCTAACAGGGGTAAGGGCCTATATTGCACGGCAATTTTTGTGTACAGATGGTCAGAGAGTGCAGACGTGATACAAGAGATGGTCAGAGACGATACAAGAGATGGTCAGAGACTGCAGACGTGATACAAGAGCTGGTCAGACTGCAGACATGATACAGGAGTTGGTCAGAGACTGCAGACGTGATATAAGAGCTGGTCAGAGACTGCAGACGTGATACAAGAGCTGGTCAGAGACTGCAGACGTGATACAAGAGCTAGTCAGAGACTGCAGACGTGATACAAGATATGGTCAGAGACTGCAGACGTGATACAGGAGATGGTCAGAGACTGCAAATATGATACAGGAGATGGTCAGAGACTGCAAACATGATACAAGAGATGGTCAGAGACTGAGAACATGATACAAGAGATGGTCAGAGACTGAGGACATGATACAAGAGATGGTCAGAGACTGAGGACATGATACAAGAGATGGTCAGAGACTGAGGACATGATACAAGAGATGGTCAGAGACTGAGGACATGATACAGGAGATGGTCAGAGACTGAGGACATGATACAGGAGATGGTCAGAGACTGAGGACATGATACAAGAGATGGTCAGAGACTGAGGACATGATACAAGAGATGGTCAGAGACTGAGGACATGATACAGGAGATGGTCAGAGACTGAGGACATGATACAGGAGATGGTCAGAGACTGAGGACATGATACAGGAGATGGTCAGAGACTGAGGACATGATACAGGAGATGGTCAGAGACTGAGGACATGATACAGGAGATGGTCAGAGACTGAGGACATGATACAGGAGATGGTCAGAGACTACAGACATGATACTGGAGATGGTCAGAGATTACAGACATGATACAGTAGATGGTCAGAGAGTGCAGACGTGATACAAGAGATGGTCAGAGAGTGCAGACGTGATACAAAAGATGGTCAGAGATGATACAAGAGATGGTCAGAGACTGCAGACGTGATACAGTAGATGGTCAGAGAGTGCAGACGTGATACAAGAGATGGTCAGAGACGATACAAGAGATGGTCAGAGACTGCAGACGTGATACAAGAGCTGGTCAGACTGCAGACATGATACAGGAGTTGGTCAGAGACTGCAGACGTGATACAAGAGCTGGTCAGAGACTGCAGACATGATACAGGAGTTGGTCAGAGACTGCAGACGTGATACCAGAGCTGGTCAGAGACTGCAGACGTGATACAAGAGCTGGTCAGAGACTGCAGACGTGATACAAGAGCTGGTCAGAGACTGCAGACGTGATACAAGAGATGGTCAGAGACTGCAGACGTGATACAAGAGATGGTCAGAAACTGCAGATGTGATACAAGAGATGGTCAGAGACTGCAGACGTGATACAAGAGATGGTCAGACTGCAGACATGATACAGGAGATGGTCAGAGACTGCAGACGTGATACAAGAGATGGTCAGACTGCAGACATGATACAAGAGATGGTCAGAGACTGCAGACATGATACAAGAGCTGTTCAGAGACTGCAGACGAGATACAAGAGCTGGTCAGAGACTGCAGACGTGATACAAGAGATGGTCGGAGACTGCAGACATAGTACAGGAGATGGTCCAGAGACTGCGGATGTGATACAAGAGAAGGTCAGAGACTGCAGACATGATAGAAGATAGAAGGACACTAGGGGGGCCGGAGAGCACAGGGAAAGCAGATAGCACTGGAGGAGCTGAAGGGTAAGGGGGGGGGAACTGGAGATAATTAAGGGGGGGGGGGGTTTGGAAAGCATTGCAGGGGGGTTGGAAGGTGCAGGGTGTGGATAGTACTGGGGGGGTGGCGGGCAGGGAAAACCAGTGGGATGGAGAGCATTGGGGGGGGGGACTGGAGAGCACTGGGGGGAACTGAAAATCACTTAGGGGGGAGCCAGGGAGCACAGGGGGGTGGAGAGCACTGGGGGAGCCAGAGAGCATAGAGGGAGATGAAAAGCACTGTGGGGACTTGAAGAGCACGGGGGAGGGGGCTAAGGAGCACATGGTGGGGGCTAAAGAGTACAGGGGGTTTAAGAGCACTGGGGGAGGGGGGCTAAGATCACTGGGGGGGGGGGGGCTAAGATCACTGGGGGGGGGCAGTAAAAGAAGTTGAATAGGAGGGGGATGGGACAGCTCAGCTGCATATTGAGAAATTGATATTTCCATATTTCTCCTGCAGCCGCAGAATGCCTGCAGAAGGGAGGAGAAGAATCCATCCATCCATTCAGCGGCATAAGGAAACATCAAATCCTCTATATGCAGCCGAGCCACCCCATCCCCCTCCTATTCAGCACACACATCTTCTATTACAGTGCTGGGACAGAGCTGGAAGCCTTGTGAAGTGTATGTACACCATGGGAATAGGAAATCACACACACACACACACACGTATACTAGAAGCAGACAGAGAGTGTGTAGACCTGTGTACCATAATGGGGGAAGTGAGTGAGGACTACATTTCCCAGTATTCCCTGCTCTCCCTTCTCCCACTTCCTTCATCATCTGTGAGGAGAGTTTGTTCGCACACAGTACAGCTTGTTATTACAAACATTACATTACATGGTAAGTAGAACACAACTCACACAGCTCCGGGCTGAGCCGTCGGGCTGAAGGAGCTCCCATCAGCAGCGGCCGCTGGAATGAACACACACACACACTGACTACTTGACTTCCGGACCGGCTCAGCGGCCAATCAGCCTTCTGCTCAGGGGGGTGTGACTCACACCCCCCCCTGAGCAGAAGGCTGATTGGCCGCGGAGCCGGTGTAGCTGGCAAGTACACCGGCCGGCGGCCGCCCGCACTAAGGGAACGTCTTCTAGTGTCTGTGATGACTCTGAGCGCCGCGGCCCACAGGGACTCTGCCCGATGGCCAGTCCGGCCCTGGCTGACAGTGACAAGGGGCCCGGGGCCCCTGGACATTCGGGGGCCCTGGGCAGTTGCCCAGTTTGCCCCCCCCTAACGCCGGCCCTGGGCATGGATTGAAGCGAGTCGGGTTGTTTCCGCATGCCACTTTCTGCGACCTTGCTCGCTGCTATGCGCAGTGAACAACCTTGCGAATACACATGGGGAGCTGGACCCCACAACCAGCTTACGCTGCATAAAATGTTGGTACTACAAGCATACCCTCCGCCCCCCCCCCTCCCGCCACATGGGCGGCGGGGGGGAAGGAGGGGGATCTTTTGTTCTTTTGAGTTTCTTTTTCTACTGTACTGTCTTTCTTCTAACCCCTCTCTCTTTTTCCCTTCTGACATGGCGGCTACTCGACATCCAGGCCCCTTCAGCTCAATCCCGGAGGCGGGGAGGAGAGGTGGATCGTCCATCATGACATTCAGGCGAGTACAACCTACCGAACCACAATGACGAGCCCCTTGCCAAGTAACTTTAAAATTCTGACACATAATGTCCAAGGCCCTAACGCACCGGTGAAGCGAACGAAAGCCTTTCAATTTTACCACAAACAGGGAATTGATGTCCTCCTCTTACAGGAGACCCACTTCTCTCGCACTTCCGCACCCAAACGGCTTAGCGCCAAATTTCCCATCTGTTATATGTCCAATAGCGAAGATAAGAAACGGGGGGTGGCGGTCTGTATAGCCAAGAGGGTCCCGTTCACGCCTAAAGAAGTGATCAGAGACAGGGAGGGAAGGTACCTAATGGTCCAGGGCAAAATAAATGAGCACGACGTAACCTTTGTCTCCTACTATGCTCCGAACGTGGGGCAAATTCAATTTTTCCAGGATATGCTGAGCGTGGTGATGCCGCATGCGACGGGACATGTAGTGTTTGGGGGTGACAGTAATGTCCCCTTGGACCAGGTCATGGATAGGTCGGACGCCTTGCGTGCCTCTCTGAAACATGCCCCGCGTCTGGGGGTTAAATTGGCTCGTTTATTGCACTCCACAGGCTTGGTGGATGTGTGGAGGAATGACCATCCCACGACACGCGACTTCACCCACTACTCTCATGCACATAAGACGTATGCACGTATAGACCACCTCTTTGCATTGTCGGCTCTCCTTCCGTTTGTACTAAAGACACGAATCATTCCCACCCCGTGGTCTGACCACTCCCCAGTAATGATGACCGTCTCTGACTTGTGGACTAAACCTAAATTTTCCTCTTGGAGGCTCAATGCTTCCCTGCTGAATGACCCCCTCATACTTAAGGAAGTAACCGATTGCTTACACCAATATTTTCTTGACAACCCTACAGCCGACACTTCCCCAGCCATAGTATGGGCGGCGCATAAAGCAACGATCAGAGGTAAACTTATCCAGATTGCCTCCCGGAAAAAGAGGGAACGCGACGGGGAGATAATGCGTCAGGATGTAGAGCTGAGGGACCTCCTAAGGGAGCAGAAGAGGAATCCGGGGGTGGATATCAGGCACAAAATTGATGCTGCACGGGTGGCCCTTAATTTTAGCTTGACCACTAAAGCGGAAAAGTCCATTCGCTGGTCGAGAAATCGTTATTACACACTAGGTGACAAACCGCACACACTTTTGGCTCGCAAGCTAGCCCCGAGACTCTATTCCCCGGCGCTACCAAAACTGAGGCTTCGGTCTGGTCTCCGGTCACAGGACCCCCAATTGGTGGTCAACTAATTTTATCACTTTTATACAAAGCTCTATTCCCAACCGCAACCGCTCAGACAGTCCGCGGTAGCGGCCTTTTTTCAAGACATCTCCCTCCCTAGACTTTCCTCCCCCCATATGGAGATTATGGACAGGGAGTTCTCAGCCACAGAAATATTGGCAGCAATCAAATCCATCAACCCCAATAAAGCACCGGGTCCGGACGGTTTCTCTGGCCATTATTATAAAAAGTTTCACGAGATCCTGACCCCCCATCTCTGCTCCTACTTTAATTCTATTAGAACAGGAACCCCCATCTCGACATATGAAAATAACGCGTATATCCATGTGCTGCCGAAACCGGGCAAAGATCATGGTGACTGTCTTAATTACAGGCCGATATCGCTCATCAATGTCGATCTTAAAATTATGGCGAAGGTGCTGGCAACTAGGCTCAACACTTTTTTGGCAGAATACATACATCCTGACCAGGCTGGCTTTGTGCAGGGCCGACAGGCGCCCGACCAGACCCGACGTGCAATAGACGTGATCTCAGCCCTCCAATCTAATTGGGATAGCGTAGGTCCCAGGAAGGGCATGCTACTATCCCTTGATCTTCACAAGGCCTTTGATTCCCTGTCCTGGGAATATCTATTGCAGACACTGGAGCGCTTTGGCTTTGGACAACATTTTTTATCTCTCGTCCGTACGTTATACAGTGACCCAGTTGCGAAACTGTCTATTAAGGGTTACGGATCCCCTTTCCTTAGCATTAGGAGGGGTACTAGACAGGGGTGCCCCTTGTCCCCGCTCTTATTTATTTTAGCCCTGGAACCATTAGCCATTAAATTGCGATCCAACCCGGACATTAAGGGCATACAATGTGGTGGGGGGGGGGGTGGAGCATAAGTGCGCCCTATTTGCGGACGACATCCTGATGTACATTTCGGCCCCACTGACTTCTATCCCCAATATACTTAAAGACATGGAAGAGTTTGCGTCCATCTCTGGTCTCCAAATTAACCCCTTTAAGTCCCGGGCTCTGAACCTGACACTGGATAATACTACCCTGTCTGCCCTCAGAGACAACTTTCCATTCGCCTGGCAAGAAAGGTCACTGCCATATCTTGGGATTCATCTCACGGCATCTATAACTACCCTTTATGCATGTAACTACCCACCTTTATACAAAAAATTACGGGAAGATCTTGCAACTTGGTCTGCTAATCCCCTGTCGTGGTTCGGTAGGTTGAATTCAGTAAAAATGAACATATTGCCTAGATTGTTGTATCTATTTCGCACATTACCCATAATGCTTAATATGACTGATCTTAAAGATTTTCAGGGGTCGGTCATTCGGTTTATTTGGGGGGACAAGAGGCCCAGAGTCAATAGACGGACTCTTTTTACCCCTAAACTCAGAGGGGGACTGGGGGTCCCGGAACTGGGCAAATATTACCACGCAGCTCAATTGGCCCAACTGGTACGCTTCCACTCCCGGGACCCTCTCCCGATTTGGATGCACATGGAGGCAGCCCACTTGGGGGTACCGGTCCACCACGCGTTGTGGTTAAGAGCCAGGGACAGACCGGGAGTGCTCTGTCCTGCCCTCTCCCTCTCCCTGGGGGTTTGGGATAGGCTGTCGGGCAGGCACTCCTTTAAGTCCCTCCATGCTCCGCTAGCACCCCTACTGGGCAACCCTTTGTTTCCGCCTAACCCCGGCGATATTTGATTGGTGGACAAACAAGGGGCTTCTCAGGTTGGCAGATTTATGCGACCACCGGGGACTACTTACCAGGTCCGAACTGCAGGAGAAGTATTCCCTCCCTGAGGGGGAGTACTTTCGCTACGCCCAGATCTCCCATTTTGCGGCTTCCCTCAGGCGTAAGAGCGATATCACCACCTCCACACCAATGGAGTATCTTTGCCGCACACTAGATAAACAAAAAAGCTACATATCTACAATTTATAATATACTCCATGGAGATGACAGTAAACTACCATATATGTTACGCTGGGAGGAGGACCTGGGAGAATCTCTGGACCGGGCGGAATGGAACACTTTAGCACAGTTTAACTCTAGATCCATACTTAATACTTCCTTGATAGAAGCAAACTTTAAGGTGTTTTTGCGTTGGTACATGGTTCCGGTCAGGCTGGCAGCGGCGGTGAGCACTGCATCCCCCAATTGTTTTCTGGGATGTGACCAGGCGGGCACAGTGCTCCACACGTGGTGGACTTGCCCAAAAGTCCGACGCTTTTGGATCCGAGTCTACAATTTTGTTTACTATTTGACTCAAGTCAACTTGATGAAGGATCCCCAAAATGCCCTTTTGGGTAAACCAGTGGAGGGGGCAACTAAACCCACTAAGCGCCTTATCGCCTTCGTGTTCACGGCCGCCAAAATAGCTATAGCCCGCTCGTGGCGAACCCCAGTGGTGCCATTTGAGCTCTTAAAAGCCAAACTGACCTGGATCATGATAAATGAAGGGATGGTGGCGTTATTGAATCATAGGATGCGAATGTTTGATAAAACATGGGACCCCTGGATAAGGTACCTGGCGGGCCCCTCATAGGGGTGGTCGGGCGCCTTGGTAGCCTTGGACGAGATGTTGGGGGAATCTCCCCTCGTGGGGCGAACGGGACCTGGGTGTCGACCCTCTATTTCCTCACCAGCCGCTGATGTTTCTTTCCTTCCTCTCACTCTCCCATTCCTGCTACTCTCCTCTGTTGTTTCCTCCTTTTCCCCCAGTCTGGTCCTTTTCCCTCTATTTCTTCTTTTCTTTCTTAACTTCTGGTATTCTCTGACAGTGCACGAATGACAGGCTGCCCCCCCCCACTAGTGGAGGGCTTGGTATTGGGGTCGGGGGTTGGGGGTCGTCCCCTCCCGAGAGGCGCAGTGAGTTCCCGTAGGGACGCCGTTGGGGGGTCGGGCCCGGACCGTCGGTCCTTTAGGGTGTAATGGCGGGGGCACTGTCTGTCTGGGTGCCGCTATGCTTTCACTCTATTTGATGGATGCCCAACTTAAGTACACAATTTAATTTACTGCTTTATTGACTATTCATTTTGATTTTATGTTTTTCTGCTTTGGCACCATTGTATTTCATGTCTTCTGTGAAATTTAATGTATTCATGGGATATGGTTGAGCCATGTTGGCTCCTTGTGAATCTTTCTTTCAAAAAATTCCATAAAAACATTGAAACATAAAGCAATAAAGTTTTTATTTGTCATTTAACAACCTGCAGAATGCGTACACAGAAAAAACAAAAATCAAATAAATATTTCCCCACCCTTAACCCACTGATCTCCGGAAAGTTTTACCCCCTTCATGACCAGGCCATTTTTTGCTATTCAACACTGCGCTACTTTAACTGATAATAGGCGTGGCCATGCAACACTGTAACCAAATCCAATTTTTTTAATAATTTTTCACACAAATAGAGCTTTATTTTGGTATTTAATCACCACTGGGTTTTACATATTTTTTTTATTATATAAACGAAAAAAGACAAAAAAAATGTCTAATTTCTGTTATAAAACTTTAGAAAACTATGAGAAGAGCCAATGCTCTGACTCTAAGTGTCCTCCACACACCTATAAGCAATATAAAACAAAGAGGAGAGCCGGAAAAACTCTGAAATCCGTTGTTGAAATCTTTATTGGATACATGGTAGTGACATTGACAGGGCTAACGCGTTTCGGCGAAAGCCTTACTCATAGCTCTGATCATGAGCAAGGATTGACCACTTCAGCTCCAGAGGGGGCTGCTGTTAGAAATCACGGGGCCCCGTACAGCCTACCTGGCAGGCACTCGCCCCCCCCCCCCCAATTTATCAAGACAATATTTTCACTAAATACACACGAAAATCATTATTAGCGGACACAAACATAACAGAGAACCCGTGTGAATTAGCCCTTTTTAAATTGTTTTTTACATTTATTTATTTATTATTTTAATGTAACACTTTTTTTTAGTGTATAACCTGTAAAAAAATGTAACAATTCTTTTATTTTACAATTTTTTAAAATTATTATTTATTTATTTTTTAATTCATTTTTTTACAGGACAGCTGTGTCCAATGACAGCTGATTACAGATGTGAACACAAACCGGTTATCGGCATTTCTTTCTTCACGCTGACTGCATGAGGAGAGGAGAGCTGATAACCAGCTTGTGGGGACATCTACACTGATAATCAGGGCACTGATTATCAGTGCAGTCCCAGAAGTGCCCACCAGTGCTGCCTATCAGTGCCCACCAGTGCTGCCAATCAGTGCCCACCAGTGCTGTCAATCTGTGCCCACCAGTGCTGCCAATCTGTGCCCACCAGTGCTGCCAATCAGATTGGCAGAACTTATGGGAACTGTGCCCACTAATGCTGCCAATCAGTGCCCATCAGTGCTGCCAATCAGTGCCCACCAGTGTTGTCAATCTGTGCCCACCAGTGCTGCCAATCCGTACTCATCAGTGCTGCCAATCAGTGCCTACCAGTGCTGCCAATCTGTACCCACCAGTGCTGCCAATCGGAGCCCACCAGTGCTGCCAATCAGTGCCTAAAAGTGCTGCCAATCAGTGCCCACCAGTGCTGCCAATCAGTGCACACTAGTGCTGCCAATTAGTGTCCATAAGTTCTTCCAACCTGTGCTCACCAGTGCTGCCAATCAGTGTCCACCAGTGCTGCCAATCAGTGTCTATAAGTGCTGCCAATCTGTGCCTACCAGTGTTGCCAATCTGTGCCTACCAGTGTTGCCAATCTGTGCCTACCAGTGCTTCCAATCCGTACCCATCAGTGCTGCCAGTCAGTGCTCATCAGTGCCACCTATCAGTGCCCTTCTGTGCCACCTATCAGTGCCCATCAGTGTCACCTATCAGTGCCCATCAGTGCCGCCTATCAGTGCAGCCTCATCAGTGCCTCCTCATCAGTTCCCACCAGTGCCGCCACATCAGTGAAGGAGAAAAATTACCTGTTTGCAAAATTTTATAACAAATTATGAAAAACTTTTTTTTTACTTTTTTTTTTTTTTTATTTTTGGTCTTTTTTTTTTTAGTTTGTGTAGCAAAAAAAAAAAAACACCTGGAGGGAATTAAATATCACCAAAAGAAAGCTCTATTTGTGTAAAAAAAAATGATAAAAATGGCATATGGGTACAGTGTTGCATGACTGTGCAATTGTCATTCAAACTGTGACAGCGCTGAAAGCTGAAAATCGACCTGGGCAGGAAGGGGGTGAAAGTGACCGGTATTGAAGGGGTTAAATAGCATCAGATCTGCCAGTTTAGGATTTCGGGATATTAGCGAATCAGCGAATGACAAAACAATTAAACCAAACGGCGATAATCACAGGTTATATAACATACAGGTTAACCCTTTCCCACCACCTCCCGCTGGAGAGGATTTTAAGTTTCTGATCATGTGATCACACTCCAATCAGCTTAAAGGGGAAATTTTAACATTTTGCTGATTGGGGGTTTCAAGCAAGAATGGGAGTTTAGATTCCATCCAATAAATGTACTTCTATTGCTCTTTGTATCTTCAATAAAGATCTATTAGGGCCAATAAGGAGGACGAGGACGAAGATGAGGATGAGAAGGAGGAGGCCTAGGTAATCTTCCATCTATATGTGGTATTACCCCTTTTAATGCAATACAATAATTATATAGACAATAAGGCTTTTGGCTTCCATTGATGGGTGTTCTTGACGCTTCGTCCGCCATCTTGTCACATCCTGGCTCCGCTATTGTTTTATCCACAGATTGATTCTCTCCCCTTGCGTCTCCGTTGTTGGCAGACTGGCCTGCTTTGCTGTAACAGTAGAGGGGTGTCAGCACCATTGCCTTCACATATTCTTTATCGCTTTCTAACACCACATTCTGGTCAGGTGCCCATCCCCCATCTTGTCCCGGTGTCTTCTCACGATCTTCTTTGTCATTTCTCATAATCCCAACCTGAACTGGCTTTGAATTCTGGAGAAATAAAATTAAAAATAAATAAAATCGCCTGATAAAGAGACAATGCTGGATCTAGTTATAAAAAAATAAATAAAATTGCATAGCTATTCGTCCAGTGACTCTGCATGTACATTCGTTCGGAGGTAATTGGGCAAAAACAAACGTTCTTGAGGCTATTTTTTTCTTATGAACAAGAGTTTTTTTTTTTATTATTTGTGGTAGTAAAATACCACATTATGGCCACTAGATGGAGCTGAGGAGCATAGGAAAAGCATAGGTTATTGTAGCTAGAGATACAATGCAACAAACCTAGAGAACACTAGAGGGAATTAGCAAATAAATGTAACCAACGGCCCTAAACAAATTTACAATGAAGATTCATTGAATGAATGGCTATGCAATTTTTTATAAATAGACCCCAATAACATTACCAGTGGAAGGACAATGTGTTGCAATCAGGATAGAGAGAGGATTCAGGTGAATTCCCAATCTCAGCGGGAAATGTTATTAGTCTCCCCCAAGGCATCTTGTCCCCATGTTGATGGGGACAAGGGCCTCTTCCCCACAACCCTCGCTGTTGTTTGTGAGGGTCTGCAGGCGTGGGGCTTATCGGAATCTGGAATCCCCTTTAAACAAGGGTCCCCCCCAGATCCCGCCCCCCCCCCATGTAAATTAGTAGGGTTACAAAGTACCCCAACTCTTTCCCAAAAAAAGGGTGTAGTGCCAAAAAATGAAAGTAGGACATTTTTACAAATCCATTATTAAAAAAACAAAAACAAAACAATGTCCCCCGAGATAAATCCATCGTCAATCACGCCGCCAGCGTCAACCCCAAAAAAGTAAAAAAAAAAGGTCCGCTCCCGCCATCTGACAGCTCCGCTATCTCATAGTTCTTAAATAACTAAGGGGGAGGACATCATCGAGTCAGACGGCGGGAGCCTTTGGCAAGAGTGGACCTTTTTTTTTTCTTTTTTTGGGTCAGCGGTGATGGTGGGCAGCATTATTGACGATGGATTTACCTCGGGGATGGGGTGGGGGGGTCTCAAAACGCCCAACAAGCAAAATCTCATTCATTTCAATGGCCCCTCTTCAAATATGAGCGTGTTGTTGCCTGAAGAAAAATGTCTGAAGCTCAAAGAAGTACATGAGCTTCGTTTTTTTCGCAGATTACAAGCGTTTTTGTTAGATGTCAATGCCTGCCTCCAAACACCTGCAAAAAACGGCTGGAAAAAACGCCTTAAAAACGCCCCAAAAAACACCGGAATATGATACGCTCAGGTGTGAATGGAGCCTAAAGGAATGGCTTCACCAAAAGAAGAATAACGTCTTGGAATGGCTCAGCCAGAGCCCAGACCTGAATCCCATTGAAAATCTGTGGGGTGATCTGAAGAGGGCGGTGCACAGGAGATGCCCTCGCCAATCTGACAGATTTGGAGTGTTATGCAAAGAAGAGCAGGCAAATATTGCCAAGCCAAGATGTGCCGTGCGGATAGACTCATACCCAAAAAAGAATGCTGGAATAAAATCAAAAAGTGCTTCAACAAAGTATTAGTTTAAGGGTGTGCACACTTGTGCAACCATATCATTTTTTATTTTTTTATTTTTACTTCCCTCCACTTCAAAGATTTCAGTTTGTTGTTGAACAGGGATAGGGATAGGTACAGGGACAGGGATTGGTACAGGGACAGGGACATGGACAGGGATAGGTACAGGGACAGGGATAGGTACAGGGACAGGGATTGGTACAGGGACAGGTACAGGGACAGGTACAGGGATAGGGACAGGGATAGGTACAGGGATAGGGACAGGGATAGGTACTGGGACAGGGATAGGTACAGGGATAGGTACAGGGATAGAGACAGGGATAGGTACAGGGATAGGGACAGGTACAGGGATAGAGACAGGGATAGGTACAGGGACAGGTACAGGGATAGGGACAGGGATAGGTACAGGTACAGGGATAGGTACAGGGACAGGGATAGGTACAGGGACAGGTACAGGGATAGAGACAGGGATAGGTAATGGGAAAGGTACAGGGATAGGGACAGGGATAGGTACAGGTACAGGGATAGGTACAGGGACAGGTACAGGGATAGGGACAGGGATAGGTACAGGGACAGGAATAGGGACAGGGATAGGTACAGGCACAGGAATAGGTACAGGGATAGGGACAGGTACAGGGATAGGTATAGGTACAACCGTACAGGGACAGGGATAGGGACAGGGATAGGTACAGGGATAGGGACAGGTACATGGAAAGGTACAGGGATAGGGACAGGGATAGGTACAGGGACAGGAATAGGGACAGGGATAGGTACAGGCACAGGAATAGGTACAGGGATAGGGACAGGTACAGGGATAGGGATAGGTACAACCGTACAGGGACAGGGATAGGTACAGGGACAGGGATAGGTACAGGGATAGGGACAGGTACATGGAAAGGTACAGGGATAGGTACAGGGACAGGTACATGGAAAGGTACAGGGATAGGTAAAGGGACAGGGATAGGTACAGGGATAGGGACATGTATAGGGATAGGTACAGGGATAGGTACAGGGACAGGCACAGGGATAGGGACAGGTACAGGGACAGGTACAGGGACAGGGACTGGTACTGTTCAAACTGGTCAAAGCCAAAGTCATATCTAACTTGCACTTATCCAAAGTTGCATTCCAAAGTCGGCGCAACTTTGGAGTCGTAGAAATGTGAAAGGGGCCTTAACAGGAGTTTGAATGCGATTGCCTAATTCTGAACACAGCTACATCCCCAGTTATAAGAGGGGGTGTGCCCCCCCCCCCCCTAAAAGACTTCAGTTTGTTGTTCAGTTGAGTTGTAGAGTTTATAGGTCACATTAAAGGTGGAGAAAGTTCTGAAATGGTTTATCTTTGTCTAATTTTTTTACATCACAGAAAGCGGACATTTTACCAGGGGTGTGTAGACTTTTTATATCCACTGTATTAGGCAGCAAGTGAACATGTTGACCCTGAAGTTGATGTGTGGAAAGCAGAAAATGTTGGCTTCACAGTTTGCTGTGTATGGGGGCTGTGTAGCCGCAGAGCGGTCAGGGTGCCCATGCTGACCCGTCTCCACAGCCAAAAGCCCTACAATGGGAACTGAGCATCAGAAGTGGAGCACGGAGCCAGGGCCGGACTGGGAATAAAATTCAGCCCTGGAAAAAATTTCATACCAGCCCCATAGCATTATTATACCGGCCCAACAGCATAGCGTCATTATTTTCTTGTTCATAAAAGGGAAAGCCATGCATTTTAAAGCAAATTTGAAGAGTGTACTATCATAGATAAGATAGTTATAAAAGCATATAGGGCTTTATATATAAAAGAGCAAATTCTAGTTAAAAGTGGTAAAAGTGCGGACATGGTAAAGGAGAGGTCAGAGGATGTGCGGACATGGCACAGCAGATGTCAGCGGATGTGCGGACATGGCACAGCAGATGTCAGAGGATGTGCGGACATGGCACAGCAGATGTCAGAGGATGTGCGGACATGGCACAGGACATGTCAGAGGCTGTGCGGACATGGCACAGGACATGTCAGGGGCTGTGCGGACATGGCACAGGACATGTCAGGGGCTGTGCGGACATGGCACAGGACATGTCAGGGGCTGTGCGGACATGGCACAGGACATGTCAGGGGCTGTGCGGACATGGCACAGGACATGTCAGAGGCTGTGCGGACATGGCACAGGACATGTCAGAGGCTGTGCGGACATGGCACAGGACATGTCAGAGGCTGTGCGGACATGGCACAGGACATGTCAGAGGCTGTGCGGACATGGCACAGGATGTCAGAGGCTGTGCGGACATGGCACAGGACATGTCAGGGGCTGTGCGGACATGGCACAGGACATGTCAGAGGCTGTGCGGACATGGCACAGGACGTCAGAGGCTGTGCGGACATGGCACAGGACATGTCAGGGGCTGTGCGGACATGGCACAGGACATGTCAGGGGCTGTGCGGACATGGCACAGGACATGTCAGGGGCTGTGCGGACATGGCACAGGACATGTCAGGGGCTGTGCGGACATGGCACAGTACATGTCAGGGGCTGTGCGGACATGGCACAGGACATGTCAGAGGCTGTGCGGACATGGCACAGGACATGTCAGAGGCTGTGCGGACATGGCACAGGACATGTCAGAGGCTGTGCGGACATGGCACAGGACATGTCAGAGGCTGTGCGGACATGGCACAGGACATGTCAGAGGCTGTGCGGACATGGCACAGGATGTCAGAGGCTGTGCATACATGATACAGGAGATGTCAGGGGCTGTGCGGACATGGCACAGGACATGTCAGGGGCTGTGCGGACATGGCACAGGACGTCAGAGGCTGTGCGGACATGGCACAGGACATGTCAGGGGCTGTGCGGACATGGCACAGGACATGTCAGAGGCTGTGCGGACATGGCACAGGACGTCAGAGGCTGTGCGGACATGATACAGGAGATGTCAGGGGCTGTGCGGACATGGCACAGGACATGTCAGGGGCTGTGCGGACATGGCACAGGACGTCAGAGGCTGTGCGGACATGGCACAGGACATGTCAGGGGCTGTGCGGACATGGCACAGGACGTCAGAGGCTGTGCGGACATGGCACAGGACATGTCAGAGGCTGTGCGGACATGGCACAGGACATGTCAGGGGCTGTGCGGACATGGCACAGGACGTCAGAGGCTGTGCGGACATGGCACAGGACATGTCAGAGGCTGTGCGGACATGGCACAGGACATGTCAGGGGCTGTGCGGACATGGCACAGGACGTCAGAGGCTGTGCGGACATGGCACAAGACATGTCAGAGGCTGTGCGGACATGGTACAGGAGATGTCAGAGGCTGTGTGGACATGGTACAGGAGATGTCAGAGGCTGTGTGGACATGGTACAGGAGATGTCATAGGCTGTGAGGACATGGTACAGGAGATGTCCGAGGCTGTGTGGACATGGTACAGGAGATGTCATAGGCTGTGCGGACATGGTACAGGAGGTGTCAGAGGCTGCGGACATGGCACAGGACATGTCAGAGGCTGTGCGGACATGGCACAGGACGTCAGAGGTTGTGCGGACATGGCACAGGACATGGCAGAATTATCAGGGGCCCTAATACAATGCTGATCCCCCTAATACAATGCTGTTCCCCTCCTCCTAATACAATGCTAACCCCCTCCCCCTAATAAAATGATGACCTCCCCCTAATACAATGCTGTTTCCCCTCCCTCCCCCTAAATTTGGGGGGGGGGGATCAGCATTGTATTAGGGGGAGGTCATCATTTTATTAGGGGGAGGGGGGTTAGCATTGTATTAGGAGGAGGGGAACAGCATTGTATTAGGGGGAGGGGCCCCAGGGGGGATGGCAGATAAGCATTGTATGAGGGGGGGGGTAGGTTAGCATTAGGGGCCCTAATATGCTGATTCTCTCCCCCAAATGCAAGAGGACGAGGTCCCCCAGGCCCCAGCCCATTTACACTTGCCTGACTGTGCTGTCTCAGGCTCTGCTCCGTTCCACTCCGCTCCACTCCACTCTTCCTTCAGTCACACAGTGTGACCTGGCTGCGATCATGCTGCTACCGCTGCTGCTGGCTTCTGTGAGGTGTGGGAGGGATCGGCGCCGTGACCGTCATGCAGACAGTCAGATGATCCACCGCCGCGCAGCCGCTCCCGCCGGATGTGACGTCATGCCGCTCATAGCGGCTGACGTAGGAAAGACTCCAAGAATGTATCTGTCACTGGAGCACAGCGGGGGCCGGGGCTGCAGCCGCCATCACAGCGCGGCCGCGGCGCGGTCCCAATGCTTAAAGCGGCCGCATCTTAAAGCGGCCCCAGGGCCGTCGGCCCACCGGGGAAATTCCCGGTATCCCGGTACGCCAGTCCGGCCCTGCACGGAGCAATGGAAGAAGGTGGCCTGATCTGATGAATCACATTTTCTGTTACATCATGTGCATGGCCGGGTGCGTCACTTTCCAGGAAAAGAGGTGGCACCAGGATGCAGTATGGGAGGAAGACAAGCGGGTGGAGGCAGTGAGATGCATTGGGCAATGTTCTGCTGGGAAATCTTGGCTTCTGCCATTTATGGGGATGTTACTTCACACGTAACACCTACCTAAACATTGATGATGGCCAAGTACACCCCTTTGTGGAACCCCGATGGCAGTGGCCTCTTTCAGCAGGATAATGCAACCTGCCAACCTCCAAAAATGGTTCAAGAATGGTTTGAGGAACACAACAACAAGTCTGAGGTGTTGACTTGGCCTCCAAATTCTCCAGATCTCCATCCAATCGCGCATCTGTGGGATGCACTGGAAAAACAAGACAGATCCATAGAGGCCCCACCTCCTAACTTACAGAACTTTTTTTTACATCACAGAAACCTGACATTTTACCAGGGGTGTGTAGACTTTTTATATCCACTGTATCTCCCACCCGGGGTAATCAATGATATTCACTTAGCCTGTCAGCAGTAATAAAGTTATTATTATTATACAGGATTTATATGGCACCAATAGTTTGCACAGCGCTTTACAAAATAAAGGGGGGGGGGGGGGGCAGTATGATTACAATACAGTTCAATACAGAAGGAATAGGAGGTCTCTGCTAATAGATTTTAAGCTCCAACGGTTGACCGTTCTCAGGGCTTTTTTTCTCAGAGAATAGGTGCAGGAACTCCCACTTTCTGAGTCAGCCCTTTTCACCACACCCCTACCCACCTCCGAGCACCATTCCTTGGTTACACCCCCTACCCATCTCCCAAAATCCCAGAATACAGAACCAATTACTGTATAATTTTGTGGCGCTAAGTAATTTGTATGGAATTTGGCAATGACAAGAAAAGCAGGGAAATAGATCCCCTGCAGCCAGTAACATTAGGGCCCCACGCCAGCAATAATAGATCCCCTTAGCAACAATGGACCACCTGCAACAAAATTTTCCCCCCAAGCAACAATAGATTCCCTGCAGCTAGCAAAACAATAGTCCTCCTCCCTCCGTAGATCTCTCCCAGCAACAACTGACCCCCCCCCCCCAGCAATATAAGACCGGCAGCAACAGTAGGTCCCCCACCAGCAACAATAGACCCCCATGCAAAAATATATTCCCTCCAGCTAGAATTGATTCCACAGCAGCCAGCATCAATATACCCTGCAGCACACCCCAGCACCCAGTGCTGGGGTGTGCTGCAGAGGGGCTGGAGGCTGCAGAGTGCTAGAGGGGCCGGAACTGCGTTCCCCCGCGTTCCTGCTGAAAAAAAGCCTTGATCGTTCTAAATAAATAAAGACATTCATCTTCTGCTAGACCAAAGGTCTCCAAACTGCGGCCCATTGCTTGCCATTATCTTGCCCTTGGAGCTTTATTACTCCAACTGACCCCCTTGATGGGCAATTTTTCTCCCATTGATATCAACAATGAGGCACTATTCCTCCCACTGACATTACCGATGGGGCAATATTCCTTCCACTGACATTACAGATGGGGCACTATTCCTTCCATTGACATTACCGATGGGGCACTATTCCTTCCACTGACATTACCGATGGGCCGCTATTCCTTCCATTGACATTACTGATGGGGCGATAATCCTTCCACTGACATTACCGATGGGGCATTATTCCTTCCACTGACATTACCGATGGGGCATTATTCCTTCCACTGACATTACCGATGGGGCAATATTCCTTCCACCGACATTGCGGATGGCGCAATATTCCTTCCACTGACATTAACGATGCGGCAATATTCCATCCACTGATATTACCGATGGGGCACTATTCCTCCCACTGACATTACCGATGGGGCAATATTCCTCCCACTGACATTACCAATGGGGCAATATTCCTTCCACTGACATTACTGATGGGTCACTACTCCTTCCACTGACATTTCCGATGGGCCACTATTCCTTTCACTGACATTACCAATGGGGCAACATTCCTTCTACTGACATTACCGATGGGGCACTATTCCTTCCACTGACATTACTGATGGGGCAATATTCCTTCCACTGACATTACTGATGGGGCAATATTCCTTCCACTGACATTACCGATGAGGCACTATTCCTTCCCCTGACATTACCGATGGGGCAATAATCCTTCCACTGACATTACCGATGGGGCACTATTACCCGATTAGGCAATATTCCTTCAACTGAGATTACCGATGGGGTGCGGCACTATTCCTTCCACTGACATTACCGATGGGTCAGTATTCCTTCCACTGACACTACCAATGGGGCACTATTCCTTCCACTGATATTACCGATGGGGCAATATTCCTTCCACTGATATTACCGATGGGGCAATATTCCTCCCACTGATATTACCGATGGGGCACTATTCCTTCCACTGACATTACCGATGGGGCACTATTGCTTCCACTGACACTACCGATGGGGCAATATTCCTTCCACTGACATTACCGATGGGACAATATTCCTCCCACTGACATTACCGATGGGGAACTATTCCTTTCACTGACATTACCGATGGGGCAATATTCCTCCCATTGATACTACCGATTGGGCACTATTCCTTCCACTGACATTACCGATGGGGCACTATTGCTTCCACTGACACTACCGATGGGGCAATATTCCTTCCACTGACATTACCGATGGGGAACTATTCCTTCCACTGACATTACCGATGGGGCACTATTCCTTCCACTGACATAACTGATGGGGCACTATTCCTTCCACTGATATTACTGATGGGGCACTACTCCTTCCACTGACATTACCGATGGGGCAATATTCCTCCCACTGACATTACCGATGGGGCACTATTGGGCCACTAAGATGTGGCAGACATCTTTAAAACTGGAAGTGCCCAGCAGTTTCTACAGAAAGAATCCAGGAACTTCAAGCAGGCTATGCTGCGGGTGATATTTAAATGCCCCCTCTTTACAGCTTAGCTGCAATATGTAGGTTTCGCTTTGTGTGGGTGTAAATTGAATGTGGGCATGGACACATGGGGCCACATGATCTCCTATTGCCTGGGGACCCCATGAGTTGTCAGTCTGCCCTTGGGATGTGTAGATGGGTATTGATTGTCCAAGAGCAGGGTAAGAGGTGTGACAGTGGTGGTGCCACCCTGTCCTAGTTACATTGCACCATTGTTGGTGTCAGGAAGCCATATACAGGTGTTCATTCCTCAATTTATGTGGCCAAAATTGTGAATTTCTATCAGATTGCAGAGATAGAGATGGTAAAACGGCATTATATGTGGAAGACAGATGGTCACGAAGGACAAAAAGGACAATTGGCTCGCAAGAGGCATGAAAGAGGCTATCTAGGTCAAACTGGGACCAACATCCCTGGACAGGATGGGAACCCTCGTCACCATCTCTCTTACACATATTTTGGTATTTTAACCTCTCTACCATGGAGATTAGAAAACAATTCATGCCTTTAGCCATGTAAATGAAGGAATCAACACTTATGAAGGCTTCCGGATGGCACCACCACTTTTACATCTCCCACCCTACTCTTGGACAATCAATACTCGTCTGCACGTTCCATGGTGGTTGGATTAAGTTGTCCTAAGGTGTGGATATAATTTCTCAGATATCTTCCTGACACTCATTAGAACTGAAAAAGTAGCTGGGAGAAGCTAAGAAGTGTCTTCAACATTAATGAACAAGTCTATTATTAGATATGCCCAGTGGCGTTGCTATGGTGGTGTGAGACCCTCCAGAGGGGTGACACTATCAAGTAGGAAGTGATGTCTGACTGCGAAGGTGTCGCCCCCCTTTAGGGCCAGATTTATGTAGGGGCTATTGGAGCTGCAGCTCCAGGCCCCTAACTAATATAGGCCCAGCCACCCAAAAACTTCCCCCTGGCACCGCCACTGGCTGCAGATGCCCACCACTGCCCAGTGTCCACTGCTGTAAAAATGATTGGTTGCTAGGACCTCCTAGCATCCTAGCAACCAATCAACAGCAAACGCAGGCCTCAACAGAGGAGGAGGATGTAACTTTCTTATTCCTGCTCCGTCATTGAGTGCCCTGTCTCCCGCTTCTGCAGACAACTGAACCAGCTAAGGTGAGCAGGACCCAGGACTGAGGACGTGTGACTGTCTAGTAATGAGAGAATGAGAGAGAGGGCACAGACTCTGGTAGTGGCAGTGTGTGAGTGCCGCACTGCAGAAGCCAGGGAGAGAGGGTGTCCTCTCCTGCAGTGCAGTCATGCTCAGTCATGCTGTGTGTGGTGGAATGGGGAGCAGCTGAAAAATGGCATCCCAGCCTGCTATGACAAAAATTATTGGGGGGGAAAGGGGTGGTGGCACCAACCCTAGTAACTCCTCTGGATATACCATGACCTGGATAAATGAGAACCTTCACATGTGGACTATCCCCTTCAGTCCTCCCTCTGGGATGAATTCATGCTCCAGCAACTGAACCTACCTGAGGTCTTCTTGCACCAGGTTCTGTGTAGTTCCCCCGTTGCTGTGTTCAGTTCTCCATACTGTCTTTCTTCTGTACAGAGAGAAGAATTGTCCTCCGTATAAAGTATTTGCTTCCTCTTCTTGCACTGGGCTCCTTATATCCTTCTCCTTGGGGTGACGAGTGGTGTGACAGCTTCCTAAAAATATCTACACTCCTCCTTGATTTGCCTAAACATAACTTTACTGAGCAGGATAATTGCTTTATGATTATAATGTAGGTCATCTATAACCCAACTAACAACTATTGCCCAACTAAAGGGATCCCTACTGCAATGTATGACATTTGTTCTTGAGTTTAGATATACTTTAACTAGTTCAGCTCTTTGGATGTGCATGGTACGCCTAGAGAGTGAACAGGTAAAACCAGGTTCACAGCTCTGGAGCCGCCCCATCACTATTGACTGATGCATGATGCCCCTTCCACTGTGCTTGCAAGTGGTTTCCCGGGTCTCCCGTTACTCGTAGGACCACAACATCTACAGCCAGGATAGCAAGTGGGAGGGGACCGAGGAACATACGTTCCCCCATCTCCTCTGAAGCACTGTGAACCACACAGCCCTGAGCACTTCCAGTTCAGAGCTGTCAAAATCCCAGCCAGGAAGCTGGGTGATGTCTCCCCTGCTCTGGGAGAGTAGGGGTTTAATAAGACCCTCTGATGTCTCCCCTGCCCTATGACATGAGGGGTTTATTAGGACCCTTGACTTGTTCCCTGCCCTGGGACATTGGGGGTTTAATAAGAACCCTAAAGTGTTCCTTGCCTTGGGACATTAGAGGTTTAATAGGACCCATGATGTGTTCCCTGCCCTGGGACATTAGAGGTTTAATATGACCCCCGATGTGTTCCGTTCCCTGGGACATAAGGGGTTTAATAAGACCCCTGAAGTGTTCCTTGTCCTGGGAAAATAGGCATTTAATAAGACCCCTGGATGTCTCCCTATGCCCTGTGAAATTAGGGGTTAAATAGGACCCTTGATGTGATCCCTGTCCTGGGACATTAGGTGTTTAGTAAGACCCGTGATGTGTTCCTTGCTCTCGGACATAAGGGGATAATGAGACCCCTGATGTTTCCCCTGCCCGGTGGCATTAGGGGTTTAATAAGACCCCTGATATCTCCTCTACCTTGTGACATTAGGGGTTTAACAAGACCCCTTATGTGTTCCCTACCCTGGGACATAGGGGGTTTAATAAGACTCCTGAAGTGTTCCTTGCCCTGGGACAATAGGGGTTTATTAAAACCCCTGGATGTCCCCCCATGCCCTGTGACATTAGGGGTTAAATAGGACCCTTGATGTGATCCCTGTCCTGGGACATTAGGTGTTTAGTAAGACCCTTGATGTGGTCCTTGCTCTGGGACATTAGGGTTTTACTAACACCCATAATGTGTCCCCTGCCCGGTGGCATTAGGGGTTTAATAAGACCCCTGATGTCTCCCCTACCTTGTGACATTATATGTTTAATAAGACTCCTAAAGTTTCCCCTGCCCTGGCATATTAGGGGTTTAATAAGACTCCTGGTTTGTTCCCTTCCTTTGGAAATTAGGGGTTTAATATGTGTTCCCTGCCCTGGGACATTAGAGGTTTAATAAGACCCCTAAAGTTTCCCCTGCTTGGGCATATTAGGGGTTTAAAAAGATCCCTGATGTGTTCCCTGCCCTGGAAAATTTGGGGTTTAATAAGACCCCCAATGTGTTCCCTGCCCTAGGACATTAGGGGTTTAATAGGACCTCTGATGTCTCCCCTGCCCTGGGACATATGAGGTTTGATAAGACCCCCGATGTGTTCCCTGCCCTGGGATATTAGGGGTTTAATAGAACTCCTGATGTCCCCCTTTCCCTGGGACATTAAGGGATTAATAACACCCTTGATGTGTTCCCTGCCCGGGGACATTAGGGTTTTATTTAGACCCCCTGATGTCTCCCTTGCCCCGGGACATTAGGGATTTAATAAGACCCCTGTTGTCTCCCCTGTCCTGTGACATTAGTGGGTTTAATAGGACCCCTGATGTCTCTCCTGCCCTGGGGCATTAGAGGTTTAATAGGACCCCTGATGTGTTCCCTTTCCTGGGACATTAGGGGTTTAATAAGACTCTTCATGTTTTCCCTGCCCTGGGACATTAGGGTTTTGATAAGACCCTCTGATGTCTCCCCTGCTCTGAGACAGTAGGGGTTTAATAAAACCCCTGATGTCTCCCCTACCTTGTTGGGGGTTTAATAAGACCCCTGATGTCTCCATAAAGAGTCACTGTCACCTGCCCAATGCTATCAAATAGAGGACTTGTTAGCCCGCTTGTGATAGCAAAAAAATTAAAGTGGTTGTAAACCCTTACATAATCCCAGTGAAGTGACTGGCCTCAGGTGACACATAGAGATTAAACAAATCCTCCTATAAAAGTTGTACCTGTCTATCCTCAGTCTTCTCTTCTCTTCTCTTCATCTGTTCCAAATGCTGGATTTTAAAGCTTGTTTTAGAGTTCAGCTAAAAGGGGATGGAGAACTAAAATTACACCCTGCAGATCTCTGCAGGAGATCTCTTAGAACTGATTGGAGGGAAGAGACACACCCCCATTACACAGCACACAGGAACAGAGTAGAGGCTGTCCATCTGCTGGAGGTCCCTCCCCTGTCACCATTTTTCTCTTGGTGTCAGGAAATCTTTTCATAAGTGACTCATGCAGATAACAGAGGAAGGAGGCAGCAGACAGATATAACACTTAGTGCTTTTAACTGGGACAAGTACACACTATAGAGGGATATGCTTTGTTCACATTTCCTATCGGAAGTTTACAATCACTTTAAATGAAAAAAAAATTGAGCATGTGCATGTAACGCAGCCTGCTCTCCTCCAATGATCGGACTTGTCCTGACACCCCTCCCCCCCTCACAGCCTTTCACTGGGAAGATCAGTGTGCTGCTGTTTCTCCTCCCCTAGCTGCTATGCAGCTGAGAACAGAGGGTATGTGATCACTAATTCAAAAAAAGGGGGGAAAAAATCTAAGTCCTGGAAGTCGAGGATGACTCCTGGACGATTCCTGAAAAAAGATAGTGCCATCCTCCTGGATACAAAAGCAGATAAAGGCATTGTCTGATAGATGACAGGTCCACTTTAACTTTTACAGCACAGTGGATTCCCGGAACAGGGATAGGCAGCAGCATTTTTGAAATTGTTGCATTAGGTGTTTTTTTTTATGACACTATTATGCAAAACGTGTTTGGTGATGAGGAATCTATTTGGATGCCAGACTGGGGATCTGAATGACACATGGAGGAATGTTTTTTACTATATTACATGTCCACTAAAAAAATGCAAAATACGGGGAAGTCTCAGCAATGTCTGACTTTTTTTCTAAAGTGGAGCTGTCATGAGCTTTAATTTGCAGGTGAATGACAGGAGAAATATTTAGCACTGCTCTGGGTTGACAACAAGCTCCTGCACACCTTCCGGCCAGTAGGGGGTGACAAGTTTGTCCTGCTGTACACAAAGTGGGCACAAAAAAATGTGTCCTATACAATATACTGCGGTCTTTCACTGGTAGGGATGAGCCGAAACCGGTACAGAGTAGTAGGGATGGGCGAACAGTTCGGACCGAGCATGAGTTTGGGCCGAACATTGGCTGTTCACCCGTTCGATGAACACCCGAACTATCGGGGTGTTCAACCATTTGTTCGGCACACCGAATTACCACAATGCACTGCGCCCCCACACCATAGTTGCCAACATTTGAAAAAAATTTCCAGGGACACTTTGCAGCGCAGCTATCAATTACTTACCACACCCACTTCCCTGAAGCTCTGCCCACGCCGCATAATTAATCTCCGCCTACTTATCATCAGATTATAGGGTCTACTTCATAAAGAGAGAATTACAGGAAATTGAAAAGGAAATTGAAAACTTGAGGCCAAAGTAGCAGAGTTGGAATAATTCTCCCATTCAGCTGCACTACTTCTGCCTAAAGTTTAAAATTCTCATCACAATTCCCTGCAATTCTGAAGTGTGAAATGTGCTCAGGTGTGACCATAAAATGTAATATGGAAATATAAATAAATTGCAAGGTGTAAATAAGTATGATTATACTATCTGGTATAATTAGGTTTTATCGTACTTATTTACACCTTGCACTTTATTTATATTTCCATATTACATTTTTTGTATGGTCACACCTGAGCACATTTCACACTTTATTCACCTGTCTTTGAATTCAGCCCTCTGTAGGGTGATAATTTTCATTTACATAAAACAATGTGGCATCCTTTCCTTCCTAACACATTACCCAGTCCATACCAGTATAGATCCTAACACATTCCCCAGTCCATACCAGTATAGATCCTAACACATTACCAAGTCCATACCAGTATAGATCCTAACACATTACCCAGTCCATACCAGTATAGATCCTAACACATTGCCCAGTCCATACCAGTATAGATATCCAGCATGAGATTTTTCCCGTTGAGGATTGAGGTCTGTTTTCATTTTTTTGAGCAATATATATATATATATATATATATATATATATGCACACACATACACGGATATGTACACACATTTATCTAGAGCTAGAAAACTATATATATGTATCAATTAACAGGTGTAAAAATTATATCTATAAAAAAACATTATTAATAGTAGTAATTAATGGAGTGTGAGGCCTCCAGCTTGTCGGAAGGTGCTCTGCCTCCCCCTGCTGGCGGATTTTGAAAAGTGCACCATGCTGACACCCTGCCTCCGGTGACACGTTAAATTTGCGACAGACGGGAAGAGTGAGCGGGCACAGAGAGAGAGACAACCTGCTGCCAGAACTACAACACCTAGCTGGGGTGAGAGCGACACTGTGTGGCACAAAATAAAAAAAATAAATAAATAATAATTTACATTGTCCCTGATTAACAGGGACAATGTAAATTACCCGGGACAGGCTCCTATTTGCCGGGGTCACTGTACCCCCCAAAGATTGTGTTCACTGCACCCCACAAAGATTCTGTTCACTGTACCCCACAAAGATTGTGTTCACTGCACCCCAAAAAGATTGTGTTCACTGCACCCCAAAAAGGATGTTGTTCACTGCACCCCAAAAAGGATGTTGTTCACTCCACCCCAAAAAGATTGTGTTCACTGCACCCCACAAAGATTGTGTTCACTGCACCCCAAAAAGATTGTGTTCACTGCACCCCAAAAATGATTTTGTTCACTGCACCCCAAAAAGGATTTTGTTCACTGCACCCCAAAAAGGATGTTGTTCACTCCACCCCAAAAAGATTGTGTTCACTGCACCCCAAAAAGATTGTGTTCACTGCACCCCACAAAGGATTTTGTTCACTGCACCCCAAAAAGATTGTGTTCACTGCACCCCAAAAAGGATGTTGTTCACTGCACCCCAAAAAGGATTTTGTTCACTGCACCCCAAAAAGATTGTGTTCACTGCACCCCACAAAGGATTTTGTTCACTGCACCCCACAAAGATTGTGTTCACTGCACACCAAAAAGGATTGTGTTCACTGCACCCCAAAAAGATTTTGTTCACTGCACCCCAAAAAGATTGTGTTCACTGCAGCCCAAAAAGATTGTGTTCACTGCAGCCCAAAAAGATTGTGTTCACTGCACCCCAAAAAGATTGTGTTCACTGCAGCTCACACACAGAAAAATGGATGTGGATCACTGACACCTGCCTATCTCCAATCCCACACCACACAGCAATATCGATTGTAGTTTGTAGAACACAGTTTCCCTAAAATTCAGCAGACTCTGTCCCTAACAGGATTGAGAAGAGATCGTAGATCAGGATTGAGTGCAGATTCACCCCACCCCCCACACAGCAATATCGATTGTAGTTTGTAGAAGACACTGACCCTATAATTCAGCAGACTCTATCCCTAAAATGCCTACAACTCGCCCTGCCTAAAACACTCCGACCTGTCCCTCAATTCTATCCGGACACAAATGGTTTTTTCCTGCCTATCTTTCCCTAATCAGCAGCCAGCACATTGATGTGTGCTCTGTCCCTTAGCTAAGCAGCAGAATGACGCTGCTGCGGCGGCTGCCTCGAACTTATAAAGACTTGGTCACATGCTTCAGACGGCCAATCACAGCTACTAAGACATTTGCAGGCATGGCTGGGATGGCTTAAGGCACACCAGTTAAATGATTGTTGATTGGCTGTTGAAAGCCCGCCATGAAAAGAGCGCCAAAGCATGCAAAACCCGGAAATAAAACGACCGAACACGGATTTTTTTTTGAGCAATATATATATATATATATATATATATATATATATATATGCACACACATACACGGATATGTACACACATTTATCTAGAGCTAGAAAACTATATATATGTATCAATTAACAGGTGTAAAAATTATATCTATAAAAAAACATTATTAATAGTAGTAATTAATGGAGTGTGAGGCCTCCAGCTTGTCGGAAGGTGCTCTGCCTCCCCCTGCTGGCGGATTTTGAAAAGTGCACCATGCTGACACCCTGCCTCCGGTGACACGTTAAATTTGCGACAGACGGGAAGAGTGAGCGGGCACAGAGAGAGAGACAACCTGCTGCCAGAACTACAACACCTAGCTGGGGTGAGAGCGACACTGTGTGGCACAAAATAAAAAAAATAAATAAATAATAATTTACATTGTCCCTGATTAACAGGGACAATGTAAATTACCCGGGACAGGCTCCTATTTGCCGGGATTGTCCCGGGAAAAAACGGGACAGTTGGCAGGTATGCCACATAGTGCATTAGAAGTCCTGATTGGCTGAAGCAATGAAAGCTTTGCCCAATCAGGGCACATAGAACTGTCAGTCATGATTGGACGCTGTCATGATGACTCCAATCACGACTCATTGTTCTTAGTCCCACCCCATAATATAAAAGTATTATTTCAATAGCCGCCATTTAAAGTGTGATATCGGCATGGTGAGAAATAGAACAGGGCTCTGTTCAGTGCTACTAGTGAGTTAGTGTGCTATAGTGTGCTATTCTGATTCAATCGTCAGTGTACAATATCAGTTTTAATGTGAATTTAGTGATAGGTCAGTCAGTGTGAGTGTAGTGTGACCATTCATTTTTACTTTAGCATTAGTTTATTTTGTCAGGGCTGGTTTACTGCATTATATTTCTGTGCCTTACTGCACATTTAAAGCAGTATATTTCAGTGTGTTATGTGCTGTTTAATGCAGTATATTTAAGTGCATTACTGCATGTTTATTGCAGTATATTTCTCTGCTTTATGGCACATTTAAAGCAATATATTTCAGTGCATTATGTGCCGTTTTAGGCAGTATATTTCAGTACATTACTGTATGTTTTTTGCAGTATATTTCTGTGCATTACTGCACGTTTACTTAGTATATTTCTGTGCGTTACAGCACGTTAAACGCAATATATATTTCTGTGCGTTACTGCACATTTAATGCAGTATATTTCAGTGCGTTATGTGCCATTTAATGCATTATATTTTAGTGCGTTACTGCACGTTTTACGCAGTATATTTCTGTGCATTACTGCACGTTTGACGCAGTATATTTCTGTGCATTGCTGCACGTTTAACGCAGTATTTTTCTGTGCATTAGTGCACGTTTAATGCAGTATATTTCTGTGCGAAACTGCACGTTTAACGCAATACATTTCTGTGCGTTACTGCACATTTAACGCAGTATAATTTAGTGCGTTATGCACCATTTAACGCAGTATATTTCAGTGTGTTAGTGCACATTTAACGCAGTATATTTCTGTGCATTACTGCACATTTAACACAGTATATTTCTGTGCATTGCTGCACGTTTAACGCAGTATTTTTCTGTGCATTAGTGCACGTTTAATGCAGTATATTTCTGTGCGAAACTGCACGTTTAACGCAATACATTTCTGTGCGTTACTGCACATTTAACGCAGTATAATTTAGTGCGTTATGCGCCATTTAACGCAGTATATTTCAGTGTGTTAGTGCACATTTAACGCAGTATATTTCTGTGCATTACTGCACATTTAACTTAGTATATTTCTGTTTGTTTCTGCACGGTTAATGCAATACGTTTCTGTGCGTTACTGCAGGTTTAACGCAGTATATTTCAGTATGTTACATGCCGTTTAATGCAGTATATTTCAGTGCGTTACTGCACATTTAACGCAGTATAATTTAGTGCGTTATGCGCCATTTAACGCAGTATATTTCAGTGTGTTAGTGCACATTTAACGCAGTATATTTCTGTGCATTACTGCACATTTAACTTAGTATATTTCTGTTTGTTTCTGCACGGTTAATGCAATACGTTTCTGTGCGTTACTGCAGGTTTAACGCAGTATATTTCAGTATGTTACATGCCGTTTAATGCAGTATATTTCAGTGCGTTACTGCACATTTAATGCAGTATATTTGTGCGTTACGGCATGTTTAACGCAGTATATTTCAGTGCGTTAGTGCATTTTAAACATAGTATATTTTAGTGCATTACTGCATGTTTAACGCAATATATTTCAGTGCGTTAGTTCACGTTTAAAGCAGTAAATGTCAGTGCGTTACTGCACGTTAAACGTATTACTTTTCAGTGCGCTACTGCACGTTTAACACAGTATATTTCTGTGCATTACTGCAAGTTTAAGGCAGTATACTTCAGTGCGTTACTTTATGTTTATTGCAGTATATTTCTGTGCATTACTGCATGCTTAACGCAGTATATTTCTGTGCATTACTGCACAATTAAGGCAGTATATTTCTGTGCGTTACTGCACATTTAATGCAGTATATTTCAGTGTGTTATGTGCCGTTTAATGCATTATATTTCAGTGTGTTACTGCACATTTTACGCAGTACATTTCTGTGCATTACTGCACGTTTACTTAGTATATTTCTGTGCGTTACAGCACGTTAAACGCAATATATATTTCTGTGCGTTACTGCACATTTAATGCAGTATATTTCAGTGCGTTATGTGCCATTTAATGCATTATATTTTAGTGCGTTACTGCACGTTTTACGCAGTATATTTCTGTGCATTACTGCACGTTTGACGCAGTATATTTCTGTGCATTGCTGCACGTTTAACGCAGTATTTTTCTGTGCATTAGTGCACGTTTAATGCAGTATATTTCTGTGCGAAACTGCACGTTTAACGCAATACATTTCTGTGCGTTACTGCACATTTAACGCAGTATAATTTAGTGCGTTATGCACCATTTAACGCAGTATATTTCAGTGTGTTAGTGCACATTTAACGCAGTATATTTCTGTGCATTACTGCACGTTTAACACAGTATATTTCTGTGCATTGCTGCACGTTTAACGCAGTATTTTTCTGTGCATTAGTGCACGTTTAATGCAGTATATTTCTGTGCGAAACTGCACGTTTAACGCAATACATTTCTGTGCGTTACTGCACATTTAACGCAGTATAATTTAGTGCGTTATGCGCCATTTAACGCAGTATATTTCAGTGTGTTAGTGCACATTTAACGCAGTATATTTCTGTGCATTACTGCACATTTAACTTAGTATATTTCTGTTTGTTTCTGCACGGTTAATGCAATACGTTTCTGTGCGTTACTGCAGGTTTAACGCAGTATATTTCAGTATGTTACATGCCGTTTAATGCAGTATATTTCAGTGCGTTACTGCACATTTAATGCAGTATATTTGTGCGTTACGGCATGTTTAACGCAGTATATTTCAGTGCGTTAGTGCATTTTAAACATAGTATATTTTAGTGCATTACTGCATGTTTAACGCAATATATTTCAGTGCGTTAGTTCACGTTTAAAGCAGTAAATGTCAGTGCGTTACTGCACGTTAAACGTATTACTTTTCAGTGCGCTACTGCACGTTTAACACAGTATATTTCTGTGCATTACTGCAAGTTTAAGGCAGTATACTTCAGTGCGTTACTTTATGTTTATTGCAGTATATTTCTGTGCATTACTGCATGCTTAACGCAGTATATTTCTGTGCATTACTGCACAATTAAGGCAGTATATTTCTGTGCGTTACTGCACATTTAATGCAGTATATTTCAGTGTGTTATGTGCCGTTTAATGCATTATATTTCAGTGTGTTACTGCACATTTTACGCAGTACATTTCTGTGCATTACTGCACGTTTAATGCAGTATATTTCTATGCATTACTGAACGTTTAACGCAGTATTTTTCCTGTGCGTTACTGCACGTTTAATGCAGTAGATTTCTGTGTGTTACTGCACGTTTAACGCAATATATTTCTGTGTGTTACTGCACATTTAATGCAGTATATTTTAGTGTATTTTGCGCCTTTTAATGCAGTTTATTTCAGTGCATTAGTACATGTTTCACGCAGTATCTTTTAGTGCATTACTGCACATTTAACGCAGTATATTTCAGTACGGTACTGCACGTTTATACGCAATATATTTCTGTGCGTTAATGCACCTTTAACACAATATATTTCTGTGCATTAGTGCACGTTTAACGCAGTATATTTTAGTGCATTACTGCACGTTTAACACAGTATATTTCTGTGTGTTACTGCACGGTTAATGCAATACATTTCTGTGCATTACTGCACGTTTAACACAGTGTATTTCAGTGCGTTAGTACACATTTTACCCATTATGTTTCTGTGCGTTACTGCACGTTTAACACAGTATATTTGTGCGCTACTGCACATCTAACGCAGTATATTTCAGTGCGTTAGTGCATTTTTAACGTAGTTTATTTTAGTGCATTACTGTACATTTAACACAGAATATTTCAGTGCGTTAGTTCATGTTTAACACAGTATATTTCAGTGTTTTACTGCACGTTTAACATAGTATTTTTCAGTACGTTACTGCACGTTTAACACAGTATATTTCTGTGCATTACTGCAAGTTTAATGTAGTATATTGTAGTGTGTCAGCACCGTTTTTCTGCAGTATATTGAATTGTTTCAGTGGAGTGTGTCTGTGTAGTGAGTTTAAGTGCACCAAACACCACTTTCCATTGATTAAAGTGCATACACTTACACATTTCCACATCTTTATTACATTTCGTTAATAAGCAATACCCCCCCCCCCCCCCCATCATGTCTGGGAGGCCAAGAAGGAGAGGCAGACATTCCCATGTCACTGTGAGAGGGCCAGCAGTGTATGTGTCCACAGGCAAAGATGGATGTGGTCAGTCTTCAGGCAGGGCATCATTTCCTCTGTTTAGTGATGTTGCCCATGCTGTCCAGCCACAGCATGCAGAGGAGGTGTTGGACTGGCTTACTAAACTATCCTCATCCTCCAACACCCAAGCCAAGTGCGCAGTCCACTGAAGCAGCCAGAGTGGCTAAATCTGCCTCCTTTTATATTAAAAAAGAATAGCGCACACATGCAAAAGAAATGACTATCAAATATGGAGACAATCCATAAATAAAAATGGGGATTTAGTCCCACCATATGGCCATATCGTGCTCAAGCCCACCACTGCGTCAAAGTACCCCATTATCAGTGGGTCCTACACTACCCCTTTTTTATGGATAGTGTAGGACCCACTGATAATGGGGTACTTTGACGCAGTGGTGGGCTTGAGCACGATATGGCCATATGGTGGGACTAAATCCCCATTTTTATTTATGGATTGTCTCCATATTTGATAGTCATTTCTTTTGCATGTGTGCGCTATTCTTTTTTAATATACATGTTGCTTGGTCCATAGCTGCACTGGCTTTAGATATACATGTTCAGGGTTTACTCCCCCATTTTTTTCTTGTTTATTATGTATTCGGTCTGACCAGACTTCTGGGGTTGAGCATCCCACCCCCCACACACACCTGTACTCTATCAGAGTCCACTATCAAGTAGATATAGGAGGAGTCCTTTGTAGTGCATTAGCACATCTATCCTAGCAAGGAGTGTTGTCTCCAAGGGTTAGAGAGGCTGGATTCACCCCTTTTTTATGGATAGTGTAGGACCCACTGATAATGGGGTACTTTGACGCAGTGGTGGGCTTGAGCACGATATGGCCATATGGTGGGACAAAATCCCCATTTTTATTTATGGATTGTCTCCATATTTGATAGTCATTTCTTTTGCATGTGTGCGCTATTCTTTTTTAATATACATGTTGCTTGGTCCATAGCTGCACTGGCTTTAGATATACATGTTCAGGGTTTGCTCCCCCATTTTTTTCTTGTTTATTATGTATTCAGTCTGACCAGACTTCTGGGGTTGAGCATCCCACCCCCCACACACACCTGTACTCTATCAGAGTCCACTATCAAGTAGATATAGGAGGAGTCCTTTGTAGTGCATTAGCACATCTATCCTAGCAAGGAGTGTTGTCTCCAAGGGTTAGAGAGGCTGGATTCACCCCTTTTTTATGGATAGTGTAGGACCCACTGATAATGGGGTACTTTGACGCAGTGGTGGGCTTGAGCACGATATGGCCATATGGTGGGACTAAATCCCCATTTTATTTATGGATTGTCTCCATATTTGATAGTCATTTCTTTTGCATGTGTGCGCTATTCTTTTTTAATATACATGTTGCTTGGTCCATAGCTGCACTGGCTTTAGATATACATGTTCAGGGTTTGCTCCCCCATTTTTTTCTTGTTTATTAAATCTGCCTCCTTGTCCACAACTATTCCTTCCATAGCCCCAGCATCAGGCATGGAGGAGTCATCTTACTTATTTGATTACAGCGTCAGCCACTTGCTTCCTGATGATGCACAGCCACAGTTGAGGAAGGTAAGAACATGAGCCTATAGAGAGGGGAGAACACTGGTACACAAATTGGCAGTCATTGTCCCCCTTCCGCAGCGTATTGCCAATTTGTCGCAAGTGATAATGAGGATGGAGGAGATGATGATGATGAGATCACTGACACGACTTGGGTGCCGGATAGAGCAGAGGAGGAAAGTGAGGGTGAGGTACAACCCCAACGGGGCAGCCATCCTGGAAGAGTAGAGAGCAGCCACCCTATTCCATCACATTGTGGAGCTGTTATCTCTCAGCCCACGGCCCACCGCTCAGGTGTCTGGGCCTGTTTTAGCACATGTGCAGCCGATCGCACTGTTGTAATTTGCAAACTTTGTCTCAAGCACATCAAGCGTGGAAAAAACACCAGCCATTTGGGTACCACATGCTTGACAAGGCCTTTAACCTTCCACCACTTAGCTCATTGGCAAGAGCCCCTGAAAGCCACACAAAAGGGACGCAATTCTGTTCCTCCTCCTTACTCACCTCAGTCTACCCCGCTATACCTCATGACCTCTCAGCAGCCTCCACTGACAGGGATGATGGTGTAGTGCAGAGTGTGCCAGGTACTTGCAGCACATGTGCCAGTAGCACACTACCAGCTGTAGACTGTAGCCAGAAAATTTCTCTGCATCCACCTGCTGCAGCAAAAAAAATACAGTCACTGCCACCCACATGCCCAGCCTCTAAATGCAAGCTTGTCAAAGCTGCTGGCTTTACAACTCCTGCCTTTCTGTCTGGTGGATTCGGCCCCCTTCCATGAATTTGCAGAATGTGCTGTACCACAATGGCAGGTTTCCAGTCGCTATTTATTTTCACGTAAGGCCATTCCAGCTCTATATCATCACGTGGAAGGCAACATTGTGGCATCGTTGGGCAAGGCAGTCAGCCGCAAAGTCTACGTTACCGCTGACACATGGTCCAGCAAGCATGGTCAGGGACGATATATTTCGTTCACAGCACACTGGGTAACTCTGCTTGCAACTTGGAAGGCTCAGTGCTGCTGCTTGTTGTGTCGCCACGTCTCCATACAGTTAGTGGTAATGATGCAAGATTTGTCAGCTCTACTCCCTCCTCCTCCTTCATGCCTTTCTCTGCTGAATTGTCCTATGAACCACAAGTACCCCCTAAGCGTTCAAGGGGCTATTCAATGAGTCAGGCTAAAAAGGTGCCATGTAGTGCTTCTGCTGGTGTGTCTAGGGGACAGGAACCACACCGGAGCAGAGATTCTTGCAGCTCTGCAGAGGCAGGCCCAGAGGTGGTTCAGGCCATGCCAGATGGAGCCAGAAATGGTGGTTTTTGATAATGGCACGAACCTCATGTCCGCTCTTAGACAGGGAAAATTGACACATGGACCATGCCTGGCACATGTCCTCAATTTGGTGGTGCAGCGTTTCTTAAATAGGTACCCAGAGTTGGAAGATCTCCTAAAGAAGGCCAGAAGAGTCTGTAGCCATTTCAGGCAGTCATACACTGAAATTTAGTGGGAATTCCACCTGCCCATAAACCGCCTGATTTGTGACACGCCCACCAGGTGGAAATCGACTTTGGCAATGCTGCAGCGGCTGCACATGCAGCAGAGGGCCGTCAATGAGTACCTGCGTGAGTATGGCACAACGACATGCTCAGGCCAGCTCAGTTTTTTTTCCCCACGCCAATGACTGCTGATAAAGGATCCATTCACTGTACTTTCACCATTTGTGGAGGCCGCAAGGATGGTGAGCCTTAACAAGGCATACATCAGTGACACAATCGCTGTCGTGTTCCTGCTGAAGCATACTCTTCATGGCATTATTTACAGGGCAGTCAGGGCAGAGCAGCAAGAGGAGGACTTCCTTTCCTCTCAAGGCCCACTTTATGCAGACACCATTCTCCCAACACCACAAAACAAACAAGAAGAGAGGGAGAGGAGGAGAAATCTGGTTTTGGAGGCATTGAAGAAGAAGAAGACATACGTTAAACCTTAAGAGATGGTTTTCCATCCCCAGAACCCTTGGCAGCAGTAAGTGGCTGGAAGGAGGCAGTTCCAGATACTGTAATCCTCAGTGACCCTGAAGAGTCTGCTTCTCATGCCTCTGCAAACTTCCACCCCCTTCACTCTGCCCAGAGGTGGCGGGGAGAGGTAGAGGTGGCGGGGATGGAGATTTTTGCAGCGCCATTCCACCGATTTCTTCAGCATTGGGCGGGGGGGGGAGAGGAGGAAGGGGGGAGAGGAGGAGGGGGGAAGAGGAGGAGGGGGGGGGGAGAGAGGAGGGAGAAGGAGGGGGGAAGAGAAGGAGGGGGAGAGAGGAGGAGGAGGGGGGATGAGGAGGGGGGAGAGGAGGAAGAGGAGGGAGATGGAGGGAGGAGAAGTGGGGAGAGGAGGGGGAGAGGAGGAGGAGGAGGAAGGGGGGAGGGGGAGAGGAGGGGAAGAGGGGGGAGGAGGAGGAGTGGGGATAACATCACACATTTGAGAGATCACACATATGTCATATATATATATATATATATATATATATATATATATATATATATATATATATATACAGTGATACCTCGGTTCACGAACTTAATTTGTGAACTGACTCTGGTCGCGAACCAAATTGGTCGTGAATCGAGGCACATTTTCCCATAGGGTTCAATGTAAATCTGGTTAATCCGTTCTGAACTTTTTTGTTTTTGTTTTTGAAGCACAAAAATATGAAAAAAATTACAATACACATTAGTACAGTAGAGTAATGTATAAAGAGAGAACACTAACCTTGCTTAAGATGACTTCTGGCATGGAGGAAGGTAGGTAGGAGGCTGTGAAATATAGTACAGTAGTACAGTACTGTATGTGCTAAAAAGCACACCAAAAAGCAAAAAGTGTCTTCACAGTACTCACAGTACTTCTTTCTGTGTCTCTTCTTCTCTCCACGATCTTCCTACAGGAAGTCACGACCATGTGACAGCCTGGAAATAGCATTAAAATGGCCACACCTCCTGTTCATGAACTGAATCGGAGTTCGTGAACCGGAGCATATCTTTATGAACTTTTCTATTCGTGAACCGAGTTGTTCGTGAACAGAAGCGTTCGTGAACCGAGGTATCACTGTACATACACACTATACAGTCAGTTATAGAATCTCAATGTGTTTTTCATTGTTCACTTACCACCAGGGCTTGGCTCTGCTCTGCTGCCAATGGTTCTCTCTCTTCAGGCACAGGCCCTACCTCGGGGCTACCACTAAGGAAAGTTAGGCAGCCATGCTTCTCCAGCTGTGTCTCTCACACACACACACACCTCCTAGCAGGGCTGGTGCCAGGACTTTTACCAACCTAGGCGAAACCTAATTTTGCCCCCCCTTCGCCTCCGCCCCTGACTCCACCCAGTTTGCCCTGCCCATGTATATCCCACCTTTTAAAGACTGCTACCATTTTGGTGGTGAAGTCAGTTACCGGCCCGGCACATGGTACGCATGCAGCGTATGTAGGATCCTGGAGGTGGTGGGGATGGAGCTTTTTGCGGCACCTCTCCACCTATTTCTTCAGCTGTGGTTGCCAGGCCTGCACCTGTATGCCTCTGGACCCGGCTGGAGGACCCAGAAGAAGTGGTGTCAATAGGGTTGGTGTCCCCTGGTGCAAGAAAACATGGTGTTAACAACACCGACCCCCCCCCCCCCCCCCGCTGGCCTGCCACAGTGCTTTGTCCAGCCGTTGCAGACTTAAAGAGGTTGTAAACCGAGAAAAACATTTTTTTTCTTTACATCCTGAAAGAGAAAGACATAATGAGCTAGTATGCATCGCATACTAGCTCATTATCAAATACTTACCTTAGAACGAGCCCCCGCCGTGCCGCTCTCTTACCTCTATGACGGGCGACATGTCCAGTCGCCAGTCTTCCGGGATCGTGGCATCGGGCCATCTGATTGGCTGGAGCCGCGGTGACGTCACTCCACCGCACAATCGGCCGTTCCTTCAGAGCGCATGCGCCAGTGACGTCACTGGCTGCATGAAATGTAAATATCTCCTAAACGGTACATGTTTAGGAGATATTTACAGTACCTATAGGTAAGCCTTATCATAGGTCTTATCATAGGCTTACCTATAGGTACAAGTGTCAGAGGAGGGTTTACTTCCTCTTTTAAAAACATAAAACATAAAAGTATCAATGCTTACAGAGAAATGCTGGATTATTTCATACGCAATACAATGAAACGACAACCATGCTGCCACACAGGTCCATTATATTGTATATACATATACACCTTTGTTCACAACAAACTCAGCTAGCCAGCTATGAATAAATATAATAATTATTATAATTATTCGTAGCTGGTTTGTTGTGATTTGAGATTTGTAATAAACAGCATAAAATATTAATAATACTGTGTGCATGTTTGATTACTTTAAGACTATCAAGAATATTATACTAGACCCTGATAAATGACATGTCTGTGGCCCCTGATAAATGACATGTCTGTGGCCCCTGATAAATGACACAACAGTGGCCCCTCCATTGATCGTGCAGGCCTTTCCTTCGCTGTTTTGGAACACTGAAAAGTTTTATTCTTACCTGTTTCCTCGATGCGATTGGCTGACGGGTGGACAGAAGGCATGGCCACCCACAGTGCCTTCACCTATACAAAGCAATGAGAGGGAGGTGTGTCCAGGGTGTAGTGGTGAGGCCGCCTTGCAGCCAATCCGAGTGGATTTCCAGTGACTGTAGTAGAGCAGAGAAGTCGTAAAGTTTGTGAGAGGCGGTGCCGTGCACATTGCCGTGCCACCTCCTTCATACACACAGCACCCAGGTGTTGTCCCTGCACCCCGGGGGCCCCTGTGAGATCAGCCTGTACCATGTACACCGCCAGCCTGGCCCCGTTCTATGCCTCCTCTCACTTCAAGTTGACAACCCTCTGACAGCAGGCTCTGCCTCAGGATAGGACCTGGAGCGAGTGCCCAATCACTGATGAAGAGCTGCAGGGGGAAGAGCTAGGGGAGGAGGAATTAGTGTGCCGGCCAGCTTCCGCGGCTTGTGCTACTCTGTTGTGGTGCATGGTTTGTTCTTTTTTAGGCACTCCGGCAGCTAGCTGCCAAAAGTCCTTTATGCTGCTCATGCCGGCCCTGGGCGGCCTCAGCAGCAGCCCCGCCCCTGACAGGTACCTTGCCTATAGGTAGCGCCGGCCCTGTGTGGCATAAAGGAGAAGGATCACTACGTGTTGGCAACCCTCCTTGACCACCGTTACAAGGGGAAAGTCTCAGAATTCATCCTGTCCCTACAGAGGGTGCAGAAGATGAAATCTCTTGGAAACAGACCGACACAAAGTGGCACATAATTGTGAAGTGGAAGGAAAATGATAAATGGTTTTCAAAAAGTTTCACAAATAAATCTGTGGAAAGTGTGGCGTGCATTTGTATTCAGCCCCCCTGAGTCAATGCTTTGTAGAGTGTAGAGCAGGGTTTCTCAACCAGGGTTCCGTGGAATCCTAGGGTTCCTCCTGAGGTTGCTAGGGGTTCCTCCAGAGGTTGCTAGGGGTTCCTCCTGAGGTTGCTAGGGGATCCTCCTGAGGTTGCTAGGGGTTCCTTGAGCAATGGGCAATTTCTGCCTCTCAGATAAGTTCCCAATGACACCATTGTTCCTTTTAGCTATCTGTAAGGGGGGGTAATTCTTCCCAATGATGATGAGTAAGGAGCATTCTTCCCACTGACTGTCACACTAATGTGTCATGCATGAGTTGCAGATTTTTAATTTTTAGCAGGGGTCCCCTGAGACCAGAAATTTATTTCAAGGGTTCCTCTGTGTGAAAAAGGTTGAGAAAGCCTGGTGTAGAGTTTTCCCATTCTTCTTTGCAAAATGCGACATTGCGGCGGACAGCTCGGACCCCTACTTGACATTTTTTACACTTTTGAGGGTACCAGTGACATTACTACAGTAATCAGTGCTAAAAATATGCCCTGTTACTGTAATAATGAAACTGGCAGGGAAGGAGTTAACCCTGTGGCGATTAAAGGGTTTAATGTGTCCCTAGGGGCAGGGCCATCTTTCCGAATGGGCACGCTGGGCAGTTGCCCGGGGGGCCCCATGCAGGGTGGCAATTTCCCCCAATCTGATCCCCCCCCAGTTTAATTTAACTGGTGGCTGGGCCCCTAGACCTGTTTGTTCCCCCGCCCGCCGCTTTAGAAAGACAGAAAGGGTAACTACTATTTTTTTTTTTTATGTGCAGAAATGTATATTGTCTTTGTATGTTCAGAAAGCCAAAAGATCTGCATGTCACTTTCATTTTGTATACAATTGATGCCCAAATTAATAAGGATATCAGTGCATTTTTTTTTTGTTTGTTTATTAAGAATTATTTATACATTTTCTTTTAGCCTTTTTTTAAAATTATTTATTATTTATTTTTTTATTCAATTTTTTATAGCCTTTTTTTTTTCAATTATTATTATTTTTTAATTTAATGTTTAAACACTTTTTTTTTTGTTGGAGGTACCAATAAATATAGCCTTAGCGATAATTTGCATTTTTATTCTCGTGGGTGATTGTGTAGCTGGGGCCCCAGTGCACTGCATTGCCCGGGGACCTATAATGCTGTTAAGATGGCACTACCTAGGGGGTGCTTTCTAACTGTGAGGGGGGATGGGCTTATGAAATCAATACAGAGACCTATGTTACTAAATAGGAGGAACACAGGAGCTCTGTGTTGATTTCTGAGAGGACAACGGTCTGCTGTGTTTACAACAGCAGACCGCCGTTCTCTCTCCACGGGGAGCGATTTGCGGGTGCCGGGCGGCAATCACAGCCACCGACCCCGCGGATCAGCTTCCCCGCTAGCAAATGGGTGCGCATGCTCGCTCCCACAAACCGCCGTACAGGTACGGCGATTCGCGGGAACCTGCTGACCTGCCACCGTATAGCTGCAGTGACTGGTTGGCAGGTGATTAATTAGCAAAAATTGTAGGGAAACACAATTGAAGCTACTACATGGAGTTGTCATACCCTTCTTGATTGATAAATCCTCAACCTGTTCTTGGTGTGGCACCATATGACCCACTTCAAAGAATGTAGAGCTGCCCCAAAATCTCTACTTTCTGGGACCACATTTTAAACTACATCCATAATATATAGAGGATAGAACTTGATAAGGATCCGATGATCTGCCGTTTTTGGATCTCTTGGCCCTTCCTTCTTATCAACACCCTTAAAGCCAATTACGATACCACCATTGTCTTCACTATGTCTGATGACAGCTTGTAGAACCATATTAACCACTTGCCTACAGGGTACTTTCACCCCCTTCCTGCCCCAGGCCAATTTTCAGCTTTCAGAGTTGTTGTACTTTAACCACTTAAAGAGGAAGTAAACCCTCCTCAGGAAGTTGTACCTATAGGTAAGCCTATGATAAGGCTTACCTATAGGTACTGTAAATATCTCCTAAACATGCACCGTTTAGGAGATATTTACCTTTAATGCAGCCAGTGACGTCACTGGCGCATGCGCTCTGAAGGAACGGCTGATCGTGCCGTTCCTTCAGAGCCCCGTGCCGTGACCGTCGGCTCCCGCGCGCGTGCGCGGGAGTGACGTCACCGCGGCTCCGGCCAATCAGATGACCGGATGCCGCGATCCCGGAAGACGGGCGACATGTCATGTCGCCCGTCATACAGGTAAGAGAGCGGCACGGCAGGGGCTCGTTCTAAGGTAAGTATTTCATAATGAGCTAGTATGCGATGCATACTAGCTCATTATGTCTTTCTCTTGCAGGTTGTAAAAAAAAAAAAAAGTTTTTAAACGAGTTTACAACCTCTTTAAGCCCCAGAAGATTTTACCCCCTTCCTGACCAGGGCCTATTTTGCGATTCGGCACTGCGCGACTTTAACGGACAATTGCGCGGTCGTGCGACGCTGTACCCAAATGAATTTGACGTCCTTTTTTCCCCACAAACAGAGCTTTCTTTTGGTGGTATTTGATCACCTGTGCGATTTTTTGATCATGCGCTATAAACAAAAAAAAGCGTCAATTTTGCAAAAATAACAATATTTTTCACATTTTTTTTATATGAAATTCCCCAAAAAAAAATGTAAAAATCTAAATTTTTTAACATTTTAGGCCAATTTGTTTTCTGCTTCCTATGTTTGGTAAAAAAAAAATCGCAAAAAGCGTATTTTGATTGGTTTGCGCAAAAGTTATTGCGTTTACTAACTAAGGGAAAGATTTTTGTCATTTTTGTTGTTTTTTTTTTTACACGCGTAATGGCGGCGATCTGTGATTTTTTTTTTTGCGGGACTGCGACATTGCGGAGGACAGATCGGACCCTTGACTGACATTTTTGGGGTTACCAGTGACATTACTACAGTAATCAGTGCCAGTGGCGGCCCGTGCATAGGGGGCGCCAGGGCGCCGCCCCCCCTAAAAAAAAGAAAAAAAACATTTACAAAAAGAGCAATTACGTTTTCAAAAAAAAAAAAAATTGCGTTCGCCGGCCTATGTGGAGGCAGTGGGGGGGGGGTGGTGTTTACGACCCAGAAGAGGCGCCGATTGGCTGCCTTCTGGGGGCGTAACCTGGGCGCAGGGCACAGTGCTAGGACACCCCCACTTTCGTGATATCCTGGCTGTGATTGGTCCAGTCTCCAGCCTGGACCAATCATCATCCAGGACATCCCGCTGACGTCGCAATGGGGGCGGTGCCGGTGCGTGCATCAGTCACTCACCGTCACCGCCGCTCACCTTCCCGCCAGTTCCCGCCGCAGAGAAGAAGAGGAGAGGCCGAGACGAGGGAGAAGCTGCTCACTTTCCCCCCCGCCGCAGAAGAGGACGAAGTATCGAGGAGGGGAGAAGCCGCCGCCGGGAGCCGAGCCGCCGCCAGGTAAGTGCATTGGATTGAAGGGAGCACGCACGCTGGTCTCTGCATTGATTGGGGGACAATGCTGTGGCACTCTGCAATCATTGGGGTACAATGCTGTGGCACTCTGCAATCATTGGGGGACAATGCTGTGGCGCTCTGCAGTGATTGGGGACAATGCTGTGGCGCTCTGCAGTGATTGGGGACAATGCTGTGGCGCTCTGCATTGAAAGGGGCTCGCACGCTGAACTCTGCATTGATGGGGGCACGGAACAGTGTTCATTGCATTGAAGGGGGCACAGCACAGTTGCATTGAAGGGGGCACGCACGCTGAACTCTGCATTGTGGGGGCACAGCACAGTGTTTATTGCATTGAAGGGGGCACAGCACATTGTTCATTGCATTGAAGGGGGCACAGCACAGTTGCATTGAAGGGGGCATGCATGCTGAACTCTGCATTGTGGGGGCACAGCACAGTGTTCATTGCATTGAAGGGGTCACAGCACATTGTTCATTGCATTGAAGGGGGCACAGCACAGTTGCATTGAAGGGGGCATGCACGCTGAACTCTGCATTGTGGGAGCACAGCACAGTGTTCATTGCATTGAAGGGGGCACAGCACAGTGTTTATTGCATTGAAGGGGGCACAGCACAGTGTTTATTGCATTGAAGGGGGCATAGCACAGTGTTTATTGCATTGAAGGGGGCATAGCACAGTGTTCATTGCATTGAAGGGGGCACAGCACAGTGTTCATTGAATTGAAGGGGGCACGCACGCTGATCTCTGCATTAAAGGGGGCACGTACGCTGGTCTCTGCATTGAAAGGGGGCATGTACGCTGGTCTCTGCATTGAAAGGGGGCATGTATGCTGGTCTCTGCATTGAAAGGGGGCATGTACGCTGGTCTCTGCATTGAAAGACCATCTCCTGTACCATGACCTGTGCCATGCCTATACCATATCTGTGCCATGCCTATACCATCTCCTGTACCATCACCTGTGCCATGCCTGTACCATCACCTGTGCCATGCCTGTACCATCACCTATGCCATGCCTATACCATCACCTGTGCCATGCCTGTACCATGACTTCAAAGTCACGCAATTTTTTACTGCGTTTTTTGACGCGAAGCAATACCTATTACATTTTTCTTTTTGCGCCCCCCAAAAAATTTTGAGCACCAGCCGCCACTGATCAGTGCTATGCATATGCACTGTTACTGTAAAAATGACACTGGCAGTGAAGGGGTTAACTTTTTTTTAGAGGGAGGGGTTAAGTGTGTCCCTAGGGGCATGCTTCTAACTGTGATTGGTTGTGGCTTGAGGTGTAAGAACAGAGATCAACGGTCCTACATAGTAGAACCGTCTGATCTCCATTCTTACACAGGGGAGAATGACAGGCGGCTTGTTTACATCAGCCATAAGTGAGGGAAGCTGCGCTAAGTGACAAGAACCATATGTGATATTATGTCCAGAATAAGTCCCTTATCCAATGAGGCTGACCCGCAAATAAGGCTCCGAATTACACTATGGGATTCTCCATTATCATTTATATGTGAACTTCGGAGCCTTATTTGCGGGTCAGCCTCATTGGATAAGGGACCGGACCACTCACAGGGGACAGGATTTTATATCCAGTGCCATCCGGATTTGGGATATATGCAGTATCATTGCTTAATTCTGGAAAGCGGGGATATATGGTGACGGTCCTAACGGGGTCACGAGTTGATTTAAGTGGTTACTTTACACCTGATATACCTGCACAAATCCGGTAATTAGATTGTGAATAAGGTGGTGGCTCATCTCACGGTTTTATATTTCATTCATCTGAGATTGTATGGATTGATCTGCCTATTTTACTTTGATTCTGGTAAGCTGCCTGTGATGGTGGTGGTTTCTATTAGCACTTTCCTTTCCTGACACACACGGGAGTGGTTATTGCATACTTTCAATAAACAGTATCACGCTATGTTTTTGTACTTGTTTTCTACTCCAATATCCACCTAATTGTGCTCCTGGGTCGGCTATCGTTGGTGAGGAATCTTCCACAGATCTTCATCCGGCTTGGCCATATATGCTCAAAGCTCACTATACTGCTGCATCTGGTAAGCAGTAATTACACTCATTGTTTTCTCCTGTGGATTTTCGTTTGAAATTTTTGGACTTTCTCTGTTGATTCAGCAATTCCTATTTATTATTTAATATATTTTTGGGACTTATTCTGGACATAATATCACATATGGTTCTTGTCACTTAGCGCAGCTTCCCTCACTTATAGTTTTCCTGGATGTTTGTCACATATTAAGTTGCTGCTATTCTTTTTCTTTTTCTTTGATATCTAGCGCAGTTTTCCCCCCTTTTTCTATATGTTTACATCAGCCGCCTGCCTTTCTCCCACTCTAACGGACGATTGCGAGTGCCCAGCGGACATCGGGTCCGCCGGGCACACGCGCGGGGGGGGGGGGGCGTCCATGACCGAGCGGGAGCGCGCATCCGGCGGCACGCGCTCGCTCCCCAGAGCCTCACAGGCTAGTGACGTACCCATACGTCACTTTGCCTGTGAGGGGCTGACCGCCGCAGTATATGTACTTGCGGCGGTCGGCAAGTGGTTAAATGAGAATTGCGCAGTCATGCAACACTGTACCCATATTACATTTTTATCCTTTTTTTTTTTTTTTTTAGACAGATAGAGCTTTCTTTTGGTGGTATTTTATTAGCACTGAGTTTTTTATTTTTTGCTAAATAAACAAAAAAAGACCAAAAGTTTTGAGAAAAATCTTAGTTTCTGTAAAAAAAAATTGAAAATAAGTAATTTTTCTCTTTCATTGATATGCACTGATGAGGCTGCACTGATGGGCACTGATCAGGTGGCCCTGATGGGCACTGATGATACGGCACCAATATGCAGCTTTGATGGGCAATGATGGGGAGGCACTAATATGCAGCACTGATGGGCACTGATAGGTGGCACTGATGGGCACTAATAGGCAGCATGGATAGGCATCACTGATGGACAATGATAGGAAGCATGGGCACTGATAGGCGGCACTGATAGGTGGCACTGATGGGCACTGATAGGCAGCATGGATAGGCATCACTGATGGACACTGATAGGTGGCACTGATGGGCACGGATAGGCAGTATGGGCACTGATGGGCACTGATAGGGGGCACTGATAGGCAGCATGGATAGGCATCACTGATGGGCATTGATAGATGGCACTAATAGGTGGCACTGATTGGCAGCACTGAAGGCCACTGATAGATGACACTGCTAGGCTGCATTGATGAGGAGGCACTCATCTCAGGCATCACTGATGGGCACTGAAGCGCAACACTGACAATCAGTGCCCTGGTTGTCAGTGCGGATGTCCCCGCTGAGGAATGCTGCTTACCGGCTCTCCTCTGGCGCTGTCAGCGTGAAGAGAGGAATGCTGATAACCGGCATTTCCTGTTTGTGATCAGCTGTGATTGGACACACGTCATAGCTTATTTACCGTGATCGGGGATGTGCTGTGTTCGATGCACACGGTGCACCACCGATCGCCGTGCTGTTTGCGCCCCCCCACCCGTGCATGCGCAGCTATAATGGGAGGACGTGATATGACGTCCCCTTAGAACCAGTGCTCCTCCCCGCACTATACGGCATATAACTATGGTGGAAAAGGAACTGAAATCATTGATGGATGTTGAAAAACTGAACACAATAACATGAGATTTTACCTCTACTAAACGTTTCTTTAACCACTTCTGGACCGGAAGGATTTACCCCCCTTAATGAACAGGCCATTTTTTGCAATTCGGCACTGCATTATTTTACGCTGTACCTAAATAAAATTGATGTCCTTTTCCCCCACAAATAGAGCTTTCTTTTGGTGGTATTTGGTCACCTCTGCGATTTTTATTTCTCTTACGTCCTCTGACAGTCGCCGCCCGTTCAGTCAGCCTTCACTAGTGGGTAATGGCGCTCTCTGCAGGAGCAAGCTAGGCAGTTTTAAATGTTAATAAAAAACTTTCTTCACTTACGCACACCTCCAGGGGGCCGTCCCTCAGCCATTATCCTGATCCAGCTACCACTGTCCCTCAGTTTGTAGCAAGCAGTGCTGGAAGGCAATAACCCCAAGATCCAAGAACCAGAGGGGTGGGGGGCGGCGACTGTCAGAGGACTCAGAGAAAATAATTTTACGGTAAGTTCTGTACAAAAATTCTATTTTCTCTTACATCCTCTGACAGCCGCCGTCCATTCAGTCAGCCTTCACTAGTGGGACGTCCCAAAGCAGTGCAGGTGTGAGGGGTGGGAAAGACGCAACCTACCGAAAAGGTAACGTATCAACCAGGCCAGAAAAAAACAACTGAGCCAACAGGGCAACAAAGCTCAAAACAAGAGCGACAATTCTGAAAAAAAAAATATATATATATTTTTCACATTCTGCTATATAACATTATCAATAAAAAAAATGTAAAAATCTGATTTATTCATCATTTTAGGCCAATTTGTATTCTGCTACATATTTTTGGTAATAAAAAATCCCAATAAGTGTATATTGATTGGTTTGTGCAAAAGTTATCGCGTCTACAATCTAGTGGAAAGATTTATGTCATTTTTTTTTTTTTACTAGTGATTTTTAGCGGGACTGCGACATTGCAGCGGACAGATCGGACCCCTAACTGACATTTTTGACACTTTTGTGGGGACCAGTGACATTACTACAGTAATCAGTGCTAAAAATATGCACTGTCACTGTACTAATGACACTGGCAGGGAAGGGGTTAACTTTATTGGTAAACAGTGGGTTAAATGTATCCCTAGGGGCATGATTCTAACTGTGGGGGGGCGTGGCTTGTGAAGTAACCACAGAGACATACGATCCTACATAGCAGGATCGTATAATCTCTGCCTTTACAACAGGGAGAATGACAGATGGTTGTGTTTACATCAGCCGTCTGCCTTTCTCCCTCAGGGAGAAAGGGAAGGGGTTAACCCAGGGACGATCAAAGGGTTAAATGTATGCCTAGGGGGTGCTTTCTAACTGTGGGGGGATGGGCTTGTGAAATCAATACAGAGCCCTGTGTTCCTAAATAGGTGGAACACAGATGCTCTGTGTTCATTTCAGAGAGAACAATGGTCAGCTGTGTTTACAACAGCAGACTGTCGTTCTCTCTCAGTGGGGGGCGATTGCGGGTGCCCGGTGGCAATCGCAGCTGCCGGTCCTAAGGATCGACTTCCCCGCTTCCTAATGGGGGTGGGGGCACACCTCCAGGAGTGCTCCCCCGAACCGATGTACCCATACACGCAGCCGAGCCAGTCTGCGGCAGTATATCTGCAGTAGGCGGTCGGCAAGTGGTTAACCGATGGCAAAGATTGATGGAACTGTCATTGTCATACTCAGAAATATCCCGAGTGACGGCGCCATTTCTATACACTGAGTGGAACACAAAACTAAATCTGAATAATTCTCTAGGCAGAATAAAATTTCAACTCAGCGATTCCTGGAATCAATCATTTTTTCTCTACCGAGTGTCGGCGGAAATTATAGAGATCTCCAACATCATGAACTCCGATACAATCATAGATAAAAGTTACTTTATATTATTACTAATAAAAAGGATTTTCTTTATTTTATTTCTGTTTCTTTTTTTTTTTTTTTTTTCAGTATTGCATAGTGGATTTACTATTTATTAATTGGCTACATTATTAGTTGAATGCAATTACTCATACATACTTCCACTAGAAATGGAAAGTTCCTTCATAGTTACACAGTTACATTCATGTTATTGTGATAACACTGCAAGATATTATTAGGTACAAAGACAAAGTATCAATGCAGTGAAATGAAACATAAACCTTGTAAATACCGAAGCATCTCATAAAATTAGAATGTCATCAAAAAGGTCATTTATTTCAGTAATTTAATTCAAAAAGTGAAACTCCTATATTTTATATAAATGCGTTACACACAGAGAGATTTATTTCCAGCATATCTTTCTTTTAATTTTGATGATTATGGCTTCCAGCGAGTGACACCCCAACATTCAGTATCTCAGAAAATCAGAAAATTACATAAGACCAATAAAAAAAAGGATTTGTAATAGAGAAATGTTGTCTTAGTGAGAAGTCTGTCCATGTACAGTATAGGATGAGAAGTCTGTCCATGTACAGTATAGGATGGGAAGTCTGTCCATGTACAGTATAGGGGGAGAAGTCTGTCCATGTACAGTATAGGGGGAGAAGTCTGTCCATGTACGGTATAGGGGGAGAAGTCTGTCCATGTACAGTATAGGGGGAGAAGTCTGTCTATGTACAGTATAGGGGGAGAAGTCTGTCCATGTACAGTATAGGGGGAGAAGTCTGTCCATGTACAGTAAAGGGGGAGAAGTCTGTCTATGTACAGTATAGGAGGAGAAGTCTGTCCATGTACAGTATAGGAGGAGAAGTCTGTCCATGTACAGTATAGGAGGAGAAGTCTGTCCATGTACAGTATAGGGGGAGAAGTCTGTCCATGTACAGTAAAGGGGGAGAAGTCTGTCTATGTACAGTATAGGAGGAGAAGTCTGTCCATGTACAGTATAGGAGGAGAAGTCTGTCCATGTACAGTATAGGGGGAGAAGTCTGTCCATGTACAGTATAGGGGGAGAAGTCTGTCTATGTACAGTATAGGGGGAGAAGTCTGTCCATGTACAGTATAGGGGGAGAAGTCTGTCCATGTACAGTATAGGGGGAGAAGTCTGTCCATGTACAGTATAGGAGGAGAAGTCTGTCCATGTACAGTATAGGATGAGAAGTCTGTCCATGTACAGTATAGGGGGAAAAGTCTGTCCATGTACAGTATAGGGGGAGAAGTCTGTCCATGTACAGTATAGGGGGAGAAGTCTGTCTATGTACAGTATAGGAGGAGAAGTCTGCCCATGTACAGTATAGGGGGAGAAGTCTGTCCATGTACAGTATAGGATGGGAAGTCTGTCCATGTACAGTATAGGATGAGAAGTCTGTCCATGTACAGTATAGGAGGAGAAGTCTGTCCATGTACAGTATAGGGGGAGAAGTCTGTCCATGTACAGTATAGGATGAGAAGTCTGTCCATGTACAGTATAGGGGGAAAAGTCTGTCCATGTACAGTATAGGGGGAGAAGTCTGTCCATGTACAGTATAGGGGGAAAAGTCTGTCCATGTACAGTATAGGGGGAGAAGTCTGTCCATGTACAGTATAGGGGGAGAAGTCTGTCCATGTACAGTATAGGGGGAGAAGTCTGTCCATGTACAGTATAGGAGGAGAAGTCTGTCCATGTACAGTATAGGGGGAAAAGTCTGTCCATGTACAGTATAGGAGGGGAAGTCTGTCCATGTACAGTATAGGAGGAGAAGTCTGTCCATGTACAGTATAGGGGGAGAAGTCTGTCCATGTACAGTATAGGGGGAGAAGTCTGTCCATGTACAGTATAGGAGGAGAAGTCTGTCCATGTACAGTATAGGGTGAGAAGTCTGTCCATGTACAGTATAGGGGGAGAAGTCTGTCCATGTACAGTATAGGAGAAGAAGTCTCTCCATGTACAGTATAGGAGAAGTCTGTCCATGTACAGTATAGGATGAGAAGTCTGTCCATGTACAATATAGGATGAGAAGTCTGTCCATGTACAGTATAGGAGGAGAAGTCTGTCCATGTACAGTATAGGATGAGAAGTCTGTCCATGTACAGTATAGGATGAGAAGTCTGTCCATGTACAGTATAGGAGGAGAAGTCTGTCCATGTACAGTATAGGGTGAGAAGTCTGTCCATGTACAGTATAGGGTGAGAAGTCTGTCCATGTACAGTATAGGGGGAGAAGTCTGTCCATGTACAGTATAGGAGGAGAAGTCTGTCCTTGTACAGTATAGGAGGAGAAGTCTGTCCATGTACAATATAGGATGAGAAGTCTGTCCATGTACAGTATAGGGGGAGAAGTCTGTCCATGTACAGTATAGGAGGAGAAGTCTGTCCTTGTACAGTATAGGAGGAGAAGTCTGTCCATGTACAATATAGGATGAGAAGTCTGTCCATGTACAGTATAGGAGGAGAAGTCTGTCCATGTACAGTATAGGAGGAGAAGTCTGTCCATGTACAGTATAGGGGGAGAAGTCTGTCCATGTACAGTATAGGATGAGAAGTCTGTCCATGTACAGTATAGGGGGAGAAGTCTGTCCATGTACAGTATAGGGGGAGAAGTCTGTCCATGTACAGTATAGGAGGAGAAGTCTGTCCATGTACAGTATAGGATGAGAAGTCTGTCCATGTACAATATAGGATGAGAAGTCTGTCCATGTACAGTATAGGGGGAGAAGTCTGTCCATGTACAGTATAGGATGGGAAGTCTGTCCATGTACAGTATAGGAGGAGAAGTCTGTCCATGTACAGTATAGGGTGAGAAGTCTGTCCATGTACAGTATAGGATGAGAAGTCTGTCCATGTACAGTATAGGGTGAGAAGTCTGTCCATGTACAGTATAGGGGGAGAAGTCTGTCCATGTACAGTATAGGATGGGAAGTCTGTCCATGTACAGTATAGGAGGAGAAGTCTGTCCATGTACAGTATAGGGTGAGAAGTCTGTCCATGTACAGTATAGGATGAGAAGTCTGTCCATGTACAGTATAGGATGAGAAGTCTGTCCATGTACAGTATAGGGTGAGAAGTCTGTCCATGTACAGTATAGGATGCACTCAATACTTGGTCGGGGCTCCTCCTGCATGAATTACTGCATCAATGCGGCGTGGCATGGAGGCGATCAGCCTGTGGCACTGCTGAGGTGTTATGGAAGCCCAGGTTGCTTTGATAGCGGCCTTCAGCTCCTCTGCATTGTTGGGTCTGGTGTCTCTCATCTTCCTCTTGACAATCCCCACAGGTTCTCTATGGGGTTTAGGTCACCCCCTTCCTGCCCAGGCCAACATTCAGCTTTCATCGCTGTCACACTTTGAATGACAATGGCGCGGTCATGCAACACTGCACCCAAATTACATTTTTATCATTTTTTTTTTACACAAACAGAGCTTTCTTTTGGTGGTATTTAATCACTGCGGGTTTTTTATTTTTTTATTAAAAAAAAAAAAGGGCGAACATTTTGAAAAAATAAAAGCTTTTCTTAGTTTTTGTCAATAAATTTTGTAAAGAAGTAATTTTTCTCCTTCACTGATGGACACGGATAGGCAGCACTGAAGGGCACTGATGAGGAGGCACTGATGAGGAGCACTAATATGCCGCACTGATGGGCACTGATGAGGTGGCACTGAAGGGCACTGATTAGGTGGCACTGATGAGGAGCACTAATATGCCACACTGATGGGCACTAATAGGTGGCACAGATTGATGGCACTGATGACGAGCACTGATAGGCTGCACTGATGGGCACTGATGAGGTGGCACTGAAGGGCACTGATTAGGTGGAACTGATGAGGAGGCACTGTTATGCCACACTAATGGATACTGATAGGTGGCACTGATGGGCACTGATAGGCAGCACCAATGGGCACTTATAGGTGGCACTGGAGGATGGCACTGATGGGAAGCACTGATGGGCATCACAGATGAGCAGGCACTAACGGACACTGACTGGCATCACTAATGGGCACTGATTGGGGTCACTTATGAGCATTGATTTGTGTCACTGATGCGCGCTGATTGGTGGCACTGATGGGCACTGCTCCGGCTTTTCTGTAATCAGGGCATTGATGATCAGTGCCCTGATTACCTGTCCTGGTCACCCCTTCGAGGAGGAGCCACTGATTGGCTCTCCTTGCAACACACTCTGACAGTGTGAGGCGAGGAACGCCGATAAATGGCACTTCCGCATTTACATGTGACCGACTGTGATTGGACACAACATGGGCATAGAGCCGCGTCATTGGCTCCTTACCAAGATCGAGGGTTGAGCCATGTCCTAAGAACACAACATGGTCCTGATCGCCGCACTGCGCTCGCGAGAGCGGGCGTTTTGGGGCGCCGTCATAAGAACGAGAGCCGCACCACTCCGCCGTCATTTCACGGTAAGCAGGCAGCAAGTGGTTAATAACAAATATTTGAAAATAAATGTGGTTAATTTTCAATAATGTATTCAATGAGAGACAGCCTGTCTGATAGGAGATCTGTGCTGTTTCATTAGGTAACATCAGGCCCGGACTGGGACAAAAAAGGTCTGGGCGGCATTAGTAGGAAAGGTTGGTGACAGCATGTTTTCTGCCCTGTGATATAAAGGGGACTGCACTGTAAAGAGGCACTCTAATGCCCCTTGCAGTCATGCCTCCTCCCTCCCCTTTTCTTTCTAATCACAGTGCCCCCTTTTACTCTCTGCCTCCCCTGCACAGTCCGACCTATGGCAGGGCAGAGGCAGGATTCAGCCTGTGTGTCCCCTCCAGGATCTGACACCCGGCCAAGGATGTCATCCTATTAGCAGGGCCGGGGGCGGGAGAAGCTGCAGATCTGGATCATATTAACCACTAGTCGACCAGCTGCACCCAGTACTCTGTGTATTATTCCAAAAAAGATAGGTGCTGGACAGCACCCCCTTTCCTGCGCTCGGAACCTGGTCCTCAGGCTGTTTCAATCCTGGAACTCGTACTGGTATTAGGCATCCATGATGGCTAGGCTTTGCTGCCCCTTACGACCAGGGTGGTCGACCAGACACTGAAAATACAAAGCAAAAAAAGGGCGCACCAGCCTAGCGCATTATCCTCAGCAAGTTTATTTGGATAAAATTGTTTAAAATCAAATACTCACAAACAAACAAGAAGTTTCAGGCACATCAATTCCATACACCTGCCTCCTACCAGAGGATCAACGTCTTTACTGGAAGCAGAGGGCTGACGCGTTTCGAGGCTGTGCCTCTTCCTCAGAGCCTGGAGGCCATGGTCAAGTCCATAGTTTAAACTCTGAGGCTCTGAGGAAGAGGCACAGCCTCGAAACGCGTCAGCCCTCTGCTTCCAGTAAAGACGTTGATCCTCTGGTAGGAGGCAGGTGTATGGAATTGATGTGCCTGAAACTTCTTGTTTGTTTGTGAGTATTTGATTTTAAACAATTTTATCCAAATAAACTTGCTGAGGATAATGCGCTAGGCTGGTGCGCCCTTTTTTTGCTTTGTATTTTCAGACTCTGTGTATTATGCAGTCCTGTGCCCAGCGCTCTGTGTATTATGTAGTCTTGTGCCCAGCGCTCTGTGTATTATGCAGTCCTGTGCTCAGCGCTCTGTGTATTATGCAGTCCTGTGCCCAGCGCTCTGTGTATTATGCAGTTCTGTGCCCAGTGCTCTGTGCATTATGTAGTCCTGTACTCAGCGCTCTGTGTATTATGCAGTCCTGTACCCAGCGCTTTGTGTATTATGCAGTCCTTTGTCCAGCTCAATGTGAATTATGTAGTCCTGTGCCCAGTGCTCTGTGTATTATGCAGTCCTGTGTTCAGTGCTCTGTCTATTATGCAGTCCTGTGCCCGGCGCGCTGTGTCTTATGCAGTCCTGTGCCCAGCGCTCTGTGTATTATGTAGTCCTGTGCCCAGCGCTCTGTGTATTATGTAGTCCTGTGCCCAGCGCTCTGTGCATTATGTAGTCCAGTGCCCAGCGCTCTGTGTATTATGTAGTCCAGTGCCCAGTGCTCTGTGTATTATGTAGTCCTGTGCCCAGCGCTCTGTGTATTATGTAGTCCTGTGCCCAGTGCTCTGTGTATTATGTAGTCCTGTGCCCAGCGCTTTGTGTATTATGCAGTCCTGTACTCAGCGCTCTGTGTATTATGCAGTCCTGTACCCAGCGCTTTGTGTATTATGCAGTCCTTTGTCCAGCTCAATGTGAATTATGTAGTCCTGTGCCCAGCGCTCTGTGTATTATGCAGTCCTGTGTTCAGTGCTCTGTCTATTATGCAGTCCTGTGCCCGGCGCGCTGTGTCTTATGCAGTCCTGTGCCCAGCGCTCTGTGTATTATGTAGTCCTGTGCCCAGTGCTCTGTGTATTATGTAGTCCAGTGCCCAGCGCTCTGTGTATTATGTAGTCCTGTGCCCAGCGCTCTGTGTATTATGTAGTCCAGTGCCCAGCGCTCTGTGTATTATGTAGTCCTGTGCCCAGCGCTCTGTGTATTATGTAGTCCTGTGCCATTTGCCAAAAAAAAAAAAATATATATATATATATATATATATATATATGTTCCCGGATTTAATTTTAAAAATCTGGTCACCTTACAGTGGGGGGCCCTGGGGAATGTTGATGGTCAGGTCCAGGGGGGCCCCAGGCCTAAAGCTGTGTAAGGGGCCCCAACATTTCCGATGGCTGCCCTGATAGGATGACAACGTTGGCGGGACGGGAGAGCTGGGAGAGGAGACACAGGCATGGCTGCATAGCAGGAGGTGAGCAGCGACCATGGTCTGTGTTAGCCCTGTCAGCACTTACCTCCCGCTGTGCGGCCCGGTCATCAACAGGTCACTCTTCTTATGGCATGCAGCCTCCGCCCACCGGGCAAATGCCCTGTGCGCCCTATGGCCGGTCCGGGCCTGTAACCCGTAGTGCTGCCGATCCTGGGTCATGTCTTTAATGTCTTTTATGTAAAACAGAGAAAAGGTTTTAGGCACCTGATAAAAAAATGCTGCAAAGTGCGGAAGATTTGAATAATAAAGCAATAAAGTTTTTATTTGTCATTTAACAACCTGCAGAATGCGTACACAGAAAAAAACAAAAATCAAATAAATATTTGGTGTATCCCCACCCTTAACCCATTGACCTCCGGAAAGTTTTACCCCCTTCATGACCAGGTCATTTTTTGCTACTCAGCACTGCACTACTTCAACTGTTAATAGTGCGGCCATGCAACACTGTACCCAAATACAATTTTCATTTTTTGCACACAAATAGAGCTTTATTTTGGTAGTATTTAATCACCACTGGGTTTTACATTTTTTATTTTATCAAAAAAAGACAAAAAAATATGAACACCCCTCCCCCGATAATTTCTAATTTCTGTTATAAAACATTAGAAAACTATGAGAAGAGCCAATGCTCCGACTCTAAGTGTCCTCCACACACCTATAAGCAATATAAAACAAGGAGAAGAGCCGGAAAAACTCTGAAATCCGTTGTTAAAGTCTTTATTGGATACATGGTAGTGACATTGAAAGGGCTAACGCGTTTCAGCGAAAGCCTTGCTCATAGCTCTGATCATGAGCAAGGATTGACCACTTCCGCTCCGAAATGTTTACCCCCCCCCCCCTTCAGGGCTGCTGTTAGAGATCACAGGGCCCCGTACGTACAGCCTACCTGGCAGGCCCCCTTCCCCTCCCCCCCCCCCCCCGATTATATCAAGTCAATATTTTCACTAAATACACACGAAAATTACTATTAGCGGACACAAAAATAACAGAGAACCCGTGTGAATCAGCCCTTTGTTTTTTACATTCT